>NC_141691.1:1827483985-1828083985 GCF_964263255.1 Lissotriton vulgaris
GGGTCTAAAGGTTGAATAACCAGGTCTTAAGATCTCTACGGAACCTAAGATAGCAGGATTCAGAACGTAGGGAGAGAGGTAATGCATTCCACAGGGAAGGGGCCAAGTAAGCGAATGAGCGACCGCCCATTCTGGCTCTCCTGATGCGAGGGACCTGATATCTTTCTTGGGTTGATGAACGGAGAGTACGGGAGGGACAGTATTGATGAACCAGAGTTCTTAAGTAGAAAGGGGCAATGCCTGACTTAATGCGATTCATGAAACAAAGGGCCATGAATTTAGAACGGTTTTCAATGCAGAGCCAATGAAGGCTGCGCAGAGAGGCCAAGGTGGGAGAGGTTCTGGGAAGATTACAGAGTAATCGAATGGCCATATTTTGAACTGTCTGAAGTTTACGCGTCACCTCCTTGCATGCACCCAGAAAGAGGACATTCCCATAGTCCAGCCGAGAAGTAATTAACGCCTGGACTACAGTTCTCTGGGTGTCATGGGGAAGCATCCATATGATCTTTCTCAGCCACCTGATGATGGTAACGCAGGTGGCCGAGACCTTGATCACATGATGCCTCATTGACAGATGATCATCAAATACGATGCCTAGGTTGCGAGCTGTCTTGGAGGGAACGGGTAGGGAGCCCAACTGCTGTGGCCAATGGTGAGGACCACAGAGTGTGGTATTGGGGACAAACAAAAGAAGCTCGGTCTTGTACTCATTTAATTTTAATTTGTTGTCATGCATCCAACTAGCTATGTTATTAAGACCATATGCATAACTTGTAATGCTTACTTACCCTAATAAAGTTTTAAAAAAATAAAAAATTAAAAAAAGAGTCAACCAAGTATAACATATAGAAAGGTACCGTCAATCAAAGACAAAATAGTACATAGCCACTATACGAGACCAAAAACCAAGTTTTGGTTAATGATACATCAAAAAAAATCTGTAAATGCGATAAATGCAAGGCTTGTCGCATTGGAAAAAACATAAAGGAAATAACTGATTCAAAAGGCAAAAGCTTCTATATCACCCAAAAAATCCATTGTGAGTGCAGGTATGTTGTGTACATGTTAGAGTGCAACTGCGGCAAACGGTATATTGGCAGCACTCTATGCCAATTAAAGAAAAGGATTCTGGAGCACATTCATGCAATACAAAATACCAACAATAACTATGCAATGACAAAGCACATGCACATGCATGCAAAATACAACTTTCAACAAATGAAATATTGGGGCCTAGCAACTGTTCCCCCCACTGAGAAAGGTGGGGACAGAACATTGAAACTGCGATGACTTGAGTCTAGACTGATAATTAAATTCCAAACAAAGCAACCATATGGTCTTAACAGGTATGAAGAAGTACATAGTCACCTGTAATAAATGAAACATTGGAACTCCCTGTGAAATACAATAGAATGGTGACTGGAATAAAAATAGGTATTTGTGAGCAAGGCTCAATGCAAGTCAAAAAGTGTCTTGACGGGTGTTCAGCTTTTACATCTATTTTCTCAAGATCAACTGGCATTTGGCAATTTAATATTAAGTAGATTCCACCAATCCGGGGCGTTTTAAAATCCTGTATTTTATCTATAAAATCTAACCTTACAAAGCCTGCTAACCCACCCGTTTTATGTGTTAAGAAATCTTTAACGCAAGAACAACAGTTGATGAACAGATTGTAGAACAATGTCATACATTCACCCGAGTACAGATATCTGGGCCTAAATCCATTGTTTTTTTGCTCACGACCCCACCCCAGTTCTGACATGGCCATATGCAAATCAGCCTTGACCCTGTGCCTCATGGGATCAGTCCAGCCCGAACTGCCAAGCTATGTCTTCCCTGGACCAGAATCAAGCATCCTAGGACCGGTTTCTTGCTATTAGCCGTCTACAGCCAGGATAGCTTGACTCCAGTGGCATGGAGAGCACGGGACTCACGTCTGAGCATACCTGTCCCACTCGGGGTGACAAATGCAAAAACAACAGTTGATGGACAGAAAGCAGAACAATGTCATACATTCGCCCCAGTACAGAGATCAGGGCCTAAATCCATCATTTTTTGCTCACCACACCACCCCAGTTCAAACATGGCCAAATGCAAATCAGCCTTGGCCCTGTGGCTCATGGGATCAGTCCAGCCTGAACTGACAAGCCATGTCTTCCCTGGACCAGAATCAATCATCCTAGGACCGGTTTCTGGCTATCAGCCTCTTCAGCCTGGGTAGCTTGACTCCAGTGATGTGGAGAGCCTGGGACTCACGTCTGAGCATACCCAGCCCACTCGGGGTGAAAATTGCAAAAAACACAGTTGATGGCCAGAATGCAGAACAATGTCTTACATTAACCCCAGTACAAAGATCTGGACCTAAATCCATCGTTTTTTTGCACTCCACACCACCCTAGGTCAGACAATGGCTATATGCAAATCAGCCTTGACCCTGTGCCTCATGGGAACAGTCCAGCCCGAACTACCAAGCCATGTCTTTCCTAGACAGGAATCAAGCATCCAAGGACCGGTTTCTCGCTATCAGCCTTCTTCAGCCCGGATAGCCTGACTCCAGTGATGTGGAGAGCCTGGGACTCATGTCTGAGCATACCCAGCCCACTGAGACCTGATTGAGGACCATCACATTTGCATATTCCAAGAAACCTGGAGCTTAGCCCCATTACATAAATCTGGTTATGCTTGCTTTTTTTAAATCTGCTACCTCTATGGGGTTGGGGGCGGCCATCTGGAGGTCTTATTATTTGGATTAAAATCGATATAGGCTGCCATATCACTGAACATCACTGTGGCAGCCCAGATATTATGTGGTTCTCGATTAAGGGAAGCAGACGTGGAAAGACCCTTGAATTGTTTAACGTTTACATAAGGGGAACACCAGGGGGCAAATTGTCAAAGGTTGTCCTGTCTTTAGAACAGGAATTATCCAACTGCCTACCAAATTCTCACGTAATGGTTGCATGAGATTTTAACCAAGATTTCGAGCCACTGGGCTCTGAAGACTTGTTAGAGACAGAGGAAGATGACATCAGGTGGGGTGTCCCTTTGCAAAATATTCCTCCCATTAGGAAATGGTCCCAAATAATACAGATTAGCACACTTGTCCTAGAAACCGGACTAAGGGCTGTGAATGGCAGAACCTCCTCTGATCTCACAGGAGCTAATACAGAGAGTCAAATGCCCGTCACGAATTGATTATATACTAGTAGGTGTGAGACCCTGGAAAATGATAATAGACATGGAAGTGGTCCCTTCTTCTGATAGCGACCACAATACACTAAGTCTGAGTATGGAAACCCCATGGGCTCCTCCTTCTTTCTTATCCCAGGTTCCGGGCCCCATTTGTTAACTAAAGAACTGATCCCTTCAAACTGTAGAAGGTCCCTTAAATGGTCTATAGTTACTGCGCAAGAGTCCCAAATGGCTAGCATTAGTCATGCCTTGAGCAATAATACACTTGTATTAGGGAAGGCCTATGATGAATTAAACGGCCAGGTGAAGATACCAGAATTATATGACAGAATGATAGCTCAGATCGGGGCATTTTTTATAGTGGACAATGCTGGAAAACCAAGTGGAGGCATTAAAAAGTGTCGCACTTGGTTCACCGGGGATTGTAGATTGTAAACAGAAAAAGAGTGCCTTGGTCTTGGCAATAAAAAGCAAACACTGCTTACTAATTAGAGATTCAAGAAAGAACTTTAAAGTTGCTGTCCTTTGTGCTAAGCTCGAGTGGGAGGAGGCCCATTGGCAGAACCTAGGAAATGCAATCACAGCTAAAGATCCAACCTCGTCTGGAATTTGGTTAGGCGGTCTGGTAATAAAGATCCATACCTAATTCTAAACCATATCCCTTTATGTTCCAAATCGCCCTCTTAGATCAAGCAACCTTCACCAAATGACTGTGCCAAAGTTTAAATATAGCAGGCTCGGCGGTCAATCCATCTCTGTCAGAGCAGCGAGAGCTTGGAATACCCTTCCGCTTCACTTGAGAACATCCCCATCCATCATGACGTTCAGGAAAGGCCTAAAAACCCACCTTTTTAACATCACTGCCTAATGGATGTCTCTCTAACTCCGCTTGTAATATGATCTGTCTCCCTTTTCTCTCGCGCCAGGATACTATACTTTTTAGTAACAGAGCGCGCTACAAAAGCCTCTATAATAATAATAATAAAGGAATGGTATAATCATTTTGGAAGCCTTTTTTCAGGGACTAACTCAACCCCCCAAGTAGGATCACACAGCCATCTAAGCGCTAACCCCACTTTGAATATCATTGACCTCTTTACATTAGAAGAAGTGGAGGTGGCCATAAAGAAAATAGTTCCAGCAAAAGCCCCAGGACTCCCCTAATTGTACAAATTATATTATGGTTCTAATTAAATCCATTGCAAAGGGTAGTGCAGTACCAGAGTCATGGAAGGGCGCTGAGGTGGTACTCATTTTTAAAAAGGTGCTAAGGAAGACCCTGCCAACTACCGCCTAATCAGCCTGATCGATGCTATGCAGAAACAATTTGGCAGGGTGCTTCTGCCGAGAATTCACCGCTGGGTGGATGAAGAAAATATCCTCTCCCAATATCAAGCAGGATTTAGGGCCTGCACAGGGACAATAGATCAAGCATTTAGGCTATTCTTAATTTCCTGGAAGGTTGTCCTAATTGGAAAAGGCAGTCTTTATTTGGCATTTATAGATCTAAGGACTGCCTTTGACCTGGTCCCTCGTGACCAGTTGTGGCACCTGCTGGGCGAAATGGGAATTCCACCTTTGTTGCTGAACTTGTTAACTCGCGTGCATGAGGGCATTTATGCCCAAGTGAGGTGGGGGTCCCAATGCCAGAAAACAGATAGGATCCCAGTCAGACAGGGCTGCGTCTTGATGCCCACCCTGTTCTCTTTATATATGAACGGGGTGGTTAGCTTTCTCCAAGAGTTTCAATCAGACGCTCTAGCCCTGGAAGGCGATAAAGTCCCCACCCTTCTCTTTGCAGACGACAAACGTCTTATATCTAAGACACCGGTAGGGCTGCAAAAGCTTATAGACTGATTCCACCTCTTTTGTGAGTCCGGGAGGTTGATTATTAACACCTCCAAGACTAAATTTATAGTGTTTAACTCCTATAGGTTTTATAGAGGCAAACTCACCCTAGACGGAACCCGCTTGGAAAAAGTCGCAACATTTGATTACCTAGAAATAAGAATAGCTGAGAAAATGCAGTAGAGATACCACATAGACAAAATGCTCCTAAATCATAAATGTGTTGCAGGAGCATTAGCCAGAGAACATTGCTCTTCGCAGAGTGGACCTGTGGCCCCTGCCCTTACAATTTATGCAGCAAAAGCAGTTAGCTCGGCACTCAATTGCGCCGAATTTTGGGGTTTTGAGAATGTGGATAGTATTACCAGACCAGAACACACGTTTTTAAGAGATCTAGTGATGCTTCCCCGCAATGTTTGATATATAAGAAAGGGACCCCCTGAAACTAGTAGCAAGTTCCTGGGTCAGGGCACAATATTTTTTTAAAATAACAATTCCTACGCAACTGTGGGGTCCTGAGGGATGTCAGGTAGAATGGCACAACAGATATAAGAGCACAACAATATGGACTAATGCAGTACCGCAAAAATTAACAAAAAAATACAATAAAAGATATACAAACTGTGTCTGCACTCATAGTTTTACCACATTGTCATATTCCTATACTTGGTAGTTGGACTATTCTTCTTTTCTTCAGCACTTCCCAGCTCTTCAATTCCATCTTAGCCTCTATGTACTCCATGAAGCTTATGTAAATAATTGCAGTGTACTGGACTATTTTCTATGTAACATGTACATTATTTTCTTTTAGAATTTTCAAGTGGTTCTCCCGAAGAAGGCGTGTGTTGCGGCGAAACGCTGTAGAGATTATTAATTCACCCACTTGGTTGTATTTATAAACTGCGTTTGTTGGGATTATTAATTCACTGTGATCGTGGGCTGTCGGCGGGCTGGAAAAGCAGGCAAGGAGGCCGGATATAGTGGGCAATAGTGTTCTTTTATTGCACACTGAGCAGTTCTTATAACCAGAGAAGAAACAAAGGTATGGTACAACACACGGGCTGTGCAGTCTTCTTCCGTCTCCGCCGGATGTTGTGGGGGTCCAGTGGGGTTCCCGGTCTTGGGTGTAGAAGTCCGTAGAAAGTCAGGAAGGCTCCTCGGAGGGCGGTAAGAGAAAGAGAAGGAGCCGTTAGTCTTACTGGGGCTAGCGATCGGGTACCGTAACCGTTACCAGGGGTGAGAGAGTAGAAATGACCGTGAGGAAGGGGCGGGACGGACAAGGAAAGGTAAAGCACAAGGGGTGTTCAAGAAGGTTCGTGTGGGGACAGTTTTTATACAGTGTCAGGTGCTATATATTATATACAAGGTGTCTAGTTGCTACAAGTGACGTGTCTAAGATAGAGGGAGTAATTATACAGGGGGCCGTACTATTTACACAGAGCACCTAGCATGCTTTAGAAGGTAGCTGGTACTCACGCGCTCCGCCTTAACTCTCCTCCGAGTTACAGCCGCTCTTCAGCCACCTCCATGGGACTCCACCAGTCTTCGGACCACTCCTCGATTTCTCCACTCCCGTCTTCTCCTTCCGTCACAGCTCCAGTCGAAATCTCCTGCCACGATACTCCGACGACTTCTGCCTCTCGTCTTCCGTCTTTTCTGTGTCCGGCGATCGGCAAGGAGGCGGGACTTCCGGGGTCAAGGGGAGGTCCTTCCGGTCCGCCGTCTCTCCGGGTTGGATCCTGCAACAGAGAGAGGGGCGGGGTTCCCGTTGTCACGGACGCTTTTGTGGTGGTTTCTGATTGCGGGCCCTGGAAGGGAGAGCATCGGAGGGGTGATGTTCGTGGCGGGGTGAGTAAGGGTCTCGCGACCCGTGATGCGATATCATATCCCCTTCCCCTAGCTGTCTTTCTTGTACAGGGTGGGGACATGGGGTAGCGGGAGAGGTAGTCCGCATTACCCTGGTCCACACCTTTCCGATGTACTGTTCTGAAATGGTAGGGTTGGAGCGACAGAAACCAGCGGAGGACTCGGTCATCGTGTCCTTTTCTCCGAGCCATCCACTCTAGGGGAGCGTGGTCTGTGAACATGGTAAAGTCCCGACCCTCCAAGTAATATCGTAGGCTCTTCACAGCCCATTTGATTGCCAGGGCTTCTTTTTCCAGCACTGGGACAGGAACAGACTAATTTGCATATAGCCAGGTTCTGAGCTGGGATGGTGCAGTGAGCTAAAAAAACGGTGTTGGATCTAGCCCTGATCTCTTGACTGGGTGAGAGTATTCTGCTTAATTCAGAAACTCTGTCCATCACCACCCCTTGTTGTTTAATTATTTTGTCCGCCATAAGCGTGGAAGGGTATACTCAGATGTGAGTCCCTTGCTCATTGCACCATCAGGATTCAAGCAAGCTGGGCCGAAGACGGCTGTAATGCCAGAAACCGGTCCCCGGAAGCTTGTTTCCTTCCCAGTGAAAGAATTGGCTTTGTAGTTTGGTTTGCCCTGTTCCCATCATGCACTGGGACAGGAACAGACCAATTTGCATATAGCCAGGTTCTGAGCTGGGATGGTGCAGTGAGCTAAAAAAACGGTGTTGGATCTAGCCCTGATCTCTTGACTGGGTGAGAGTATTCTGCTTAATTCAGAAACTCTGTCCATCACCACCCCTTGTTGTTTAATTATTTTGTCCACCATAAGCGTGGAAGGGTATACTCAGATGTGAGTCCCTTGCTCATTGCACCATTAGGATTCAAGAAAGCTGGGCCGAAGACGGCTGTAATGCCAGAAACCGGTCCCCGGAAGCTTGTTTCCTTACCAGTGAAAGAATTGGCTTTGTAGTTTGGTTTGCCCTGTTCCCATCATGCACTGGGACAGGAACAGACTAATTTGCATATAGCCAGGTTCTGAGCTGGGATGGTGCAGTGAGCTAAAAAAACGGTGTTGGATCTAGCCCTGATCTCTTGACTGGGTGAGAGTATTCTGTTTAATTCAGAAACTCTGTCCATCACCACCCCTTGTTGTTTAATTATTTTGTCCACCATAAGCGTGGAAGGGTATACTCAGATGTGAGTCCCTTGCTCATTGCACCATCAGGATTCAAGCAAGCTGGGCCGAAGACGGCTGTAATGCCAGAAACCGGTCCCCGGAAGCTTGTTTCCTTCCCATTGAAAGAATTGGCTTTGTAGTTTGGTTTGCCCTGTTCCCATCATGCACTGGGACAGGAAGGGACTAATTTGCATATAGCCAGGTTCTGAGCTGGGATGGTGCAGTGAGCTAAAAAAACGGTGTTGGATCTAGCCCTGATCTCTTGACTGGGTGAGAGTATTCTGCTTAATTCAGAAATTCTGTCCATCACCACCCCTTGTTGTTTAATTATTTTGTCCACCATAAGCGTGGAAGGGTATACTCAGATGTGAGTCCCTTGCTCATTGCACTATCAGGATTCAAGCAAGCTGGGCCGAAGACGGCTGTAATGCCAGAAACCGGTCCCCGGAAGCTTGTTTCCTTCCCAGTCAAAGAATTGGCTTTGTAGTTTGGTTTGCCCTGTTCCCATCATGCACTGGGACAGGAACAGACTAATTTGCATATAGCCAGGTTCTGAGCTGGGATGGTGCAGTGAGCAAAAAAAACGGTGTTGGATCTAGCCCTGATCTCTTGACTGGGTGAGAGTATTCTGCTTAATTCAGAAACTCTGTCCATCACCACCCCTTGTTGTTTAATTATTTTGTCCACCATAAGCGTGGAAGGGTATACTCAGATGTGAGTCCCTTGCTCATTGCACCATCAGGATTCAAGGAAGCTGGGCCGAAGACGGCTGTAATGCCAGAAACCGGTCCCCGGAAGCTTGTTTCCTTCCCAGTGAAAGAATTGGCTTTGTAGTTTGGTTTGCCCTGTTCCCATCATGCACTGGGACAGGAACAGACTAATTTGCATATAGCCAGGTTCTGAGCTGGGATGGTGCAGTGAGCTAAAAAAACGGTATTGGATCTAGCCCTGATCTCTTGACTGGGTGAGAGTATTCTGCTTAATTCAGAAACTCTGTCCATCACCACCCCTTGTTGTTTAATTATTTTGTCCACCATAAGCGTGGAAGGGTATACTCAGATGTGAGTCCCTTGCTCATTGCACCATCAGGATTCAAGCAAGCTGGGCCGAAGATGGCTGTAATGCCAGAAACCGGTCCCCGGAAGCTTGTTTCCTTCCCAGTGAAAGAATTGGCTTTGTAGTTTGGTTTGCCCTGTTCCCATCATGCACTGGGACAGGAACAGACTAATTTGCATATAGCCAGGTTCTGAGCTGGGATGGTGCAGTGAGCTAAAAAAACGGTGTTGGAACTAGCCCTGATCTCTTGGCTGGGTGAGAGTATTCTGCTTAATTCAGAAACTCTGTCCATCACCACACCTTGTTGTTTAATTCTTTTTCCACCACGGCATAGTTCTTTTCTCGTGGGAATAGTTTCCTGCTGAGGTAGAGGATGGGCTTCTCGTTCCCAAGGGGGTCTTTTTGAGACAGCACCGCCCCTAGTCCCTGTTCCGAAGCGTCTGTCTGGAGCAGGAACAGTGTTAGTGAGCAGGACTCACTAACACTGGACTGGAAGTCAGGGCTCTTTTCATATCGGAAAAAGCATGCCACAACAATGGCGTTGGGTTTCAAAGGATTGTTTCAGTTTTAGTGGATTTTTTCAACAGGTCAGTGAGGGGGGCTGCCCTTTGTGAAAAGTTAGGTACAAACCTCCGGTAATAGCCTAAGAGGCCCAGAAACGCACGAAGGTCTCTTCTGGTCTGGGGATATGGGAGGGATTGGATAGCTTCGGTTTTGTTTTTCTGGGGTTGTATTAGACCTTCACTAATTCTCTAATAAAAGAGAGAGGGACCCCACACCAAAGGGATAGGGTACCAGAACTGACTGTATGTCAAAAGAAAATTCCCTTTGGGTTATTCAATAAAAAGACAACAATTCTTACATACTACTAGACATATGTCATTCATTCATCGGGACCTACCAATTGGAGCAATGCAAAATACAACAAAACAGTTCTGTAAAAACAAATAGATTCAGTATGCACAGTTTATTCATATATATAAAAAACAAGTTAAAAACAAACGGAAGTTAAAATTAAATAAAATTTGGGAACATAGACAATATAAGAACGGAACAATTCATATACACAATCTAAACCTAAGTAGTTCCTAAGACTATTAAGGGAGGTGCAAAATGAAGGTAAAGATTCCACAACAGTCAGAATAATCCTTGCTCAATGTATATTGCACTTCTCCCTTTGATTCAACGCGTTTCAACGGACATTTAAAATATAGCCGCCTTCCTCAGGAATATATTAGCTGTATTCCCAAAATTAATTTCTGAAATTCAAACAAAATATGTTTTAGATTCCAGATACATAGTATAAATAAAAATAAAAATAATCCTATACATCATAATAAATCTATAGGAAAAACAGAAATAAGGATGTATGTAAAAGCAATGCTCCAACACAAGTACGAATAAGACGTATAGCAGTAAGGCAGTTATATACAAACATAACCTATTAATCAGGCAGCCAAATACAAATGTACCTGAAAACATAAACAACTAAGACAGTATTATACAAACATAGACTCCTAATCAGGCAACAAAATAAGTACAAATATACATATCCCATAGCTATTATTGGGCTAATATAAATATACATATCGATAACACATATTCATCCCTTAAGCTTCTGCCATAAAGGATCTGTACCATCAGACCTTTTGTTCCAGAGAACATCATTCTCCTAGAAATTTACTGCCTCTAGACATTGTTGTTCTAAAGACATTCATCAGAAAGTATATGCCTTGTATTCTTGACATTTCGATATGGTTCATACTGGCTAGTGGTCTAATATCAACATATCGGATTCCCTAGAAGATGGCGATGAGGGAAGGTATGCTATTTCACACTGCAAGGAACTTTATAAAACACAGGGCACGCATAGAGATATATAAGAATTCTTGTTGCCCAGATCCCTTATGTAGAGATACGAATGTTTACCTTAATAAAAGGGGCTTCCTTCTTTCAATAATAATCGTCAGTCGCAAGTAAGTCAACCACACTTATGTGAATAGAGGAGTCTAGAGTTATAACGAGAAGATGGCATTATTGTAATATTGTTACTTGTCCTCACATAGCACAAGGATGTAATACTTACATCTTAATATCTTTTGCTTATCAGCAATATACAAAGGGCCGTCCTTCTTGCAGTAATAATCAACAACAGCAAGTAAGTCAGCCGCAGTTAGATGGATAAAGAAGTCTAGGTTGACAATGAAAAAAACGACATTAATTTATATTCTCCTAGAGTTATTATTCATCCTCTCAAAGCTCAAGGATATAATACTTACATCTAAGTATCCTTTGCTTATCAGCAATATGGATCCAATAATAGTGAGGATGTTTATTTGGATATTTTGGATATTTGGAGGGGTATTTATAGAGCGCAGCGTTCGCTCCGGAAGGAGCATCATGGCGCTGAAAGTCCTTGAAGCCAGGTCACAAAGTGGTAGGGGGGAGGCTAGATGGAAGCTTTAGTCCAATCGTCGGGGAGGTTTAAAATCCATGTTTTGAGAAGTTTTCTGAAAGGTTTCTCAAGTGTCTGAAGTCTTAGGTGTCTGGGCATACTGTTCCAGGCTTTAATAGCCAGGGTGCTTAGGGTTTTTCCGCCTTTAGACTACAGGTTGAACTTGGTGGAGGTCATGAAATTTTCATGGGAAGATCGAAGGGAACGACTCGGGTTGTAGTGTGGGAAGCGTCTGGTAAGATAGATGGGACCTGTTTTGTTAAAGGCTCGAAAGGCAATGGTGAGAATCTTGAAGAGTATTCTCTTGTGCAGGGGGAGCCAATGTAAGGTCTTTAGGGCTGCGGAGATTGAAGATTTACGAGGTAATTTTAGGACAAGGCGGGCGGCAGTGTGTAAAACACTTTGGAGTTTGGAGAGGGTGGACTTCTTGGTACCTGCCAAGAGACCGTTACAGTAGTCCACACGCGAGAGAATGAGGGCTACTGTTACCATTTTTCTAGAGTCTAGGGGGAGGAAGTCGAAGAATTTTCTCAGGGATTTGATTATGCCGAAGCATTTGCCTGCTACGGTCGTGGCATGATGGTCAAATGAAAGATCAGAGTCAAAAAGAACCCCGAGGTTTCTAGCAGTAGTGACGGTCTGGGGGGGGGGCAGCAGAGTTGTCAGGCCACCAAAGGGCAGGACAGAAAGAGGCGTTCTTTCCGATGGGGAGGATCTCTGTTTTGTTTGAGTTGCAACGGAGGTGGTTTGAGTCCATCCATTGGAATACAGCAGTTAGGCAGTGTTTGAGATTGAGCTCAGCCTTGTTGGAATTATCATCTAGGGGGATGATCAACTGAGTATCATCGGCATATGAGGTGACAGTTATGCCGAATGATTCTATCAGGGTGAGAAGAGGGATGAGATAAATGTTAAAAAGGAGGGGGCTTAGGATGGACCCTTGGGGGACTCCGGAGGACACCGTTTTCTCATTGGATTGAAAAGGGCCCAGGGTGACAGTTTGGGACCTATCGCTGAGAAATGATCTGATCCATGATAGGGCTGAGTCAGAGATACCGATGTCTATTAATCTGTTGATCAGGATGGAATGGGATATGGTGTTGAAAGCCGCCGTGAGGTCAAGAAGGAACAGAATGGCCTTCTTCCTTTGGTCTTGCAGCGTTTTAATGGTGTCGGTCAGTTCAATTAAGGCGGTTTCGGTTGAATGTTTAGGCCGGAACCCGGATTGCTGGGGATGGAGTATGTTGTGGGTTTCCAGAAAGGATTTAAGTTCTTTGTGGACTAGCTGTTCTGTTATTTTACCCAGAGCGGGGAGAAGGGTGATAGGACGGAGATTGGTCAAGTCCACTGGGGATTTATTAGCTTTTTTCATAAGTGGTTTGACAACACCCTTTTTCCATAAGCGAGGAACAGATCCAGAAATGAGTGGCAGGTTGATAATGTCATTGACGATAGGGTTAATCTCATCAATGATTAGATGGAGAATCTTAGGGGGGCAGGGGTCAGAGGGGGAGCCGGATTTGCAGGAAAGAATCGCTTCTCTGGTTTGGGCCAGAGTGACCGGGGTGAAGTTTTTGAGACTGCCAGCAGTCAAACAAGGTTGATCGGGATGGGGAAGTTTATGGGTGGTAGGGGGAGGGGGGAAGTTTTTTTGAATGGAGGAAATTTTTTCGTCAAAGTATTCTGAGATCTTATCGCATAGCTCTTGGGATGGGGGGATTTCGGGTTGGAGAGCTTTGGGATGGGTGAAGGTCTTTACTATCGTAAATAAAGTTCTTTGCTTTTGGCTAGCTTCTTTAATAGCATTTACGTAGAACGCTCTCTTGGCCAATTTGATGGCGGAGAGATAGTTTTTCCTCTGAAATAAGTAGGCGCTGCGGTCGTCATTGTCGTAGGTTCGACGCCATTTACGTTCTGCTTTCCTGCAGAGTAGATGTGCGGAGGCTAAATCAGGAGTAAACCAAGGAGCTTTGTTTTTAGTTTTCTTCAGGATTCTATCATGATGATTGGTGGGGCTCCGTTTTGCAATTTCTTGTGAGAGCCAGTTATGGAAGCAGTCTGCGTCTCTATCGATGTTTCCGGATAGAGAGGGGGAGTTGGTTTGGGAGATGGGATTGAGAGAGAGATTTATCTGGACAGTTTTCCAGTTGGTAGAGTGACCATGGTGAGGATTGCGTTTATTTATGGTTGGAGGGCGGCAGCTGGAGATGTGGAAGGGGATCAAGCAATGATCAGTCCATATCTGGGGTAGGGGAGGCAGGGTGGTGAGAGAAGGGAAATTGGAGCAAACACCATCTAGGGTGTGACCAAGTGAATGGGTAGGCGACGTGACACTTTGTTGTAGATTGAAAATTTCAAGCGTCTGAAGGAAATATCTTGTTTGGGAGTCGGCGGAGGTCTCAAGGTGCAAATTTAAATCTCCTAGGAGGGTAAAGTGTGGGTAACGAAGTAGGAAGTGTCCCAGGGCGTCATTGAGAGAGTCGAGAAATTTAGAGGCATTGCCAGGGGTGTACAACTGTTACCACGCATTTTTTACCACGCACTACACTTACAACGCAGGCATTACAACGCATACCATTACAACGCATTGCGCTGGGGGGCGCTCTAGGATAGGGAATAAGTTTAATTTTATATCCAACACCTTCCCTAGTATCCACGGGGACTGGAGTTGGAATATAAAATTATACTTACCACTATCCAGCACCTCAAAGCGCTATGCGTTGTAGTGGTATGCGTTGTAAATACCGCGTTGTAACGGTATGCGTGGTAATGGTATGCGTGGTAACGTCATACATCCATTGCCAGGTGGGCGGTAAATCAGGCCACCTGAGAGGGAAAGGGATTGGTTGAGTTTGATGGAAAAGCCCATTCCCTCTGCGTCGATGAGAGGGTTAAGGCAGAAGGTGTGACAATTAAAGGTGTTTTTCAGAATAATTGCAACACCTCCTCCTCTACCTTTCGGTCTGTCCTGTCTGTAGAAGGAGTAACCCTGGGGGAGGGCTACGGCTATGTCAGGGTTACTGTCCTCCGTAAGCCAAGTTTCAGTGATCATGAGGCAGTCAAGGTCATAGTCTATGATGAGGTCATGAATGTCTTGACTATGTTTGCACATAGACCGGGCGTTTATCAGGCCACCTTTGAAGAATGGTCGCTGGTGTTTGGGGGGGATTGGCAGGTCGTGGTCGAAGGTGAGTGACCAACGACATTTAGTGCAGCTGGCAGAACCGATTACCTTTGACAAGTCAAGCTTGCAGGAGCAGCAGGGACTGCCTCGGAGTCGGAGGAGGTCGTTGGGTGCATGCCTGATACTTGGGGGATTAGGGCATGGTTTCCTGCGCCTGGCGCGGTCTTGGCGCGGACGGGCGCAGACGGGCTTGCCTTAGGCGCTCCCGCTGCGCTCGTCCGCTGCGCGTCCTGTGTATGCACATATCAAGAGGAAATAAGGGGGCGTGGCCAGAAAGTGGGCGGAGTCAGCGCGCACGCCTGGGCTGATGGCGGCCGCTGTGAATGAGCAAGGTGAGGCGCTGCAGCTATTATGATCAGCTGTGCGCTGAGGGAAGTTAGAGCGCTGGGGTGTGCGTTAGTTTAAAAGCAGATTAACGTGACACCACACAACAGAAGAAATTACAATTTTACAACAATTAAAATCGAAGCGCGTACCTCCAGCTCCCGGCTTCCGCCTCAGGACTGGGTCAAAGGTTTTCTGCAAGCCGCTCGTGGTCAGTGGATTAAGTACTGAAGGCAGGGGGCGTGGCCAGAAAGTGGGCGGAGTCAGCGCGCACGCCTGGGCTGATGGCGGCCGCTGTGAATGAGCAAGGTGAGGCGCTGCAGCTATTATGATCAGCTGTGCGCTGAGGAAAGTTAGAGCGCTGGGGTGTGCGTTAGTATAAAAGCAGATTAACGTGACACCACACAACAGAAGAAATTACAATTTTACAACAATTAAAATCGAAGCGCGTACCTCCAGCTCCCGGCTTCCGCCTCAGGACTGGGTCAAAGGTTTTCTGCAAGCCGCTCGTGGTCAGTGGATTAAGTACTGAAGGCAGGGGGCGTGGCCAGAAAGTGGGCGGAGTCAGCGCGCACGCCTGGGCTGATGGCGGCCGCTGTGAATGAGCAAGGTGAGGCGCTGCAGCTATTATGATCAGCTGTGCGCTGAGGGAAGTTAGAGCGCTGGGGTGTGCGTTAGTTTAAAAGCAGATTAACGTGACACCACACAACAGAAGAAATTACAATTTTACAACAATTAAAATCGAAGCGCGTACCTCCAGCTCCCGGCTTCCGCCTCAGGACTGGGTCAAAGGTTTTCTGCAAGCCGCTCGTGGTCAGTGGATTAAGTACTGAAGGCAGGGGGCATGGCCAGAAAGTGGGCGGAGTCAGCGCACACGCCTGGGCTGATGGCGGCCGCTGTGAATGAGCAAGGTGAGGCGCTGCAGCTATTATGATCAGCTGTGCGCTGAGGGAAGTTAGAGCGCTGGGGTGTGCGTTAGTTTAAAAGCAGATTAACGTGACACCACACAACAGAAGAAATTACAATTTTACAACAATTAAAATCGAAGCGCGTACCTCCAGCTCCCGGCTTCCGCCTCAGGACTGGGTCAAAGGTTTTCTGCAAGCCGCTCATGGTCAGCGGATTAAGTACTGAAGGCAGGGGGCATGGCCAGAAAGTGGGCGGAGTCAGCGCACACGCCTGGGCTGATGGCGGCCGCTGTGAATGAGCAAGGTGAGGCGCTGCAGCTATTATGATCAGCTGTGCGCTGAGGGAAGTTAGAGCGCTGGGGTGTGCGTTAGTTTAAAAGCAGATTAACGTGACACCACACAACAGAAGAAATTACAATTTTACAACAATTAAAATCGAAGCGCGTACCTCCAGCTCCCGGCTTCCGCCTCAGGACTGGGTCAAAGGTTTTCTGCAAGCCGCTCGTGGTCAGCGGATTAAGTACTGAAGGCAGGGGGCGTGGCCAGAAAGTGGGCGGAGTCAGCGCGCACGCCTGGGCTGATGGCGGCCGCTGTGAATGAGCAAGGTGAGGCGCTGCAGCCATTATGATCAGCTGTGCGCTGAGGGAAGTTAGAGCGCTGGGGTGTGCGTTAGTTTAAAAGCAGATTAACGTGACACCACACAACAGAAGAAATTAAAATTTTACAACAATTAAAATCAAAGCGCGTACCTCCAGCTCCCGGCTTCCGCCTCAGGACTGGGTCAAAGGTTTTCTGCAAGCCGCTCGTGGTCAGCGGATTAAGTACTGAAGGCAGGGGGCATGGCCAGAAAGTGGGCGGAGTCAGCGCACACGCCTGGGCTGATGGCGGCCGCTGTGAATGAGCAAGGTGAGGCGCTGGCTAAGCATGGGCGAATTTTGCGGATCTCGCGTTCGCGAATTTTGCGGATTTGCGAACTCGCAATCCGCAAAATCCGCGAATTCCCGCGAATTTGCGGATTTTTTTTTTTTGTGTTCGCCCGTGTTTCTGCCAGTTTGCGAGGGTTTTTACAATTTCGCAATTTGCGAACTTACCTGTCGGGTCGCAAGTTTTGCAAACTTGTTGTTTCTACGTGTCCAGCCTGTTTGGGACACTCTTCTTCATCACTGCCACTCTCTGTCACCACTGCCACTCTCTGACTACTCATGCCACCCTCTGGCCCACCCATGCCACCCTCTGTTTCATCACCACACCCTCTGGTTGTCCAGTGTACATTATTTTCGGCAAAGCAAAGCACACCTTCCCTGCCTCAAGTGACCTGAATTAATTTGGGGCTGATTAATGTGTCACAGAATATTTTTTTAGCTGGCACCTGCTTCCTTAGTGCGCCCTGATTAGTGATCTTTTGCACTTGCTAAGTGCTTTCATTGTTGCAAAATTAGTTACAACACCTGCCCTGCCCCAACTGACAATAATGAATTAGGGGCTGATTAATGGATTTTAACTTCCAGTCTGGCTCCTGCTTGTCTCCCTTAGCTGTAATTCAGGACCTTTGTGGCATATGTGTAACTATTCTGAGGTTCAGAGCAGGGTCACATAATAGTTTCAACTGGCAACTGAACTCTGGAGGGGCCCCTCAGGAAGCACTACAGGAAATGGCTACTAATGATGAGCCTGAACTTTTGAACCTGGTAAGTAGTTACTTTCAGTTTTGCTAAGATCGTATTTCTGCAATTTTGCACTTATTCGCGGGGCGCGAACTCACGCGAACAGTGCGAGCAGTGCGAGCAAAATCCGCTGCTCGCGGATTTGCGGATTTTGCGGGAGATTCGCGAATCTCGCGGATTGCGAATTTCCCGAAAATCCGCAAAATCCGCGAGCGTAACGGATTTTCCGCCCATACCTGGGCGCTGCAGCTATTATGATCAGCTGTGCGCTGAGGGAAGTTAGAGCGCGGGGGTGTGCGTTAGTTTAAAAGCAGATTAACGTGACACCACACAACAGAAGAAATTACAATTTTACAACAATTAAAATCGAAGCGCGTACCTCCAGCTCCCGGCTTCTGCCTCAGGACTGGGTCAAAGGTTTTCTGCAAGCCGCTCGTGGTCAGCGGATTAAGTACTGAAGTCAGGGGGCGTGGCCAGAAAGTGGGCGGAGTCAGCGCGCACGCCTGTGCTGATGGCGGCCGCTGTGAATGAGCAAGGTGAGGCGCTGCAGCTATTATGATCAGCTGTGCGCTGAGGGAAGTTAGAGCGCTGGGGTGTGCGTTAGTTTAAAAGCAGATTAACGTGACACCACACAACAGAAGAAATTACAATTTTAAAACAATTAAAATTGAAGCGCGTACCTCCAGCTCCCGGCTTCCGCCTCAGGACTGGGTCAAAGGTTTGATGCGTAACGATAAAAATAGGACCTACAAGGAAATGTATTTGTCCTCTTAGTAGCGGCATAAACTATGGTCGCGTTATATTTATGAGACAATGAAATATTTGTACTCACTTTTAAAGAACATAAAAATGTTTCTGCACGCGGTACATAAATAGCCACCCTTCCATCACTGCAGATTAACAAAAAGAAGAAGAGAGCGGGTTGCGATAAGTATTAATTACTATTATAATGGTTTTAGTACTTTAGACTGGCGGTAAATTTACTCACGTTTAAAAAATCGTACTTCAGTATATAGAGGTGCCTCATCCACTTTCCAGATTGTATATTGTTTGTGACTTCAGCTTCTACAAAAGATGTATTACATGCTGAAGTTATTATATTAAGAGAGCAGACTAATTTATTCTAATCTTCAAGCTGACAGCATATCGACCATACCTTTGATGTAGCAGCATGAAGCGTCCCGCGTGCCGTCCCAAACGTCTTCAAAAGAGAAACACGCTACAAAGTATCCGCACAATTTAAATACTTGCGGAAACAGTTACCGCCCCAACCGCGTGTGTTAGCGCAGTGACAGCAACGAAGGACAAGATTATCGGAGATCGCGATGGATATAAAGGAAACACTGCCCCGTGTTTCTAAATACTTTGTCGAAAATCCTAAATATAAAAGTTGAACCCGGTATTGGAGGCAAAATATAGAGGGCAGAAAATACCGACGTGAGGACAAAAAATATAAATCGCAATGGATATAAAGGAAATACTACCCAGTGTTTCCGGATAATTTGTCAAAAATCCTGAATTTTAAGATATTATCAGTGTAAGCAGCGGAATATTAAAGCGGAATATAATGACATGAGAACAGAATATATAGACAGGGGTAAGGCATCTATTTCTTATCAATCCCCTTATTCATATATTGATACTGTCAGCATCAGCCAGATGTAGAGGCTAGATATGTCATAAAGAGAAAATAATAAAGAATAGGTTATCACAGGATAATACAGAGCTTTATCAGGTGCTCAACCAAGAGTTGCGCTAATATTGGACCAAGCAACTTCCTTGATTATGTATTAGGAATATACAGGGTTATAGCAGATATGGCAAGTCTTGGACAGACATTGCTATTTTAAGCGCCAAGGATAGAGCGACTACAGGCATTAGTTCAGAAAATCTACAGGGAATATTCTTACAGATAGAGCTGCTAGAGGAGATCTACTTTCCACTAACAATTCTTTCACACTCTTCACGTGAGTTGAGTCCATTTCTCATAGTGTCTAGATAGGAGATATACCACTGCTCTCTTTGTTTGCGGGCATTGACAATATTACCACCTCTTTTCCCTATCTTCACCCTCTCCAGTATGAACCATTTGAAATCATGTTCTCCATGCTTCATTTCCAAAAAGTGCGTTACAATTGGGGCAGTTATCTTTTTTGTTTTAATAGCTGATCTATGTTCTTGGAACCTAATTCGCACTCCCCTTCCACTTTCGCCTACATAGCAAAGTCCGCAAGGCCACTCAAGGAGATAGATGATATTTTTACTCCTGCAGTTATTGTGAGTTTTGCATTTGATCGTCTTCTTATTACAAGTTATTTCAGCTGCCACTATACATTGATCACAAATATTACACATTCCACATGTTGTGGTTCCAACTACTCTAGTGTTATCTAATGTTCTCTGATGATCAACAGTTTCTTCTTTATATGTATGCACTAATAGGTCTCGCAAGTTTTTGTTCTTTTTAACAGCAAAAAGAGGTTTCTCCAGGACTGTCTCTTCATCATGATTCAGAATGTGCCAGTGTTTGTTTACCACATTTTTGATTTGATTACTAATGTGTGAAAATTTACTGACAAAAACCACTTTGTTAAGTGGTTCTTTCTCTCTCTTTGTTTTCTGAATTAGAGCATCACGATCATAAAATCTAGCTCTCTTCAGTGAGTGGGACAGTACTTTTCTGGGGTAGCCTCTGTCTTGTAACTTTTTCTTCAGTGTCTCAGCATGTTTGTAGTAATCATTAATGTCAGAACAGTTCCTCCTGAGCCGGAGGAACTGGCTAAAAGGGATATTAGACCTTCACCCGGAAGGTATCCCAGATATTTAACTGTTTGGGCTGCTAGGGTGGGTTTGGCGGGGTTTATCGTGAACCCATAAGCCCCCAGGGAAGTGATGGCCTTGTGAAGGTGTTCCAGGTGTTGAGTTCAGCTATCACTATAAATGACGATATCGTCCAGATAAGCACCCGCATACAGGGTGTGGGGCCTTAATATGTGGTTCATTGCTCGCTGGAATGTAGCGGGTGCGCCATGAAGGCCGAAAGTGAGGACTAGGAATTGGTACAATCCTTCAGGGGTGGAAAACGCTGTCTTTTTCCTGTCCTCTTCTCTGAGGGGTATCTTCCAATACCGCTTACAGAGGTCCAGCGTGGAAATATACTGAGCCTTCCCTATGCGTTCGACCATCTCGTCGACACGAAGCAACGGATAGGTGTCAAAGGAGGAAATCTTGTTGACTTCACGGAAGTCAATACAGAACCTGACAGACCCGTCAGGTTTGGGTCCGAGGACAATC
Organism: Lissotriton vulgaris; assembly: GCF_964263255.1. NCBI lineage: Eukaryota > Metazoa > Chordata > Amphibia > Caudata > Salamandridae > Lissotriton > Lissotriton vulgaris. Next base: position 1,827,504,955 of record NC_141691.1, read on the forward strand.
GGGGAGTTCCAATCGCTCACCGAGGGTTCTATTATACCCATCTTTAACATTTGTTCTACTTCCCTCTGTATAACCGCCCTGCGGGCTTCGGGGACCCTATAAGGTCTTTGTCGGACCACCTTCCCAGGTACCGTTTGTATCGGGTGTTCTGTGATTGTGGTATGACTGGGTGAAGACGAAAATACCTGGTGTAATGGGTAGAGGACATTCTCTAGTTCAAGACACTGTTGTGTGGTTAGTTTGGTGTCTATACAGGGGGAAAAGGAGAGGGAAGCAGGAGCAAAAGAGCCGGACAGGACAGGACGAGGGCCTTCCCATTTCTTTAGATGATTCACGTGATATATTTGTTTGGTACCACGTGTAGGATCCAGGTCTAACTCGTATGTGACAGGGGTCACCTGTCGAAGGATGGTATAAGGGCCCTGCCACTGCCCTAGGAGTTTCTGGTCTAAGGACGGCATCATTAAAAGTACCAGATCACCCACGGAAAAGGCCCGTGGTTTCGTGCCCTTATCGTATTGCCCTTTCTGTCTGTTTTGTGCGTTCTCTAGATTTTGGCAGACAATGTCCCTTATCACGGTTAGGTGGGTCTTTAGGTTGTCCATATATTCAGGGAGGGGACGAGTGCGGTCTGGTTCTGCTTCCCAGGCTTCTTGGGCCATGTCTAATAGGGTACGAGGGGGTCTGCCATACAGTAGTTCAAAGGGTGAATAACCGGTGCTGCTCTGTGTCGTACATCGAATGGCGAATAAGGCAAGGGGTAGCATATCCTCCCACCTTTTTGCTTCTAATCCCAGCAATTTCTTTAGTGTCTGTTTCAGCGTGGTGTTATATCTCTCGACTAACCCATCCGTTTGCGGAGGGTACGCCGAGGTTCTGATCTGTTTTATCCCTAGTTGGGAGCATACCTGTTTCATCAGAGCCGAGACAAAAGGGGTGCCCTGATCGGTCAGAATTTCCCGGGGAAACCCCACCCTAGAGAACACAGAGATGAGGGCTTTAGCGATGTTCTGGGTAGGGGGTTGACGCAAAGGTATGGCTTCAGGGAAGCGCATGGTGTAGTTTACTATGACTAGGGTGTAGCGACAGCCGCTACGCGAGGGTAACAGGGGCCCTATAATGTCAATCCCTACTCTGCTGAATGGGACATCGATAACAGGAAGGGGCTGTAGGGGTACCCTAGGGGGTCGATATCTGCTATGTTTTTGACACACAGGGCACTCTCTACAATACGTCTTGATATGTTGGTACACCCCGGGCCAGTAAAACTTGTCTAAGATCGCTTGGCTGGTTTTTTCGTCGCCAAAATGACCCCCCAGAAGGTGGCTGTGTGCAAGGAACAGGACTTTATCTCGGAAGGGGCCAGGGATCAGAAGTTGGGTTTTTGCTGGATCCCTCCCTTGCGGTACAACAACCCATGTTTCTTGAAGAAGTAGGGACCTACGGTAAGGGGATCCTAATTGTCTAAAGCCCTTTCCCACGCTTCCTGTAGAACAGGATCTTCTTGCTGTGCTGCCCTGAATTCCCTGTCGGTCTGCCAGGGGTGTTCGTCCGGGATCACGGGGAACACACAGGCGTGCTCTCTCTTTTCCTTCTTCTTTTGTGTTTTAGTTTTATGGGGTTTGGGCTCCATCGCAGGGGAGGATAGCCCCTGATGAAAGGGTGCTTCTTCCCACCATCGGGTCAGGGAATCGGTAGTGTCCTGTAGAAGCCCTGGTAAGCCGGAATAGTCGCTCCCCAATATGGCCTATTCCGGAAGAGCTGGTACAAGTCCTACAGTGAGGGCGGTTCCTGGATCCTTTGGGTGTTGGACATGTACTTGGGTGGTTGGGTATCTTTTCGTATCGCCATGGACGCATTGAATGGTGACCATACCAGGAGAGGGGCTAACAGGTTGTTTCAAGTCCTGAGGTCTGAGGACGCTCTGTCGACACCCAGTGTCCGCCAGAGCCATGAGTGTTTGTCCGTCAAAGTTCACCGGACAACGGAATGGATGTGGTGCAGCACCGGGAATCGAGCATACATAGTTCCGGGCAAGGCCAACCTCCATCGGCTCTTCCTTGTGGGGGCACACCCGAGCGATATGACCAAAACCCCCACAGCTGTAACATTGGGGTCCGGGGTGGGTAGGTCGCTGCAATATAGGGGTGGGAAAACGAAGGGTCGGCTCCGGTCTTCTCGGTACAGGTGGACGGTGAGGCCGGACACCTGTGGAGGGATGTGGTTTATGTGGGTGCTCCTCTTCGCCTCGCTGCACCTCCTGTGCGCGGCTGTAGGCACTTGCGATTTCCACTGCAGCTTCTAGTGAAAGACGGGCATGCTGTCGCACCCATCTTTGAGTGCCTGGATGCAAAGACATCAGAAATTGTTCCAGGTATATTTTCTCGAGGATTTCCTCCTTGGTGGAGGCATCGGGTCTCAGCCAACGATTGGTCATGTCGTTGATCCTGAACGAAAGGGCTCTGGGGGTTTCTTGTGGTCCTTCTTTGGCCTGGCGTAACTTTACATGGTACGTTTCGTCATCGATGCCCAGCCGTTCAAGGATACACTTCTTGATATCCGCATAAGGATTGTTGCCCTGTATGTTTGCCTGTTGATACGCGGCTTGCAAGTCGCCGGTCAACAAGGGTCCCAGGTAATGGCCCCAACGGTCGATAGGCCAGGAGGCGGCCTGTGCTAGCCGCTCAAAATTGGTGAAGAAGAAGTCCGGGTCCTCCCCGGCACATACTTCTGGAGAACCACGGAAGGCAGGGAGGTCATGGGTCTCTGATGTCCCAGGACATCGGTCAATTTCCCCATGGCTTGCTCGTGTGTGTGTCCCTGTCCTTTCAGTACATCGTGTAGCTGGCCTAGGTCGTCCTCAGCGGTCTTCAGGAACCGCTTCATTAACTTCCCCAATTGTTCTTGGGACTCGGCCATCCTCTTCATCACGGCCTCAATGCCTCCAGGGAACCCCACTTCTGACACCAGATGTGATTATGGGCTGTCGGCGGGCTGGAAAAGCAGGCAAGGAGGCCAGATATAGTGGGCAATAGTGTTCTTTTATTGCACACTGAGCAGTTCTTATAACCAGAGAGGAAACAAAGGTATGGTACAACACACGGGCTGCGCAGTCTTCTTCCGTCTCCGCCGGATGTTGTGGGGGTCCAGTGGGGTTCCCGGTCTTGGGTGTAGAAGTCCATAGAAAGTCAGGAAGGCTCCTCGGAGGGCAGTAAGAGAAAGAGAAGGAGCCGTTAGTCTTACTGGGGCTAGCGATCAGGTACCGTAACCGTTACCAGGGGTGAGAGAGTAGAAATGACCGTGAGGAAGGGGCGGGACGGACAAGGAAAGGTAAAGCACAAGGGGTGTTCAAGAAGGTTTGTGTGGGGACAGTTTTTATACAGTGTCAGGTGCTATATATTATATACAAGGTGTCTAGTTGCTACAAGTGACATGTCTAAGATAGAGGGAGTAATTATACAGGGGGCCGTACTATTTACACAGAGCACCTAGCGTGCTTTAGAAGGTAGCTGGTACTCACGCACTCCGCCGTAACTCTCCTCCGAGTTAACGCCGCTCTTCAGCCACCTCCGTGGGACTCCAACAGTCTTCGGACCACTCCTCGATTTCTCCACTCCCGTCTTCTCCTTCCGTTACAGCTCCAGTCGAAATATCCTGCCACGATACTCCAACGACTTCTGCCTCTCATCTTCCTTCTTTTCTGTGTCCGGCCGTCGGCAGGGAGGCGGGACTTCTGGGGTCAAGGGGAGGTCCTTCTGGTCCGCCTTCTCTCTGGGTTGGATCCTGAAACAGAGAGAGGGGCGGGGTTCCCGTTGACACGGACGCTTTTGTGGTGGTTTCTGATTGCGGGCCCTGGAAGGGAGAGCATCGGAGGGGTGATGTTCGTGGTGGGTGAGTAAGGGTCTCGCGACCTGTGATGCGATATCACATTCACCCACTTGGTTGTTTTTATAACTGCATTTGTTTTTGCCATTTATGTATCTGTTTTTATATATGTTTGTAATTATATGTTGAAAATGTTGTCAATAATTGCAATAACATCAATGAGGTTTGTGTTTTTAACATATGTGATGTATACTTCCAATAATACATGAATTGAATATCTTTTATTGTATTTTTTGTTAATTTTTCCGGTACACTGCATTAGTCCATATTGTTGTGCTCTTATATCTGTTGTGCCATTGTACCTGACATCCCTCAAGACCCCACAGTTGCCTAGGAATTGTTATTTAAAAAAAAAAACTTCCTCGCAATATGCCACTCAAACCATTGATGAGCGACATGGGTAGGTGCTCTTTTAAAGATGTAGTTAGGTTATGGCCTTTGTTATTTTGGGGGCGCTTTTGCCGGACTCCTGAGCTTACCAACTATGCCTCCGCACTCACAGCAGTTATGGCCTTAGATGGTAGTCAAAGGATCAGCTGGGTGTCTAACCTAAAAAAATGCTCTTTTCACTCACCCTTAAGGAGTCGTGGGATACGCAAACTGCACCCAGTAAAGCCGAGCTCAAAAGGCACTATTGGGCCTGGGTTGATGCCCAGGAGTATATCAAATCAAGAGTAGGAAGGCTCATGGAAGAATTTTATCTTCATAAGCGGCATATCCTTTTAGAACCATACCTAGATTTCATCCAGACACCACGAGATTGAGCACTTTAAATACAGTTCAGGGTAGGTTCACTCCCGGTCGAGAGCTAACTGCAAAATGGAGCGCCCCACACCAACCATCAGCGAGGTGTGCCGACTGAGAGCGTGACCCGCCTTATGTTTACCTGCCCAGCCTACAAAAGCCCTAGAACAAGATGGTTAAAGCCCATCTGCAGACAATTGGGCACATATGAACACAACACTGCTCTACGTATTTTAAAGTCAGAGGCACTGACCCTTTTTGCCTGTGGTGTGGCCAAGTACCTTGGCCGTGTTTGGATAATAAGGTTTAAATTTCTGCGCGGGGCTTCCCAATGAATTATTATGTTTTTATGCTATTTTTAAGCCTAACGTTTCCTACAGTTCATACTGCACTATTATTTTTCATGACAGCCCTTCTCTTATAAAACAAACAAAAAAACTGAAAATGTTTGTATCTTGCGGGGAGGACTGGAATTGTTTTAAATTTTAGCGGTGTCACAAGTTTTATCTGCTACAGTTTGCTTTTGCCATTCACGGGCAATGAGATTTTAACGAATTTAATGAATTGAAGGATTTTTATACTCTTAACTGATGCTTTTTGATAATTCGTATTGTTTTTATATATTGATGAATGTAAGATTTTTAATGCTTTCACAATACCTGTTATTGAATAAAGCTATTTTTGACTTGGCAATAATCTAAAATTGAAAAAATGAAATAAATAACAATAATGAATCTATTGACACAATATTTATACAGTATTTGGCTCTGGGAATAACAGATGTACTATTATAACTCCATTTTATCCAACAGTAGGGAATGCATTAGACTTCGTAGGGGGAAGACCTATTTAAGTGTGGACAGATAAACCATTGACTTTTTGACTTTTTGAACCTGACAGGAACACTAATGGGGTATTGTCAATACGGGTCTTCTTCAGGACTGGGAATGGGGAGGGACAGATGGTTCTTCAAAATCCAAAGGAAATGGAATTCCTAAGGCTTTGGGATAAGCAGAGTCCAACTGGATTTGCTTGATAGATTGAATCTGGCTCCTGGTAACAGGATGCGAACCAGGAATCCTGAACTCAAAACAAATGGAGCGTGCTGGGTATTAGTTATTTATTTATGTGAACATTGAACTCTGCCATAGGGCTGCAGCACCTACGTTACCGCATGGCCAAGATTGAATCCTTACTTTGTGGGTGGCACACTAATCATGCAGGACCCCTCGAGCAACCACCATATTGTTTAATTGGCGGTGTCAAACAAGCTTCAATTTGTTATACTGACCTGTGACCTCAGGGTTTGCCATGTAAATAATACCCATCACACGCCATTCATTCACATGACCTAACAGAACCAGTTGCTGGTTGTATCACATATGCCCAGGTTCTGAGGAATACTGGGTTACCCCATTGCTTTTCGCACTATAATGAGAACAATAAAGATGCTACGTTTCATTATTAATTTTCATAGTGACTTTGTTAAAAATATAAAGCAATCATTTAGTAAACATTTTAAATTCCTTATTTGATTAATACTACTATTTTTACCAATCAAGCGCACTTTTACAATACTGGTATTTCAACTTAAATTAAATAATAATCAACGTTTACACTGCATCAACTGCAGCATATGGAATTGCATCATTGATGACAACACCATGCATAGCGACCACAGACTTGTTTCCCTAATTGCCCAGTTATGTGATACTTCTGAAAGATATAATTGTCAAACACATGGCCTGTAGTATATCAATGGTTTGATGGCATTCAAACGTCTGTGTCTTTTTCGGACAGCCCTTTATCACCAGAGTGTACAAATACCCTTATCAGATTTTCTAACACAAATAACTATGAGATGGATCTAAACAACAAATAAATACTAATTCTATTGTCATGGTCCTTTCTGGTTGGAACACAAGATGTTAAAGTCCAGCCAGTTAGAGTGGTCCCCTCCCTAAATAAAAGAACATACCCTTAAGGGTAACATTCAATCCCTGTCACTGGCATGGTACCTGAGCCTTATCACATCTAGGTGTTCTACAGGTTTATTCTGCTTCTGATATCTGAAAATGAGAACCTATGTCACCTCAATCATCCATAATATCAATATTATTTAGGGCTATTGAAAGAATGTGTATCCTGAATATCTGCTCTTCTGCAGAAACCATAAACCTAGGGAGGTGCCTAAATTTATGTGGTCTCTCTCCTGAGGATTTCTTGACATAAATTACTATCTTTTATGGCATTGTAGAAAGGAGGAAGTCTTAGCTTGTTGTAATTATGGGAAAAACTAAATCTAATTTTACAAACCGAAAATGCAATTTATATCAGTTTTGGTCTGTACAAACTGGGGTCCTTTGAATTATTTCCTATATGGAAATGATTAACTGTAATCAATATTTGTATATAATGATTGTTAAACACTTGTATTTTTCCTGCATTCCATTTTCTTTTGCATGATCATAAGCAGTTAAAGAACAGTATTTTCAAATGGACTTTCTAACATAGTTGAATATTAAAAAGCAAATCATAAACAAGGAAGTGTTTTATTATTCTCTAGCTTGCCTAAATTATGTAAGGATTTAAGGAATTTCCTTTTCATTTTAAGCACATTGACCAGACACAACTAATAATGATGTGATAGGTACTGTAGTAGTTGGTACAACAAATTGGAACACATTTTTAAGGAGTTTTTTAAAATGTTCAAAGTAGGGAAAATGATGGCCTCATACTTTAGTGACGTGCCAGAAACTCGCTTTCTAATATGTGGCTATTATTCTTTTCTATCTTTGCGATTCAAGAAGAAGAAGCCCCCCAAATCCCATCCACAACTGAAGGACATTATCAGCATTAATATAAATATCTCTGTGTAATAAAATTAACTTTTTTTCTTGTAAAAATACGGCATAACATTAAAGGTACTCCAAGGGCTTCTTATACATGTTTTCTTTTCTTCTACATGGTCCTTTGAGTTTTTTTCATAGAGAAAAATTTCCTTTTCAAACAACATTCCCTGTAAGTACTTGTTTTCAGAAATATACTTTGAACGTTTTCTATTCCTGTGTATTTACTTCTTTCTTCACTGATTCCCTTGTGAAGCAGGTGCTAGTGTCAAAATGTCTTTAGTGTGCCAAATTAAAATATTAGAGTTGACTCGACTGCACCTTCCTCACAACATAGGTTTTATTTTCAACTTTGCTGTGCAAAACTAAAGAGCTTTAACTGCACACTTTTTGAAGTACATTCGAGAAATCGCGCACCTGTTACACACACTCTCGCATTATGTTTCCTTTGAGATAAGGAAATGTGCTTCCCCTGTTCCTTTAGCTTCTTATGACAAAGTGGAGATTTGATTGATATTTTTTCATGTCCACATCAAGGAGTTTGTCACCAATCACATAATGTTGTGCTTACTTGCAATACACATAACCATGTGAGTGACGCTTCCAAGTTCCATAATAAAACAGTGATAATGAAAGATGTTTTTTCTCTTAACACTTACATTTTGCCTCTTATTTTCAAACATCACTTTGAATGTACTTCCTACAGATGAGTTATTTGTGTTACAAATATGTTATGTTATGTTTTGTTATGTTAATTTATCAAAAAAAATCCTGAACATGAAAGAGCGGGGAGTACCATTTAAAGATGTCCTGAAGAAAAGATGGACCATCTTGATGTAATCCCTTATGGACCCAGCAGAGCACTTTGAACTGATGCATGCCCGTATGGGGAGCAAGTTAAGTTCTCTGATCAAGTTGGACACTGAGCAAAATCTGGGAAGATGTATTAAGACACTAGCAGCCGCTTTCTGGAGAGTCCGAAGTTTATTGAGGACTTGTGTTTGAGATCCAACAAATAAGCCATTGCAGGAATACATTCTTAAAATTGAGCATGAGAAAACAGGAAGAGGTTACCTGGTTTGAGTGTTCAACAAAAGTTAGTCTGTTGTTGAGCACAACACCCAGATTTCTAGTCTTCTATACTGGAACTGGTAAAGGTCCTAAATTTGGCAGCCACCAGGCAGTGTTCCAGAAAGTGTCAATGTTGCCAAACAGCAGCACCTCTGTTTTGTCAGAGTTAACCTTTAGAAGTTCTGATTCAACCATTGAGCATCTGTTCATGCAAGCATTGAACTGAAGAACTACTTTTCTGAATCTGAAGAGATGAATACCACTAATTGGGTATCATCTGCATAGGAGCACACCGAGACCCCAAACGATCTAATTAATTGAATGAGCGGCTAATATAAACAAAAAAAAGAAATGGACTCAAGGAAGACCTCTGAGGGACCCCACAGGAAATCTGTAAAGGATTGGAGGTGTGTCTATCCAGGGTAATCACTTGCTCTCTATTAGTGAGAAATGATCTGATCAAATTTAGAGTTGATCTTTTTATGCCTATTTTTTTGATGCGATTGCCTAGGGAAAAATGATAAACCGCGTCAAAAGTGGCCACTTAGTCCGATAGGGATAGGGCCTCACTATCTCCTTTATCGACCATAGTCCCAATCTCTACAGTGGCTGCCAAAAGAGTGGACTCTAGGAGGGAGATAACATTTTGGTTCATTAACTTCTCTAGTATTTTTGATGGAAGTGGTAGGCATGCGTTGGGCCTATAGTTCTTTTCTTACGAGGGGTCCAGGAAGGTTTTTTTAATCAATGGCAGTATTGAAGCTTTTTTCCATGCTACTGGAAAACATCCAGTTTCCAAAATATTCTTCATTATTGAGGTGAGGTAAAAAGCAATTATGGCAGAGGCTGAGAGAAGCACCACAGGATGTCAGGGATCAGAAAGAGATCCCAATTTGATTGTTTTTAAGCAGAAAGTGGTTTGCTCTACTATGAGATGTGTAAAGGTACTTAGGACTGGAGAGGAGTCCAGACAGTATTTCTTGAGGGTTTTGTTAGCACAAGTGGTTGTAAGAATGTAAGGTAGGTCGGTTGTTTTCTTATTAAAGTCTTGATATATGTTATTGACTTTGCTAAAGAAAAACTTTGTTAATTTATCACAGAGATCTGAATGAATGAGTAAAATTTATAATGCGCAGACAATAACCCGAAGGTATCAAGGCGCCTAACAGAACAGGTCAAAAAGAAATTTGCTACATCGCTACAGGTACGCTTGCGTAAAAAGGTGAGTTTTCAGGGCCCTTTTGAAAGCCTGAAGGGTGGGCAATGATCTTATTTCCAGAGGAAGAGCATTCCACCACGTAGGGGCCAGGATGGAAAAGGCCCTGCCACCCCATTTCGCTCTCCTGAAACGGGGGGTTGCTAGCAGAAGTCTGGCTGGAACTTTATTTTTGTTTTCAAAAGTTGTGAGCTCTTAACTTGTTTTAAAAAGCTCCTTAGAGGAATTGCTAGCTGCTTTTATTTTATTTGTTAAGAAGATCGTTTTAGCAACTTTGATCTGACTTCTGTATTCCTTTAACAGTTTTTTATAGTTTACCTTTTCCTGTGGGTTATATTGTTCTCTCCGTATCTGTTTTAGGTATCTACATGTTTTCTTTAGATCCCTAAGCTCTTGCGAAAACCATAGTACAGAAGGCGTTTTATGATGGTTTGCTCAATTATTTGGGGGCAAGCTGAAATACAGCCACATTTATCCTCACCCAGAAGGGATACTAGCATGGCCTTGGCCTTCAGTCCTGGTCAGAGGCAGATGTCTTGCAGAGGTTCCCTTCTCATACAGGTCAGCTGGCCGATTGGCAGATGACACATATTTGGGGACTCAACTACCCCTTCTTATAGTCCTTTTACACAAATAAAATGTGATCTAGGGTCTGGGTCTTTGAAGTTTTATGTTGGGGTTATGCTTCTTTTGAGATAGGTACTTCTCCTTCTCATGGTCCTTCGTGAAAAATGACTAGTCACAGCAGGCATGACAGCCCACAACACAATTCATGGGAATAATCAGAGATCACACCTGTATGGCACCCACAGAGAAATGTGCATAAAAATTTTAATCCCAGACCCCAACCCCTACTATTTATGATTTACAATTCCATGCCAAATAACTCCACACCGTACTCTGCCACATTATTCAACACCACTGCATTTATTTTCATGCCACATACTTCCAAACCACTCAACATATTTTCATTTCAGCGTTGCGTTTTGGGCTTGTTCCTCACAACACTGCACAAAGGAAGGTGTCAGGCAGAAAGTTGTTCACTTCTCTTTATTCAACTGTCAATATCTTACATTTGGCCTACTGATGTGAGGCTACTTTCCACACATCCTCTTCCCTAGTCTTCCTAAACTGGGGTGGCAAAGTGGGCAGATAAAACCCAGATCTGTTGACTGGGTGTGAGTGTTTCTTTGGTTCAGATGCTCCGTGCATCACCAACCCCCTTTTGTACCGCTTTGTTCGCCATAAGTTGGCAGAGTATGCTTAGACGTGAGTCTCTTGCTCACTTTGCCACTGGATTGAAGCAAGCCTGGCTGAAGACGGCTGTAATGCCAGAAACCGGTACTAGGAAGCTTGTTTCCAGTCCAGGGAAGGCATGACTTGGCAGTTCGGGTTGGACTGTTCCCATGAGGCACAGGGTCAGACTAATTTGCATATGGCCATGTCTGAACTGGGGTGGCAGAGTGGGCTAAAGAACGGTAATGGATTAAACCCAGATCTGTTGACTGGGTGTGAGTGTTTGATTGGTTCAGATGCTCCGTCCATCACCACCCCCTTTTGTACCCCTTTGTTTGCCAAAAGTTGGCCGGGTATGCTCAGACGTGAGTCTTTCGCTCACTTTGCCACTGGATTCAAGCAAGCCTGGCTGAAGACGGCTGGAATGCCAGAAACCGGTCCTAGGAAGCTTGTTTCCAGTCCAGGGAAGGCATAGCTTGGCAGTTCGGGCTGGACTGTTCCCATGAGGCACAGGGTCAGACTGATTTGCATATGGCCATGTCTGAACTGGGGTGGCAGAGTGGGCTAAAGAACGGTGATGGATTAAACCGAGATCTGTTGACTGGGTGTGAGTGTTTGATTGGTTCAGATGCTCCGTCTATCACCACCCCCTTTTGTACCACTTTGTTCGCCATAAGTTGGCAGGGTATGCTCAGACGTGAATCCCTTGCTCACTTTGCCACTGGATTCAAGCAAGCCTGGCTGATGACGGCTGTAATGCCAGAAACCAGTCCTAGGAAGCTTGTTTCCGGTCCAGGAAAGGCATGGCTTGGCAGTTCGGGCTGGACTGTTCCCATGAGGCACAGGGTCAGACTGTTTTGCATATGGCCATGTCTCATCTGGGGTGCAGAGTGGGCTAAAGAACGGTGATGGATTAAACTCAGATCTGTTGACTGGGTGTGAGTGTTTGATTGGTTCAGATGCTCCGTCCATCACCACCCCCTTTTGTACCGCACATCTACAATATGGCGCAGGCGCAGAAGCAAAGGGATTCGCTCATTTGCATGGGTACACACCTCCCTGCAAATGAGGGAACACCCTCTTGAGAAAGCGCTGGCATTGTATGTGAGCCATCGCTTTCAGTATTACAAAAGGGGTTGCACAAGCATCTGCGGCCCCTTCTGTAATACTAAAGTGTCACAGGGGTGCGCAAAGTGGGTGCAAACGCCTATTGCACCCCTAGGGCACCTTGTGTAACACAGCCCTAGGAGGGCACCCAGCTGTGCCTGTATTGGACTATTTGTGAAAAGTAGCATGAAAAGTAGCATGTAAGATTGACTGTAGGGTTTTTCTCTGTGTTAGTTTGCCTGTACGAGGTCCAAACAGACTGTATCTCTGGATGTCACTGATAGTGTTAGAATACCTTTTAGAAGCAAATAAACAAGAACCCAATAAAGGTCGCTGGCTGTGGAGACTAAGACATATATTTTTCAGGAAAGCACTTTTTTGTGTCACTGCCTGGCAGGATGCAAAGGTTTCTTCTGTAAATAACTTTATAGAGGACCTCGAAGAAATAAAACAAGAAGCAGAGATGTGACTTAAATGTTGACAAAGGGAGTTGGTTTTCCTCTTGCTCATCTTCTGCAGTAGGCCAGCACTTTTAGATACAGGGCATGGGTAGTCACTGTCAGAGGACTGGACCAAAGCTATGCATGTAGGAAAGGCACCCCTGCTTATGCCTGCATCAGTATATTTGATTGGTTTGTGAAGTCCCTACCTGGTGCTAATCTTAGGCTGAGATTGTTAAACACAGGACTGGCTAGGAAGAAATGACGACCACTTGGATCTGGCCAGGTCATTCATCCCCCAGGCTGCTGCTACGACCTGCACTGTGCAGATCTCTGTCACGGAGAAAGACAAATATAGCAAAAAAAGGGAAGAATAGTCAAAGATGTCCAAAGGAATCACTAAAACCTCTTGTGGAGTCCTACTTGCACACACTATTTGTTATGTCATGTTATACAGATTTGTAGAGCGCACTATCAACCAGGAGGGTATGCTGGCATTGAGCACATGTGAATCTAGTCAAACCCAGGGCCTGTCTGGACTACTCAAAAAGCCAGGTCTTCAACTTCTCTCTGAGTTCAAGAAGTGAGGAGGAGGTTCTTATGTTGATTGACAGGTTCTTACACACTTTAAGTGTGGTATAACAGAAGGCTCGAATGATGAATCTGGTTTTCTGTGTGGGGTCTGGGCAGTAGAAGTTTGGATGAGCAGAGGTTTCTAGAATATTTGTGCCAGTGTTGTGTGGTGCCTTTAAACAATGGGTGAGAAGTTTGAATTATGCTTGTTTTTCAATGCTACACAAAATTGTGTTGTTGATATTACACTGTTAGACATACTCTCGTAGCTGCCTCTATAGTCAAATGATCGGGCAATAAAAACTTTAATTACATTGTGTTCATTTACACAGTGTTCTCCCCTACAAAGCTGTATGATGTGCTGCCAGTCGGATTGTAAGGAAGATCAGAAGCCCACAAAAGATGAAAAGGCAAGACCTTTATTTATTAGGGCCTCGTCCAAAGGCTCTCTTGTGCACCTGCCACCCAGAGAACTCCCGGCTTTCTCAATAAAGGCTCCCACAAGAAGAACATCAGATTAAATAATGCATAGAAGAATTAAGCAAATGCTAGAAAAGGTAAAGAGTACCATCTAAAAATGATCGCAACTTCTTAGGAACTATGTAGTAGACACCATACAGCATAACGGCATAGATACTACCATAATACTACCATAATTTGTTTAGCAGATAAACTATACTAACTCCTTGAAATAACCCAGCTTCTGGGGTTCTCTAAAATTTCTACTGCAACTCTCTCTGAGGAGAGATTGACCCTTCAGGTTCACCTGAGTGGGATGAAGAGATTGTATCCTCATTTTCAAACTGACTAGCCTCTTAACTCTTTGCTAGTCTAGGACACGTGGAAACATAACTCAAGTTCTAAATCCTATGCCTCAGCACCACACAACCCAAAGACACCGCTAACTTTGATAAGTCAGTATAGAAATTCAAAGGCTGGATCATCAGCGCCACGGACTGAGTCTCCCCCACCAAACTAACCAAAACTCACAGACCCTCCAAATAAGCCAGTTGTTACACCTCAGTACTATGCACGTCAAAATGCAGATGCACATAACTAGAAAGATGTCAGTGTAGGAATTACACCGACAGAGCCACTTTCAAACAACTACCACTGACAGATCAAATCTACGAAAAGGAGGCCTGACCTGCTGAATAGACAAAAGTGCCAACCAAGCCAAGGAGCTCGTCACCATTGTTAGGGCGTTCACCTGTCTGTCTGCCACTGAAAATGACATCCAGCACATCACAGGGACTCTGCAACGCCCTCTCCAAACACTTACACAAGATAGCAACCATCTATAAAAGCTTCAACCTCCAACCCTCCAACCTCCTTAATCACCGATTGACCACCCACTTGATGCATGGGAACAACACAGCTCACTTAACACAAATACTCTGATGAATACCATCTGCTCAGGAGCACCCTCTGTCCCCTGCCCCCACTAACTCTTCAACCTCAGGCGAGACAAGATCATCCACCAACTCACCACCATCCTCAATGCCTTGATAACCACTACCACTTTCGCCCGATGCATGGAAACATGCCAAGATCAAACCACTCCTCAAGAAACCCCCAGTGAACTGCTACCCCATCTTGCTGCTTGCGTTCCCTAGAAAAGTCCTAGAGAAGGCCATCTACATCCAACTCACTGAACACCTGGAGAGAAACAACCTATGGGAACCCTTACAATCAGGCTTCAAAACCAACCACAGCATCAAGACAGCTCTAATCGTCACAACAGATCACATCTTCGTCCTACTTGACATGGGATATTCAGCTGCCCGGATCCTGGTTAACCTCTTCGAAAGCTTTGAACAGCGTCTCCCACAACACACTCATTAGTCACTTATGCCAGATCTGCAATACAGATGGCTCGCTCAACTGGATGGCATCCTTTCTAGCAGGATGAACCCAGAAAGTCCAACTCCCTCTCTTCACATTGCAAGCCAAGCACAACATATCTGGCATTCCCCAGAGCTCATCCCTCAGCCCAACCCTCTTCAACCTCTACATGACACCACTCGCAGACATCGTCAGATCACACAACATCAACATTATCTCCAACGACACCTTGCTCATTCTATTGCTCTCAGCTGACCCCCACCACAACAAAGACTAACTTCTACAACTGTATGGAGAATGTCTCAGACTGGATGAGGGTCAACTGTCTTAAGCTCAACATAGGCAAAAGTCCTCACCTTTGGCAAACACCGCCCTCTAGAGTGACTCCTGGTTGCCATCGGAACTCAAACTCACCCCCACACCGAATGAACAAGCCTGCATGCTCTGCAAGATCTTCAAGCAGCTCCTCACCAGCACCAGGAAGACAAGAACGCACAGCCTCATCACCTGCCAACTGGTCTACAGGAACACACTCTGTGCAGGCACCACCACAGAACTAATGCACAGACTCCAGTCGATCCAAAATGCAGACTGATCCTCAACCTGCCCAAAGAGAACCCACAACTACAGTGGATAGCCCAGTGGATTGGCACACTGCAGTTAGCTGACACATTCATCAATTATAAGCTTATTACACACGGGAGGAAGGGGAAAACACCCACCCAGCTGATGTTGGCATTGGACTACAGATATTTAAACCGCAGCCTGTGTCTCTCAAACAGCTCAATCCCATAAGTGCATTTCCTACCTATACAAGGAATGGCAAGAGAGCAAAGTTCCATCACTGTAGCAGAACTCTCGGCCTGGGGAGAAGCAGGGGTTCAGGCACTGGGGGACAAATATCGCGATGGACCATTAGTTTCCTTCGATACCCTAGCTTAGGAGAATGACCTGCCACGGGGACATTTCCAACTACACACCTTGCTGACCTTGGTGCTGCAATCACTATGGGGAGATATAACACAAGAGCCCGCAACATACCTCAGCATCCAATATATGCAGGTGATGGGCGCAGGGAGACACAGCACAAAGTGGTTCACTGTTTCACTGAGATTGCATACAGTACACCTACTGGTATTACTTAGACCATGATGGGACACTGACCTCCGCCGGCCAAGTATAGAGCGAGAGTAGTTGGCTATACTTGAGGGACCCACGTGCATCCCTGGAAATGTAAGGTTCCATCTGATACAATACTTTATAATACACTAGCAGCCCGTTCCGACATTGTCCGGGTATGAATTTCTGCCGGCCAGTAGTATATCGTTTTGTAGGATTTCGTTTTGATAGCATTTCTTATCTGTGATAGGCCTGTGAAACGCTCCAATTCACAGTGCACTGCTGATGCACTTAAGAGTGCGCGTTCAGTAGTGTGTGAACTCGAGTTTCCCTACTTTATTTGTCCTTGCAATATTATATAGCGCGAACTCGACAACATGGCATGAGGACAATATACATTACAGAAGAACACATTCATTTGTGGTAGGCACGGGTAGACAAAGCGATTTGCCTGGAATCACAGGATGTTGAGCTGATGCCGAGATTCGGAGGTAGCTCCCCAGCTCTAAAATTCGCAATTCTAGAACTTGTGGCGGGAGGTGTGTCTAAAAGTGTATGTTGGTGCTGGCCATCAATGAGAGAGACCTGTGCATTTTTCAAATGGGTGATGAAAAAATATGAGTATGTTGCTGGAGATGTGGGCCGCCGTGCCACCAATGTACTTACTGGGGAGGGTAAACGCCCATTATTCCGCAACTTTCTTTCCGCATACCATCACTCCGCATACTTTCATTACGAAAGTACCATGACTCCGCAATGCCAACGCATGGCATTACATTTTATATGCTTTTACCACGCATACATTTACTACGAAATTCGTTGTAAATGCATGAATGGTAAAAGCATGTTTTTTTCATGTTTGGATAAGGTAAGTATGGGTATAGGGGTATATGTTTTGGGGTACTGAGGTATGTTTTTAGGTGTTTGGGTATTTTAAGGGTTCAGATATAGTTTTGGGTTATGGGGTACAGGGGAAGTTTTAGGGTTTAGGGATAGGTATGGGTTTTGGGGTACAGGGGTATTTTTAGGGTTCAGGGCTAGGTTTGGGTTTTGGGGTATAGGGGTATTTTTAGGGTTCAGGGGTAGGTTTGGGTTTTGGGGTACAGGGGTATTTTTAGGGTTCAGGGCTAGGTTTGGGTTTTGGGATACAGGGGTATTTTTAGGGTTCAGGGCTAGGTTTGGGTTTTGGGGTACAGGGGTATTTTAGGGTTCAGGGGTAGGTTTGGGTTTTGGGGTACAGGGGGATTTTTAGGGTTCAGGGCTAGGTTTGGGTTTTGGGGTACAGGGGTATTTTTAGGGTTATGGGTAGGTTTGGGTTTTGGGGTACAGGGGTATTTTAGGGGTTCAGGGCTAGGTTTGGGTTTTGGGGTACAGGGGTATTTTAGGGTTCTGGGGTAGGTTTGGGTTTTGGGGTACAGTGGTATTTTTAGGGTTCAGGGCTTGGTTTGGGTTTTGGGGTACAGGGGTATTTTTAGGGTTCAGGGGTTGGTTTGAGTTTTGAGGTACAGTGGTATTTAAAGGGTTCAGGGCTAGGTTTGGGTTTTGGGGTACAGGGGTATTTTTAGGGTTTAGGGGTAGGTTTGGGTTTTGGGGTACAGGGTGTATTTATAGGGTTAAGATGGGTTAATGTTTAAGGGTGTTGGGGTAGTTTAAGGAGTAAGGGTGGGTTATGATTATGGGTTGCAGGGGTATTTAAAGGGAGCAGGGTGGGATTAGCACACAATATGAGACATGGAATGAAGGGCGGAACGTACCACACGCCCCCAGCACGCGCCCACAGCACAATGCAGACACGCCTACAAGGGACTACTTTGCTGGCACGGTTCTTTTACCTTTTAAGTGTATATGGTGGGTGTCTGCATAGCCTATGTCCTTCTGCTGCAACTGCCCTTTCCAACGCTGTATTGGGTGTTGTTATTGGTGCTCAAAGGTTTGGGCTCTCTCTTTATTATATTAGTATGGATAGGGCATATCTGACACCAGCCAAAATAAACGATTACTTTAAACACACTGATGCTCACTGCCCCAGATGTAGGCAGATGGTTGAGGACCTACTGTATATGCTATGGACCTGTATTGCTCTCGTATCGTATCTTATTGGGAGGCTGTCACTACTCACTTGTCACAGTGCACTGGCTGAGTTGTGGAATTGTTGGAAATAGCCCTTTTTGCAGGGTTATCCCCAAACATTTTGTTTCTTCCTCCTATCTTTTCCTGACCTGTTTGTGTTGGTTTTAGGACTCTGGGCACTTTTCCACTGCTAATCGGTGCTAAAGTGCTTATGCTCTTTGTGTAAATTGTGATATTGATTAGTGTTTCCATGATTGGCTGTTTGGCTTTCTTGTCAGGCCCTAGTAATGTGCACTGAGTGTGCCAGGGCCTGGGAATCAAATGCTATGCGTGGGCCTGCAGCACAGATTGTGCCATTCACATGAGTAGCCTGGAAAAGGTACCTCAGACCTGCCATTGCAGAGTCTGCGCGTAGTTTGTAACTGTCATGTCGACTTGGTCCGTGCACACATTGGCCAGTCCCTAACCTTACATTTTCTTACATGTCAGGCACCCCTAAGGTAGGCCCAAGGTACCCCTGTGGGCAGGGTGCAGTATATGTGAAAGGTAGGACATACCCTGGTGTGTGTGGCATGCCCTGATAGTGAATTACAGCCAATTTCGTTTTTCACTATTGCAAGGCTACCTGTTCCCCATAGAACTGAATGGGACGTTTGCTTATAACATCTTATAAACATAACTGGCCCTGGGAACTAGGTAGAAAAATAAAATTTAGTATGCCTGAACTCAGAATCTAAAGATGCATCTTTTAGTGAAGGTGATTTTTACGTTCTGTGTTTGAAAGTACCACTTTTAGAAAGTAGGTATTCTCTTGCTCAGTCATTCTGTGTGCCTCTGCTCGAATGTGGATTGCCTGCCTGGGTTTTGGATGACAGAAAGCTGGGGGATCAGGAGGGGCTCCAGATAGTCTAGGTGGGACAGGAAAGGGCTGAAATGACATGGGGGAACGGGGAGGGGATATCCTTGCACCTCAAAGGGCCTGGTCTGCCTCTGATAATGCTGTCTCCACCCCCAGGAAATCACACCGGAGAAGGCAGTACTGGTTCTGGCTGGGCACAGACACCCTCTGCCTAACGGATCAAAGGATTTTTAGATACAAATACTCGGGCCCGACCCCTGAATTTTAGAACTCACTTGGATCGAGAAGACTGCCAAGAAGAAGAGCCGGAGAAGCTGTTAGGAGGTACAACCGCTTTGCTGAGTGCTGTGCTGGGCAGACCTGCAGTGGCTGCTTCTGTCTTGGGCAGTGAAAGGCCTGGACTTGACTTTCTGCAACCTAATTTGTGAGTCTATCCAAGGGCTTGTGGTAGAGCTTGCACCTGTTCACAAAGTCTCAGTAACAGTAAAGACTTCAAGCTCTTCTGCACGCAGCACTGGGGACTCAGTGTTTTGTGCTGTAACAGAGGAAAAGCAATTCGACGACATCCACAAGGCCGCTGCCGACTCTGTGTCTTGACGGCATGGCAGAGGGCACTGCCGCAATGCCACACCATGACCCTGGTCTCACCGACGATGCCTGCTAACACCGCCCTGAGCCGCTGCTCGCACCGCGACGTGTGGGCACTGCACTCCGCACTGCCTCGCGCCAAAGTCTGGGCACTGCAGAGAGCACTTCTTCAACACCGCACCGCGACCCTGGTCTCACCGATGACGCCTGCTGGTGCCACCACCGAGCTGTTGCTCGCACCGCGACCTGTGGGCACCGCACCCCGCACCGCCTCGCTTCACGATGACACCTTGGCCTCCCCGATGACGCCACTCTGCGCCAAAATCAATGCTACTGCTTGCACCGTGGTTTGAGGGCACCGCTCTAAAAGTTACATGACGCAACTCCCTCATCCCGCACTGCAGCCTTGGCCTACCAATGCCAGCACCATTGACTCCAGATCGTCAGCCGACAATAGCGTAAGTATCTGATTATGTCTGCGAGTTGGTACATAAGTATTTGAGTGGAGCTGTGTTTGGGTGTGAAAGTGTCTGAATGGATCTGTGAGTCGGTGTGTAAGTGTCTGAGTGGGTTTGTGAGTGGTTGTGTGACTCTTTGAGTGGTATGTTAGTGGGTACATGAGTGTCTGAGGATGAGTGAATAGGTGCATGAGTGTTGAGTGGGACTGTGAGTGGGTTTGTGGCTCTAGATTGGGTCTGTAGGAGTGCCTAAGTGTGCCAGTGAATAGGTACATGAGTCTGTGAGTAGATCTGTGAGTGGGTGCATGAGTGTCTGAATAGGTCTGTGAACGGAAGAGTCAGTATCTATGTGGGTCTGTGAGTGGTTGCATTAGTATAGGAGTGGGTCTGTGAGTGTTTGCATGAGCCTCCTGGTAGGCCAGTCAGTGAGTGTATAAGTGTTTGAGGGGGTCAGTGAGTGGGTGTGTTAATGTCTGAGTGGGTCTGGGAGTGGCTGCATCAGCATCTCACTGGGTGAGTGAGGGGCTGCATACCTATCTGACTGGGTCTATGAGTGGATGTGTGATCTCTGAGTGGGTCTGTGAGTGGGTGCATGAGTGTCTGAATGAGTCTGTGAGTAGGTGCCTGAATGCCTGAGTAGAACTGTGAGTGGGTGCATGAGTCTCTTAGTGGGTCTGTGAGTGGGTGTCTGAGTGTCTGAGAGGGTCTGTGAGTGGGTGCGAGAGCGTCTGAGTGGAGCTGTGAATAGCTACATAAGTGGCTCAATGGGTCTGTGAGTGGATGCATGAGTGTCTGAGTACATGTATGAGTGGGTGTGTCAGTGTCTGAGTGGGTCTGTGAGTAGCTGGGACAGCAGCAGCAGCCCCTGCAGGTAAGAACAGTGGGGCGGTGGGGCCGACTGGGGGATTTCGAGAGACAACCGAGAGGGAAAATTAATTCTTTGTTTAATTTTCCCTTGTCATGGTCTCTCAAAATCCCCCCACAGCCGGCCCCACCTGAGACAGTATCTCAGTGGGTCCATGATTTTTTTGCTGGGTCTGTGAGAAGGTGAGTGAGACTATGAGTGGGTTTCTTAGTGGGTGTGGCAGTGTCTGAATAGGTCTGTGACTGGGTACATGTGTGTCTGTGAGTGGGTTTGTCAATGTCTGAGTGGGTCTTAAATGAGTGTAGGAGAGTTTGAGTGGATTTGTGAGAGAGTGTATGAGTCTCTGAGTGGATCTGCGTATGGTTTAATCAGTGTCTGAGTGGGTCTGTGACTGCATGCATGGGTGGATCTGTGAGTAGCATCATCAATGTCTGAGAGGGTCAGTGGCTGGGTGCATTCGTGTTTGACTGGTTCTGTGACTGGGTGCCTTAGTGTTTGAGTACGTCTGTAAATTTGTGCATGAGCTTCTGAGTGGGTTATGTGACATGCTGCATGAGCATCTAATTGGGTCTGTGAGTGGGTGTGTCAGTCTCTGAGTGGGCCTGTGAGTTGGTGCATGTTTTTCTCAGTAGCTCTGTGAGTGGGTAAGTGAATTTATGAGTGGGTCTGTGGGTGGGTATGTGATTGTCTTAGTGGATCTGTGAGTGGCAATATGAGTGTCTGCGTGGGTCTCTGAGTGGGTCTCTTAGTTGGTGCATAAGTATCTGAGTAGGTCTGTGAGTGGATGCATGAGTGTCTGAGTGGGTATGTGAGTGGGTTCATGAGTGCCTGAGTGGGCATGTGACTGGGTGTGCCAGGCTCTGAGTGGATTTGTGAGTTTGCGGATATGTTTCTGAATGGGTCTGTGAGTGGGGGTGAGCCTCCGAGTGGGTGAGCATGTGGATGCAATTGTGCCTGATTAGGTCTGCGAGTAGGTGTGTGAGTGTCTGAGTGGTGTGTTAGTGGGTATGTCAGTCTGTGAGTAGGTCTGTGAGTTGGTGCATGAGTTTCTCAGTAGGTTTGTGAGTGGGTAAGTGAGTTTATGAGTAAGTCTGTGAGTGGGCGAGGGAGTGTCTGAGTAGGTCTGTGAGTGGCTGCATTAGTATCTGATTGGGTCTCTCAGTCGGTCTCTGAGTGGGTGCATGAGTGTCTGAGTAGGTCTGTGAGTGGTTGCATGAGTGTCTAAGTTAGTATGTGAGTGGGTGCATAAGTGTCTGAGTGGGTCTGTGCCTGGGTCATCAGTCTCTGAGTTGGTCTGTGAATATGTAGATGAGTTTCTGAATGGGTCTGTGAGTGGGTGGGTGATCCTCTAGGTGGGTGAGCTTGTGGGTACGTGACTGTCTGCTTAGTAGGTGTCTGTAAGCAGGTGTATGAGTCTCTGAGTTGTCTGTGAGTGGGTATGTGAGTCTCTCAGTGGGTCTGTGAGTTTGTGCATATGTGTCTCGATAGGTCTATGAGTGGCTGCATGAGCCTCTCAGTGGGTTAGTGACTGGGTACATGAATGTTTGAGTAGGTCTGTAAGTGGGTGCATAAGTCTTTGAGTGGATACATAGGCCTCTGAGTTGGTGAGTGAGTGGGTACAAGAGTTTTTGACTGGGTCTCTGAGTGGGTTCATGAGAGTCTAAGTGGGTCTGTCAATGGGTGTGTGAGTGTCCAAGTGGGTCTCTGAGTGGGTAGGTGAATCTCTCAATGGGTCTGTCAGTGCATACATTTATTTTCTGTGCAAGTGAGTCTGTTATTATCAGTCAGTCAGTCAGTCAGTCAAAAATCGTTATTCGATTAATAAAAATCATTAAAGAATAACAACACATACATCCTCTTTTCCACCAGAATAGTTACAGAAACAAATTCAGTTAATTAAAAACAATCAATAATATATACATTATATATTATTGCAGGAGAAAAGGTCACTAAAAATCTGTCAATAGTTAAAATAGCTAAAAATAATCCTTTATATAGAAACACTTTTATACACTGTACACCTCCATCAATTAAAAAAACGTTATTTGGGGGAATTCACTAGGTCAGGCCTAAAGGCATTATACAACAGTGTTTCCCAAATCCTGATCAATTCTCCCCTGTGCTATGATTTATACTCAAATGTTTTTGTTAGCCCGTGCTGCAGCCACCAAAAAACTTGCCACACTAAAAAATAATGTGCACGCTACTTAACATTTGCAGGTATAAGAGCGCGGGCCTTACTTGCACAAAAGCAGCTTCTCTCAGAATGGGATAAAAGAATCTTTTCCTTGCCTTAGAGAAATGCCCGCAAAACATTATGAGATGAAATGTATCTTGTGTAGAGAAGTTATCACAAGAGCATGGTACAGTGTCTTCCGGTTTTCCCCAATGCAAAAAAATTTCCAATGGAAAATGGATTCAATTAAACCTAAATCTGGTCAACAGAACGGCTTTGTGACGATCTTCAGGTAAGGTTCATAGAGGGAAGAGTCTGTAGGCCATAGATATTTCTAGCCCCCGGCTTTTTAAGCTCCTCTTCTTCCCTTTCGATCTCCATCATGATCCGGAAGTTGTGTTTAATCCAGCTCAGATCTTCTTTCCTAATAGACTCCGGGGCAGTGTATAGGTCAGAACGTCCCATCCTGGTACACTCCGCTCTAACGTATGCCATCCATGGGATTCTATCTGCCCCATCCAGGGCCAAGCAGTCCTTGAGAATTAGGTGATTTAAAGAGATCTCCTCATTAAGCCATGTCTTTGCCCAACAAGTCAGTGGGGCCAATTTTAAATGATCAGTTATGTAGCCCAGGCCTAGTTCAACGTGTATAGCAAGTGTTGGTGATGACTGGGATACCGCTAGTAGAGATCTGAGAAATGTATTTTCGGCCAGTTGTATTTTCCCCACTGGTGCATAGCCCCATATTGCTGCCCCATAGGAGGCGATTGCACAGCATTTTGATTTGTATATTTCGAGCATGGCCTCCATGGGCCTTGCTCCTAGCCTCTTAGAGAAGCTTAGAAGTGCTGTTGTAGATCTTTCAACCTAAGTAAGAGGAAAGGATTCCCTTAAGGCACAACTAAAATACAGGTTTAAAATAACGAACCTTATAACGTGACAAGTACATACAACAAAAACATGGGGAAAGTTAAAAATTAATTTCTTTTGAATACATTAAAAAACCAAATAGAAGGGATAACTGATCTAGATCCCTAATCTAAAACAAAATTAAAATTGAGACAGTACAGGTAATTGCGACCTGCACAATTACAAGCAGACAGAACAGTACAACATACAATTGTTGGATACAAATTTGTATATTCTTGCTCCAATCTGATAACACGAGGCATCTCGGGTGCTGCTGGCCAGCCTCAAATCAGGCTCACCACTTGACCCCTGCCCTGCCAAATTTTTGGCTGGGATGGCGGCGGTGGTGAATCCCCCGGTTAATCCCATCCTCAATGCCTCCTTGAGGGAGGGGAGTGTCCCTCGCACCTGGAAAAGGGCGATGGTAATCCCTCTCCTGAAAAAGCCTGGTCTTGATGCCGAGGTTTTGGCCAACTATAGGCCAATGTAAGCTCTGGCCAAGATCACTGAGAAACATTTCTATGGCGTCTTGTCGAGCTTTTTAGAAACCAACAATTTGCTCCATCCTTCCCAATCCGGATTCCGTCCTAATTTTAGCACGGAAACGGCGTTGTTGGAGGTCTCGGAGATCATCAGGGAGACCCTGGATGTTGGTGGCAAGGCCATGTTAGTCATGTTGGACCTTTCGGCGGCCTTTGACACCGTCCCCCATGAGGCGCTCCTCGCCAGGCTCTATGACATCGGCATTAGGGGGACGGTGCTCAAATGGTTTACATCTTTCCTTGAAGGCGGCCGCCAGACGATCTGGGTTTCCCAGAGCTCCGCCGAGATGCCGCCATTGGGAGTCGGGGTCCAACAGGGTTCTGTGTTGAGCCCGTCGCTGTTGAACATCTTTATGTCCCCTTTGGCGGCGGCGGTGGAGGCTTATGGGGCCCAGATCGTGTCCTACGCCGACGACACGCAACTCCTCTTCACATGCGGTAAAGACCAGGCATTAGATGGAGAGAGTATCCGGGGCTGTCTGGGAATGGTCTTCGACTGGTTCCAGTGGAACAGTCTGAAAGCCAATTCCAGTAAGTCAGAGGTCCTATTCTTTGGCTGTGTCACCGACCCCAAGTGGCGGCAATGGTGGCCGTCTGACATGTGTCCTCCCGCACAGTCATCATTGGTCGCCAAAAATCTTGGTGTCAAGCTGGACAACAAGCTTTCATTGAGAGCGCATGTCCTTGGTCTGGCCGGCACCTGCATTTTGAAGATGCTCCGCAAGTTCCTTCCATTGCTGTCTGCGGAGCATAGGCGGATTACTGTGCAGGCGCTCATTGGATCCAGGTTGGATTACGCCAACGCCCTCTTTCTTGGTCTCCCTGATTATCTGGTCCAGCGCCTGCAGGTGGCACAAAACTCTGCTGCCCGCGCCATTTTTGGCCTGCATAGGTGAGCACGAGCTTCTGGGCTGCTGCAGACACTCCACTGGTTGCCCATCCGGAAGCGGATTATGTTTAAATCCCTGACGTTGATGCACAAAGCATTGTTTGGCTCAGGGGCTGGGTACCTACAGCGCAGGTTGGCCTTTTATCGCCCAGCCCGCTCACTGCTGTCCGAATCTCTCTTCACTGCCGTGGTTCCGCGTGTGAGGAAGGCCCGCACGGGGGGGCGCTCTTTCAGCTTCAAGGCACCCCAGTTGTGGAATTCTCTTCCACTGGCGCTTCGCAGCACCTCCAATCTGCTTCAGTTCAGGAAGAGCCTGAAGACTTGGCTTTTTAATCTCTAGTTTCTTTCTGGTGGGCTTTTTTCTTTTTCTTTTATCTGTTTTTTCTGGTTATGTTATTCTACACTGAGCTGCCTGTGGAAAGCGCCGGGACACTCTTTTAGAGTAGCCGTGCGCTATATAAACTTATTATAACATAACATAACATAACATAACCAGTGTTGTATCGCTACCACCTCAGCATATCAATTATGGTGTTGGAGACTTGAATTATACAATTTAGTTGCCACGTCGCGTTTTGGTGATGTCTCCTTATTATGACCACCTTTATCAAGACAAGCCAGGGGGTGTATATAATCGCCCCTGGAATATTATTGAGGGTCACTTGTTATGATCAGATTCCTGATCGGAGCGTGGGCTTCAATTATTGCCTCATTACGATTGCTGCTGCTAGTAGTATATTCTGTTTTGAATATGTACGACCTTTATTATCCCCACTTTACATCAGTAACCAAAGTTAAATTGGTTATACTAGAGACCATTAGTTGTGTCAGTAATTAGGCCACAATTGCCATATGCGAGTATCCCGAAGTCCTCCAATTTATGATGTAGAAGGTTGCTGTTTGGAAAAGATTTCACAGTTGGGCTTCTCGGGGATTACCTAATGGGACGATAAACAAATCCACTGTCCCTTAGGATCCCTTCCTTGGCCAAAGATAACGAGAGACTACCTTATCAGTAGTTAAGAGTTCTGCTCTCTATGGGGGTCCGAGTCGTGTGTGACTTCGGGATATTCGCATTTGGCAATTGCGTCCGGAGCAACAAGGTATGCCCCCTAGTTCGTTATGGCCCCCTGTTTGTTAATATATATATATATTTATATATTTATTGTTTTCAGCAAGCTGCACAACTACATTGCAATGATTCAAGGGGGAGCCATGCTGACCATTGCGATGAGTCTGTGATTCTACCCACATAAAAAAATTGTTGGGGGCATTTTCATACTCATAAGGGTTCCCTCTGAGACCCCCAAAAATGCACCCATTGGGTCAGGTTAACTCCCTACTATGATCCCTTGTATTGTTTCTCATCTTCATTTGCATCCCCCGGGAAACAGTCCCAGTTTATAAATGGTAGCCACAACTTTCTACACAGCTTACAGCCAGCTGATCAAAGCATTTCTCCTGGTGCAAGGGTTGGCGGAGCTCCCCATTGGTGTCATTTAGGATATACATTTCTATACATATATACAAATTTGGATTTTCTTTTCCTGTCTCAAAAACTACTGAACAGATTTACACCAATTCACAACAAGGTCGCTTTCTGGACCAACAGCTACTGTTCTGCCAAGTTTGGTTAAGTTATTTTTATTGGTTCGGTGTCTTCGTGTCTAAAAGTCCTATGGGAAATTTGGATGGGAAAAACATTTTTTGGGACCCCCCTTTTTCTCAGCCCTCACTTAACGAATCTCCCAGAAACTTTCAACACAGCAACTGAACTGACTGTCATACTAATTTTGAAACATGTGTGAACTTTTGTCAAATAGCACCAAAGTTATTTGCAAAACAAGAGTCACTTTTCCGCTGGAAACTGCCTATAACTACCTACTGGAGACCATCAGTAGGTTATGTATATATAGGTAGTTATAGTTAGGACCATGTTTCTATAGGAAACAATGGGCATATTAGCAAAACATAGCAATATTTATCGCTAAATGTGCTTAGCAAATTTTTTTTTATCGCTGTCTATCGCAAAGATAACATACTATTAGCAACGTTTATTTCTAATGCGATAAAATATCCGGAGATAGCGGAGCAATGCGTGAAAATCACTGGAGAGCCAGCGATATTCAGGCATTAACGCTAATGGGGACTTAACCTGAATATCCACCTCCCATTGGATATACAGGTAAAGTCATGGTCTGAGCAGGCATTAGTTTCTGGCGATAATCACGCTTAGCGCAACTTTGTTAATCGCAGAGCCTGCTTTGCTAATAGGTGATAGCTGTGTTAACGACTGCTTTCAGTTGCTAACAGGTCATTAGCGATAAATATCGCTGACATGCAAAGTGGGCCCCGAACCGGCCGCTATCGCCAAAAAGCTGTCGCTAACTGCTGTTAGCGACAGCTTGCTAATAGGACGATAAAATTCTCGCCCCCTTTAGCGGGAAAAGGTCCCGCTAAAGAGGCGATAGTGCCCTTACTAATATTCCCCCAAATCTTTTGACTTGCCTATAACTTTGGTGCCATTTGATGAATCTTCACAATATCTTCCCAAAAAAAGTGTCATGATGGGTTTTGTTGTGCATGGTAAGTTTCAGGGTGATGCATCAAGTGGGAGCTGAGAAAAATAGGGGTCAAAAACAGTGTGTGTCCCATGTCAATTCCTATATAGTCATTAAACATGCCTGCATCCTGAACCACGGGAAGGAATTATACCAAATTCGGCAGAAAGGTAGATTTTCTTCCAGAGATTGTGCTTTTTGGGTCTCGCCTAGGAGCGACCATCCGCTGCACTAGGAGAAGGCCTCTTGGAATCATTTCAGCTTCCAAGAGACTTCTCCGTGTGGGTCAGCCTCTTCCCACACATTTCATTGGCCTTTGCGTGTGACTTGCAAAAGTTGAAAGCACGCAATTGGCCAAAGGCAAGTGTATCTCCAGCCTTCTCTCTAAACATTGACTCCCATGGCCTAGGGGTCTCGGTAGTGAGCAGCAGTGCGGCCGGGTGCCAGCTGCATACCTTACTTTCCTTGCCGTGTGCATGCACCACACGCAGTCTTGTTCCCAATAGGCGGCTCTGCGCCTGCACATTGTCTTTGCCGGGTGCCTACAGTAACTTTCTTAAATACTTTTCCTTTGTTGACTTGGCAGGTGGTCTCCTTCCTTCAAAGATCTTCCATGCAGCACTTATAGATAACAACACTCTGTGTGATTTTGTTCGTCAATAGATATATTTCAGCCCCGTGTTTTCCTTCACTTTACTTTCTTACGAGAAACACTCAGTGCGTCCCTCATTTCATCTCATGTAATTCTATTTTAGATGCTAAGAGTCCATGTGATCTTCCTTCGTGTCTAGGCACCTGTCGGCCCCGGCGCTTTCCTTTATTTTCGTTTCTCATGACAAAACTTTGATTTCATAAGCTACTCACTGTCTCTAAGTTCACATCAGTGTGACTCTGTTTCTCATGCACTCTGCGTGATCTTGGTGCTTGACCATGTATCTGTGAGCTCATGTTGCACTCTGTGCGCCAACACTCAGTGCATCCCCGGGTGGTCAGTGTCTGTCACTGTCCCTCATTTCACATCAGTGTGACTCTGTTTCAGATGTTGACACTCGGTGTGATCTTGGCTCTTGAATAAGTATTCGTGAGCCCGTGTTTCGATCTCAATATGATTCTGTTTCATATTGTGATACGCTGTGTGATCTTAGACCATGACCAGGCATCTCTCAGCCCCGCTGTCTCACGTCACTTGTTTTTTATATACAAACACTCAGTGCGCTCTTAAGGGTGTTACTATCCCTCATTTCCTCTCGGTGTGATTCTGTTTCAGATGTCGACACTCTGTGTGATCTTTGTTCTGTGAATCTGTGTTGCACTCCATGAGCCAAACTCAGTGCGTTCTGGTGTGATCAGTGTCGGTCACTGTGCCTCGCTGGCCATAATTTCACTTCCGTGTGACTCTGTTACAGATGCTGACATTCTGTGTGATCCTGGTTCTTGATTAGGTACCTGTGAGCCTGTGATGCACTCCATTCTTGATTTGAATGCCAACGATCAATGGGTTCCTGAAGCTGGCACTATCCCTCATTTCAGTTCAGAACAACTCAGTTTCAGATACTGACACTCTGCATGATCTTGGATCTTGATCAGGAATCTGTGAGCCCGTGTTGCGATCTTCTTTTATACATCAACACTTAGTGGGTTCCTGAGGTAGTCACTGCCCCTCATTTCACCCCACTTCCCCTCACTATCATTTCACCCTTGGAAAGGAAAGAGAGGGTGAGGGGTTCATTCTCATGAAAGAATAGCAGCAAGGGCCATCCGTAGCTGGTGAACGAGAGCCGCCACTGTGCACCTCACTCCTAGAAGGACCCTGGCCTTGTTTCTCACATTTCAACATTATATCCTCTGAATTGGCACCACTGTTGGAAAGCTCTAAATGTGGTGGATTTTCATCTCCGGCATGGCAAAGCGGAAGTTTCCACCAATGGCATTTGCTGTTCTTCACATCAAACACCTAATCAGACCATGTTTGTGATCTTGGGGACATCACCTACTCTCCCAGCCCTGTCATTAGAAAACATTGACAGAATCTGTGACAGTTTTGTGAATCAGTAAACACATTTGTAACACAATGTATTACAATGATAGGTTTACTTTAAAATATGGATTAATTGTGGAAAATGCGCTTTGAATACTTTTCCCGCCATTATTGGTGTGAAGTTAGCAGGTTCTCGCTGTAGCTAAAGCGCAGTTTTCTATTACCCTGTGGTATTACCACATTTCTAATCTGATGACTGCATCTTTCGAAGAGAAGCGATCTACATGTGCGGAAGTCCCAGGGTTTTGGTCACTCTCGATGGCTACCTCCATAGCTCATTTCAAACGTGTTTGTTCGCGGTTGACGATCCGTGTGATCTTGGTCCGTCCCGCCATGGCACCCCCTGCTTCAATCACTTGTAAAACAAACATTTGCATAGCCAATAGGTCTTGCCTTTGTGACCTTATAAGTGTTTAGCCATGCAACAGTTGATGTTGTTGCACCAAGGATATTATTCTGGATAATTAAGTACTTATAAGATCCCAAAGGCGAGACCTATTGGTTATGCCAATGCTTGTTGTTACCTGGTATAAATCCGTTCAGTAGTTTTTGAGGGATTAATGAAATTTAAATATGTATATCAATGGTCGCTTCTAATTTGGGATTTTTTCACGATGATTCATGAATTCACGTACCAACAGGAATTTCGTGATTGGCTGTCTGAGCAGAAAGTTAAGCTGCCATTTTGGTTTAATCGGCACATTCTCCAGGGCTAAAGTGAAAAGGTAGAAGCTGGGATTGGGTTCAGATTGGATGTGTCCTGACCCCATGGGTGGGATATAGGGGTGTTTTTGGGACACAGTATGGGCAGAAAACATCAAAGAAAAGGTATTTTTGTGCCACACATGATATCCACAAATTTGCTGTAACTCTCAGCAAGGCCACTCCATATTACGAATATCATAAAAAACTGAAAAGATGGCATTTTTTACAGAGACTCTCTTTCAGCCAGTCATACACCCACTCACAGACCTACGCAGATGCTGAGACACTTAGGCACTCACTCACACACCCACTGAGGTACCCATTCACCCGCTTACAGACTCACTCAGCAACCCACTCTCTCATTCACAGATCTAGTGCAACACTCATGCAGCCACTCACAGACCTACTCAGAAACTTATATACCTACCCACAGACCCACTGAGACACTTATGCACCCATTCACAGACCCAGTAAGACACTTTCACAACAACTAAAAGACCCACTGAGGCACTTATGCACTCACCCAAACATCCAATGAGGTACTCATGCGCTCACTCACAGATATACTCAGACACTCTCACACCACTCACAAACCTACTCAGGTACTCATGCACCCAGTCAAATAATCACATACACTGTCACAGCTTCTTAAAGACCCACTGAGACACTCACACACTCACAGACAGACTGACACACACTCATGGAAGCAGTCACAAACCCACTGAGACACTCTCACACTAAGTCATAAATGTACACATCTACTTACAGACCCAACCAGAGACTCGTGCACCCACTCATAGACCCACTCTGACAATCATGCACCCACTTAAAAACTCACTCAGATGCTCACACATGCCCTCACAAACCCACTCAGACACTCACAGAAGTACTCATACACACTTATATCTATTCACAAACCCACTCAGGCTGTCAGGCACACACTCACAGATCTACTCAGACACTCATGCACCTACTCACAGACCCACACAGACACTCCCACATGCACCGATAGACCCACTCAGACACTCATGCACCCACTCACATGCCTAATCAGATACTGACATATCCAGTCACAGTCAAACTCTGACCCATATGAACCCACTCACACACCTACACAGACATTTAGGCATCAACTCAAAAATCTACTGAGACACTTATGAACTCATGCACACACCCACTGAGGTTCTCATGTACCCATTCACAGATGCATTCAGTTGCTCTAACACCCACTCACAAACCTACTCAGGTACTCATGTATTCACTCAAAGAACAACTCAGACACTCCCACAGCTACTCACAGACCCACTCACAGACTGACACATGCTCATGGAGGTAGTCAAAACCCACTCAGACACTCTCACACCCACTCAGAGATTTAAACACCCACTTACAGACCCACTCATAGACTCATGCTCCCACTCACAGACCCATTCAGACACTCATGCGCCAACTTACAAACTTACTCAGACACTCTCACAACCACTTAAAAAGCTAATCAGTCATGTACTGACTCACTGATGTACTCAGACACTCTCACACCCACTCGCAGACCTACTCAGATACTCATGTACCCACTCTTAGACCTACTCAGATACTCTCACATATACCCATAGACCCACTCCGACACTCATGCACCCACTCACAGACACACTGAGACAGACACATCCAGTCACAGACCCATTAAGACACTAACTACTCCATTCACTCACCCACTCAGAGACTTATCCATCCACTCATAGACTCTGTCAGACACTTACTCACCCAGTCACAGACCAACTCAGACACTCATGCATCCACTCACAGACCTACTTGCAGACTCATACATCTACTCACAGACCTACTCAGACACTCATGCACCTGCTCACAGACTCACCCATACAGGCACAAACCCACTAATAGACTCACCCAGACATTCCCACTCAGAGACTCATCCATCCAGTCACGGATCCACTCAGAGACACATGCACCCACTCACAGTCCCACTCAGATACTCACGTACCTACTCTACTCACAGATCTACACATACTCATGCACCCACTCACAGACCCACTCAGACACTCATGCACTCACTCACACACCCACTGACAGACCTACTCAAACATTCTCACACCCACTCACATACCCACTCATACACATTTGATTTTTTTGTATTTAATAACAGATGTTACACATGTGAATCTATCAAAGATATACACATTCTGATCAAATTAACTTCCTTTAGTTCAGACGGATTAAAAGCAGCAGCTCGTCACTTAGTCACTTGCATTGTCTGGGAAGTTCACCTGCCAGATGGCATTATTGACTGAAGATGATAACATGCCAATAATGCTGGCAGTGTTCTTTCTGTGTGCAACATGTGGGGTGTAGGGTAGGAGGGATTGGTGAGGAGGGGAACGAGGAATGGGAAAGTAAAAGATGGTGAACAATTATGTCAAGGGTTAACTGTTGCCCAACTAAGTACTCTGTTGCCCTCCAGTGCTGGTGCCATAGGGCCGATAGTGGTGCCATTGTCTGGTGTGGCTTGGAGGTGAAAAGCGACCATACCAGAGGAAGAAACAGTTCTCCCATTTTTCACAATGGATCGTATGGGAGACACTGATTTGTAATGTTAAGCCTGAAGAAGGTGGTGAATCATATTGTTCCACTGAAAAGTGTTGCTTTGTGTTCATTGAGCACCCAAGCATCTGCTTGGGTCATTAAGAAAGAGGATAACATGAAAATATCATGCTGACCCTGGTTTAACACAGTTGTAAGCCTTGGTGTGCAAATCTGCTTAGATTGGGTTTTATGTCTCCAGTAATTGTCACAGTCATTTAGATTGTGGGGTTTTAAAATAATTTGAACTTCTGACCATTTGATGTACATTGATGATGTGTACCTTTTTATGAATTTGTTTTTATCTATACACTGTGTAACATAAAAAATTGCATACAACAAAATAAAGAAAAATCATATTATTTTTTTGTGTTTCGCATGAATGTTGTTGATTTGAATGTTGCATATATGACAATTGAGAGTACCTGTATGCTTTGAACAAAAAGGAGCCCAAAGGGATCTTGTTGTTGACAGAAGTGTCTATCTGTGGCATGGGCCCAGAAGGCATACTTACTATGTGCATTCCACAACTCGGCCAGTGCACTGTGACAGGTGAGTGGTGACAGCCGCCCAATAGGCAGGGCCATAGCACAAGCAGTAGGTCCTCATCTACCCGCCTACACCTGGGACAGTGAGCATCAGTGCGTTTAAAGTATTGGGGTTTTTTTGGCCGGTGTCTGATGTGCCCTATTTATTATGAAGTATTGTATGAGATGGAACCTTACATTTCTAGGGACGCTCAAGTATAGCCAACTACTCTTGCTCTATACTTGGCCAACAGAGGTCAGTGTACCAGCATGGTCTAAGTGATGTCAGTGGATGCACTGTATGCTATCTCCGTGAACCAGTGAACCACATTGCCAGGTGTCTCCCTGTGCTCATCACATGCATATATTGGATGGTGAGGTGTGTTGTGGGCTCTTGTGCTATGTCTTCCCATAGTGCTCACAGCACCAAGGTCAGCAAGGTGTGTAGTGGGAATTGGCCCTATGGCAGGTCTTTCTCCTGAGCTAGGGTATTAAAGGGTACTAATGGCCCATCACAATATATGTCTCCCAGTGCCTGAATCCTCGCTTCCCCCAGGCAGAGAGTTCTACTACAGTGATGACACTTTGCTCTTTTTGCGTACCTTGTATAGACAGGGAAGGCACATATTGGATTGGTTTGTGAGACGCAGGCTGTGGTGAAACATCTGTAGGCCACTGCTAACATTACCTAGGTGGGTATTCTTCCCTTCTTCCGGTGGTGAAAATAGGTAATAATTGATAAATGTGTGCACGCCGGCAGCTGTGTAGCGGTGTCCGCTAAGTGCAGTCCACTAATCTACTGGGCTATCCACTGTAGTTGTGCTGCCAGGTAGTAATATACCATATTGGGTAAAGCAAGCTATACCTGATCCATTGGCGAGTATAGCATGGTTAATGCATGGTGAACTATACCCTATAAAGTCTAGATGTAGAATGACAGGTTAGTGAAGTAATATAATAGTTGTGGGAGGACCACCATTTTAAGGAGCGCGATACTCCCCATGACTGTGATGGAGTGGGTGTGCCCTAAGACCACGTGTGAGGTAATTGTGTTAATTGGCCACATGAGGCTCCCTTCTAGTAGATCTTCTAGTTGGTGGTAAATCCTGACACCCTGGTATCAAAATACAGTAGGCTGCCATTGCAATCCAGTGCCATTGACCACTAGTGCTAGGTCAGATGTTGTCACAGCAAATGGGTATAGGCATGATTTTGCCCAATTTATTTGTAAGCCTGATAGGGAAGGAAAGTCAGATAGCGTCTTCGCTTTGGCATTGCAAATCTCTCTTTTATGTCTTGGAGGTATATCAACAGATCATCGGCATACAGAGATACTGCAGGTGTGCTATCCCCCAGGAGTATTCCCCATTCTTCCCCACCCTTACAAATGGCTTCAGCCAGTTGCTCTAAGGCTAGGAAGAACAGCAGTGGGGACAGCGGACACCCCTGCCAGGTGTCATGTCCGATGGGGATCAACTCTGATATATAAGGGCCTGTCTTGACCCTGGCGGTGGATAGGGTGTATAGCAGTTTGGTATGCCGCAGAAAGTGGGTGACCATCCTATAGCTGGTTGGGGTGGCAAACAGGAACTCCCACTGCAGCATGTCAAATGCTTTCTCAAGGTCAAGTATGGTGGTACAAAACCATTTTGGTTGGCGAGCAACAACTGAGGCATATGGAGCCATTCAATCTGCAAGTATTTTGGCCAGAATCTTGTAATCTGTGTTTAACAGTGAAGAGCCCAGCAATTCAGTATTCTTATCAGGTTTAGGCAGTGACGCCAGTAAGGACTTGTGAAGTGGCCCCGGGTGAATGGGTGCCTCCAGTGAGTTACCGCATAATGTCTGTAAGTGTGGGGCCAGTTCTGACAGATATGCCTTGTAGTATTCGGCTGGGAGCCAATCTGGCCCAAATGCCTAACCAGTGGCTGGTGCCTTCATGCCTGCCTGGACCCTCAAGAAATGCTATTGGATTGTCAACCTCAGCCCTCTGTGTCAGGGTCACTACTGGCATGGAGAGAGGGTGCAGGAAGGCTTCTAGTACTTCAGGATCTATGTAAATATTAGACTCATATATTTTAGTATAATGTTGGGCAAATTCTTGGTGTATTTCCTGTTGGATGGTCAGTCAACGTCCTGACATAGAGCATAACGAAAGGATTGGATGTTGCATTTGCTCCTGTCTAATTATTCATAGCAGCAGATGGCCCGCCCTGTCCCCCGTAGCAAGAAGGCGAGTTGAGCGTGCAGCATAGATCAAGCATCATAGCAGTTCCATTACGTCTGCAGGTTTACTGACAGAATATCGCCACCTAAAATATCCCCATAGCACAATTTATAGTTATAAATATTGATGTAAAAAATATCGACATCCTATATTTATAATGGTAAGTAAAAAAATCTAAAAATAAATATTGGTCATAAATATAGTTGCACAAAATATCGTGTTTTTATATGTATAAAATAAAATAATAAAAATTAAATACATTACATAATACAAATGATTAAAAAATAAAATAGATTTAATATAAAAAATAATATTGTCGTTTTCTATAGAGCGAACTTGACATGAAGGTATCGGGTATCAGAGTGATTTACATGAGCACCAGCTGTGTTACATGAGGTCACATTCATTTTTGCTAGGTACAGGGATATTGTCAGGACTAGGGTGGCTTGCGGTATAGGCCCCAATCCCACTCAACAAAGGTCTCTATCTGCCACCATGCCAAGTAGCTCTGTGTGGTAAACTGCATAGGATAACTTTGAATGGTCGTTGGTGGCTGAAATGTACAAGGGGACTTAAGTAGCTAGACAGACCTTGCATTCTGCCACAGACCTTTGCATTTGCCCTTATTTTATTGTGGAAATGTCTGTTATATACTGTGTTGCAAAGCGTTGTCAAAACATGTATTTTCCGCCACATGTGAGAGCTTTAGCACCCCCGACGTATGTGTGAGATTTGGCAAGCCCATTTTAGTTTAGCAGTACACATACAGTTAACCAACGAATTATGTCAAATGGAAGTTTTAATTGATTCCGGTGCCACAGGAAATGTTGTGGATTTAGAAACTGCACAGCGAGTATGTATAATCTGTGAAAAGAAAGAAACACCGGAAATAGTACAAGCTGTAGACGGAAAGATTTTATCGAGAGGCCCTGTAACCATGCAAACTTCTAAAATTCGAATGTTCTGTGAAGATTCAAAACAACAACAACACAAGGAAGAAGTTCAATTTGACGTAATTCAAGCCCCACAGTATGGCTTTATTTTAGGAATGCCTTGGCTTTGCTTGCATAACCCTTCTATAGATTGGCAGAAAAGGGAACCTGTTTTTCTTTCACACTATTGTAAGTCCATTTGTTTGAAAGCAGAAAAATAAACAATTAGTCAGATAGCAACAGCAGAAGAAAAAGAGACCGTGTTACCAGCATCTTACGAAATGTACAAAGAAGTCTTCAGTGAGTTAAAAGCAGCAGTTCTCCCTCCCCATCGGGGTTATGACTGTCAAATTGATCTCATACCTGGTTCATTGGAACGAACTGCAGAATTTATGCTTTGTCAGAAAATGAAAATCAACATCTAAGACAATATCTTGATCAGTATCTGGAGAATGGTTTTATTCGTCCTTCCAAATCACCCGCCGCCTCTCCTTTATTTTTTATTCCAAAAGCAAATGGAGAATTAAGAACTTGTATAGATTATAGGGCATTGAACAAAATTACAATAAAAAATAAATACCCACTACCATTGATTCCTGTCCTCTTGGACCAAGTCAAAACAGCTGTAATCTACACGAAACTAGATCTTCGTGGTGCATACCATTTGGTGCGCATTAGACAGGGCAACGAATGGAAAACGGTCTTTAAAACTCATTATGGGCTATTCAAATATCTAGTAATGCCCTTTGGACTTTGTAACGCGCCAGCAGCGTTTCAATTTTTTTAAACGACGTTTTAAGAAAATATTGGGATCTTTTTGTTATTGTCTATATAGATGATATTTTGATTTATTCTGATTCCATAGCAAAACATGAAGGTCATGTCAAGCAAGTTTTAAGTACGCTTCAACAACATAATCTATATTGTAAACTATCTAAATGTGATTTTCATGTTTTTGAAGTCGAATTCTTGGGGAGTTTTACTCACACCTACTGGCATGAAAATGACTGATAGAAAAATTCAAGCTGTGGCAGAATGGCCAATTCCAAATTCAGTTCGAGATGTGCAATGTTTTTTAGGCTTCGCAAATTTTTATTGTTACTTTATAGACCATTTCTCTGCAGTGGTAGCACCAATTACTCGACTATTAAGGAAAAAAGTGAAATTTGAATGGATTTCAGAAGCCAATGAAGCATTCCAGAGTTTGAAGAAAGCTTTCACAGCAGCTCCAATTTTAATGCATCCTGACGCACATGACCCTTTCATAATTGAAGCTGATGCGTCCAATGTAGCTATTGCAGCTATCCTATCTCAAGGAAAACGAAACACAGGTCAAATGCATCCTGTTGCATATATGTCTCGAAAGTTGAATTCAGCTGAACAGAATTACATTATAGCTGAAAAAGAACTGCTTGCTATACATGAGGCTTTCAGAAAATGGAGCAAGATTTACTGTTACTGTGTACACAGATCATAGGAATTTACAGTTTATGAGTTCTACCAGAATGTGAACTCCGCGTCAATTAAGATGGATGATGTTTTTTGCGAAATATGACTTTGTTGTAACTTATCGTCCAGGACAAGATAATAAAAAGGCTGATGCACTTTCCAGAAAGGACTCTTCCTTACACAGATTCGAAGGAACTCCAACAGCCATAATCGATCCGGACAAAGTGATCTGTCTTTTAACTGCAGACCAATTTTTAGATGATATTCTTGAAAACTTTCCCCCATCATTGTGGAAAAAATGGCTGAATAAAGATGCTAGTCGATCTATCAAGGAAGTATACCTTTTCATGGAAAACAAGTTTATCTGCCTACCAAGAGATTACAAGAAACAGTGTTCAATTGGTTACATTCTCTCTCTATGGCGGGAAATCAGGACCAAAAAGGACAGTGGAAAAAGTACAAAAATCATTTTGGTGGCCAACCCTAAAAAAGGATGTTTTCAAAATGGCTCAAGATTGTGAAACGTGTGCACGATTCAAAACTGACCATAGTAAACCAAAAGGATTACTACAAGTGTTACCAACACCAACTAAACCTTGGGATTATATTTCCTTAGACTTTATTACAAATCTGCCACAAGTAAATCAACATTCAGTCCTTTTAGTTGTAATAGATAGCCTAATGAAATATGCTCATTTCATCGCATGTAAACGACTACCAACTGCAGGACAATTAGCACAAATATTTTTGCAAAACATAGTAGGCTTACATGGCTTGCCTTCTGTGCTTTTATCAGATCGAGGATCTCAATTTTCGTCTAACTTTTTGGCAGCAATGGTGTTACAGTTTACAGATTTCTTCAAACATGTCAACTAGCTATCATCCACAAACGGATGGGCAAACAGAACGTTTGAACCAAACTCTTAAACAATATTTAAGATGTTAAGTTTCAGACTCCAGAAGATCTTGGCTAGATTTGCTATGGCTGGCAGAAATAGCCAATAATACATCGTCTCATTCATCTACTGGATCCTCTCCTTTCGAAGCTCTATATGGATGCACACCTAACACCATTCCTTTGACTCTGCCCAAAATTGTGAGTAATACACCAGCTGTGCAAGACACTGTTCAACTCATGCAAACTGTTCATCAGCAGATCCACAAGGAATAATTGCAGAGTAAAGAAAAGTACAAGGAACAGTATGATAAACATCATCGAGCAGGTCCTATATATGCTCCTGGAGATAAAGTATGGCTGTCTACAAAAAATTTGAGTTTTAAGCACAAAAACATGTTCCATCCCAAATATATAGGCCCATACTCAGTAATTCGTCAGATTAATCCAGTAACGTTCAAGTTATTATTGTCCAAGACTTTGTGAATACATTCAGTGTTCCATACTTCTCTTTTGAAACCAGCTAGACAAAACATATCACCAAAACCGGCACCTATCCTCGTCCATGGCAACTGGGAATACGAAGTACGTGATATATTGGATTCTAAGCGTAGAGGCACAAAGTTGTGGTATCTTGTTTCCTGGAAAGGATATGGTTCTGAAAAAGGCTCTTGGGAACCAGCTGAACATATACATGTATATATTCCATCGAGCACTCAAAAAAGTCCAATAAATTTCTTTATCAAGTAGTGCAATTATTATTTAATCTTGAATATTTCAATTCTTCTCTTCATTGAAATACAATCTTCAACAATCTCCAAATTGTGCAGCCTGAAATACAATCTTCAACAATCTCCAAAATGTGCAGCCAACACGTGTTTCGTCTAGTCTGATTTGACTTAAGACTTCCTCAGGGCTGCAACCCAAAACAAAGTATAAACACTATTATAACACTATATCATAGTTAGTTATAACAGACTAGTCATTTTGACCATATGTGTGAGGGACACTTCCCAAAAACCGACCCTGTGTATAAAAAGGGGGTATAAAGTGTATAGTACAGTCCTCAACACCAAGAACAAGCTAGAATGCTCCACAGTGATCTATAGATATCTATATACAAATTTAAAAGTTAGTATCTCTATAGGTAGAAGAGAGAATATAGTGTATCTAAGAATATCAAATGCACAGAGAACGACCATGTTAGAGGGCGTCATACCTATATGTCTCTTCGTTGAGCCAACCTTTTCAAAAATGTAGTCCTTAATTCTCCGTATATCAATCTATAAAGTGTTAATTTATTATGAGCATGGGCGGAAAATCCGTTTCGCTCGCGGATTTTACGGATTTTCGGTAAATTCGCAATCCGCGAGATTCGCGAATCTCCCGCAAAATCCGCAAATCCGCGAGCAGCGGATTTTGCTCGCACTGTTCGCACTGTTCGCGTGAGTTCGCGCCCCGCGAATAAGTGCAAAATTGCAGAAATACGATCTTAGCAAAACTGAAAGTAACTACTTACCAGGTTCAAAAGTTCAGGCTCATCATTAGTAGCCATTTCCTGTAGTGCTTCCTGAGGGGCCCCTCCAGAGTTCAGTTGCCAGTTGAAACTATTATGTGACCCTGCTCTGAACCTCAGAATAGTTACACATATGCCACAAAGGTCCTGAATTACAGCTAAGGGAGACAAGCAGGAGCCAGGCTGGAAGTTCAAATCCATTAATCAGCCCCTAATGCATTATTGTCAGTTGGGGCAGGGCAGGTGTTGTAACTAATTTTGCAACAATGAAAGCACTTAGCAAGTGCAAAAGATCACTAATCAGGAAGCACTAAGGAAGCAGGTGCCAGCTAAAAAAATATTCTGTGACACATTAATCAGCCCCAAATTAATTCAGGTCACTTGAGGCAGGGAAGGTGTGCTTGCGTTGCCACAATAATGTACACTGACTGGACAACCAGAGGGTGCTGTGATGAAACAGAGGGTGGCATGGGTGGGCCAGAGGGTGGCATGAGTAGTCAGAGAGTGGCAGTGGTGACAGAGAGTGGCAGTGATGAAGAAGAGTGTCCCAAACAGGCTGGACACGTAGAAACAACAAGTTCGCGAAACTTGCGACCCGACAGGTAAGTTCGCAATTTGCGACATTGTAAAAAACCCTTGCGAACTGGCAGAAACCCGCGCAAACACAAAAAAAAAAAATCCGCAAATTCGCGAGAATTCGCGGATTTTGCGGATTGCGAGTTCGCAAATCCGCAAAATTCGCGAACGCGAGATTCGCAAAATTCGCCCATGCTTACCCCTGCCCCAACTCCAGACCAGCGGGGACCTTTTGAACCATGACCTGCTGGAACTGAAGACTGCGTGGTTCAGGTTCAGTGCATTGGTTTGCATTTTGTTATTCTTTGTTCTTGGGGGGGTAAGGGGTGGGATTGTTGGCGCTCTGAATATGGGTGTCATAGCGGGGTGTTCTGGGTTGGGGAAGGGAGTTCGGGGAGTGGCGGCGGCGTTGTGTGCCGAGTGTGTGTTGAGAGGACCTTTGACGATATTTTCTTTTGTGGTTTATATATGGTTTGGAGATCTGCCTTCGCTGACACTTGCGTACCTTAGGACTGTGGATGCCTCATGGGACTTGCGGAGTGACCGGGCGGGCCTTCTGGCTTGGTTGTGGCTGGGGTTCTTCCCTAGAGTCCCCGTGTTTGTTCCTCTTCTCTGGGCTTGGTTTGTGGAGCGTGTGCGGGCCCGGTGCGGGCGCCGTGGCTGTTTGGCTGTGAGCATGGCGTGGAATCTGTGGAATCCCTTATGCCTGTCAGCATAGGAACTTGGAATGTGAAGGGCCTTAACTCTCCGCAGAAGAGGCAGAAACTCTGGAAGTACATCATAGATCACCATCTGGATGTAGTGGCCCTCCAGGAGACCCACCTGGCTAGGAAGGATGAGTTGAGGCTTCGACATCGGCAGTTCCCCCTTATCTACACGGCCTCTGCAGCCACGAAGCACAGGGGGGTGGCTCTACTCTTTCGGGCTTCCCTGCATTTTCAGCCCATGGGTGTGAGTGTGGATAGGGACGGCCGATGGCTGCTGGTGAAGGGACTGTTGCGGGGCCGCCTGTGTACTTTTGCAGTATTGTATGCCCCTAATGCGGGACAGAATAGCTTTCTGCAGGATCTGTTGGACAAGATGGGGGACTTTGTGGAGGGTCATTTACTTTTACTAGGCGATTTCAATATGGTATGGGACAGGGGTCTGGATAGCTCTGGGGGCCGCAGGGCAGACACTGGCGTCTTCTCAGACGAAACTAAACGGCAGTTGGGAGACCTGGGGCTGATTGACAGTTGGCGCTTTCTTCACACACAGACCAGAGATTACACCTTTTTTTCCAACGTACACCACTCGTACTCCCGCATTGATTATATCTTGCTGAGTCAGGCCCTTCGAGGGGACGTACAATTAGCTAGTATTTTTCCACTCTCGCTATCGGATCATAGCCTTGTGGTTCTGGGACTGCACTGGGCCACCGGGGGGGATGGTTGGCGCAAGTGGTATTTCCCGGCAGCACTGGTGCGAGATGAGGTATCGTGTAAGGCCCTGCGCAAGGCAATTGATGATTTTTTTCTCCTTAACCCGCCTTCAGACACGTCGGTATATAACACGTGGGACGCGTGCAAGGCCTCCTTACGAGGCACGAGCCTCGCCCTCAACGCAAACCTGAATAAGCTAAGGCGCGAAGAGAGGGAGGCTCTGGAATTGGAGTTGGCTATTTTAGAGCAGGCCCACAAGGCGAACCCCTCCAGGGGGACCCTTCGCCCCCTGACGGCGGTCCGAGGGAAGCTGAGGGCCCATTATAATAACAGAGCGGAATTCACTCTTTTGCGACTTAGACGTACCTCCTACTCCCAGGGTAACAAGATCGGGCGCCATCTTGCCCGGCAACTCCGGGACAAACGCGAGAAGGACTATATCGGGGGTATTCGCGATCAAGCGGGCTCTGTTCAGCATAGAGACGCGGACAAAGCGGCTATATTTGGGCGCTTTTATGCGGCGCTCTACTCGAGTGACGCTCTCGATCCCGGCGCACAAACCAGATTCCTGGAGGGCCTGTCTCTCCCGAAGGTTTCTAGGGAATGGAACGAGTCACTATCCTCCCCCATCACTCGGGAGGAAGTCTTGGATGCCATTAAAGGCCTGAAGCTGCACAAGGCCCCCGGGCCTGACGGCTACACGGCCCTCTTCTACAAAACATTTGCTTCTGAAGTATGCGACTACCTGGTCTCCCTCTTCAACGCAATGGCGGTTGATGGCAGGACCACGGACTCTATGGCTGAGGCGTTGATCAGTGTTATTCCCAAACCGGGGAAGGATCCTACCCTTTGTACATCCTACCGCCCGATAGCACTTCTCAATCTGGACGCCAAACTGTATTCCTCTATCTTGGCGGGTAGGCTGCAGGACCTGATGCCTGCCCTGATCCATCCTGATCAATCAGGATTTATTAAAGGCAGACAGACCCACGATAACCTACGCCGCGTCATACACCTCATCGAAAAAGCGGAGCGTTTCCGCATACCCGCGGTGCTGGTAGGGCTCGACGCGGAGAAAGCTTTCGACCGTGTCGACTGGGGGTTTTTGCACCAGACTCTGCTGGCCTTCGGTTTCTCGCCTTCTTTGGTGAAGATGATTGAGGCTAATTACAGTGGGCCCACATCCCGTGTGCTGGTCAATGGCCATAGATCCGCGAATTTTCACCACTACCGAGGGACGCGCCAGGGCTGCCCCCTCTCACCCCTTCTCTTTGCTCTTAGTATTGAGCCATTAGCGTTGGCGGTGCGAGATAATGAGAGGATACTAGGACTTCCCTTTACGGGCGAGCAGCACAAGATCTCGCTCTTTGCGGATGATGTCTTGCTGTCTATCAGGGAGCCGGCACTGTCGCTGCCACATGTCCACTCAGTGCTCTCTACCTACGAGGAAGTGGCGGGTTTCAAGGTTAATTTCGACAAATCCTACATCCTAAACCTGACCCTCTCGGCGGGGGAGGTGCACACGACCAGGCAGCTCACTCCGCTAGCTTGGGCGACGGAGTCCTTGCTATACTTGGGCGTGCGGTTGACTTCCACCGTGAATGCCCTGTTCCACGCTAACTTCCCTCCGATGTTATCCTCCGTAAGAACTGAGCTGGACCGTTGGAAGCCTAAATTCATCTCGTGGCTGGGCAGGATCCACGCCCTTAAAATGGTGCTCCTTCCCAAACTATTGTATTTATTTCAGGCTTTGCCTATTCCGATAGGGCTAGACTACTTTCGCCGATTGAAGACCATGATGCTACGATATGTCTGGCAGGGCGGCCGAGCACGGCTTCCATTCTACGTCCTGAGGCGCCCACGCTTAGAAGGGGGGGTTGGCTTCCCGGACATGCATTTGTATTACAAAGCTGCCCAACTGAGGGTCATCGTGGAGTGGTCCCAGCAGAAGTCGGAAAAGCATTGGCTCCACATGGACCGTAGCGTTGCGGGCCGCTCCATCTGGGATCTGGCCTGGAAGCCTAAGGCAGACCGCCCCAAGAATGCTTACATTAGCACCCCCACGAGTACGGTGCTGAAGGTGTGGGACACGGT
Organism: Lissotriton vulgaris; assembly: GCF_964263255.1. Lineage (NCBI taxonomy): Eukaryota > Metazoa > Chordata > Amphibia > Caudata > Salamandridae > Lissotriton > Lissotriton vulgaris. The sequence goes on from NC_141691.1 coordinate 1,827,549,932, forward strand.
GAGCGGTGACGACCGTTGGACCACGTTCCCATCCCCATTCACCCCGATTCACTTCAATCCGGCTTTTCCCCCGGCCCTGGCGGAGGGTCCCTTTGACGCTTGGAGGGAGGGGGGCTGTAGAGCCCTCACCCACTTGTTCCAGGGCACCGAACCCCTCACTTTCCACAACTGTATGAGGGACTATGATGTCCTCCCGACAGAACGCTTTAGGCATCTCCAACTCCTGCATTGGGCGACGTCGCCTGCCGTAGTAGACGCGGCCACCAGACCCTTGTCACAATTTGAGTCCTTCCTTCTTCACACTTCTACCATGAGGGGTACGATTTCTTTCCTGTACAAACTGTTATTAGACTCTGCCGTGTCACCACAACCTCGATATCAAGACCATTGGGAATCCACACTGGGGAGGGACATTTCTGCTACCGAATGGCGGGCCCTATGGAGAGACGTGACAACGCACAATCACTCTACTGACCTCAGAGAAGCACATATGAAACTCATCTTTGATTGGTACATGTACCCCTCCAAATTGCACCGCATATTCCCGGCTACCTCGGACAGGTGTTGGCGGGGCTGTGGGATGCTGGGAGACTTTAGGCATATATGGTGGGATTGCCCCACCATCCAGCTGTTCTGGGCTGAGATTCTGTCCCACATTAGAGACATCTTGGGTTACCCGATCCCGAACTCCATGGACTTTGTCCTATTAGGGCTTAGGGATCCACTGCTTGAACACCAGACCAGGGCGGATAAGCGTGTTATGTGGTTGTGTTTGGGTGCGGCCAAGGTGACTCTGGCGGCAGCGTGGAAGTCCCCATCTACCCCGGCTATTTCCTTGTGGCATGCCCGACTGTGGCGTCTGTTGAGCATGGAACGCCTCTCTGACATCTTCCTGGGGAACTTTAAGAACTTTATGTACAATTGGAGCTCGCTTGTGAGATTTCTGTCCCGAGGTTTGCCCTCGGCTGTATGCCCGTCAACGCTGCGATCTCTTCATCTCTTCCAAATTTGATCTCCAGAATGTCTGTATTGTTTGCTATGTTTGCTGGTCGCCGCCACTGGGGGGAGGGTGATGTTGGGGAGGGACGAGGGTGGGGGAGAGTTGGGGTGCTTGTTTTGTGTTCTTCTTACTTCCTTCTCTCTCGCTGCGACTAGCTATGCCTTGGGAGTACTACTGAGCCATGAGCGGAGTTTGGGCGGGCCTCTCGACCTGAGGGTGCCTATACTGGACTAGAGTCTTTATTGCCTGCGGACTATGGAGCCATATCGCCCTTCCTCTTTGGATGAGCCCCTCCCCTTTTTTGCGCCTCCTGTGTGGGGCTTTGTGGCGTTATGTGGCCTGTCTCTCTCTTTTTCTTTCTGTTTCCCCTCTTACTGTCTACCACCCCCTTTCTATTCTCAACTGATATACTGCAAAATAAAAATAAAAAAAAATAAATAAAAAAATAGCAGTCAAAAAATCAATTTCCCATAGGAAACTTTGGGCAAGGCTACAGCCGAAACTACTGAACGGAATTACCCCACATTTGGCTAAAAGGTAATGCTTGGACCAGAAAGCAACCTTTTTTTTTAAATTATGTAAATCCATTCAGTAGTTGATGAGGAATTAGAAAAATAAAAGTTTTGATATCTGAGCAGAGCCTAAGTCCCAAGTACGAGCTTCACTTTGATTGGCTGCCAACACTCCAAACCAGGAACTGTTGGCAGCCATCTTGTGACTCTGTAGAAGTGAGACACCAGAAAACAGAGAAACAAATATATAAAACAAGAGAATGAGCAGGGTAGAACCACCCTGACACTCTAAAGCTGCTCAGGGAGTCCCAGAAGGCCCCAAGGCCCAAAAAAAGCATGAAAAAAATAGGTGCAATTTGCGCTGGGGTCGCGGGATCCCGCATTTTATTTTAATGAAGCCTCTGGGTGGGCAAGGTTTTGTGGCATTTCTAAAAAAATAATTGCTGGACCCCACTGGGGCTCCCGCAGGCACGGGGTTTAACTCTTGTTGGGAGGGGGGTTGCGCAGTCCCCCTCCTGGAGCCTTCCATGTGCTTATAACTTTGGCGTTGTTTGACAAATCTTTCGAAAATGTTTCTCTTTTTTGATCAATTGCTATCTTGAATGTTTGGGGTGATTAGTCAAGGGGGGGTCTGAGAAAAAAGGGTTTCCCAAAACGTTTTTCCTCAATGCAATTTCCATTGGAAACTTTACACAAGGCTACAGGTCAAACTGCTGAACGGAATTATGCCAAATTTGGCAGGGAGAAAGGTCTTGGTCCAGAAAGCACGATTTTGTTTAAATGGTGTTAATCTGTTCAGTAGTTTTTGAGAAATATCAAATTTTACAGATATCAATATTTGAGAATTCTGACATCTGCTTGGCTGAGGGGTTATGAGCACGAGCTTGCGGCTCATTGGATATGAACTGTTGAAACTAGGAGGTGTTGGCGGGCAGCTCGCATCTTTTCAGCTACAAGCCATCGGGTTAGTAGTTCTACCTCTGTGAGGCAACACTGAAAATATACCACAGCTCTGTCTCTGCGAGATACCACCTTCACGGTTCCTTTCCCCACATCACCAGTTCGCGGTTATGGTTTTAGAAGCCAGTGCGTAGGCTCGCAGCTCTGGGTCTGCAAGATGTCAGACATTTTGTGATTCAGTCTGGGTGCTTGCATCTCTCCCAATACAAGCCATTGGGTCCGTAGTTCTACCTGTGCAAGGCCACACTGAAAATATTCCACATGTGTCTATGTGAGATACCCCTTTCAAGCTGTCTCTCCCCACAACACCAGGTCACGGCTATGCCTTTAGATGCCAGTCCATCGGCTCGGAGCTCTGTGAGTCAGTCAATCGGCATGACCCCTACACTGTCCAAACACCACTGCACTACCCTAAACACTAAAAGTACTCCCACCACGACCTTCTGCACCACTGTGCTATCCTAAAACACTACTCCCAGCATGACGTCCTACACTACACAAACACCACTGCGCTACCCTAAGTCCTAAAATTATACTCCCAGCATGACGTCCTACACTACACAAACACCACTGCGCTACTATAAACCCTAAAACACTATTCCCAACACAAACCTCTGAACAGTACACAAACACCACTGCACTACTCTAAATCCTAAAACACGACCCCCAGCACGATCCCCTACATTGATCAAACACCACTGCACTACCCTAAACCTTAGAACACTGCCCCCAGCACGACCCCCTACACTACTCAAATACCACAGCACTACCCTAAACACAAAAACACTACTCCCAGCATGAGCCCTATACTACCCAAACACCACTGCATTGTCGTAAACTCTAAAACACTACCCCAGCAAGACCCCCTACACTACACAAACACCACTGCACTATCCTAAACCCTAAAGCACTATCCCCAGCATGACCCCCTACACTACACAAACACCACTGTACTACCCTAAAACACTACTCCCAGCACGACTCCCTACACTACCCAAATACTACTGTACTACCCTAATCCCTACAACACTATCCTCAGCACGATCCCCTATACTACCCAAACACTACTGCACTTGCCTAAACCCTAAAACACTGCCCGACACCCCCGCCACCAGCCCCTTGTCCGCCATCTCCCCTTCACCCCTCCCAAAAACAAATGTGACAGCAACCTTAGGAAATCTGGAGCGTAACAAATTGGCTGATGTCGCACAATTATAATTAAGAAGGTGTGAAGTTGGACAAATAAGAATCACAGTCATGTATGGATTTACATATAAAACATTTTATTTAAATAAACAACAATAAATAAAACTATCTACAGCCATGGCGTGTCATGAGTGGACCATTAGTGAATCACAGCGTGCAAGACAAAAAGCAAAATAAGATTGTGCGTCATGCGTCCATCAAAGGAAAGAGAGGGAGGAAGGAAGAGAGAGACAAAGAAAGGAAGAGTGAGAGATAGAGGAAGACAGAGAAAGGGAAAGGGAGAAAGAGCGAGAGAAAGAGAGAAAGAGTGAGATACAAGGAAGCAAGATAGAAAGAGAGAAACAGTGTGAGAGAGAGAAAGAGACTGAGAAAGAGTGTGAGAGAGGGCAAGGAAGAGCTAGAGAGAGAGACAAAAAGTATGTGTGACAGAAAGGAAGAGATGGAGAGGGACTGTGGAGAAAATCCTCACAGCTCACCTTTCTGCCACCGGTGTGTCTCCAACCACGTGCCGGGATATAGGGCAGCCCTCAAGCTTAGTCATCTGAAACATAGTATGGAATCAGTAATGGAAAAGTACATACAACTGCACATGCTTAAATTACTGTCCCACCTTTGTCTATCCAGGCTAGTGTACCCCATCCACTTCAACTGCCCAGAGGTGTATGCCCACCGCTGCACACCCAGGTTGCTGCATCCCATCCACTTCCACTGCCCAGAGGTGTCTGCCCACTGCTGTACACCCTGGCTGCTGCAACCCATCCACTCCTACTTTCCATAGGTGTTTGCCCGCCGCTGCCTACCAAGGCTGCTGAACCTCTTCCAGTCCCACTGCCCAGAGGTGTATGACAGCCCCTGTGCACCCAGGCTGCTGCACCCCATACACTCCCACTGCCCGGCAGTGACTGCCCGCCGATGCATACCCAGGCTGCTGCACTGCCACTGCCTAGAGGTTACTGCCTACCGCTGCGCAAACAAGCCTTTCTGCTCACCTTCCACCATCGGAGTGTGTTGAAGAGGGTCCACCACATGCCGAAACAACCTCCTCACCCATTGTGTACACGCAGTGAAGCCGAGCTCACAATTCAGGGTGAGTGTTAATTGCAGGATGGCCACGCATCATTGCAGAGCCTGCCAGACAAAAAGCAAGATAAGATTGTGCGTCATGCGTCCATCAAAGGAGAGAGAAAGAGAAAGAGTGAGAGAGAGGTAGAAAGAGAAAGAAAGAAAGTAAAAAAGAACAAAAGAGTGAGAGGAAGACAGAGAGAAAGAGTGAGAGAGAGAGAGAGGAAGATAGAGACAAACAGTGAGAGAGAGGAAGAGAGAGAGAAAGAGAGAAACAGTGTGAGAACGAGGAAGAGAGAAACAGAGGAAGAGTGAGAGAAAGAGAGAGAGTGGCGTAAGTTGGACCAGCCCACTCTGCTTCCACTTCCAGGGAGGAATAACACAGCTACATGGTCAAGATCTTCCCAACTGCCTGAGGTAACATGGTTGCATCCACTGTGCACAAAACTACAAGTACCAGCAGTATATGTCCACATGGAGAGGTTTGTGCACTGCATAGTGAGGTCTGTCCAGCACATCACTGCTATATTTGGTATTGTGTGCATTATTATTGATGGGTGACTTGCGTCCTTCACAAATACTTGGTTACCACATCTCCCAACATTCAGCTATTGTGTGGCTGTGGAACTATGCTGTTTTTGGAAGGTTCGCTGTCCTGTTTTGCGCTGCCTCGGTGGTAGTAGGGAGGGGGTGGTCCAGGGGGAGGTCCTGAGTGTGGTGGCAGTGGGTGTTGTGGTCTTCTTGGGTTTCGGAGGTGCATGATCAGAAGCTCTATGACATATGTTGGTCTTCAGAAGTGATTCTGGGCTGGGCTCCCTTTCACACTGTAGGTAGTCCTGCTTTACACCAGTAAAAGGCAGATGTAAGATTCCTACTGCTAACGCGGCTTATCACCTGTTTTTGGATCGCATCGCAGATTTGTCTGCTCATTGAAAATATCGAGAATTGGTGTTTTTGTGTTATTTTTGCACGAAAATGCCGACTCTGCATATTATTAGAGTTAGTTGCTGCTCTTATTTCAGGTGATTTTTTTGAGGAAGCTATTATTGAAAAACTAGTGATATCGGCTGTTGTCACCAACATAATGGAATGATAATTTGAAATCACTGAAAAAACTATAGGTTTAATGATCATTATAATTAGAAATTAGCATTTAAAAAAACATTGAAATTCACTGAAGAAAACATAGGTTTCAAAGACGTTATAGTTAGAAATTAGCATTTAAAAAACATAGAATTGCACTGAAAAAAACATAGGATTCAGGGACGTTCTAGTCAGTTGGACATTTCACTCCTACAAAAAAAGAGAAATTCGAACCTTATAGTTAGTAGAGCTAACTATAACTTGTGCCCCTGCAATGCACTGCTGATGACGTCACATATTGCATCACTCATGACATGGTCAGTGACATCACTGATGACATCTTCCACATGATAATCTGATGCACCTCCTCACACCCTAATATAACCTTTGATACACCCACTCTAAAATGCAGACTACCATTTTTTAAACCATAGACAAACCAATAGCAGTTACTATATACCCACTGACTAATTCCTAGATATACACACACATTCATTCATTCATCCATACAGTTACTCATACATGCATTCACTCATCAATACAGACCTAATATATGTACTCATACACCTATACAAACACTCATACACCGTCACTCATCCATAGAGTTATTGACACACCTAGCTAGTCATGTAAAGTATTGATACCAATGCCATTTACTCACCTATAGTTATAGATTCACTATCTAACCTATTCTTACAGATACTAACATATACTTACTCTCTTATACAATCACTGACACAAGCAGATACTCATTTATAAAGCCACTCTCACAATTACTCACTCTCACATATAGTCCTTTATATACTCCAACACTCACATATACTGCCTTTCAGAAATGTAGTTACTCATAAACCACTGAGAGTGATGTAATTTGAGATGTCATCAGTGATGTCACTGACCGTGTCATGAGTAATGTAATATGTAATATGTGACGTCATCAGCAGTGCATTGCGGGGGCGCTGGTTGTAGTTAGCTCTACTAACTATAATGTTCAGATTTCTCTGGTTTTGTACGAGTGAAATGTCCAACTAACTAAAACGCACCTGAAACCTATGTTTTTTTCTGTGAATTTCTATGGTTTTTTAAATGCTAATTTCTAACTATAACATCCCTGAAAACTATGGTTTTTCAGTGAATATATTATAATTTTAAATACCACATATGCCTACAAATGTTATATTAAATAAAAATGTCAAACAAATAAATATTTTTATTCCGAAATTATTTATGAACAAAAACATTATTTTTATATAAATTTAGTTTATTTACTTCCTACAGTATAATACCACAAAATTCACAACCTACATCTGAATAAAATAATATGTTTTTCAATTTAAAAAACTAATAGTATTTAATAACTAATTATAAAGTAAGTAAAAATTATTCACTTCCAACCCTTTACACCTATAAAACAAAAAAAATCAACACACAAAACAGTAAACAATTATCCTAATTAATTAATATTAATTATCAACTAATTTTTTATTAAATGTTTCCCAATCTGGCAACCAAGTCTATATTTGTGCCCAGTGACATTTGGAAGGGTGGGTCCTCCAGTGCTTCCGTCTGTAGGCACCACAGGCACCTAGCTTGTCCAGCTCTTTCCCACTTTATTTGAAGTATACAAGGATTGTGATCTGAGTACATCCAACCCAGTTAATCCACTCAGGTGCTGCTGGAGATTAGTGTCACTGCTCCCACAAAGCGGTCGATGCAGACATGAAGTCCATATGGGGGGGGGAGTAAAATGAATTGATCCGCGTCTATGTGTTCATTATCCTCCACACGTCAATTAGGCACCAGTGGTGCCAGTGGTGCAGCCAATCTCTTAAGGCCCTGGCGTTTGAGTTGGCATCAGCCTGTGGGAGTGGTGGGAATGACCGATCCAGCGTGGTGTTCAAGGACTGATTTAAAGTCCCCTCCCATCAACCAAGGGACATCACTCCAGCAGGACAGTACACCAGATAATGTATTCCAAAAGGTTGCATGATCTATGTTTGGGTATATATTGTCTCCAGCAGTAGATATTTCCCATCAAAGCGACCTTTCACAAATACATAGCGACAATGCGCGTCGACTTCCACCTCGTCAGTGATAAAGTGCCCAAATGAGGGCTCCTCTAGCGTATGAGGAATAGGCCTTGGGAAAGTCTTGGCCCTGCCATCTGCGCTGTAGCCTATGGATCTCAGGCTGTGTGAGGTACATCTCTCATAGTAGTGCTACGTGAGCTGCATGGCACTTGAGATAGGAGTAAGTTTCATACCTACATGCTGTTGTGTGCATTCCTCTTACATATCTGAGGATGACATATGTTATGTGGGTAAGAGGTTATTGAACATGAGTGATGCTGCGTATTGGGGAAAACCAGTAGTTGAACTCATAAACTATAGACAGGGTCCATGCCTGTACAAACAATTGCTGCATAACTATTAGAGATAACATATCTGAGTATAAATGCTATATTGCAGAATAGGAGATGAGCAGAGGGACAACGTGTGTCTGACCAAATTACTAACTGTGCCTAGTGGTATCTACTGACCAGTCACATCAGGTTCGTGAGGTGTGGTGTCTGTTGTGGGTTGCCACTGTGGCGCATGCAAATACCCCAGGTTAGCTTAGGGATGTGTGCGCAGCACCTCAGTGTGTATGTCATGATCAAATATTAGATAGCTGACCGAGCATTCCACCTGTTACTTGAGTATTTAGACTAGTGCTGTCTCTCCTCTCACCTCCTGACAGCATGTTCATGCATTCCTGCATCCTCTCAGACATTCATGCACTCATTTACTCAGACACCGATTCACCCACCTAAAGACCCAGTCAGACACTCATGCACCCACTCACAGACCTACTCAGATACTGATGCGCCCACTCACAGACCCTCTGAAACACTCATACACCCACTCACAGACCCACACAGACACTTATGTGCCCACTCACAGATTTACTCAGTTATTTACATGCCCACGCACAGACCCACTGAGATGCTGATGCTCTCACTCAGATGCCCTCTCAGACACTCATGCACCTACTCACAGACTATATCAGACACACAAGCACCCACTCAGACACTCATGCATTTATTCAAAGACCCACATAAAGACTCATGCACCCACTCACAGACCCACACAGAGACTAATACACTCTCATCACATACCCTCTTAAACACACACACACTCACAGATCCAATCTGTGACTCATGCACCCATTCACAGAACCACTCGGACACGGAGACATCCCCTCACAGACCCACTTAGATACTCATACAAGTGCTTAGAAGTTATTTAAATAGTGATATACCCAGTGTGATGCACAGAATCACTTGTAGCTATGAATTTTGAATGTGCTGGTGTCTATTTAATGTCTGCTTTTATTTTGCGTATCTGCAAAGTATTTGCGAATTTCTAAAAAAATGCTTAAAAAAATATTTTTTAAGAACATGAACATTTGCCAATCAGCTGTTTTCCCCTAGAGTGGATTTGGGTACAGCTTCATAGGTAGAGGCTTCCGATCTAAAATAGATTTTATAATTGTCCCAAACCGTCATGCAAATTGGGTAGCAAACTATAAAAATCAACCCAAACGTTATGAGTGACCACTTGCCTCACAGTATTGACATAGTTTTTCCAAATGTAATCGAGCAGCAAAGAAACAACAAAATGGTTTGGACTCAGGGTGTATCCCTTGCTTGTCAAAATGGTTACACCTTGCGTTGGGATAGATACAGCCTGGTTGAGCTGAATAAGCAAATTATATTGAAGTCTTACGATTCAATCTTAGTATGCTTGCAGGAAAGCACCTCTCACGAATTAATTCTGAACGCTTTTTCACAGATTACCCTGACCATTCAAAAACTGCTCAGAATTGGAAATTAGGGCACTCAAGGTAATAATAATGGGTGGTTTGACTCAGACTGCACAAAAGCATATTCTAGACTAAAAGAGGCCCTTCATAGGACAGAAAGAGACCAAGGCGAGATTAGAGAAAAGAAAAAGACCTATAACTTGGCTCGAAGAACCTGAAAGAAAGAGTTAAAAAATCAAGCATGGGTGGAACTTCACTAGGCATCTGAGTGTAAAGACAGCTCCTTATTTTGGCGGGCGGTGAACGCGCTGTATTTGAAAACTAATAATGCTGCGACAATAGTGGTCGCAATAGATGAAAAAACTTGGGTAAACTTTTTCTCAAGGGACTATAGTATCCAGGGGAACTTGGGAACTGTTCCCGATCCCCAAAACCAAGAGGTAAAAGATTCTACTACTTACTCCCCAATTGACATTTAAATTACCTATGATGATCTATTTAAAACTAACCCCCTACTCTGGGCACCGTTGATAACAAGGGTCCTTCAAGCTAGTTGCACGAAGGGCTTTATGAAGACCTGGTCAGAGTCAGTAATTACACCAATTTTTAAAAATAGTGATATACCCAGTGTGATGCACAGAATGGAAGGGTATTGTGAAAACCCTCCCTGCTATCACCCGATATCCTTACTTGACTCTCTAATGAAGGTAATGGGAAGGGTCGCCCTGAACAAATTGCAAACCTGGGCAGACGAGAATAATATAATAAGTGATGTGGAACATGGTTTTAGGCAGGGATTAGGGCCAAATGAGCAGGTTTTAAATATTACTATTTTAATCGGAAAGTACTCCACATACTAAAATAAGCAGTTTTTTACATAAGTACCACTTCTATACATATGTAGGAATGAATTATTATTCACCTAGTCTGTGACAGAGAGTCAGAGGTATGGAGATATTCAGTGACATATCTATAGAGAACGTATGTATGCAGCAGTAATTACGTATAACTGATTTGTATTATAGGCAGTCGTAGACTAAAGGACAGAGTGTTTTGTACTTAAATGTATTATTACGATTAGTAAGTTATATGTGTCCACCAACCATTAAGAAAAAGATAGAGCTACTCACACACCCAGTCACATTACGCATTCATTCACATGCCTAAACAGCACATGTGCATCCAGCAGACAAAGAGCCTCTTGCTTGTGCAGTTATATATCATCAATTCATACAGCTAGTTATGCACACATATAGAGACCTTCAGAGATACTAAGAAAGCAAGTTATAGACCTACATACTCATTTACATGTTCAGTGACACTCCCAAAGAGGGACTGAAACTCTCATTTAGATATGTATTTAAGTAGTGGGGAGAGGATGTAGCCTAATGGCTAGAGCATTGGTCCTTCAAGCTGGGGAACTGGGTTTGAATCTCGACAGGGATGCTCAATATCCTGTGATTCTGGGCAATTCACGTAATCTCCCAGTGCCTCACAAAATTAATGTGTCCATTTGTAATGCGATTGGTGCTCATGTAAAGTGCTCTGATACCTTTGGGTCGCGATTGTGCAATATAAAATTCCCCCAAAAAGTAGGGATGGGTGGAATTTGCATAGTCGTGCTACGCAAAGCTCAGCGAAACGGTAAAAAATCTCCGTGAGCACGCAAAAGTTCTACGAAGACGCGGAATTGCTTGTTCCGCCCACTCGCGATTCTTTTTTCCTGTTCGCAAATGCTGTTTGCGTGCTCAGGGGAAATATCTTGCGAACACGCATTTTGAAAGCATGAACAAGCAAAGAATTCCGCAAGCCGCGGATCGCAGAATTTTGGGTGAATTTGTGTTCTCTGCGAATTCCGCAAACAGAAAATAATTTACTTCCCAGGCCTACAAGAGAATACTGACACTCGTAATCACCCATGCAGACAACTAGCCCTTTAAACATGTATTAGGCATGCTTCAGCACAGCCTGTGTGTGCAGATTTACTGCTAGCTCAAGTTGCATTTAAAACTCCTAGCCAAGCCTCTAACTTAATTTCTCCTACATATAAGCCACCTCTATGTAACGGTTTATATAGCCATAATTTGAATGCTGGCTTTTGCAGGCCTTTTTATTCCATTATAAATTAGCACTATAAGTTCCAGAATTCATGGTGAAAAGAGTCCAATAGTACATCGCATATTAATATGTGCAACTTACCAGCTATGTACTAGATACTCTTTCGATTGCAGTATCAAAGGCAGTTGCAGACATAATGACATACCTCTATATTCACCAATGCTGGAACTGATCTATTTGTTCAGCCGTGTATATATACACTTAGAGAGCCATATAGTTATTAAAACAGACATATTTGCTTAAACATCTGATGGAACTCCTACAGGTACTCCTACAGGTGAATCCCTACACTTACTCAGATATACAGGCAAATACTGACACAACCTAGTCACCTATCCAGGCAAGTAGTCATTTATACTTGGGTTAGGCCTACTATTGCACAGGGTATCTGTGCATTTTGAGTGTCAGCTCGATTTGGCATAAACTTTTAGTGCCACCTGCACTTGTCATGACAAAGCCCTTCGCCAAGCTTTAAGTCCTCCTTTTAGCACACTTATAAGATAGATTATAGGTATACCACAAAACACAGAGCTTTGTATTTAAAAGGTAAGAGATGTCCTTTTTAGTTTCACTGAGCTATTTGTATACTTGGAGACCCCTAAGCCAAGTACTACATAGAGCATACCACCCATAATGCAAGTGACATACATGTTCTCAAAAGCATAGAGCGTCTCTCTCACCTAGTCAGACAGCAGAGAGACACTTATACATTCACTTACATGCTCAGAATGAGTTATGTATCCAGTAATATCAAAGGCAGTGGCAGACACACTTACTTATCCCTATATTCACCAATATATGCACTGTGCTATTTGCTCAGCCACTTGCATACACATTTAGAGAGCCATAGAGTTAGTAAAGCAGACAGTCATATACCAGTATACTTACTTAAACCTCTGATGGCACTCTTACGGTTAGACTCTTACACTCAATCAGATGTTTAGCCAAGTACTGACACACCATAGTCACCCATCCAGACAAGTAGTCCTTTAAAAATCGTTGGATACACAGGAACACAGTAATGGATATGGTAGCATACCCAGAGAGACACGAATGCTTACACAGACAGAGATGGAGAGACATAAACATGTAAATAAGAAGACTAAGGTTAGCTATATTATAATGAGAAAACTTATTATATTGGTAGTTAAATACTTAAAATATGTAATCTGATAGTATGTAATCGTAAGGAAAATGTACTTATTTTCTAGTCTTTTCAGGCACTGATTTCTAGTTAAGGACAAACAGTTACAAAACCATCAAAAAGTGAAAGAAAAATTAACAGAAGCAAGAATACCATCTCCTCACAACTGAGAAACAAAAGGAGGAAAATGCGGAGAAAGTGGGGAAAGAGAAAAGAGCTGCTGGTGAGAGAAAAAATACATTTCTTAAAATAGGAAGTGGACAACTGTAAATTGAGCAAAATCAAGTAAATAAAAATCAAAGTTTTAGATTAACTAGGAAAGCAAAACACTACTTGATATGAAGAGTAAAACATTGTACAATAAAGCAGAGAGTTTAACCAGAATATAGTGGAGGTTTAAGGGAATCAGAGTTGGAATGTTCCATATAGAAGAGTAATTCAGAATCTGATAAGAAACATGAAGAAGTATAAAAGAAGAAGAGAAACAGTCAGACAAAAGGAACGTGTTGAGGTTGTAGTCAATAAGGCCTTTGTTCTCAAGAGGAAGCTATGTATTTTGATTCTAAACAGAATGAGGACACTGGATAAAATAGTGTTGTCTATTGGGAAAAGAAGCCAAGAGGAAAGACTTGTCAATGGAAGTAACCTTTGCAAAGTTTTCAGCAGTGAATGGAGACATACTACTAGGACTGAGCCTTTCTTTAATGAAGAAAGCTACTTCAGAGAGAACACTTTAGTGTATGCAGTTGAAGGATCTGGACGATGTTATGAGATGAAGGATGGTACTCCTATTCCAAAATAGGTGGTGGCACCTAGAAATGTAGAGGAAATGATAGCCGAACAGGGAAGGCTTAGACAGGCTCCTGCATATAAGGGAGCTGAAGCAGTATTTGTAGTGTTTGGCAGGAATCTATTGATATATTGAGAAATTTCTCACATATGTTTCCCTGCAGAAGTCTGAAACAGAAAATAGGTACTTTGCACGGTTTAGTGAGAAACAAAGTATACTAATTTACAAGGGCACTCACTATCATGTCTATCAAAGAAAGCACCTTTCATCATTTCAGAATGTTAGCTGTTCACCATTCAAACATAAGAACTTTAGTGAGGATGCTTTACTATGTCAAAACGCCTACTCTATGTTTAGGAGAAATGAATAGGGTCACTTTGCAGGGCATAGTAGCAGAGGTAGAAAACATTTGTTATGATGTTCAGTTTCATTTCTTTGGTCCTGAACAGGAGTGTAGGGAAAATGAGGACTGGGTATCTGCAGGTGTAGTCGAACAGACGCAGGTATTACTGTTGATAACTTACAAAGTTTAACACGTTTGTTGTGAGAAACCGAACTGTGTATGTATATGTTGTTGACGCACTTTGATTGTTACACACGACAAATGATATGTAAGTACAGTTATGATAAGTTAGAGGATAATAAAATTACGGCTAGAGCAGTACATAGCAAGTTTGAACTAGTTTCAATTTTATGAATCGATTCTTACACAATATATACATCTATTCCAAGCTATAGTTTATAAGGAACCAAAAAGAGGGAAATTACCTCCAACAGAGCTTCAGAAAGATCTTAAAGTTAGAATTGTGTACTTGCCATTATATTTCCCAGCAGAATATTGAAACTATAGGGATGAAGAGTGATTTTAAAGAAACACTTATCATTCTAGTCAATGGTGTCCATACCAAGAACAAAAACAATATGGCAAGAGTTAGTGGATCTAAGTAAACTAAACAAAAGCAGCATTATAACTGGTACAAAATAATATTTATTATAGAAATGTTGTTCTTCAAATATCCCACATATGGTGGATGACACATTACCATCAAGAGGTCAAATTGAAAAGGTGTATCGATCCAGATCAGAAGAAATTTATGAACGCTACAATATCCATCCTCTGCATCTAAAGAGATTATTGGTGATTCAATTGGTCTCTTTCAAATGAAAAAAGCAAAATGAGCTCCCTTGAGTGTGGGAGAAACATTTAGAAGCTCACTGTTTTTCTGTTTCCCATTTCAGTAGGTTGTAGGTATGATAGCCAGCCTGAACAAATACTAGCAGTAGAGTACAGATTAACTAAAGTATATTCAGAGAACCCTAGGTTTTACCAGTATATCCCTTATATATTCCATCTATTGCTTGAGGGTCACTTGCCTGGACTATCCTATGCAGTAACCCACATTCTAAAGACAGGAGTGAATCTGCAAAATCTATCAGCAAGGGAATTTGTTGAGAAAGTTCAAGCAAAAGACTAAAACCTGTAATTCAAATTGATTAATTTAATGGTGTGCCAACATGGCACCAACGAGTATTGAAACTGTCATCAAGGTGAGCTAAAATGCATGTTGAGAAACCTCGCTGCACCTAGTTGGTTTGTAACACTCAGTTGTTATGATTAAGTATGGTATTACCTGCTTGAATTTTTGAGAGTAGCAAACTTGAACATAAAGGACATCAAAGTGAAGACAGCTGGAGAACTTTGCTCCTTGGATCCTGTAAATGTTTCCAGATATTTAGAGGGAAAGGAAGATCTTTATATAAGATGCCATTTTGGAATCCCCCTACCTGTCATTTTAGGTTTAATTCTTTTTATTGATATGAAGCCACTCAAAAGAAACGTGCATAGTAAACGAGCCACACAGGGCTTAGCAGGTTCAAAGTGAAATGCAAAGGAGCATGTGACTTTCAATATAGAAAAAAACACTAACACCCCACCCACCCCAATGAAAGAAAATGAAGGGGACATAATGAAGAAACAGAAAAGGGGAAGGACACTACTCTCCACCCTCTCGGAGTTCTCTGTTTCCACACAATGCGATGTGGGCCAGTGTGTTCTAGGTAGAACTGAAGTGAGTCATGCATGGGGGTCCTGAGTAGTGAGGTGCAATAGGCATAGATATTTGGGGCAATACAGATCCCTAAATTTTGGGGCTAAAAGAGCTAAAAATGGTTGCCAAAGCTCGCCAAAGGTAGAACCCTTGCTGGCCAGGGTGAGGGAGATCTTTTTCCATGCCCAACACGTGCCAGAGACAGTGATACCACCCGGTGTGTTTGGGAACCTGGGCAGTTTTCCAGTGTATAAGTATGTTCCATGTAGCCATACCAAGAGCAATAGCTATTTGTTTCCCCTACGGGACTTCAAGGGGTAAATTAAAAGATTGGGCACTCCCAGCAGAATGTACGCAGGGAACCGGGGGAGTTCCGTGTCCAAGTATTTGTCAATCTCATCAAGTAAATGTGTCCAGTAGGATTGAATGTGTGGGCAGTCCCATAAGAGATGAACCAAGGAGCCTTTCAGTCCGCAGCCCCTCCAACAGGTCGAGCTATGTGTGGGGTCAGCCTGGTGTAATCTCTGGTGTATTTTACCAGTGGTATACAAGTTTGGTGAAAGTTTCAGTCAGGCCTATGTGTATAGCTGTGTAACGGGCCCTATAACACGCTCCGTCCCATCAACCAGTCCTTTTAGAAGGAAAAGTAAGCAGCTTTTTATCTGCATTCAGACATATGCTGAAAGAAAATCCCCCCAAAAAACATACAACCGGAAATGAACAGAGGCTTCGAAGTTTGTTAATTACTATTATCTTGTCATTCTAAAAGTCTGGAATGCAACATGGACATACAGTTTGTTTCAGACAACTCCAGTGCTGTTGCTTGCTATGTGACCTCATATGTAACAAAATCAGATAAATCAGAGATAAAAGAGATTGTTGTGAAATTCCTATAAACCTATATAGGATCTGTGCATTTAGACAACATCAAAATCAAATCAAATCCGGGGCATATGTACAGCGCACATATCACTCGGAAGACTCATGGCGCTTGCAGACGGAATACTTAGTTTATAGATTGCAGATAGAATACTTGTTTAGTTGTCAAATAGCCAAGATTTCAATGTTTTTCGGAAGCAGTCATGATCTGAGATGGTACGGAGGTTAAAACAGACTTTATTCCAGGACGCAGTAGCAAGTTAGGAAAAAGACCTTCCTCCATATCTTTGCATGCGGATTCTGAGGGGCACGAGGAGGGATTCATTACTCGATCTAAGTGACCAACCGGGCTGATACCATCGCAGTTTTTTGGACCAATACCCTGGGCCTTTTCCGTACATGCTTTTATGAATCAGACAAAGGATCTTAAACAGGACTCTGTCTGACAGGGAGCAAGTGTAGAGACCTCAGACAGGGGGTGGACGGGGATCTTGGAGGAAGGTTAAGAACCAGTATGGCCGCAGTGTTCTGTAAGATTTGGAGTTTAGTCAGATAGCCTTCATTTATTGAGGACAACAGGGCATTTCCATAGTCCATGCAATTTATTATCAGGCACTGTACTAATGGTTTCCTATTCTTCATAGGGATCACTTGAAAACCTTTTGGAGATTTCGCATCACTCCAAAGCATGAGCCAACCATATGGTTGATCTGATTTTTCATTGACAACTGGCTGTCCATGTGGAAGCCTAAATTCTGAACCGTAAGTTTGGGTATTGGACAAGAGCTGAGGTTTAAGGGCCACTAGTCATGAGACCAGTGCTCGCTAGCCTTGCTAAAAAGCATGATCCCAGACTTGCCTCAATTTAATTGGAGATGGTTAGAGCTCATCCACCTGTCAATATGGGACATACATTGTTTGAAACGCTGTTTTGTTTCTGATGGGTCTGGGGCAAGGGTGACGAAGATCTGCGTATCGCCAGCGTGCGACATGACATTAAAGGCATAAGATCTGATCACTCCGGCCAGTGGCGTCGTGTACAGATTGAAAAGAGTCGAACTCAAGATGGAGCCCTGTGCCACTCCCTTCTTAACCGGCCTGCCACATGAGACAGCGTTTCCCACATGGACCATTGTAACACGGTCTGTTAGATAGCTTTGAAACCATTTGATTGCGTTCCCGCTGACACCAATCTCCCAGAGCCCATGTACTAAAATACTATGGGAGATGGTGTCAAAGGCGGCGGAGAGGTTCAACAGGACAAGAAGTGTTGCCTGACATTTGTCCAAAGCTAGTCTGATGTTATCTGTTACCTCCACCAACGCTGTCTCTGTGCTATGGGCCGCCCTGAAGCCCGACTGTGAGGGATCCAGTAGCCCATGGTTCTCTAGATAGGTGACAAGCTGTTGATTTCTAATGATTCCAACATTTTCCTGAAATAGGAAAGCAGCGAAATAGGCCGATAGTTCAGGCAAAGTTTAGGTTTGGCTGTGATTTTTTTAAAGTAGGCCTAACCCTGGCAGCTTTCCATAGGTTTGGGAATTCAGCTTCAGATAGTGATTTGTTAAATATGTTAATTAGGTTTTCCAATACTACCGGTGCGATATTTGGAAAGAATTTAGGAGGAACCATGTCGGTGGAATCACCAGATTTATTTTCTGTATAACAGCTGCCACTGACTCAAAGTTGCAACTGACAAATTTGTCCAAGATATACGGAGAATCTGAAAGTAGGCTGGACGCATTTTCTGAAAGATCATTGATTTTTTGGAGTGGAAAGGAGTGATGGATTGTGGACATTTTTTCTTCAAAAAATGTGGAAAGAGAATCATTCCAGTCTTGAGAATTTTGGGTTTGTAACTGAGTGGGAGGGGATGTGAATTCTTTTAGAATTCTGTAGAGCTCCTTTCAGGAGTTTTCTGCCTTGTCTATTCAGTTTTAAAAAATTATTTTTTTGCTTGCTTAACATCCTCCATGTAGCCATGGTGGATATTTTTCTATATTTCACGGTTGACCTTTTCTTTGCTTTCTCTCCATTTATGATCCGCTACTCTACACGAGAGCTTCACTAGATTTAGTTGCTCCGTAAACCAGGGGGCAGTCCTCGGTTTAATTCTTACTTTAGTGAGAGGGGCTATTTTATCTAATGCCACTGTGATGCTCTTCACAAGCAGTTGTTGCAAGGTTTATGTTTCCCTTCTGGCTTGAATGTGAAAAACTGAAATGTTTTGAGAATAGAGATGGAGTAACTTTGCGCCAAGATCTACGCCATATTAGTTCACTTTTGGGGTCCTCTTTGATCCTATGAGCAGGAATGGCAAACTTTATTAAATTATGATCTGACCATAACAGTAGGGTAGGAGATTCAACATTGATATCTAACGAGTTAGAAAAAAGGAGATCAAGTGTATGGCCAGCGTTATGGGTGGGACCTGTTACTAATTGGGATAGTCCCAACATATTCATGTTTGTAATCAGTTGGTCTGTATCCCACTTCAACAGTATTTCAGCATGATAGTTAAAATCCCCTATTAAAAAAAAGGAATCAGATGCCAATATTTGTGGAGCGAGTATGTCCAGCAATTTGTCTAGGAAATCGTTTTTTGGACCCGCAGGTCGATATATTAGGGCTCCTGTCCAGGTGCCACCAACTAGGTCTTCGATCCTAAAAATACATAGCTCTAGGTGGCCTGTACTTATGATTTCTAAGGGGGTAATGGTCAGGCCAGGGGTGGCGGCTATGATTAGACCTTCTCCTCTTGCCTCCTTCCTGTCCACTATGATTATGTTATATTGGGTTGGAAAGCCGACCTGTACGTCAGTAGAGGCATGCCATTTATCCAGGTTTTAGAGTCTTTATTTCGATTAAAATAATCATAAAAGACAAATAATTACAAACATTAATTGACGATAAATATATATTCATTGACCATAAAATGAGCATTAAACAGTTTAAAGACAGTCCTAAAACAAGTTCACCTTATAGGGAGAAGGGTTTACAAATAAATATCAAGCAATAATTTGTAAGAAAAAAAAAAGGGACAATATAGATCACAATAGGAAGAAATCATTAACAGGAGCAGATAGGCAAACTTTACGAAAAGAATGCTCTGACCATCAAGGCATTAATAGCAATCCAAGGTTGAACTATTATTTTGCCCTGAGTATCCAGGCCCAGCCCAGGTATTTGGCCGTACACACTGTGATGATTTCTAGTGTATTAGTTTTTAATACATGAATGGCCTCTTCAGATTTCCTAATGGGCAGGCGCTGGAACAGTGGTTTTAACCATTTGGCCCTTGGTGCCTGATATCTGGGGCAAGCAAACAGAAAATGACCCACAGTTTCCTTATGGCCTGGGCACCATTTACAATGGTCCGTGGTGCTTGATGGCCAGTTTTTCGTAAAGGTGTTCAATGGTAATGTTCCCACCCGGAACTGGTGATATAGTTTCCTATCTAAGGATTTGGAAACCATGTCCCAATATTTTTCGCGAGAAGGGTCCAGTTTGAAAGTAAGGAACCTACCCGTGAGATTAGTGGAGCTTGAGGCATTGATTCTATTCAGACGGAGCGTAGCCCAATACAATTCTTTAAGTGCCAGTTTAGATGGAAAGGTACTGGTGGCAGGGGATAACCAGAGCTGCTCTAAACCCATGTCCATCAGGATGGATTTTACCATTTGGAACCAGGGGATTTTCCCCGATCCCATGATTGACCTAACTTCTGCTACCCCATTTGCAAATAAGGTAAGGTCAGGGGAGGTCCATAGGCGCCTCCAGAAGGCAACCAGTCTAAATCTGGCCATCTCATTAATCGGAGGACAGCCCAAATCCAGGCAGAGGGGAATAGAGGGGGACGACTGTGGCAAACCCACCAAATTTCGGAGAAATTTACATTGTATTTTAAACAGACCCGTAAGATCCATATGGCCCCACAAATCTGCACCATATAAAATCGCGGGATTGATTTTTGCATCGTAGATTTTGAGTGCTGGGGTGACCCGCTTAGTGATAGATTTCCTTTGCTCACTAAGGAGGCAGCCGGTCAGTCGGGCAAGCTTGAGATGTTGAGCACCAACTTGGGCTTTCCATTTCAAACGACTATCTAACGTGACCCCCAGATATATCATATTCTCTACTTGGTCCAAATTGACACCTCCCATACTAACTGAACTCTGGACAGGGCAGTTCTTTGTTAACACCATAAATTTGGTTTTTCCCACGTTCACCTTGAGGCCGCTGATGGCACAGAACTCCTCAAAGCGGTCCAAAGCCCGCTGTAGTCCGCCACGAGTTCTGGAGAGGAGTAAAGTGTCATCAGCAAAGATGAGCATTGGGAAACGCTGTCCTGCCAGCATTGGGGCATCAGTCGGGGTCGATTCGAAGAATTTGACCACTTGGTCGATGAACAATAAGAAAAGGGTGGGTGCCAGTACACACCCCTGGCGGACACCACGGGTAACTGGGAAAGGTTCTGTCACTTGGCCCTGTCCTCCCCACCTTACCCTCGCAAAGTTCTCCTCGTGCAATTTGATTATCAAATCAAGCAGTTCTACGGGCATTCCCAAACTCCTCAATACTGCCCACAGTTTGTTCCTCGGGACTAGATCGAAGGCTGTACGTCAGTAGAGGCATGCCATTTATCCAGGTTTCCGTGACAAAACAGATGTCAGGAGACTCCATATCAATAAGGCTCCATATCTAAATTGAATGCTTCGGGATGGAGCGTGCGTTAAGGTAAATGGCGCATAGTGGTTTGGGAGTTCTGCAACAATTTGAATCATGAGATGTTTGAGCTATGCTCGATAAAAAGGGGCCTAGTGTACGCGATACACCAGGAGTTCTATTAATTCTCAACTTCAATGTATCAAGGTGTCCAAGATGTGGTTTATTTAGATCTCTTAGCTCATTACTGGAATATGCCAGCATTGCCATTAAGGATGCTGGTGGGTGTAAGATACCAGGCAAGGGCTAAACTGCGAGAGAGAATTAAAAAAAGATGCAGAATTCATGGCAGCTGGCAGCGGTCAGGCACAGACGGGCGTATGCTGGCTTACCATTGGCGCGCCGCTGCGCTCGTCCGCGCTGTGCCCCATTTTATATAGGGTGGTCGCTAATGACGGGAAGCTGGAATGCTGATTGTGGCTTCCGGTCGGGCAGAGGGAAGTGCTTTTGCTGCCTTAACGTCCCTCCATACAATCAGCACACGCCGTGACGGACTAGGGACTAGGTAGCAGGTTAGTTCAAATGCGAGTCTTTTAAAAATCAGTAGTGCTCTCGGCGCATTTAAAACAGTCTAACTGCTAAATTTTGGTGTGTGAAATAAAAAATTAGAAATGCTTACGGAGCAGTTTCAAGCTGCAATACTCACAAGAGCGCCGGAGCGTCCGCGACGCGCCCCACTTTATATAGGGTGGCGGCTAATGGCGAGAAGCTGGAATGCTGACTGTGGCTCCCGGTCGGGCAGACGGAGGTGCTTTGGCTGCCTTAACGTCCCTCTGTACAATCGGCATATGCCGTGACGGACCAGGGACTAGGTAGCAGGTTAGTGCAAATGCGAGCCTTTTTAAAATCAAATCTGGGCCAGGGTCAGGAAGATCTTTTCCATGCCCAACACGTGCCAGTGACAGTGATACCAACCGGTGTGTATGAGAACCTGGGCAGTTTTCCAATGTATAAGTATGTTCCATGTAGCCGTACCAAGAGCAATAGCTATTTGTTTACCGCTACTGGACTTCAAGGAGTAATGAATAGGATTGGGCAATCCCAGCAGAATGTATGCGGGGAACCGGGAGAGTTCTGTGTCCAAGCATATGTCAATCTCGTCAAGTACATGAGTCCAGTAGGATTGAATGTGTGGGCAGTCCCATAAGAGATGAACCAAGGAGCCTTTCTGTCCGCAGCCCCTCCAACAGTCGGAGTTATGTGTGGGGTCAGTCTGGTGTAATCACTCTGGTGTATAGTACCAGTGGTATACAAGTTTGGTGAAAGTTTCAGTGAGGCCTATGTGCTTATTTGTGTGATGGGCCATATAACATGCTCCGTCCCATCAACCAGTCATTTTAGAAGGAAAAGTAAGCAGCTTTTTATCTACATTCAGACATATGCTGAAAGAAAATCACACAAAAAATACAACCTAAAATGAACAGAGGTTTCGAAGGTTATTAATTACTATTATCTTGTCATTCTAAAAACGTGGAATGCAAACATGGATATACAGTTTGCTTCAGACAACTCCAGCGCTGTTGCTCGCTATGTGACCTCATATGTCACAAAATCAGATGAGTCAGAGATAAAAGAGATTGTCGTCTAATTCCTATAAACCTATATAGGATCTGCGCATTTAGACAACATAATCTGTAGGATTGGAGTCAGTCTGATTCTAGACACCCCTACTGAATATGTTAGCCTGTACACCAGCTAGCTCACAGTCCCACTATAAACCCCTCTTACCAAGGAGAGAATAGTTCTAAGCAACTTTCGAACATGACATCCCTGATCCATCAGAATCGCGGAAACAGTGCTACTAGTCGCTCAGTCACTTCTGCTCACTTTAGCTCAGAGAGATACACAGAATAAACGGTGGGGACATTTTACAATAAAAATGTATTGAACCAGCGTCAACCTAGTGTAAAATAGGTGTGCTGAAACAAAAATTAGACACTAACAGATATAAATGATTACAAGCACTAACAGAGTAAAAGGATGGTAGATTTCTACCATCGTGCTAAAACAATTAATACAGGCAAGTATATTAAATATATTACAGTAAAATACGTACTCCTACATTGCATCCCTAACTAGATGTGCCTGAATTCACCTAGCATGTATGTGGGTGTAAAGGCCAACAATCCCTCTAGGATAAAGTCAACCCCATTACCTGAAGTGAGAGACTGTGGGACCCCGTCTTGGTCTCGGTCTCGAGATGGCCCCCCCTCAAGGGGTGTCAGACCACTGTGAGCTGGAGTGTCTGCATGCAGGAGCCTCAGCGTCTCGCATCAGTGTGTCTGCATGGAAGTCCTTTTCTCCTCTGAATATCTCAGCAAGAGATGATGTATTTATACCCAAAGTGGTACCCCCAGGGATATACCTTGCTGTGTCATGTCGGGTTAGGATGACAGAAGGTATGACCCTTATACATAGTTATTATGCAGGAAATGGTAGTCCTGCTGTCCTACTGTCATTCCAACAATTCTCATGCATAATGAAGCCCGTTTTATTTTGGGATATACCGTAACTAGATAAAAGGACAGTACTAAGAACCGCTATGCAGTGTAATGCTAGGGGAGATTATAGGTGAAAGGATAGGTGACTACCTGAGACTATATAGGGGTACCTATATGTAACATAAGGGTAGCGGATGTGGGAGGAGATTTTTGCAGAAAAGAGTCTTATGCAGAAATTTTACAGTTTTAGCTTTAAAATACTTTCCCACAGATAAATATAAACGTATGAGCTCAGCTAGGTTGTTCTCAAAGTCAGGGGAATTGTATGGGTAAGTCTAGGCCTTGCAAGCAGTTGAAATGGAGAGCTAAAGTTGTTCCCAGAAATTCAGTATCTAGCAGAATTTGATCTAGGAAGTTGAAACATTGTAAATCTAATATGTTGGACACATACTCCCCTAGAAGGAGTGCACGTCTAGAACACATGTGCCTCTATGGATTATTTCAATGCTATAAAAGTAATGCAACAGAAAACATAGAAGAAGGGAGATACACAGTATTTGGATGTGACAGTTGTTTGGTGAGACACACACTAAAGGAAATCTAATTAGCCACAGAAAGGTTAATTGCCAAACTCCAGGGGGAAGAGAGTTTTTCTATTTGGCACTTTCTCAGTTGTACAAGCCATGGCATGCTGAATCAGAATTACTTGGACACTATGACTGTTACAAAGACTCTTTCTATGATGTGAAAGAGAGCATTGAGTGTTCAGTCTTTTCAAACTACTTGCAAATGCTTGCTTATATCTAAAGGATAACTGCACTTAAAACCTATAAGTCACCCCTCTAGCAGCCTTATCAATCCAAAAGGCAGGGTGCTTGGTTCTAAGTGAGAGGGTGCCCTAGCATGAGCTGGACACCCCTGCAGAATCCATTCTCCTGGGTTGTCAGTGATACAGCCATGTACAACATATAGAGTGGCATTACGCAACCGCGTACTGACTAACCCTAAAATGGCTGAATCAAACCCTATTGTGTTTGGTAGTGAACATTACGGAATCATACCCCCACACTGGTAACCAGTAGGCGAGGTATGATTCCACCCCTCAGAAGCGAGCTTCATTGGGTCCCTGGTATTCCCGGTTCCAGCCTTCTAGTCCTGCACAGCTCAATATGGTTGCTGCAGACCAGAGGCACATTTCTGCCCTCCTGCTGCTGAGCCAAGCTCGAGCAGGGGAAGGCAGAACAATAGGCATCTTGTCAAAGGGAGTTGTGACTACCTCCCAGACAGGATTTAGTGTATTAGGCCTGGGCGGGTGCGCTTGCCAGCGACCAAAAGTCTGCATGAGCGGCACATTTGATGTCACTGTGCATAGTCCAGTTCAAACCAGTCTTGGGAGCAGTTAGCTCCTGCTCTGGTGCGAAACTGGACAAAGGACATGGGAGTAACCTCCTCACTGTCCAGACCCTCCCCTGGAAGGATGCCCTGAATCTATCCATCCCCCTTCTGTGGATACAAAAGGCCTTACCTGGCAGTAGGACCCTAGTTTGACGTGGACAAGATTCTGAACCAAAAACGACTGACCTTTCAAAGTGGCAGATCTTTCTCCTACCTCGCCGCCAAGACCTGGAACACCCTCTGACCCACCTAGGGGCAGACCCAAGACCTACTCACCTTCAGAAGATTCCTCAAGACCTGGCTCTTCAAGCAGTAGCGACACCCCCCTCTCAGCTCCTTGAGACCCGCACGGGTAAGTAGTGCGCTTTACAAGTACTTTGATTGACTGATTGATTGACCTTTCACCATCTGGACACTCTGGACTTCGCTGGACTTTGTTTAGGCCTGACTTTGTCTCCCTCTGAGTCCAAAGCTTCGTCTGTGCCCGAGCACCATACAGACTCTATGTAGGACCTGAGGAGCATCAAGAACAACTGAAGATATCTCCCTTGGAGTGAAGGAGTTACTCCCCTGCATTTGCAGGCACTACATCATGACTGACCAGTCTGCTACTCCTGAGCTCCTATGGATTCTGAAGGCTCCAGTAACTCAGGAGGTAGGTTCCTATGTGCCTCGAGGTTCAATCTGCCCTCTTAAGTTTGAGGCCAGAATCCCTCTTGGGGCTGCAATACACGTAACCCTGTGCATTGCGTTCATTTGCAAGTGCATATGCTTGTTGCCATTTCCCAAGCAAGTGCACTGGGCTTCGAGTAGCCCCAAACTGTGGCACCATTTCCTACCAAGAACTCCAGCCTCCTTGCACCGAGTCCATGGGCTGCTGTTCGGTGAAATTGCCTGAGGTCTTCTTGCACCTCCTGTGCCTCCAGACTGTAAGTCCACTTGAGGGTCAAATTTACTTTTCCTGGGCTCCCCCATTGCTCCACACATGCCCTATCTCCCCTTGCTTTGGTGAGTCTCCTGGACCTTGCTGGTCCGAACAGTAGCCTTCTTTGCATTCTGCATGGGTTGCCATTGCCAAGGCTTGTTGGTGCTCCCGCCGGGCACCAAGCCCTGAGCCTTCGGCATCCTTCATGGGACAGCTTGTAGCCAAGCCCTGGTTGTCCTCAATGTCTCCTTGTCCCCGTGGCTGCAGAGTCAAGAACGCCCTCAAAGCACCTGAAGCACCCGACATCAGTGGGCATTCGTCTACTGAGCCCCTGGTCACTCCTGCGTGACCCAGATTCTATCCCTTCTGCTCTCTCCTCAACCAGAATCCACCTTTGGATTCCATTAGACACTTTTCTTCCTTCCAGCAGTGGTTCTTCTTTGAAGTCCTCCATTGAGATTGACAGAGGTTTCTGATGCCACTTCAGACCTATGCACCTGGCTTCCCTGGGATAGGTAACTGGGGTACTATGGTATTCACGGGTAAGGTGGCTCTCCAACTTCCTAACTTCCACAGGGTTTCTTTGAAGTCCACTGTGAACGGTTGTTAAACTTTAAAAGTCCAATCGCAAAATTCCCTTAGAATTGTATGGAGCACGCGCTCGTGTTCCCACACTGCACTCGTCCTCCGTGGGGTCCCTACTAACTCTCCTTGGGTGGTTCCATGAGGTCCCAGCGATTCTACATCCTCTGGACACTGTCTTGACTCAAGTTGTGGTTCTTATACCACTATTTTAGTATATGGTATACTAACTGTGTATTAGTGCTATTTACTATATTCTCTGTGCTGCAGTATTGTGTGCTTTGTGAGTATCTTTGTATAGAAGATACTGTGTCATAGTAGAGTGTTATATTAATAAATACATATTCTTATAACTACAGTGTGGTTCTCCTTTCATTTAACAATACTATAAGGTTGCACTCTGGTAAAACAAGCTGCTTAACATTCCTTCAAGACTAAACCTGAAGGCTGCTCTCTACAGCTACCACTTGGATAACTTTCTAAGGTTATCTTTGACCTCTTAAATCACCATAAGGGTTGTTTGGACTGGTGCAAGGTGCCCACTTTTATTACTGGACAGCATATGCCAGGCCAACTTCTCACAATCAGTGATCAAAGATGGCACCAGGAAAAGCTTTCTAATTAAAGTTCTCACTACTTATCTATGGAGGACTACAGAATCAAATGTATTGTGAGAAAGTTCATGAAAAAGACAAAAACCTGGAATTCAACTTGAATAATTTAATAGGGTGCCAACAAGGCATCAATGAGTATTGGTATTTGTCTTCAAGGTGAACTAAAATGCATCAACTGGATTGTCTGACACAACATTAAAGGAATTACTTTACATCCAATACTTATGCTACCTGTTCAACATGACAATAAACTGATATACTAGAAGTTATCTGTTGGCACTTGTAATGAGGTATCAAGAATACTGAAGAACCTGAATCGTTTAATTACTGATGAGATGTGCATTGTATCAAACGTAATGCTTGCCTTCATACATTTAAGAATGCAGCAGATGTTAAGAACAGAGTATGATGTACTCTGTGAGGCAAAGATTTAATTGTCTTCGGTGACCTACTGCAACTGACCCCCATAAAGGGACAACCTGTTTCCAAAACACTTGTCCATAATGAAAACAAAATTATATGGGAAGTATTGGCAATGTAAATATTTGGTTAAACTTTGAATACAAAGAACTAGTAAAAAATATGCGTCAAACATCTGATGTGGAATATGGAGATATATTGGAGGAAATTCGAGTAGGAGTTCTGACAAAAGAGGGGAAATGTGTTTTAGAAAGTCAATTTATCAAGAAACTATTTTCAACGCCAAACAAAGCAAATGTACAATTTCAATAGAGAAAAGAAATCCATAGTCTATTTAATGCCTGTACCTCAAGAGTTCTCCAAGATTAATGAACAATTACTGAAACTGGAGAAATAAGATATTTTGGAAATTAGAGCTATCGATAAAATGTAACATTAGGGAGTGACAATACTGCTGACAGAAAAACTTCAAGCAAAATTGGATTATTTGGAGACGACTGTTTCCAAGATTGAAGATTAGAAAAGCAATTATGTGTGTGCAAAAACTGTCAAGTTATTTTGATGTGTAGTTTAAATGTTGAGGAAGGGTGAGTAACTGGTACAATGTGAAAGTTTATTGATTTCATTACTTTTCCAAATAGGGGCGAGGTTGAATACTTAACAATAAATTTTGATCTGATTGGTGATGTCAAACAGATTGGCTGATGTTTTGGGGCATATGCATCATGCCCTTTTCCCGTTCGCAAACGGGCCGATTCTTAAAATTGGCCCGTTTGCGAACGGGAAAAGGTCTTTTGGGATGTATCATCCCAAAAGGGCATTGCAAATTAGATAATAGCAAAATTTGTGAATCTCTATTTTGCGATTGCATTTAAGGAATCGCAAATGCAATTCCTTAAATGCAATGTATGAAGCACAGGAAAAAAGTGCGATTTGGCCTTCAGAAGTCGAACTTCAAGCTGGTGATAATTTAAGATTTCTTTGAAAAATGAACTTCTTTGCATTTTTCAAAGTGCCATGTGGCGCATACATGTGTACAGATACATATTTCAGGGGTGCAACAGGGTGTCCTTTTCACACCCTGGCACCCTTGAAGTTGCATCCTCAATTTGCGATTCTCTAATTGCGAATCGCAAATTGAGAATGTCGTCCCATTCATTCCTACGGGCCTCCTCGCCCATAGGAATGAATGGGAGGGTATTCCTTAAATGCGAATCGCGATTTCAATTAAGGAATATTAAGGAATCGCAATTAAAATTGTGATTCCTACATACATAGCATTTTGCGATTCCTTAATAGCAATTCACTAGAAATCGCTATTAAGGAAGCGAAAAAAGGCTTCTTCATACATATGCCCCATTGTATGCTAATGGCTTGTGAAAGACTTAGATGTGCAGCGAATGCAGTTCCCACTCTGTCTAGCATTCGTTATAACTATCCATAAATCACAAAATGTAAGTGTAGATACAGCTTTTGTTAATATTGGAAATACTGTATTTAAAGAAGGTATGGCATAGGTAGCATTGTTGTGAGTTAGAACATTGTCCGAATTGTTTTTGATAGATTTTGATGATAATAAGTTTAGTGCTGATACAAGTTTTGTCAGAGAGAACAATCAGTTAAGAAGTCTATACACTTCTCATTTAGGACAATATCATATTTAGGAGAAATGGATAATGTGTCCTAACTGGAAGCTTCCAAAGGAATTGCTGTATGTTCTTGAAAAGAAGGAAAAGAAGGACAAGGAAGAAGATGTTAAAAACAAAAATTGGAAATGAGGAAGATATTATAGGTTCCCAGTTGGAAATAGTACTTATATCAACTGCTATGCTAATGTTGCTCTCAATGTTCTCTTCCATTTACCACATCTTATAAATGCAATTCAATAAAAAACAAAAAACACATTGTGTTCAGCATTCTACCATTTGCTCCAACGTTTACATAGTGATAGAACTTTAGTACATTCGGCTTCAGGTATTCAAGAACTAGTAGACATATATAAAGGATCTGTAGAATGTACTTTCAACACTCAACAAGATGCACAAGAACTTATTATAGTGATCCTTGAAGTTTTAGAAGAAGAAGTAAATATTGATGATTTATTTGGAGTGAGTTACACATGGAACTATGACTGTGAAGAATGATATTTTTTATCTACCACTCAAATAAATTGTGTTTTCTGTGTTTAAATTACCAGATTTGAGAACTGTGCCTTTTGATAGATTGATGAAAAAGGCTAACCACAATATGAACTGCCCAAATTACAGATCCTATGTTATGGCTACATTGATTCTAGGAACAACTGGAAAATACTTTATATTAATGCTACAATAATGCAAAGTAGGTGGATATAAATCAGAAACTCAAATGACAAACTTCAAAGCTTCAAAAATATCAATGTCTGGAAAACCCTACTATACTTTGGCTATTATCTTTCCGGAAAGACTCAATATAACATCTGGGCACTATGGGCCAGATGTAGGTAAATCCCATTTACCGATTTTGAAATACCGAATTTTACCTATTCAGTATTTCAAAATCGGTAAATGGGATGTAGGTCCCAACATCTGGATAAGTTACTGATTCCTTAAAAATTCGGTATTTACCGATTCGGTAAATACAGAATCGGTATTTGCTATAGAATCCTATGGGCCTTGAAGCCCATAGGATTCAATTCAAATACCGATTCGGTATTTACCGAATCGGTAAATACCGAATTTGTCAAGGGTGCAGGGGGTGTCACTTTGACACCCTCTAGCACCCCCAAAACGGGCATTTGTGTAATGTGGCACACAGACATGCCCTAAGGGCACGTCTGTCTGTCACATGGCACATGTGTACATGCACAGATGTGCATGTACACAGGAATCGGTATTTTACCATGGATTTGTATTCCATGGTAAAATACCGATTCTGTAAGCCATGTGCCAATGGAAAATTGGCTACCCACATAGCATTTTCGGTAATTTTACCGAATCGGTAAATATTACCGAATCGGTAAATATTACCGAATCGGTAAATTTACCGATCCGGTAATAATAACGATTCGGTAAAATTACCGAATATGTGCCCCTACATCTCCATAGCCCTTTACCGATCGGAAACGGCCGAAAATCGGTATTTTCGGCCGATTCCGATCGGTAAAGGGCTACCTACATCTGGCCCATAACTCTCTATTTAAAGAGTGAAACTGGATGGACAGCGACATTAAATTAAAACCAAAACTTCCCTTTAAGCTACCAAACTCTTATCTTTTGATTCTTCAACCAAAGTTCGAAGGAGGATTTCTGGGGAATAAAGTGCAGTTTCTTCTACATGAATTATCAGTGTTTTAGACATTATTCCGCCTTTAAGGGGAAATGTCTCCAAAATTCAAGGGTCATTCTATCTTCCAGAAAGGAGGTAATATAACATTTAAATACTATACTCTCTAATTAAAGTGTGAAACTGCATGAACAAAATGCAATCAAAAGAAGCTTAAAATTGTAAGACAACTGCCTTTACAAAAGTGTCACTATTTGCTTCTTCAACCAAACCACTACGTACTATTTGTTGGGAAAAAAATGTATTTGAATTTTGTCTACATGGCGTTTTTTTATATCATTTGGTCTACCAGAGATGATGTTGAAGGAAGTGGTCCGAGTGACCCTAATCGGGCCACTTCCTTCAGTTGCCGCCCGACCAGGGACTCCTTCGGGTGAGTGACCCATCCCCTTCCGCGAACGGGGGGAGGTCGAGGCCATCATTGGGTTGGACTGACAGTTCAGGAATCCCTGTATGAGGAGCATTGATTGCTCGCAGCTGCCCTTCTGTCCCGCAGGAAATGCCTCGCCCAGCGGTCATTCGTACTGGAGTCCTAACCCGCGAAACCCTTGGACCTGACCATTTTGTCGTCTGAAGAGTCGACAGTAGAGAATTCATTTGTTTAGCCTGCATATATCAGGTGAGTTTGTTTGGGTTCTTTGTGGATATGTTACCATTTTGGTTTGTATTTGGTATGGTCTGAAGGCCGTTTTTGGGATAAAAGCATTTGCAATTGCTTTGCCAGGCATAAATAGTGAACTTGTTTTCTTTTGAGAATGCCTGGGTTCAGTAAACTGTTTTCCCTGTGCTGTCATTGTTGTTCTGTTGATTCTCGATTGGAAGAAGTTCAGCCTTTTGCATTTGATATGTATGTGAAGCATGGTCTTCTCTCTATTATGTTTAGTACATTATGGCATAAATGTACGTGGGACAATGACAATTGATGAAAAAAAGGTTGGGTATTTCCAGGAACAGTTATTCAAAAGATGAAGTAAACAGTCTTTGTTTGATTCCCTCAGAACGTGGCAGAAGGCAGCTAGGCAGAAACGGCGGCAGTCTGAAAAAGAGGCCTGGAAAGGCAAAATGCAGAAGCTGTGGCATATGACAGAGAAAAACAAGAAAAGGGAGTTGAATGTGAAGATAAGAGGTTTCGATTACATATTGCTCATGAGGAAACAGATACTTTTGTGGAAGAATTGTTGAACACTCGACCCCCACTCCCATATGCTCCGCAAAGAATGTATCCCACTGTCCCAGTACCATCACAGCCACCTGCTACAGCTGTCCTTTATGTTCCTGTGTCTACTCCTGTCATTTAAATGGCTGTGGCTTCGGCTTTGGCTTCGGCTCCTCCTCCTCTTCCTTCTGTTTCTTTGCCGTCTGTGGCGACGGTGACTGTTAGTATTCCTGCCACACCTATTGTCTCAGCATCTATGTCTCCAGCCCTTACTCCTGCGATGCAACTGCCAGCAACGATTGTGCCTGTTACTTATGTTGCTTCTCCCTCTGTGGTTGTTCATCCCCTGACATTTGCTGGCACGGAGACCCCAGTTGTGGGTTTGAGGATAGGGATTTCGCAGAATGTAAGGAGCGTTTGGGTCCTCTCGTACGATCTGCGGTGGGGGATGATGAGAAGAAGGTAGTAGCTAATCAGGCTGCGCAGTGGGCTCGTATTCCTATTTAAAGTGTGGAGGATATTTGGGAAGTAATGAGAGATTATGAGCTTTTTGTACAGCAACACGCTCTTAAACATATTCCTTCTACTTTGATTGGCCTTTGGCAGCAGCATTTTGGGGATGATGCACAGCAAATTTGATTTGATATCAAAGATAGTGTGTATACTAACGGTATAGACCCGGGTCACGTTTTTAGTAACATTACCACAGTGGTTGCCTATAGGGGCAGGTTGCTTGATAAGAGCTCTACTACAGTGTCTCAGTTTCCAATGCGAGAGGTTCATTCTATATATCACCCAGAGATTCCGGAGTTGACAGACCGACTTGGTAATGTTACTTGAGCTGCAGTGGTGGCCAGGTTTCCGGAACAAAGGGTTTATACTCCGTGGAAAAGAAGTGAGGTTGTGTCCCTTAAGACTCATTTGCCCGATCTTAGAAAAAATCCCTCTGCCTATCACAGAGAACTGACAGAAGCTGCTTCCTTGACAATAATGACTTTCGCTGATATTTAAATGGTATTCGGTCCTCATTTTCTGGCTGATATTTGGAGGCAGGTCCATATTCAAGATCATGTTCCAGAGTTGGGTGGTACTTGGAATCAAAATAAAGTATGGGTCCAGGAGAGAAAACCCGGTCAAAACCCCGAGCGGAAATGTTGGCATTGCCAGGCCACAATATTACCTATATGCATTCCCTTATTCCGCCGAGAGAAGTGGACTGGTCTAAATTGTCGGCTTGTTGACAAAAGAAAAGAAAGATGAAAATGTGTCTGATTTTTTCACTTGGTTCGAGGATACATTTTTGGATTACAGTGGGTAGGATTTGTCTATAGAGGGGGTGTTTGGTGGTTCGTTAATAGATTTGTTTCTAACTTACTTCCTGAAATTGCAACTCGGTTGCAGGCTTTTTGAAAGTACCTGGTCCACCTCGTCCCCTTCTGTTATTTTAAAATATGGCCCAATATTATGAACATTGAGGCAATGAGACGAAAGAAAGGACAGAGAAGAAGCATAATGATTTAAAGATGAAGCTGTTGTTGCAGCAGGCTTTTGGAGGGAATGGTTGAGGACGTGGTGATCCTGCCTGACCACTTCCATGCAATAGTGGGCAGCTGAACACAACACCTCTGGGGCCAAATCAGTGTGTGTATTATAAAGAAGAGGGTCACTGGCATAGCGAGTGGCCGTGCTTTTGCAGAAGGTAGCGGTCCCTAGAGGATGAGGTTCTCGTGGACAGGGTCAAGGAACTGGTGTAGCTGACAGGGCTCACAACACTGTAGCCTCACAGGGTCGTTCTGATAATAATTACTTTGATGACCCTCGGGATGTACAGTATTACCATGATGATTATGATATGGAGGAAGTGACAGGAATGTCCTACAACTAGGACAGCCAGGGACAGAGTGGGGGACCAGTTCCAATACATTTAGACCAGTGTGGTCCCTATGTAACAGCAGAACTGCATGGTTCAACTAAGGAATTTTTGGTGGATACATGTGCGACAAAAAGTTCTGTTTCTCACAATATTGTCCCAGGGGCAACTGTGTCTGGCCATAATAATAATCTGGTAGGTTTTTCTGGTGTACCAGTTGTAAGCACCATTTCAAGACCCCTTGCATTGACTATTGGTCCCATTACTGTGGATTCACCATTTTTGTTGACATCTAATTGTGGTGAGAATTTGATGAGTTTGCTGAAGAAATTGCATGCTACCATTTATATTTCTCTGGCAGGTGTTTAAATGACAATGGGCCTAGAGGTAGTTGGTGTTTGTCCAAGGATGCGCCTCTCCCTGCTGAATTTGTTGATGTGCCACCTACTTTGTAGGCAACAGGAGATACCGATGTGGGACTGTTACAGGCACGCCATCGACCTATGGAACCTACTTGACACCATCTCTCCGGACATCGCCTTCCTTACGGAAACATGGATGAATGCCTCCTCAGCACCAGACATCACCATTGCCATCCCTGATGAATATAAGATCACACGCAAGGACCGCACCAGCCACACAGGAGGAGGAATCGCTATAGTCCACAAGAAATCTATCCGCATCTCAACCAGCTCTGACGCCAACCTCGCCAATTCCGAACACCTTCACTTCCAGGTCCACATCGACCCCAAGACCACACTCAGAGGCACCCTCCTCTACAGACCACCAGGACCCCGCGCAAAATTCAGTGAAGACATCACGGACTTCATCACTCCACACGCGCTCCCCTCCAAAGAATACATCCTTCTGGGAGACCTCAACTTTCACTTCGATAAGATCAACGACCGCAACACCGCCACCCTCGTAGACAACCTCACCAACCTCGGACTAAAACAACTGGTCACTTCCCCCACCCACATCGCAGGTCACACACTCGACCCCATCTTCACCTCCAGCAACCATGTCTCCTTCAGCCACACTACGGACCTCATCTGGACTGACCACAGATGCGTTCACTTCACCTACAACAAACCAAAACCCAGCATCCACCTCCAACCTACCTTGAAAAGGAACTGGAACAAAATCACCACGGACCAAATCTCGGCATCGCTCCTTCAACACACCCCAGCCCTCTCCTCCAACGCTAACGAAGCCGCCGCTAATCTCAACCTATGGTTATCCAACACCGCTGACACCTTAGCACCTCTGAAAAAACATCAAAACAAACCAGGCAGCAAGAAGGCCTCATGGTTCAACGATGATCTCAAGAAGTCCAAGAAACTGTGCCGCTCCCTTGAAAAGGCCTGGAAAAAAGACCCAACCACCAGCACCAAGGACGCCTTCAAAAACGCCACCCGCACTCACCACCAACTAATCCGAAAAGCCAAGAAAGCAGCATTCAAGGATTGACTCGACAACAACGCTCACAACAGCAAGGAACTTTTCAACATCGTCAAGGAATTTTCCAATCCCTCGGCCAACTCCAACGACATCACCCCCTCTCAAACCCTCTGCGACTCCCTAGCCTCTTTTTTCCACAACAAGATTGCAGACATCCACAACAGCTTTGACAACCAACCCGGAAACCAACCCACCCTACCGTCTGCTGTCCATCCTCCCCCCGTTAACACCCTCAACGACTGGAAGCCAATCTCCACTGAGGACACCATCCGCCTGATGAACTCCATCCACTCAGGATCCCCCACAGACCCATACCCTCACCACATCTTCAACAAAGCAGACTCCGTCATAGCACCGCACCTCCGAGACGTCATCAACTGCTCCTTCAACTCAGCTACCTTCCCTGAAGACTGGAAACACGCTGAACTCACCGCCCTTCTGAAAAAACCAACAGCGGACCCCACCGAACTCAAAAACTACCGCCCCATCTCGCTTCTTCCATTCCCGGCCAAAGTCATTGAGAAAGCCGTCAACAACCAACTCGCCGCCTTCCTCGAAGCCAACAAATCCCTCGACCCCTCACAATCTGGCTTCCGAGCAAAACATAGTACCGAGACCGCCCTCATCGCAGCAACAGATGACATTCGAACTCTACTGGACAATGGAGACACAGTCGCCCTCATCCTCCTCGACCTCTCTGCAGCATTCGATACAGTCTGCCACAGCACCCTTCTACAACGCCTCAATAACATCGGAATCCAAGGAAAAGCACTGGAATGGATCACCTCGTTCCTCACCGGTAGAACCCAGAGAGTCCGCCTTCCTCCATTCAAGTCCGAGGCCTCTGAAGTCATCTGCGGCGTACCTCAAGGATCCTCACTCAGTCCCACCCTCTTCAACGTATACATGAGCCCCCTCGCGACCATCGCACGCCAACACAACCTCAACATCATCTCTTATGCGGACGACACTCAACTGATCCTTTCACTCACCAACGACCCCGACGCCGCCAAAGCTAACCTGCACGAAGGAATGAAAGAAGTCGCCGAATGGATGAAACATAGCCGTCTGAAACTGAACTCAGACAAAACAGAAGTCCTCATCCTAGGCAAATCCCCCTCTGCTTGGGACGACTCCTGGTGGCCGGAAGCCCTCGGAAAAGCACCCATCCCGACAGACCACGCTCGGAACCTTGGCGTCATTCTGGACTCTTCACTCTCAATGAACAAACAAGTCAACGCCGTATCCTCTTCCTGCTTCAACATTCTTCGCATGCTCAGAAAAACATTTCGCTGGATCCCCTCCGAAACTAGGAAAACAGTCACCCACGCCCTGGTCACGAGCCGACTGGACTACGGAAACACCCTCTACGCAGGTACCACCGCCAAACTCCAGAAGAAACTCCAACGAATCCAAAACGCCGCAGCCAGGCTCATACTAGACATCCCACGCAACGAACACATCTCTGGCCACCTTAAAGACCTCCACTGGTTACCCGTCAATAAGAGGATCACTTTCCGACTGCTCACCCACGCACACAAATCACTTTACGACATCGGACCAGACTGCCTCAACTCCCGACTATCCTTCTACACCCCCTCCCGCCAACTACGCTCTTCCGACCAAGCCCTCGCCACTATACCTCGCATCAACAAGACCACCATGGGAGGCAGATCCTTTTCTTACCTGGCTGCTAAAACATGGAACTCACTCCCCGCTTACCTCCGCCTCACCCAGAACCACCTAGCGTTCAGAAAGCAGCTTAAAACGTGGATATTTGACAAATAATCCTCCACCTCCTCCTAAGCGCCTTGAAACCCTCTGGGTATGTAGTGCGCTATACAAATTTTATGACTTATGACTTGACCAGTTTCAATAAGAGTTAGGGAGAATGCTCTTTTGCCTCGTATTCCTCAGTATAAAATACCAAAGGCAGGAGAGCTGGCCTTATTGCAAATTATTCAGGATTTGATCAAGAAGGAGGTGGTTGAGGAGATGTCAGCCAATATTTGTAATAGCCCCATTCTTCTAGCTGTCTCTATTCTATGCTAAGCCTCTCAAATACAACTGTGCCATCCAAATTACATCAATGTTCCCTTGATAACCATGAAGATATTAATTGTTTTGTGACTGATTTGTGCAAAGTTAATCAAATAGTGGTTCCCCAGTTTCCAGTGGTCCCAGACATTACTAAACTTTTGACCATGATTCTTTCCGCTGATATATTCTTTTCTGTTATTGATTTGAAAAATGCATTTTTCAGTCTTCCTATTCATCCAGATAGTAGGTAGTTGTTTGGGTTCACACTAGCTGGCAGGAGCTTTAGGTTCTGTCAAGATCCTCAGGGCTATACTGAGAGTCTAAGTATTTACAGTCAGCATTAAAGAGTCAATTGGATTCCCTTTCGCTCCTTGCAAGTATTGGTGCAGTATGTTGATGACATGCTTATCTCTTCAGATTCGAAGTAAGGTTGTAAAGATAGTAAAGTGAAATTGTTGTTGCATTTGGCCCATCACGGACATAAGGTTTCTCTTTCTAAATGTCAGTATTGTTGACAGGAGGTCACCTATTTAAGTCACCTACTGTCGAAGGAGGTTAGGAGATTGACCACTGAGCGCATCAGTACCATTGTTAAAATGCCTGTTCCGCAGACTTAAAAGGATGTGCATGCTTTTATAGGTATTACTTCTTACTTTCGCCAGTGGATATCTAACTATTCCTTACTAATCAAACTCTTGCTTGCACTAACGATTAAAGAAGTGCATGAGCCCTTGCCTTGGATGCCTGAATGTCAACAGTCTATTGAGCAATTCAAAACTGCGCTTTGTTCGGCTCCAGTACTAGGCACCACAGATTATAATAAATCATTTGTGTTGTACGTCCATGAAATGGCAGGTTAAGAGCTTTCTGTTTTAACACAACAATTTGGAGATAAGCAAATGGCCTGTGCTTATTTCTCTGCTGTTCATGACCCTGTCCGAGTTGTCTAAGAGCGGTCTCCGCTGTGGTCTCTTCGATCAGACAATCAGCTGGACTTGTACTTGAACTGATCTCACAGTCATGGTATCCCATGCTGTGGATACACTTTTGAATAAGACTAAGACACAGCCCTTCACCTTTGCACTTCTGACTGGCTATGAATTCACTTTGTTTGTTAAACACATCACAATCAAAAGATGTGCTACTCTGAATCTAGCCAAGTTACTGCCCCTCCCTTCTGAGAGTGATGATGTCGATACACATGATTGTATCTTCCGGACGGAAGAAGAGACGGAAGGATGGGTAGACTTGACTGATGTTCCCTTATCTAGCCAACAAAGGGAACTATATGTCGATGGCTCGTGTTTTCAATTACCAGATGGCACTACAACTGTTGCTTATTCTATCGCCACACTGCGTACAGTAGTAGAGACATTGCGGGTCCCCTATCAATTGGCTCACTCTGCTGAGCTTGTTGCCCTACTATGAGCTTATGAATTGAATGAGGGACTGGTTGTCAATATTTATACTAACAGCCAGTATGCCTTCGGAGTTATGCAACATTTTGGGTGGCTGTTTGCTGGGAGAGAGGGTTTCCTACTTCCAATGGCACTAAAATTCAGCATGGGCACCTTATATTGAGGCTCTTGTCCACTTTGACACTCCCTAAGATATTGTCCATAGTAAAGTGTAGCGCCCATCGGAAAATCACTGACGATATAGGTTGGGGAAATGCTTTTGCATATCAGACAGTAAAGGAAACGGCACAGACTAAAATAAAAATAATGTTTTTAGTTGGTCTCACTAGGTGGGTGCCTGAAGTTACCATGTTTGAGGTCACACTTGAGAATGTGAAAGAGATACAAAGTGAGGCCGCGATAGAAGAGTTAGCAGTATGGCAACAATGAGGGATTTTGGATTAATAAGTCAGGAAAGCAGAAATGAATGTTGCTTGATGCATATATTCTTCTTGTAGTCACAATGGCCCATGGCACAGTCCATATTAGTGCTAAGGGTGTTTGCAAGTTATTAGATCCTGTATGGCAGAACGATAACATTTCGAAAACGGCTGCACATTTAGTGAAGTACTGTATGGTGTGCCTGATGCACAATCCTGAAAAGGGTACCCTGCATCGCCTGGTAATTTTGCACCACCCACTTTCCCTTTTGAAGTCCTTCAGATGGATTATATAGAATTAGAAAGTTGCAATAATTTAAAGTATGTTTTGGTAGTTGTTTGTGCATTCAGTTAGTGGGTTGAGGACTATCCCACTTAGGACAATACAGCCATCACGACTGCAAAGATACTCCTGAAGGAGTTATTTCCTCGTTTCGGCTTGCCCAATTTGATCTGGAGTGATAACGGATGTCATCTCAATGCCAAAGTCATTCAATTGATTTGTGATGGTTTATGCATTATACAGAAGTTCCATGCTGCCAATCATCCACAGTTAGCAGGATTGGTTGAGAAGTACAATAGTACTCTCAAACTTAACTTGGCAAAAATTCAGTAAACTGCAGGGTTAAAATGGCCAGATGCCTTACAGTTAGCTCTCTTGTCAACAAGAACAACGCACATTCTAGGACAGGATTGTCACCGTACAAGTCGTGTTTGGATGCCCGGTAAATGTCTGGGGCGCCCGCGTCCTCTGCGGTTCTCTGATATTGAGTACCCGTTGTTGATTGACTATCTTTGCCAGTTAACTGAAAGTTTGTGTTCTATTCACGAACTGGTCCGGTAAACCCTGCCAGCCACACCTAAGGGGCCTAGATACAACATTTAGCCTGGGAACTACCTCCTCATAAAGAATTTCCAGCGGAACAAGAGTTTGGAAAGCCGTTGGAAATGACCAGAGCAGGTCCTCCTAGCTACTCGGACAGCAGTAAGAACTGGGTACATGCGACTCACTGTCACAGAATGCCTCTACTTTTGCCCTATGATCAATGGGCGAAGGATGGAATAGGGGACTCCGAGGGTTAAACGGTACTCGGTTCGTCCCCTACAGCGCCGCTAGGATGACCTGGATGCAGCAGTTCCTCTGGAAATACGGACTATCCAGGAGCCCCTTTTTATTGATCCTTCTATGCCTGGAGTTACTAGCTACAATTTGTGCCCTCGGCTGGGGGACAGAGCACCAAAACAGGAAAAAGACACACAGATTATACAACTCATACTACTAGTCACTCATCCATCCAACCACTCACATACCCACTAACTCACTGACACAGTTAGTAACACACTGCCTCACTTATGAATCCATCTACTACTACATGAGCATACTTAGTTACTTCCTAATATCAGTATATATTACAGGTACTAAAACTTGCATGCACTCAACTACACAGTACCTTATACAACCAGTCAGCCTTGCATACAATCACTAACATGCTCAATCATTCTCCCATGTACCTACTTACACACCTAATCACTCACCCATACAGTGAGAAAGACATCCACTCACTCCTCTAAACAGTCACACATACACTTATATACTTACCTAAACAACTTCTAACAGAGTTAGCCAATGACTACTACATCTACTGTCATACATATTCAATATTACATACAGGCAATGAATAAGTCACTTACTTGCCTGTAAAGGCACTAAAACAGCCAAATAGTCATTGATACAGACAGTCATGAACCTGCTTACTCACCTATATAGATACCCACACACCCATTCACACAGTTACAAACTGTGACATACCTACTCACACACTGTTATATACACTACCGTACACAGGCACACACTGATGTAGACACTAACTTACCCAGACACACACTCATACACAAGCTGACACACTCAGGCACACACTCATTCATACACTTATATATCCACCCACA
Source organism: Lissotriton vulgaris (assembly GCF_964263255.1). Taxonomy (NCBI): domain Eukaryota; kingdom Metazoa; phylum Chordata; class Amphibia; order Caudata; family Salamandridae; genus Lissotriton; species Lissotriton vulgaris. The sequence goes on from NC_141691.1 coordinate 1,827,591,275, forward strand.
CACTGATACATACAGTGACACACCTAGACATTCACTGACACACCCAGAAACACTCTTATGTATACACTGACACATCCAGGCACACATTGTTCTATACTCTATTACACCAATGCACACAATATTACAGTCACTGAGACATCCAGACACACACTGATGCAAACACTGACATAGTCACTCACTTACTGATACCGCTACTTACACACACATCCACTCGCCCATATAGCTACTCACACAACTTTGCATGCAACCACACAACTGTTGACACTGCCAGTCACTGACTCATACAGTTACTTACACACCCATTCAGTTAGATATGCAGCCATTTACAAACCCAGTGACAGATACACACACTTACCCACCTACTCCTTCACCCCCACAGCCACTAACACAACCAGTCAATCACATATACAGACACTCACCAACTCAGTCACTAACTCACACAGGCACTACACACCCAGTCAGTCAGAAATAACTTTATTTCGCTAACAATGATGGCATAAAAAGTGTTCTACAGATAAAATAGTTTTAATATTGCAATAAGCTTAAATTACAAAGTTACAGAGAAGTTACCAAAAGAATAAAAACACATGAAAAACATTATTCCTATTATACAAGAAGAGAAATAGTTCAGATATACACACAGTTATTTACAAAATTCAATAACTTAGTTCCCCAATTAGATATAAGATTGACATATTGATCTTCTCTTTTTAAGAGTGGATAAAAAATAGGACGCCAATGAAGAACATGAAAAAGAGTCAGGTAATAACTGCAGGTAGTAAAGAGCCACACAACACTATCTAAAGTTCAATTTGCGAATGAGGGTGATGATAAACTTTTTCCTTTCTTCACAGTGAAATTTACAAAAAAACAAGAAATGTAAATCATTTGAGTAGACCAATCATCAAATGGGCAAAATGGCAGTTCAGAAGTTGCATAAATATAAGGAGGGAGACCCAACATCAAGGGGATCTAGTTTAGTCGAAATCTCATTAAAATATATCTATGTGGTAAAGTTCACATCCATAGGCATTATGCTTGGTACCGCCAGAAATGATCTAACTGAGGTTAGAATCCTGCCTCCCTTTCTGTAATCTAGATAATACATTTTTTTCAAATCTTTCTTGGAAATAGACCAACAAGTTGATGGATCTGCAAAGAGATGATGTAACCTATCTACTTTATTGTTATTGTTATTGTTATTTTTGATTTGTAGCGCGCTCAATCACCTACAGGCCTCTAAGCGCTCAGGAATCGATGGTAAAACAACAATTTTGACAATACAGAAGGCATCCACTAGCCTAAGTGGCTCACAAGGCTCTCCTAAACAGCAACGTTTTCAACCCCCTTCTAAAGCGTAGGAGGTTTCCTTCCCTGCGCAGTGGCTCAGGTAATGTGTTCCAAAGCTGAGGAACCAGCACCGAAAAGGCTCTTCCGCCCTTGGTGGCAAGTTTGTACCGAGGGCAGACCAATAGTTGAGAGTCTGAGGATCTAAGAACTCTCTTTGGGCTATACACTGCCAGACGATCTTTAATGTATGCGGGCGCCATACCATAGATGGCTTTGTGGGCTATACACAAGCTTTTAAATTCCACTCGTTCCTTGATAGGGAGCCAATGGAGACTTTGTAACAGGGGGGATGCTCTGGTACGTCTTGGCAGTCTGAAGATAAGATGAGCAGCGTCATTCATCACCACCTGTAGCCTATTTGTCAGAGTTTTTGGTAGGCCAAGGTAGAGGGCATTTCCATAATCTATTCTTGAGATCACAGTGGCTGCGACAATGGAACGTAGCATAGATTGGGAGATGGTAGGTACTAATTTCCGTAGCTGTCGGATAATGTTAGTACAACTGCCCACTACTGAGGAAATTTGGTTGACCATAGAGAGGTTACAGTCCAATTTGATCCCCAGGCTCTTCACGTTCAGGCTGGGTTTTGGGGCTGGACCTAGCTCTGCGGGCCAGTAGAGATCACACCATGGTGAAGTGGCGGATGGAATCACCAGGACCTCAGTCTTATCTGGGTTGATTTTTAGGAGGTTTCCTGTCATCCACTGGACCGTGTATCTCAAGATATTCTGAGTGTGGAGTTGAGCGGCACTTGTATTGTCAACGCTCAGCAACAACTGTGTGTCATCCGCATAATTGTATAATGTGCAGCCCATACTCGCCAGGGAAGCAATCAGAGGCTGTAGGTATAAGTTAAACAGCAGTGGGGATAGGGCCGAGCCCTGAGGCACCCCACATTCTAACTCTCCCACTGCGGAAACTTCTTCTCCAAGTTGTATTCTTTGTGTCCTTCCTGACAAAAAAGACTGCAACCAACTAAAGGCCAGGCCTTTGATGCCAAAATCACTCAGTCTTTCCAGCAACAACGCATGGCTGACGGTATCAAACGCTGCTGAAAGGTCTAACAAAATCAGGGCGCTCGGTTTTTTACCGTCAGCCAGGCCTCTCAGTTCATCCAGCACCGAGAACATCACCAACTCAGTGCTGTGATGTGCTCGAAACCCTGCTTGTCGTTCGTGAAGCAGGGAATGGGACTCCAAGTACATGGACAGGGATTTTAGTACATGTTGTTCCAGTACTTTAGAGAGGAATGGTAACTGAGAGATCGGCCTGTAATTTTTTAGTATTGCGGGGTCTGCCCCTGGTTTTTTTTAACAGCGGTCTTACATGCGCTTCCTTGAGTTCTGCTGGTAGTTGTCCTGTTTTCAAAGACCTATTTAGGAGAGAGATGACATGCTCCTCCAATAGGGGACGGGCTGCCTGAAAGACTTTAGGTGGACAAGGGTCCGCTGGGGATCCAGACTTGATTCTATCCATCAACTGCTGCAGGCTCAGGGTGTCAATCTCTGGAAACAGTGTGATAGAACAGTCAGTTTGTTTACGAGGGCCTATAGATATGGCCATCCCATTAAGCATCCCACTTTTTATGTCCTGGATGATGGTTCTTACTTTCTCCAGGAAGTATCCCTGAAAGGAATTGCAGTTTATGGGGGACTGAACACTGTCCGGTTTTTTAGTCAACTCCAACAGAATCTTAAAGGTCTCTTTCTGCACGTTGGCTGCCTTACTTAAACGAGATTCGTAGTACTCGGCTTTGGCGAGAGTGATATGTTTTTTGTATGCGTTCAAAGAGGTTCGGTAAAGGTTCCTGGCTGAGTCCTGTTTAGTTTTCCTCCAGCCTCTTTCTAGGGCTCTAAGTTTCTTTTTGTGGTCCCTCAGTGCTGGCGTGAACCACGGGGCATCCTTACCCGGACCTTTTAACACCTTCATTTTCATTGGTGCTATCTGGTCAATAGCTAGTGTCAGGCATCGCGTTAGATCCGCGTATTGCTGATCCAGACTATGATCTAAGCTCGGAGGGCAGTCTCAGGGCAGGAATACCTTGGTCAGGGTCCTCAAGTCGACCTCTGCCCATTTGCGAGTTTTTCTGGCCTCCGATATTGGCTTAGTTATTTGGCCCTTGATACGTATCTCGCAGGATATTAGATAATGATCAGACCAGATACATGGGGCTACTTCTTTCAGTGTTAGGGACGGGTCTGTAGTCCACACCAGGTCAAGGGTGTGACCTTTGGTATGCGTGGGGACCTTCACGATTTTTTTAAAATTTAACGCTGACATCAGGGTGTCCAAGTGACGCATAGGAACGTCCCAGTGGGGTTTATCCCAGTGCAAGTTGAAGTCTCCTGTGACTAAAATTTTCGAGTAGCGAGTGCAGAGGTCTGATATAATGGGGGCAAATAGGTCCTGGAATATTGGGGTTGCGTTGGGAGGGCGGTAAACCGCTAACACCATCCAACATGAGCTGTTTACTGTAACTTTCACCCCAAGTAAATCAGCCAGGTCGACTGTCTCTGATAGTAGAATTTCCGCTGACAGAGCCTTTTAAAAAATCACAGCTACCCCTCCTCCCCGTGTGTTTCCTGGGCGATTTTGCCATAAAGCATCATAGCCGCTAGGAAGAGCGGCCAGGATGTCTGGCATTGAGCTCTCACTCATCCAGGTCTCTGTTAAGGTCAATATATCTGTGTCGTTATTTTGCAACAGGTTATAGACCTCAACGTGGTGGCAATGGAGTGATCTGGTGTTTAGGCTTGCTATTTTCAGAGTGGAGTATGCATCTAGAGGCGTAGTATTCAGTGGTCTATAGATCGCATATGTTTTTAGTTTCTTCAGGGTGTCATTATCCAGGCATGCCTCACCCTTATCCAGGTTACGCAAGTCCTCCGAGGTGTAGGAGCGCATTTGTCCAGAAGTCCCTGCCCCCGCGCCCGTCCGTGCGCGGACGGGCGCAGACGGGCTGGACTCTGGCGCGACTCCGGCGACGCTCCGGCGAGCCCGCCGCGCGTGCCCGCTGCGCATCAACATGGCTGCCTTAAGTACTGTTCTAGCGTCCTTCTGACGACTAGACCAGCCAATCCTTGCCCTCACCAAAGATGTCCGCCGTTCTGGCGGTGTGGTGCCCTTCCCAGAGAGCAATGATCCGCTCTAAACGCGGTAGTGTGGCAAATTCGAGTGCAGGTATGCGGTCAGTTCAATTTTAAAAACAGGGTACAGTGTCAAAATGAAACTAACATAAAACGGACAAAACGGGGATTTTTTAAAAAAGCAATATTTTGCTCTCAGCGAGCGCGCAAATTATTTCACATTAAAGCGGAACACCTCTGCGTTGTCCAGGAGGCTATTCCCAAGTAGTTGGCCGCCTAATTTGCCTGCCTTAAGTACTGTTCTAGCGTCCTTCTGACGTCTAGACCAGCCAATCCTTGCCCTCACCAAAGATGTCTGCCGTTCTGGCGGTGTGGTGCCCTTCCCAGAGAGCAATGATCCGCTCTAAACGCGGTAGTGTGGCAAATTCGAGTGCAGGTTTGCGGTCAGTTCAATTTTAAAAACAGGGTACAGTGTCAAAATGAAACTAACATAAAACGGACAAAACGGGGATTTTTTAAAAAAGCAATATTTTGCTCTCAGCGAGCGCGCAAATTATTTCACATTAAGGCGGAACACCTCTGCGTTGTCCAGGAGGCTATTCCCAAGTAGTTGGCCGCCTAATTTGCCTGCCTTAAGTACTGTTCTAGCGTCCTTCTGACGACTAGACCAGCCAATCCTTGCCCTCACCAAAGATGTCCGCCGTTCTGGCGGTGTGGTGCCCTTCCCAGAGAGCAATGATCCGCTCTAAACGCGGTAGTGTGGCAAATTCGAGTGCAGGTATGCGGTCAGTTCAATTTTAAAAACAGGGTACAGTGTCAAAATGAAACTAACATAAAACGGACAAAATGGGGATTTTTTAAAAAAGCGATATTTTGCTCTCAGCGAGCGCGCAAATTATTTCACATCAAAGCGGAACACCTCTGCGTTGTCCAGGAGGCTATTCCCAAGTAGTTGGCCGCCTAATTTGCCTGCCTTTAAAGGTGCATTCAACATAATGTAACCAGCTGATATTACTCACACCATGTTCTGTCGATCAAACATAATCCCTAAGTAATTAAAAGAATGTAAAACTCCTAGTTTGCCCCTTCAATATAAATCTGTGGCTGTTTCCGCTGCTTTGGACCTGCCACTAGGACAAAGGACTTTGAATAATTCATTTTCATATCCAGCTTGTTCATAAATATCGTACACTCCTTCACGAGTTGGCGCAGCTCATTGCTAATACGAGAAAATACAAGCTAAAATCACTGCGTCGTCCGCGTAGAGGAGTATTGGTACTTGTAAAGAGTGGATATAAGGAACATCTGGAGTAGATCCCAATAAAGCAGATTCAACATCATTAGTGAAAAGTGCAAATAGGAAGGGCGCGAGTACGCACCCCTGCCTCACAACTCAAGTGATGTTAAAGGGCCTAGTGCACTCTCCTCCCTTTCCAAAGCAAACACAAGCTGTGGCTCCAGTATACAAGTCACAAAATATGTTGATAATCTGTATGTCAATCCCCATTGCCTCCATGATCTGCCACAGCCTAGGCTGTGCCACGCAGTCTAAGGCTGCCAACACATCCATGAAGGCAAGATATAGATGACCGTTCTTAGCTGCCGTACATTTTGCAATTATTAAGTTCAGGTTCAGACACTGATCCACAGTGCATTTTTTTCCTTTTCTAAAAACATCCTTACATGGGATTATAATATTCTTTTCCAGAGCCCATTCCTCAAGCATATTTAAAAGCAACCCACCCATTAAGTTTGTGGTGGAGTCTATCAAAGATATAGACCTATAATTTTTCGGGATTGTCATATTCCCTTTTTATAAATAGGGACAATTACAGTCGTCTTCCATGAAGGCGGAGCACCTATTTGGGTAATTTTATTTTTAAAAAATGTAAAAAAAACAGGCCCACAGATCTTGATTATCTAAAAAAATATCAATTGGGACTCCATCAGGTCCCGGTGCCTTAGCACGTTTACATTGATTAAGAGCATGTTTTCTTTCTTCTAGTGTAAACCGGGCACTAGCTCCTATGCCGACTAGACTTGTGGAGGGGGACTTAGTAATTACCTCTTCATTACTTCCGAATAGACCTTTGAAATGCGTAACCCATTCCTCCAGTTCAATATGGGTATCTATAGACATGCACTGATCATCTCTTAGAAAAGGTGTGTTAATCACAGACCAGAATGCTTGTGAGCTGTTTATTAATGCAGCCTTTTGCAGGTGTTCCCACTAATCTTCTTTTGGGGCTTTTAGCCTTTATATCCTTACTTTTTTATAAACCTTTCTTAATGACTTGACCAAAAGTAGGTTGCGAGGTTTAGACTTTAAGGCCAGGTGAAGATTTTTAAGTGATTTTTCACTATCCTCATCAAACCAATTAGGCTTCTTACTGTGCCCATTGCGCACAGAATGTAATAGATTGTTTTTCACGTCCAGTAAAATTAGCTTGAATGCCGGAACCATGCTATCATCAGAAATAGGATCTAGGCATACCTTTATCTCTGATACTCGATTAGAGACTATGTTGCTCAGAAACTTCGCAACATCGATTCTCTCCTACTGTAAAACATTTCCATTCTCCCTTGCATTTACTGGTTTGATATGAAATTTAAGAGAGCATTCCCTTTTCATTAAGGAGGGGATAAGAAACATGATTTGCAGCATGGTCACTAAAAGCATAAACGTTCATCTAAATTGGGAAAAAAACATCTTTATAGGATCAGAGACGAGGACATAATCGAGCGTGGAGGAGAGGAACGACTAAAAAAAGTGAATCCTAGATGACCAGTTAAAATTTCAAAGGTATTTAAAAACACACAATTTTTTATAATTAGTAATCTATTTAAACTGTTACCATAATCACTGTGACTAAAATGGGGAACATAATCCCCATCATCGTCCACCAGCCCACACACTGATATATTAGTCTTATCACAAGGGTGAGCATTAAAATCCCAAAGCAATATTATATCACAGGGTTTGATACATACTTTCTCCAAGTTCATAATGTCTCTTTCCAAAGGAGCCAATACCACTGCATGATTGCTACCAAAGTTTTTGTTATAAAAATTAATAAGCAACCAATAGTGTTCAACACAGTCATTCATCCATTCAGCCAGTCACATAACTGATCACTGGACCATACAGTCACTCACACCAATATAGATACTTTCACACCCAGACAACCACTCACTCAATTACTGAAGCAGTCACACACCCACTTACTCAGCCATTTAGACGCTCCCATGCCAAACCACACACTCACTCAGACACCAACACATCCAGTCTCTCATCTATGCAGCCACTCACACAATCATAAGCACTCACATAGACATTCACACATCCATACAGCCACTCCCACATAGAGTCACTCACTCACAGAGCAACTACCACCCAGTCATTCACCCATACAGCCACTGACACTTCTAGTCACTCACTCCTCCAGGCACCAACTCACCCACTTACTCACCTGCAGCCACTAACATAAACTTTTCCGGCAGGCATTGCTCCACTTCAACAGTAATTGTCTTTCCTGCAGTTGCTGGTGTAGCAGTCAAAGTTGATGGTTTATCAGCACTTTTCTTCCTCTGTGCTCTCTTCAGCTGTGTACCATTGTAGGTATTTAAATGGGGCAACATGCTAATTGTCCTACATCAATTTTTTTTTGAAGTGTCTCTCACTTTACGTATTTGGCTATAGTTTTTTTTCTCTGGATGGGATTGCCTAGAAATCCTATGCAATAGACTGACGCTTTGAGACTGGTTCTTCATCTGAAGAGTCTCCTTCTTGAGGGCATGGCTCCCTCTCCTGACTTCCTCCATGTGCTATTTTATGTAATATAGAAGACAAAGAAAATCAAAAAAGAGTTGTAGTACTTCAGAGTATTGGACACCTCCAAAAATCTTTCAAATCTCCACTGGAAGCATGATAAAGAGCAAACTTGGTGGGAACTTCCTTTAAAGATTAATAAAAACTGTCTTGTTCAATCAAATCTCTTTGTTACATAGTCACATCATATTTGTGGATGCCAACGTCATCGTGAAAACCGTTGTTGTCACAAAGACGTACAGACTAACACTATATTAATAAACTATTGATCTCATAAATTATTTACAATATGTGTGTATATCTATTTTACACTTTTTTTAAAGACGTTAAGTTCACAAATATCTGTGACATCAGAAAATACGTAGCACGATATTTCGTAAAAAATTGGAGAATAATAACAAATTTAAAAAAGAAATATAAAGTGAGCAGACCACTAAAAAAAACTCTTCAATAACACAGTATGGACATGTAAATGTTTCTTAAACGGTGGGCTACTTTCACAATCACAGTTTGGGGGGCAAGGCTGCCTAAGGCCCAGAGGGAAGATAGTTACTAGGGGTGTTACACTGCATTCTGTGATTTTGTACATAACCTATAAGCCATGGCCAACATGCACACTAATTCAGGGACACTTTTGATACCACTCCAAACCAGGAAGTGTTGGCAACCATCTTGTAACTCTGTAGAACTGAGTCACAGGAAAACAGTGGAAAAAAGATATAAAAATAAGAAAAGGGGGCAGGGTAGAAACACCCTGACCCCCTAGGCCTGCTCAGGGGGTCCACAAGGACCCCCAGGCCCAAACAAAAATACGTATTATTTTTTTTTAATCATCCGAATACGGGGTGGGTGCGGGAATCTGGACACAGAAATTTAAAAAACAATGAAGCGGGGGCTCCCCTACTTCATTTAAATGAGCCAAAGGTTGGGCTAGGTCCCGGGGGCAATCCTAGAGTTATATCGCGGGGGCCTGCGGGCCCCTGCAGCCTTGGGGACCACCACATTCCTGGGACTATGTAAATTAGGTGCGAGGGGCACACAACCCTTCCGCAGCCCCGGGGACCACCGCCTCCCCGGGGCATGTTTTGCAATTCATTATTTAAATATGCAGGGGGGCCTCGCAGGCACCCTGAAGCCCTGGGAACCACCACCTCCCCAGGGCTTTCAAAATAGAGGGCGGGCCCCCCTCCTGGAGCCCTTGATGGCCCTGGGGACCGCCCCCCCTGATATTGCTATTTGCTAAGGCAGGGCGGGAGCATGACTTCCGCCCTGTCATAGCAAACCCTGCTTTGCTTCATTGAAGCGAGAGCAGGAAAACATGCTCTCGCTTCAATGAAGCAAAGCAAGATTGCTTTTGGGCAAGGGGAGCTGCATGTTAGAAACTCTCCTTGCCCAAAAGCAATGCCGGTTCCCACAGGAGGCGGGGAGCCAATGGGACCATGGGGGCATTAGGGCTCCCCCCAAGGTCCCCAACGAAGAGGCCAGGCCACGGGGTTGGGGTCACCTGGGCCAGAAGTGAACAAGGGAAGGGGAACCACGCAGTCCCCCTTCCTAATAATTAAGAAAAACATTCAAGAATTGGGCATGCCCCGGGGATGGGGTCCTTGGGGCGAATATAAATGAATGGAAGTGGACCGTTTTTTAAAAAAAAGGTTTTGAGTGGCGATCCTAACATGGCGCTCAGCATGGCCCCCTAGTGTGAACGCGCTGGGTGCACGGCTCTCAGCCTGACCCCCTAGTGTGAACGCGCTGGGTGCGCGGCCTTTAATGCGGCCCTCTAGTGTGAACGCTCTGGGTGCACGGCTCTCAGCGTGGCACCCGAGTACTTCACAGGTCTTTAAAATACCATTTACCTGTAAATGAGGATTCGCTGTGTTTTCACCCCTGCATTTCCACTTTGCCTATGACTCGAAGAATTAGCTCCCCCCTGAAATGTTTATCAGCCTCCCCTAAATTTGGTTCTAGTTGCGTCCCTGACTGGCGTACGCCGGCTCTTCCCACTGCGCTTCGCCTTACAGAATTCCAATGATTCTATTAGTGAGGTAGTGTGGCTCACTGGTTAGAGGCGGCAGACCCGAGAGCAGAGAACGGCCCGAGACCAGGGTTCGATTCCCGGCGCGGCAGGTTTCTGGACCAGGGTCAGCGGACTCGATAATTCTCTCGCCTCGGTGCCCACTCTGATCAGCGATCACACTCGGCAACTCTGGGCATTAGCTTGCCTCATCTTCACTAACGGCCCCACCAGACCGCCGGGGATGCCTGGTCTCACCCTGGAGATACCCATTAAGGGACCATCTCTCAGGGAAGCCAGGAAGGGTTTCGCAGCGGTCGAAGCGAGGAGATACTCCTCCGGGAGTGATTCTAGCGCTATATAAACACGCAAATTATAATTATCCACCGTATGTCAATGATCCAGCTGTGGGGCTAGGAATATCTTGCAGACAGGATTCTGGGCCTTTTATTACCGGTGCTCCACGGACCTAGCAGCTCGCTTTAGGGGATCCAGTGTAAGGGTTCTGGGTTACAACAGTCAGAATTCCACAGAATGAGAATGCAGTATACCACAATTAGTATTCCAATCTCCTGGACTCGGTTTTCCAGGCATCCGGGGGTATTCTCACTAGCCAGTGGCCTAGATTTTAGTGGGCAGGAACCCAGGGTACTAAAGCAAAGGCTGTGGGGATCCCGTAGCAAAGAAGGCGGGTGCCTCAGCAACCGGTAGAGTTCCTATTCACGCTCCATGCGTACCGTCGGCTCTCCCAAGGCTTAGTTTGCAATCCTGACGCTCCGCTGGGATTGCCACTGGGTGGCAGCCAATTGGAGCCAAGCTCGTGCCCGGGGGTTAGGTTCCGCCAACGGTACACAGTCAAAATATCGAATCTTTAATTTCGACTTACACTTATATCGAGTTGCTAATATCGAAGGGACAGAATATCGATGTCCAGAATATCGATGGCCAGAATATCGACCCTAAGGTAAGTAATATCGAAATTACTTATATCGACAGCATATATATCGATGTAAGTAATATCGACATTACTTATATCGATAGCATATATATCTATGTAAGTAATTTCGATTTACTAATATGTGTTAGAAATTTTAGTTAAGTATTTAAATTAATTGTTATAATATGTGTTTAATATGTTTTTATAAATAAAAAATATATAAAAGTAAATTATATGTTTTACTACCAGAGCGGGTTGTGGGTTTTTAGGGGAATAGGGTGGGAAGTAATTTATTTGTAATTAAATAATTATTTGTTAATGATTCATTTATTTTGCAATTAAATATTAATTGGCAATGAATTATTTTAATTGATTAATTGAATAATTAATTGATAATTTATGTATATTTTTAACTAAATTATATGTTTTACTACCAGAGCGGGTTGTGGGTTTTTAGGGGAATAGGGTGGGAAGTAATTTATTTGTAATTAAATAATTATTTTTTAATGATTAATTTATTTTGCAATTAAATATTAATTGGCAATGAATTATTTTAATTGATTAATTGATTAATTAATTGCTAATTTATGTATATTTTTAAGTAAATTATATGTTTTACTACTGGAGCGGGTTGTGGGTTTATAGGGGAATAGGGTGGGAAGTAATTTATTTGTAATTAAATAATTATTTTTTAATGTTTAATTTATTTTGCAATTAAATATTCATTGGCAATGAATTATTTTAATTGATTAATTGAATAATTAATTGATAATTTATGTATATTTTTAACTAAATTATATGTTTTACTACTGGAGCGGGTTGTGGGTTTATAGGGGAATAGGGTGGAAAGTAATTTAATTGTAATAATAATTAATTTTGGGTAAAGGAGTATTTTTAGGGTTCAGGGTCAGTTTTGGTTTTTTGGGTAAAGGGATATTTTTAGGGTTCAGGGTCAGTTTTCAGTTTTTGGGTAAAGGGGTATTTTTAGGGTTCAGGGTCAGTTTTCAGTTTTTGGGTAAAGGGGTATTTTTAGGGTTCAGGGTCAGTTTTCAGTTTTTGGGTAAAGGGGTATTTTTAGGGTTCAGGGTCAGTTTTCAGTTTTTAGGTAAAGGGGTATTTTTAGGGTTCAGGGTCAGTTTTCAGTTCTTGGGTAAAGGTGTTTTTTTTTAGTTCAGGGTCAGTTTTCAGTTTTTGGGTAAAGGGGTATTTTTAGGGTTCAGGGTCAGTTTTAGGTTTTTGGGTAAAGGGGTATTTTTAGGGTTCAGGGTCAGTTTTCAGTTCTTGGTTAAAGGGATATTTTTTGGGTTCAGGGTCAGTTTTCCCCACTGTTGCACCCACTGGAGTGGGAATAGTAATTTTAACCCCTACGCTATCCAACACTATCCATACTGTTGCACCCTCTGGAGTGGGAATAGTAATTTTTACCCCTACGCTATCCAACACTTTCTCTACTGTTGCACCCTCTGGAGTGGGAATAGTAATTATTGTTAAGTAAGTATATATTATATATGATTTGTAAATATTATTTTTTTTATTAAATATGTATTATTATTTTTTTTACCATTATTAAATATATTTAAATATGTTTAAGTAATTTATAAGTATTATTTACAGTATTTTTCATGTTATTTTAAACCCAAAAAAACGATATATTTGACAACGATATTTTTAACATCGATATTATTTTTTCGATATTTTGGTACTTACCATGTTGTACATAGGGCGTCGATATTCTTGTAATCGATATAATTACGTCGATATTTGTGTCGGTCGAAATTCTGTCTGTCGAAATTCTGTCATAGATTCTCCGCCAACATATGTACTTATGCAATCACTCCACCAATCCCCAAGCACTTATAAATTCACCATACACTCTCCTTGCACTACTCTAATCATCCAGTCTCTACCCATGTACTCATAGAATGACCCAGACAAAGTTACATAACCGAGGTCTTCCCCACTGACAGAGGTAACATGGTCGAGTGCACAGTAAGCAGCACAATGTAATGTGGTAGGGCCCAGGACCATCATGCTTACATAATGAACACACAGTCACAGTTAGATAGATAGTGGAACTGGCTACAGGCACGTGCACCCGCCCCCTTTTTATTACCAGGGTCACATGTCCAGTGACGCCTGTGCTGGATGCGTGTGAGGTGAGTGTAAGCCAGCCCTCAGGGAATGGTTGGTGCTGGCAACAACTACAACATTAATCATCGGATCACACATAGAGATTCAATCATAAAGGGTACATGACTTGTTATGCACTAAGGTAGGGGCACCAGAGATGAACGTGCTCATGTGAAGAAATTGTTAATGTCCTTTCGGGATATTCCTGCTGCCTGAGGTGAAATTGTTGTGTCCGGTGTCTACAGCACGAAAGTCAATCATAAAGGGTCCATGAGTTGTGATGCATGGAGTTAGTGGCACCTGAAAAGCTCAGCGTGTGCGCAGCCAGCGATGCTGGCGTGTCCTTGCAGGTCAGGATTGGATTGGATATGTGTGAGACCTGCTGACCGCAGTGTAGGCAGGAGGCAGCGGTCAGCAAGGGCCCACAACCATGTGGAGCTGACTTGAGCTGCACAGTTAGTGGCACCTGAAGGACCCAGCGTGTGCGCAGCCGGTGATGATGTGTCGTCCGGGCGGGCTGCACTGGATACAATGTCTTTTGCCTACTGGACTCTGCAATTAATGAATCAAGACTCAATTTTAATTGTAAGGCCTGATGAACGCAGTGTAGGCCAGAGGCAGCGGTCAGCAAGGGTGCACAGCCACATGGCACTGACTTGAGCTGCACAGAGTTAGTGGCATCTGAACCACTAAGCGTGTGTGCAGCCAACGATGATGCGTCGTCCGGGCAGGCCGCACTGGTAGCAATGTCTGTTGCCTACTGGACTGCATCATCTGCAATCGCAACTTGATCTGAATTGTGAGCCCTGCTGTCCGCAGTGTACATCAGAGGTAGTAGTCTGTACAGACATAACTCTGTGGTACTGTGCGGCTGGGTTTGCAGGGAGCCTGTGTTGCGGAGGTCATGGCGGCGGCCTCGTGGCAGGGTGAGGGCCGACGCTCTGGAAGATGCATTGGCCTTTCCAGGAGTGCCCCACACCCATAGCCCTGGCCTATTTATTCACACTCCTACACTGGAGTGGCGTACGTTGGACCAGAATCAAAATGGGGTTGTCTTTTAACCTCAAACCAGTGGCACTGCCTCTCATGCTTATGCAAATGTTCATTTTCTTTTTGAACTTTTTCTACAAATTCACTCCTTTCAATTTCATGTTCCAGTCGCTCTTTCATTATACTCTTTTGAATCCACATGCAAGTGACTGCAATTTTCTAAGGTTTCTCATGTTTAAGTGGGCCATCCGAACCTCTTCTTCAAAAACACGTACAAAGGCAATTTCCATCAGAAGCAGTTTTTATTAATGTCCAATGCATTTCGAGTCTCGAGGACTCTTCGTCAGGGACAACTGAAATTAACAATAAAATGTACATTACAATATTGAAAATACACACTTTCATTGTATTCTACACATGTACTAATTTCACTCCATCTCAAAAATATAAACGCCTTAATCCCACATTTAAAATTACTGCACTTTACACTATACTAAAACAGTTTACCCTTCTGTGTAAATACATGTCACTATTACGTTCAGTCAGAGACTCCCAGATCCAATTACCTCATTCTCATTAGTAAACATCAAGACTCTGACACCTCCCGTGTTCCATTAACCTAAAATGTAATCCTCCCCACTCGCAATCATCGGTCTCCTCCATTTACCTCGCCGTATGTAATGGCCCTGGTTTACATCCCTGCTTTTCCTTCCCCTTCGTGCATTTTTCCACCCACTTCTTTCCTTCTTAATCCCCCATTCTTTTCCTCCCCACTTATAGTTCAAGCCATCTCTTTTCTGCATACTAACTCCTCTCCCCTCTACCTACTCCCCAGATCAGCCCTCTTTAATCTACACCCGAACGGCAGGGAAACAACCCACTTGTACCTGCTGTTAAAAACTGTCCTCCTCACATCTTGCGCCGGAAGATTAACTCCGTGATTTCCCCACCTCCATTTAAACTTAATCTCTACCCCTCCCCTATTCTGTCATGTGATCTTGTCTCACCTACCTGTGACAGAATAGGGGAGGGGTAGAGATTAAGTTTAAATGGAGGTGGGGAAATCACGGAGTTAATCTTCCGGCGCAAGATGTGAGGAGGACAGTTTTTAACAGCAGGTACAAGTGGGTTGTTTCCCTGCCGTTCGGGTGTAGATTAAAGAGGGCTGATCTGGGGAGTAGGTAGAGGGGAGAGGAGTTAGTATGCAGAAAAGAGATGGCTTGAACTATAAGTGGGGAGGAAAAGAATGGGGGATTAAGAAGGAAAGAAGTGGGTGGAAAAATGCACGAAGGGGAAGGAAAAGCAGGGATATAAACCAGGGCCATTACATACGGCGAGGTAAATGGAGGAGACCGATGATTGCGAGTGGGGAGGATTACATTTTAGGTTAATGGAACACGGGAAGTGTCAGAGTCTTGATGTTTACTAATGAGAATGAGGTAATTGGATCTGGGAGTCTCTGACTGAACGTAATAGTGACATGTATTTACACAGAAGGGTAAACTGTTTTAGTATAGTGTAAAGTGCAGTAATTTTAAATGTGGGATTAAGGCGTTTATATTCATGAGATGGAGTGAAATTAGTACATGTGTAGAATACAATGAAAGTGTGTATTTTCAATATTGTAATGTACATTTTATTGTTAATTTCAGTTGTCCCTGACGAAGAGTCCTCGAGACTCGAAATGCATTGGACATTAATAAAAACTGCTTCTGATGGAAATTGCCTTTGTACGTGTTTTTGAAGAAGAGGTTCGGATGGCCCACTTAAACATGAGAAACCTTAGAAAATTGCAGTCACTTGCATGTGGATTCAAAAGAGTATAATGAAAGAGCGACTGGAACATGAAATTGAAAGGAGTGAATTTGTAGAAAAAGTTCAAAAAGAAAATGAACATTTGCATAAGCATGAGAGGCAGTGCCACTGGTTTGAGGTTAAAAGACAACCCCATTTTGATTGTGTTTAGTAATAACGTGCAGTTTGGGCTAGGCACGTCACCAGTGTAAACGCACGCATATAGGATGGATTTTGAGAGCTACGAGAGAAACTTTGGTATTGGAAGGGGTGTGCAACCCGATTACTCATGATGTACGTTGGACCAGCCCACTGTGCTTCCGCTTCCGCTTCCGCTTACAGGGGGGACAACACAGTTACATGACTGAGATCTTCCCAACTCCCTGAAGTAACGTGGTTGCATCCACTGTCCACAACACTACAAGCACCAGCAGTATATGTACACATGGAGAGGTCTGTGCTCTGCATAGTGAGGTCTGTCCATCACATCACTGCTACACTTGGCATTGTGTGCATTGTTAATGATGGGTGACTTGCCTCCTTCACACATACTTGGTTCCCACCTCTCCCAACATTCAGCTGTTGTGTGGCCGAGGGACCATGCCAATTTGGGAAGGTCTGCTGTCCTGTCCTGCACTGCCTCGGTTGTAGTAGGGGGGTGGTCCGGGGGAGATGTCCTAGGGTGGTGGTGGTGGATGCTTGTGGCCTTCTTGGGTGTTGGGCTGCATGATCAGTAGCTCTATGACATGTGTTGGTCTTCAGATGTGGCTCTGGGCTGGGCTCCCTTTCATACTGTAGGTAGTTATCCTGCTTTACACCAGTAAAAGGCAGATGTTAAATTGTTACTGCTAATGCGGCTTATCGCCTGTTTTTGGTTTTGCATCGCAGATTTGGCTGGTCGTTGAAAATATCGGGAAGTGGTGTTTTTGTGTTTGTTTTGCGTGGGAATGCCTACTCTGCATATCATTAGCGTTAGTTGTCGTTCTAATTTGTGGCAATGTTTTTTGTGGATGCTATCACCGGAAAACTGGTGATATCGGCAGTTTTCACCAGGTTGAGAATGGGATGATAATTCTTTTGCCACTTTTGCTAAAGTGCTGATAACTCAGAGGTAAGTCCTTGAGAATACGCCCCATTGTTTTTTTATTTTTCCATTCGGATTCGTGCACCCAGCCGCTTTAAAAAAAAATGTTTTATAATTTTTTGGCCCTGGGGATTTTTGTGGGATCACCTGAGCAGGCCTAGGGTATCAGGATGTTTGTACCCTGCCCACTTTTCTTGTTTTTTCATCTTTTTTCTTGAGATTCACATATAGCTACAGCAAAGTCCTAATAAACATAAGGGCTCATTTTAGAGTCACCCTATAACCCAACATTGGTGACTTATCACTGAGTTATCGGCACTTTAGCGCAGCAAAAGCGGCTAAAGAATTATCGCCCTATTCTCAAGTTGGTGCACACTGCCACATTGCCCACAGGCTGTTGGTACCAACACAGCGGACAATAAACATCCTTCCGCAGACAAAGAGGTTGGCTGTGCTGCACCTGTTGGCCTCTGGTACCTTCCAACTAACAACTGCGAGAATCAGAGGAGTTTCATAGCCAGCCCTCTTAGACTTCCTCACACATCTTGGATGCATGTCCACAAAAGCAATGTAGGGCCCCTGTATCCGCACCACCCATTGGTCCCATTTCATAGTATTCCTGCACAACAAACCCCAACCCCAGCCGTTGCTTGACGCCTCTGTGCTCCAAATCTAAGATTGTAGTCACTGAAATGGAGTTGCGCCAAGTCATGAAGTCTAGTACTCAACAGTAGTGGAAAAACAGTACTTTATTAGAAAAACATAAATTAACAACACAAAAACATCAAACAATGAGTGACATTCCCAATGGGGAATATCAATTTGTGGATCTAAATAACTGTAGATTATCTTGGAAATCCCAAAACTCTGCATTCAGAAACCTGTTGGATAAATGAAGACAATGGTCAAGCATTAGTATGGTCACAAAAGTAATATGGTACAATGTATTGCACTAGGACAAACCAAAATGCTTACAGGTATGATCAATCCTGCCCAAAATGACCGTAACTGAAGTTTGTGTGGTCATAACCTTTGTAGAAAAGAAAAGGAACGTTACAACCAAGTGAATGTTTGTTACGGTCTCATTATGCAGGATTTATCATACCTGTAAGCATCACGGTTCGTTTCAGCTTGATACACCTGCATGTTCACTTCACCCACACTGCGCAGGAACAGCTGGAGACCAAGCAAGGGAACCACGCCATAGCAGGCTTCCTGCATGTGTAGGGGGCAATTGATTGCACTCATGTAGTACTTGTTCCCCCTGCCGACACTTCACACAATCACCGCAACAGAAACCACGCGCATTCCAACAATGTGCAGGCAAAACTGGACCATCAGGGCCTGTACACTAATGTCATCGCAAACTTCTTAGGCAGTGTGCATAATTTCCTACATCTTTCGTACATCCGAGCCTTGGTCCCAGACCAGTCCACCGCCCAGTGATGACTGCCCGACACTGCGCACCCGGACCTCAATGCTGACCTGCAGCCACTGGGGTGTCTCCAAGAGGGCCCACTACGAGCAACCTCCTAAGCCATTGCTGGAATCCGCTGCAAAGGCCCCCAGCACATGCTACTGCACCGCTCCGAGGACACATTTCTGTACAGCCAGCTGCCTTTAGCGTACATGTGGTCCAGCTGATCTCACAATTCATATTGGGTCTTGATTACCAATATGGTGTATCAAGGCCTACGCATCATTGCAGGCTGCAAACTGCTCAGCTCTGGTGGCACTAACTCAGTGCAGCTCAGGCCATCGCCACTTGCTGGGAGGCCTGTGTCGGCCAAAATGCCTCGGCTGCCACCAACTCTGTGCACCTCAAATCATTGAGCAATTAGTATTATCCCCGTGCACTCGTTTGTTATCTTCAATTGATCAATTCATTCAATCAGTTTTATTTTGGCGCTCATTTGTCGCACGGCGTCTGCCCGTGCCTTTAAGTGTCCAAACGTGATGTGGGGAGGGTCACCTACCCACTAGAAATGTGCGCACAATCTCTCATTAAACACTGGGTTTTTTCACAAAGTTCAAATTTATTTAATTCAATGTTCGTACTCCAATCAAAGAGCTTGATTCAATACCATGTTCAGATTAAATTTCATATGTTGGCATAATCAACATCTTGTGTCGCAATTAATCACAATGGTTCCCAGTTTTTCATCAATACCCAATGCATTTCGGGTCCACAAAACAGGACCCTTCTTCAGGGGTCTGTAAAGAAATGAAATGAAACAGGACCTGTTCACTCACTCCACTAAAGAATACATACCAACAGTATAATCAAAATACGTGCTCAACGTGTATATAGTGCAAACATAATTTCAAATCATAGCGTGAATAGGGAGGTTTCCTCCAGAATTCCCACTGTCACTCCTTGAGCACTCTTCCAATCACCTTGTCAGCCCCATGTACTTATCCAATCACTGCTCCAATACCCTAGCACTTATAAATTCACAGTGTACTCTCTTTGCAGTACTCTAATCATCCAGTCACTAACCATGTACTTATGGAATGACCCAGGCACTAACACATGTAGTGCTACAGTACCCTGAGGACTACCTATGCATCCAGCAATCCCAGTGTCAGTCTTTGACCGCTATAGGTGTTATAGTTGTTTTGATTAGTGGATGGTAGTGGCTGGGTGACTGGAGGAGTGCACGGAGGTGACAGTGTAATTGTGGGACTGCATGGGTACTCCCTGGGGAATTGGAAGAGCAAATAAAAAGTGCATAAGTGGTTATAGGACTGCATGGGTAGTGCATAGGGGATTGTAGCAGTGATCAGTTATTGCCTGGATCATTGCATGAGTACAAAGCTGCTGACTGAAGCATTAGAATACTGCAAGGAAAGTGCCTGAGTGAATTTATAAGTGCGTGGGTATTTGCAGAGTGTTTGGTTTAGTACATAGTAGTGGCTGAATGACTGGAGGAGTGCACGGTGAGTGACAGGGTGATTGCTGGACTGCATGGGTACTACCAGGGAAATTGAAGGAACGAATGAGAAGTGTGCAGATTGTCAGAGTACTGCACGGGTAGTACACAGGGATTGTAGCAGTGCATGTGTTAGTGCCTGGATCATTTCAGGACTACATGGGTAGTGACTGGATGATTAGAGTACTGTGAGTGCTTGGTTTTGGCGCAATGATTGTATAAGGACATAGGACTTGCTGGGTGATTGGAGGACTGCATAGGTAGTACAGGGAGATTACTGGACTGCATAGGTAGTCCTCAAGGGATTGCAGCAGTGCATTAGTTAGTTAGTTGGGTCATTGCATGAGTACATGGGTAGTGACTGGATGATTAGAGTACTGCAAGGAGAGTGCATGGTGAATTTATAAGTGTTTGGGTTTTGGCGGAGTGATTGGATAAGTACACACATGTCACATCAGGCCCGCCCCTCCCGTCATCACTGTGAAAACGCGACCCCTGGCGGGTTTTAAGTTGGGGGATTAATTCCCCTTGAATCCTGAGGGTCCCTGGGGGTCAACTAGCCCACCAGGTACCTGCAGTAAGCGCCACAGAGCTGCATTGCAGAGAGGTGGTCTAAGGCCTGCCCATTTTTTATACCTCTCTGCAACGCAGCTCTGTGTGCTTACTGGAGGTACCTGGTTGGCTAGTAGGACCCTCAGGATTCTAGGGGGACTTAATCCCCCAACTTACAACTCAGGGGGACAGACGGCAAAGTTGATGGCTGTCTGATCCCGTCTTGCTGCCATGCACGGAGATTCAATCATGATTTCGGAGTTTCTAGGATCGACTGCACATCAGAACACCAGACTTCGGTTCCGGAGGGTACGCTACTCCCAGTGGTGTCGGTGTCGGTAACTAATATGTGAGGAATTAAGCAGCTTTAATGTCAGTAACTTTGCCGCTTGCGTGATCTGATGAATGAAAATGGCGGATTTTGGCCGATTTGTTAACGGAGCTTATTAATGGCTCATTAATGACTCGGATCGACACGGGCCCACGAGCACTGCAGAGATTATCTTTCCGGCTTTGTGTTAAGGCGTTCTGCCAGCAAGGCCATATGTAAGCATGAGGAGCCAGTGCTATCAGATTTTGAGGAGCAATTGATAACGGGGCCAACCGCAGATTCCTGATGTCCTGCAGCTGTACGGTGCCTGACTCTAAAATGGCGGCCGTGTAAGACGAAGTGGATCGCTTTATGTTCCTGATGAAATCGGGCTTGGTGTAATAGGTGAATAAACAGTGGCAAGGTGGCCTGAGTGTACTGTGACTGGACTGTGGAGCACTGCGGCGGCGGCCCACCATGAGGGACGTCACCCTCCTAATGACCGGGGGGGCTTGAAATCGGCCCACGGTGATTCAAATTGTGGCGGGCGCCCCTGCACTTTGAGAGATCGGATTGCTCCTGGGTATCAGTGGCATTCCTGGGACTTGACGCCATAAGCTCTTTCACAACCCTAATCCCGGCCCCCGTGGAGCGAAAAACTAAAATGGGTACCGGCTGTTTCTAATTCCAAGGTCAGAATCCCTGGCCTGACCCCAAGATGGCTACCACAGTTTTCCCTACCACCGGACTCCGACCAGACCTTGATCACATCCCCAATCGGCCTATATGGTAGCCCCAGCTCCTTCTCTAGTCTGTTTTTTACTCTCTCCCCTGCCTCCTTCTGGTACCTCTATCCTCGTAGCGTATGTATCTATTCAAAACTTTTTTCCCAAATTTGGAGACCTGAGCAACATGGCTGATGCCTGGTGGAGTTGCTAGACAGCCAATGAGGAGATTGGCCCTGGTTTTCCCCTCGACCATCACCTACCCAGCCAGACATTTGGACAAGGATCTTCCTTGTCTCCCTGCTATGGCTCCTTCCTCCCCTCCTTTCCTACAAATTATCTCAACCTCGTTGTTTGTTTACTGTACCTTACTACGCTATTGTAACAGATGTAATTTGTAACGCAATGATCCTCTGATATAGCGCTCCGATACCTCAGGGTCTAGCCAGCGCTATATATAAATCTTTTTAGATTTACCTTGTTATGCAACGATCCTCTGGCTAAGCGCTATATAACCTTCTCAAATCAAATAAAATAAAAACTGGTTTTCCTGAACGCTGAGACATGAGCAACATGGCTGATGCCCAGTGGAGCTGCTAGACAGCTAATGAGGAGATTGGGCCTGGTTTCCCCCTTGACCGTCACCTACCCAGCCAGACATTGGGCACAGTTCCTCCTCGTCTCCCCGCTATTACTCCTTCCTCCCCTTCCTTCTACGAATTCTTGAAACATTGTTTATGTGTACTGTACCTTACTATGCTCGTGTTTCTGATGTAACTTTTAACGCAACAGTCCTAAATGTAAAGCGCTCTGATACACTCTTGGGTCAAGTTTGCGCTTTATAAAACTTTATAAATAAATAATTTAAAAAAACAACACACCAGAGCGCCTGTTTGCACGGTGGTGAAGGGAAGGGGTGGGCCTGATGCGCCAAGTGTGCAAACGCGCTCCGTGGCATGTTTTAAGTTAGGATATTAAGTCCCCTTGAATCCTGAGGGACCCTGGGACCCAACTAGCCCACCCAGTACCTCCAGAAAGCACTGCAGAGCTGTGTTGTAGAGTGGTGGTCCAAGGCCATGCCCCTTTTTACACCTTTCTGCATTGCAACTCTGTTGCACTTACTGAAAGTACCTGCTGGATTAGTTGGCCCCCAGGGACCCTCAGAATACAAGGGAACTTAATCTCCCACCTTAAAACGCTCCACGGAGCGCATTTGCACACTTGTCGCATCAGGCCCCGACCCCTTACTTCACCACTGTGCAAACGGGCCCTGTGGGGTGTTGTAAATTGGGGGATTAGGTCCCCTTGAATCCTGAGGGTCCCTTGGGTCCAACTAGCCCACCAGGTATCTCCAGTAAGCGCCACAGAGCTGGGATGCAGAGAGATGTAAAAAGGGAGTGGACTTGGACCATCTCTCCGCAACGCAGCCCTGTGGCACTTACTGGAGGTACTTGGTGGGCTAGTTGGCTCCCAGGGACCCTCAGGATTGAAGGGAAATTAATCCCGCAACTTAAAATCCAACACAGGGCACGTTTGCATTCTTGTCACATCAGGACCCTCCCCCTCCCTGCACCACTGTGCAAACATGCCCAGTGGCACATTTTTAGTTGGGGGATTAATTCCCCTTCAATCCTGAGGGTCCCTGGGAGCCAACAAGCCCGCCAGGTACCTCCCGTAAGCCCCTGCTACATAAATAAATGCCCCTTGGACTTGGCCCATTTTTTTTAAGGATTCGCGCACCGGCGCAACCCCGCCTGAAAATTAAAGGAAAAAAATGCTTTTTTTGGGCCTGAGGTTCCCTATGGGACCCCCTGAGCAGGCCTGGGGGTGAGGGTGTTTTTACCTTGCACCCTTTTCTTGCTTTTTTTATGTTTATTCTCACCTTTTCTTTCTCCCTCTGTCCCAGCACAAGATGGCTGCCAACACTTCCTGGTTTGAAGTGTTGGCAGCCAATTAGAGACAAGCTTGTGCTGGGGAGGGGGGGTTAGGCTCCGCCCCGATATCAAAACGTTTTAGTTTTTTTAATATCTCAGGAACAACTGAACGGATTTACACCATTTAACAAAAAGGACTCTTTATGAACCAAGAGCTACCTTTTTGCTAAATGTTGTGTAATTCCATTCAGCAGTTTGCGCTGTGGCCGTGTCTAAAATTTCTTATGGAAAATAACATGGGGAAAACACGTTTTGGGACCTCCCTTTTTTTCTCGTCACCCGCTTGGCGAATCACCCCGGAACTTTCAAGACAGGAGCTGACTGGAGCTGATCACTAGTTTTGAAAATTTCGCAAAGATTCGTCAACCGGCGCCAAAGTTATTGGGAAAACAAAAAACGCTTTTCCTATGGAAACTAGGTCCTAACTATAACTACCCACTGGCGATCGCCAGTGTTGAAAATACTGGGCCTGATTCACAGAACTAACTTAAGGCAAAATCCTAAACTTACTACCATTTTGGTATTTACAGAAGGCACTTACTCATTTTGGTATTCACAGAAGGCACTTACTCATTTCGGTATTCACAGAAGTTAGGAGTCCTAACTTTAGGACTCCCAAATGACTTAAAGTTAGGATTTTTCTCAGTTTAGGAGTAATAAAGTTTGGACTCCTAAACTGAGAAAAATTCTAACTTTAAGACTTTCGGTATTCACAGAAGGCATTTACGAGTCCTGTAGTTAGGACTCCTAACTTCTGTGAATACTGAAATATTAGTTAGTTCTGTGAATCGGGCCCACAGTCTTTAACTTTTTTTTCAAATAGTTCTTGGGGTGGGAACCCCCTAAGGCCCTGTTAGTAGTAGTTGGGTTCAGCAAAATACGACTACTAATACGACACTGTTTCCAAAGCTACTCTACGTTTCCAGGCCGACCCTGCATTACACCGAAAGCTCTTGTCTACCCTCCCAATTGTCCCCATGTATTTATGACTCGATCCACCCCATTAGCACATAGCCATGCTGTGTGCACCTGTGATAGCGAAGGCAAGTGGCCTGGTTGCACCGGGGTCGATGCGAAAAATGAATGAGAGAATTATTGTATGTAGAAAATGTATTTGTAATGGCAATAGAAGCTGACCTGAAATTAACCCCCCTATAACAATGGATAGCAAATGACAGGGCGGGGGAGTAAAGGGGAGGGGGCAGATGAAGAGCAACATGCATGTCGCCTTGTTTTGTAGAATTATTCTTCAGAAATGATAGTGATTGTTCGTTTTCAGAGCGCTGCGAAGCTCCATAGTAGAAACGCCTCATTGCTGGAGGGAGATAGTGGTACAGCTTTTGATGTTCAAAGCTTCATGTTATCCAGTGTAATACATGGAACCAAAGACAGCCGGCCTCTTGCATTTCCATATAAACGACTCATAAAACATTCAGCGCTTCTTTTACATAAAGAGCATTTCTACAAAAAAACAACTTTCATTTAGTGTAGCATACTGAGAATGGAACTGAAAAGCCAGAACAAACCTCTGGTTTAACTCTTTAATCCTTTGACAGCTTCTGACCTTTGTGCTTTGCGAAGAAGAGCCGGATTGGCCTTCTTTGAGGCATCGACTGAACCAGGAGGCAGCGCCGCGGCCACAGTAAATCTCCCTTCCTCTTTGTCTGCCGATGCCTCTGAACACTTGTTTGCATGTTCAAGTGGCTGGCTGCTCGGCAGCGCCTGATCCAGCCACTGTGTTTGTATTCCCAGAGCAGGCCTTTGAATTTAAAGTGTCTTGCCTCATACATATCAGGAAGGCGGAAGAAGGCTGTGCCCTTTTAATATAAAAAGGCATTGTGTTCGCCACCGCTGGGCCAAACTATTCTTTCAGCGCATTAAACTTCATGTTTCCATTCCTTATAACCTTGATATAAAAAGGCCAATGCCGAGTCCATTGCTGCGTTAGACCTTGCAGTAGGCGGCGGAGAGGAAAGGCAAGTTTTAGCAAGATTAAGATATTTTTTGTTTTTTTTTTTAAGAGTATTCGTGTGATATTTCCAGTGAGGTTTATGGTTCATTTAGGTAATGTTAAGCGCTTTGAATGCCTGCCATTACAGTTGCGCTTTTTTGTGCACAAAATGTTTCAACTAACAAAAAATATGCAAGAAGTAGGTACACTGTTTTTTCAGTGTGGTCAAGGTGTGTTAAAGTAGGCATTTTGTGAGTACATTCAAATGTTTAGACATATTCCCAAAAAAGCCAGTAAGACCTAATGGGCCTGAAGTACGATTTCATTTCGTAGATGAAGGATGTACAATTTGAACACCGACTGGTTTGCGAATTGGAATGCAATTTGCATTGTCACCTATGTTATAATACGTAGCATCGGAAATTGTACATTTGCAAGGGGTGGCAAAATAACCTTCATAATGAATATTAATTAAGCAGGTCTATCCTACATGATTGGTTGCAAATGCAGGAATAGAGGCCTGCAATGGACAGCGGAGTTCCACCACTATATGCACATTCCCAATCGCTGAACATTTGTTTTAAAGAAGCTCTGTCTATTTAAAGATCTGGTGCAGTTTGTCAAAAAAAGTTAACCATTTGGGAGGGCATTGTGGAGAGCAGATACTCTGAAATACTCCCTGCAGTCATGGGTAGGCCTTTCTTCTTGACTGTATGTACATTATTATATGAAATATATGTCATTGTGTCATGCATAAAGCAGCCACTAGACTTGATCAGCCGCAAACTCAGTGGCAGAAGAATAACAAATCTGCAATGGGTCGATGGGTGCACATAGTTTCTGTGATCTTTCTGAGTGGAGCACTGCTGACATGGGACAGCAGTGGCAAGGTAGAGACATGTAACATTGATAGAGCAGAATCATCAAAGTGCAATTGGAAAAAATTAAACAGCACTGTTTATTGGATGGGTAGTGGAGTTGCAGCCTATCCTGCTGAGTTGCCCATAAAACGGGACATATTCTCAAGGATTTAGCGCTGAGTTATCGGCACTTTTTTGCAGCCAAATTGGCGATAAATCTATCGCCCCATTCAAAGGCCGGTGCTAACATACCATATCACTAGTTTACCTGCGATAGCAGCCACAAAAAACATCGCCACAGATGACCCCGGCAACTAATGCTAATGAGATGGAGAGTAGGTGTTCCCATGCAAAAAACAGTGAACACACCATTTTGCAACATTCTCAATGACCAGGAAGATCGGCAATAAGAAAACAAAACAGGCGATAAGGCGCGTTAGCAGCAAGAATATAACACCTGCTCTGACCTAGTGTAAAGTCGGACAACAACCTTCATCACTAAAGGGAGCCCAGCCCAGAGCCACACCAGAAGAACAACAGATGCCATGGAGCTAATGAACATGCAGCTCGGACACCCAAGAGGGCCACAACACCATGGCCACCCCCGGAACCCCCCGCCTCCCTCCCCTAGACTACCACAGAGGCAGCACAGACAAAGACAGCAGACCTACAGAAAATGAACCAGCCTCACAGACCTACCACCAGAGGATGTCATGGCCCACTACTGCCTCAAAAGGACAACCATCCTCCGCATCCAGGACATCATTGCTCACAGACTGACGGTACCAACACAGCGGACAACCAACATCACACCTCAGACAAAGCTGCTGACTAGGCTGCACCTGTTGGCCACTGGTACCTTCCAACCAACAACTGCCTGAGTCAGAGGAGTCTCACAGCCAGCCCATGTCACCCAAGCGAGTGGGGAAGATCGTGAAAATGTAGCTTGTTACGTCCCTGTAAGTAATGGCACGGTGCACACCTTTTTTTTCTTTTTTTGTTTTTTAGTTGTTCGCCTTTCCTTCGTTGCATGCGTGCTACCCGAGGAGCGTGGACAGCCCAATGCCACGCAGGTAACTGAATACTGCACTGAATCGGAGCAACATGATGCCCCGTGTCGGATGCACAGCTTAAATGTTCATTGCATTCACAAATGCTACTAAACTTGTCTTTTGTATTCCAATCTTTTTATTTGATGTTTGTCATCCACATTCTTTTTTTCATTGTCTTTGTAATCCACATGTAATCAAAACTTTTTACGCAAGTCACAGGAGAGACATTTATGTTTTCACCATATTCTTAAAGACACAGAAATGCTCATCCAAGCTTCATCCTGCACCCCGAGGGTGTACGTAAATTTTATCCTCTAGCATGATTGTTTACCCAATGCATTTCGGGCCATCCATTCGGCCCTTCGTCAGGGGTAGTCTATCTAAAATGTAAAAACACATAAATCAGACTATGTTCTCCCCAGTTTCCCTCGATCTTTAAAAGCACATTATCGCCCATAGCCCAACCCCCACCAATCAACGTCTTCCCGCAATATACATAGTTGTTGCTACATCACTTATCGGGTATTTTCAACAATGCCTCTATCCCCTCCTACTTCTCTTCCCAAGCTATATTCTTTATAATTCGGTATCCCCCACTTAAATCATGTGTCATTCCTCCGAAGTACCTCTCTTTAAGTTGTCACCCCTCTTAACACACCTGTTCCCCCTAGTCTTCAGCCCCCTCACGATTTCACTGTAAAAGTCTCCTCTCCGCCCTTCCATTCTCCATACCTTTCAATCTGCTAAAGCTAGCCTCTTTTCCATCAACTCTTGCCGAAATCACCAACTGAATCAGTCTTCTCACACATGCTTCTCAAGTCACTCCTTCTTATGCCGGAGTTTGTACCCGCCCCTCTTCCACACCTGTTTCCCAACCGCCTCTTCCCGTGCAACGCCTTACTTAAGTTTCACCACTGTAATACCACTGTCGCCTATCAGGCCCACAATGCACTAAACCCCTTTCTCAAAACAGAGGCTCCAGTTCCCGTTTCAACGATTGCACTGTTAACACAAACATCCTCACTTAATTAAATACCCAACCTCTATTGCCCCGCCCACCCCCTGATGTCAAACCTGACGCTGATTGTTCTGTATGTATGTCCCGCAATATACCGGGCTTTTGTGCGTGCTAAGTTAAACTTGTTTACCCTTTTGAACTGTGATATTTTCTATATATTAAAGAAAGAGTCCTCTATTCTTGTGTATCACATTCGATCCCAGTCTTGCTGTGTTCAGATAAATTTCAATTGTCTCTCTTGTGACATTAACTCCTTTATGATCTTTTTTAATCTTGCGCTTTTTCACTAGTAGAATTTGCTTCCGTGGGTGCTCCGTGTCCTGTGGGCTGAAGAAATTCAAATTACACTGTCAGTAAAGGCACGGTGCACACCTTTTTTTTCTTTTTTTGTTTTTTAGTTGTTCGCCTTTCCTTCGTTGCATGCGTGCTACCCGAGGAGCGTGGACAGCCCAATGCCACGCAGGTAACTGAATACTGCACTGAATCGGAGCAACATGATGCCCCGTGTCGGATGCACAGCTTAAATGTTCATTGCATTCACAAATGCTACTAAACTTGTCTTTTGTATTCCAATCTTTTTATTTGATGTTTGTCATCCACATTCTTTTTTTCATTGTCTTTGTAATCCACATGAATATGGTGAAAACGTAAATGTCTCTCCTGTGACTTGCGTAAAAAGTTTCGATGTGGTGCCACCAAGTCTGTGCATAGCATTCCAGTCACACATGTTTGTGCCGGAGCTGGCATAACAGCGGTTGACCCGCCTCTGGCCTACACTGTGGTCAAGTAGGTCACACAATTGGAACTGAGTCTTGATAACATGGTGGCCGAGTTCATATGTTCATGGGACATTGGATTTCACTGTATTCCCTTCAATTAGGTACCACCAACTCTGCGTATAGCATTCCAACCACACATGTCTGTGGTCCCTTTCTGACCACTGGCTTCGGCCTACACTGCAGTCCAGTAGGTCACACATTTGGAACTGAGTCTTGATCCATGGACACTCTCTGGTTGAACTTTGGTGGTGTCTGAGTCTATGGACCGGGGGTTGTCTTCATCCTTATGTAGCTGATACCGACTTGGTGGCAATGACCAGGCAGTAGCATTCCACTCCTCCATTTGCCGCTTCCAGATAGCTTCTGCCCTCTGCATCATGCCCTGAAGGACACTGCCAGAGTCGAAACAGTGATGCTGACAGATTATCTTGTTGTGCATGCCATCATCTTCCTGATACCCTGCTCAGCACTCCAGGTGCCAAGAACTCAGTGCACCGCAACCCATGGACCGTTACTGGTTTAGTTTTGTGCTGTGAAGAGGTTACGCTGCAATGTCACCTCAGGCAGTGTGGGAGACCTGGGATGATGATGAGGAAGATGATTCAAGTGTAACATACCCCACTGCAGCTCCATCCGCAAAATCCTGAAGGGACACAATCCTAGACAATTTCTTCACATGAGCGCGCTGAGCTCTAGTGCCCCAACCTCAGTGCACTGCAACTCACGGACACTTGTGTTTGCATATTGGGTGACCTCCGGCTACCACCATGATGCTCCGCAGTTGTCACTGTAATGCTGATGTTTTCTGTTTCCATTTTAATAGTGTTCACTTTCAAGTTGTTGCCAGCACCAACTATTCCGTGAGGGCTGGCTTACACTCATCCCACACGCATCCAGCACAGGTGTCACTGTACATGTGGCCCTGCCACTAAAGGGGCCGGGCACATAGCCAGTTCCACAAACTATCTGAGTGTGTCTGTGTGGTCATGATGTATGCATGAGGGCGCCGGGCCCTACAACATTATATTGTGCTGTCTGCTGTGGACGCAACCATGTCACCGCAGGCAGCGGGTAAGACCTTAGACACGTATCTTCGTCGTCACCCATTCAATACGTAAGAGGAGTGGACTGGCTGTCGTACGCAGGTCCAGCGTGGGTGTGTGTATGATAATTGTGGGGCAATGGGCGTGGTACAGTACAGGAATTGTGCAAATGACTGTGTCTCTGTTGCAGTGGGGGTTTACTTTGTGGCTGTAGGTGGTCCCTGATGGGAATTAGACACCCACGTATGTGAACTAATTTTGCTTACATGAACTTTGACCCCACCCACACCTGTTTGCCCCCCTCCTTTTGGCATTCTGACACCTGGCATTGACATGGCATGTGTGCCTCGGTGAAGTGTTGGGAGTCAGCCGTGCTGACGGGTGCTTCCTGCTGTGTGGTCTGTGCAGGGGCTGGGGTCTCCTCTATTTAGCTTGGCTGCCGTGCTCCTGGGAGTGGGTTGCCTAGGATGCCCATGAGCTGTTGTAGGGCGTTGGTGTTGAAGGTGTGGTGGTCTGCTACCGAATCACTGATGAATTGTCTGGTCTGCTCTTCTGGAGGTGTTGTGTGGTCCTCTGCAATGCGAAGGGGAGATGCATGTTGACATTGTGTTGACATGTATGTTGGCACATTGTTCTTGTTTACATGCAGACTGTATGACAATGTACATTGTGACTGCTTGGGAGGTGCTGGATTTTGATGTGGGACAGTGGCCATTTGGACTATATGACGGATGTGAGATTGTACGGGTACATTTCCATCTCACAGATTCCTGCTATGTTAGATGTAATTGGCCTGTTTCTGTGTATGAGCGGACCCAGTTGTGTCCTCTGTTCTGCAGTGTTGGGGTTGCACATTGTACCACATTGTTGTCAATGTGGATGTGCTGTTATTGCTATGTGTGTGTGCTGCAGTGTGCCACGGGGATCAAGGACATGATCCAGGGTCTTTGTGGATATGCAGTGTGCTACACATCGTTGTGCATGTGTTCCATTGTGCCCGTCTCCCCCGTCCCCCCAGTCCGTGGTCATTACTCACCCTGGTGATGTTGTGTCATGTCCTATTGAGCTGTGTTCGGACTCCCAACTCCTTGCACTGTCTCCACACTATTGATTGTAGCCTCTGTTGCCTCCAGCTCCTGTTGTGGCAAAGGACTCCCACCTCCTGTCGTCGTTGCTGTGTTCTTGTTGGCAGGGGGTTTGTGCTTGGCTTTTTACATCATGCCAGCGCCTCCTGGCCTCATCCGTTGACCTCCTCGACACTCCAATTGCACTCACGTTTGTCTAATTGTAGATCAGTTGATGGTAGTGTTCTGTCATCTCCGTGACGCTGATCTGGTTTTCCTGCGGACTGCACATCTTCTTCCTCTCCCTCTTCTCCTTGGCCTTCCCCGACCCCGTTGTTCCTTGCTGGTGGTCTGTGTGGGCTTGTGGGGTTTGCGTTGACCTCTGCACTCGGTCTGGGTGCATCCATGGTGTTAGGATGTTTTCTTTTTGTTTCCCTTTGTTTTTGTTCTGCTTTTATGGTGCCTTTTGCCGCTTGACGGATTGGGATTGCAGGCCTGTTGCTTGTTTTTGCTGCTTTTTGTATCGCGATTGGCCTCTTCGCAAGTTTTTTGTGTTTGTGTTTCGCCTTTTTGGGGCATCATGTTGACTTTATCACAGACATTTGACGCCTTATCTTGAGCCTGTCGCACCGAGTTGAGAATACGATGTTAACACAGAGTTATTTTCCCGCAATAGACTGCGATGTGAAGAGTTGCGTTAAGCTAATTTTGCGGTTTATCACACGTTCTTATGAATATCCCCCATATTGTCTTGCGAGTTTTATGACAGAATACTTCTGGCTCTTAACAGACTCCATAGAGCTGTGACATAGGTGTCAGAGCAGAATGCAATGAAAGCTTGTTTTGGAATGTGGCATTTTCAGTTACATGCAGATGAATAAAGATGTGTAATATAAATCTCTGTGTGTGGTGTAGTCATTGGCGGGTACCCAGACTGGCGAGACGCTACAATTGGAGATGAGATAGGGGATATGCAACCCAAAGAACAACCTTGTTCTCCCAGAGAGTTTGCCACAGTCCAAAAAAACTGCTCTTTTGTGTCATGCGTGTTGCTGTCGAAGTACAAAATCAGTGCTTTATGCAACTGGAGTCAAAGTGCCACTCCAGCTGCTGTAAAGCAGGTAAAGTTGACGGAAGCGTGGCAAAGAATCTATATGTTGATGGCAGAGAACCTGCTGGTTGGGCCATACATAAAGTTTCCGCTCTGCCTCCAAAGATCCAATTGTACATTATACTGATCACTAGAGCAAAAAGTGGTTACGTAATGATACAGGAAAATGTGCTAAAAACTGCAGTAGTCAAATACTAACAAAACACATAGAAGTGCTGGCTGACAGAATAAGTAAGACAGTAGCATATTATCATTGCACTTTCCAAAGTCTCGATAAGCGAAGCTTTATGACCTTAGCACTGGGCAAGGAGACCCAAGAAGAAGCACAGGGGTTGTGCTTACTGAGCTGTCTAACACCTGAAGTGGCTGTTGCCAGGTGATGGCTCAGAACGACTCCAGAGGTCTCCAACCAGTGAACGGCTCCAATGGAGACCAAGGAGGAGGTCACACTTTCCCTGATTGTCTATGATGCTTCTGAAGCACAAAGAACACATGACGAAGGTTCAAATGGATAGCCCACAGTAGCAGAAAAAGCTTCACCTTCAATGTCAGCCACTCACATAACTAGTTACCATGCTGCCACCTTCCTGAAACCCCCACCACATTTCCATACAGCCAAAAAGCAAATATTAGCGATAGATGGACTGGTATAGACCTTTGATGATTTCATTGATGCACTTAAAGTGACTGATAATAAAAAAGTTTTCAAATATCTCAAAATTCTTGCTGGTGATGGTGTGAAAGTAGTCATAAAGAAAATGCCACAAACTGACGAAGAAATCATATATTATACTTTCAGGTTAAAGAAATGCTAAATTTTAAGTTTAATCCTGTACCTAATGTTGATTATGACAGATATATTTTCAGTCAAGAACACTAAAAGGTTGGTAAAAAAAATGGATGGATTTTTGGAGAAACTAGATACACTCATAAAACACAGTAAATTCAATTAATTTAAGGATGAAGAAGCTATGCGTCTTATAGTTATTGATGGAGTCTTGTCAGATTCAGTCAGACAACAAATGCTAAGTGAAAGTCTGGAGCAAGTCTTGATGTCTGCCAGAGCCCAGGAGTGTGCTGAGAGACAAGCTGCTGACATTAAGGCCAGAGGTGCACAGAGTGATTCAGTCATGAGTCTAAAAAGTAAGCCAAAACAAAAGACCGAAGGACACAAAATAATGTCTACATGTGAAAAGAAGTTATGTCTTAGATGTGGATTTCTGATTTCACACAAAGGTAAATGTCCCGCCATTGGACAGATATGTAAAGGCTTTGGGAAAGAGAACCATTTTGTGATGGTTTGTG
Organism: Lissotriton vulgaris; assembly: GCF_964263255.1. Taxonomy (NCBI): domain Eukaryota; kingdom Metazoa; phylum Chordata; class Amphibia; order Caudata; family Salamandridae; genus Lissotriton; species Lissotriton vulgaris. The sequence goes on from NC_141691.1 coordinate 1,827,625,123, forward strand.
AAGTGAAGGAAAAAGCAAATTCGTCACAGCATGAAGACAAAATAGCGGTCAGAACATTCCAGCAGCAACATTTGACGCACAACCACAAAGCAAAGAGGTGGCCTCAATTGAGGCGAATCGACACTGAACAAAACTGATTTTCATCTAAATCATTGGCAAATAGTTCTTCCGTTTCAATATCAAATGAAAGTAAGGAAGATGGTGTGCCATGTCAATGTTTACTTCGGGGTGCGCATGTGGGACTGACTGCATGTGAGGAAAAATGTCAGTCAAAGAAAAGTCGACATGCCAAAGTACCAAAGTCATACAAACATTGTCAAAACTTTACATTGGAAATAAAGGGCTGCTCGATACCTTTCATCATTGACAGCGGTGCTTCAGTAGACATATTGCTTGAATAGAAATACACTGAATTATCTCCTTTGTCATGACTTGCACCATTGAAAACTAAAGTGTACACATTGACTTCATTGATGCCCTCATAAAAAGTCAAGATTTATTTGTAGCGACAAAGAAACGAATGTGTAAGCAACCATCCATGTGCTTCAAGGTACAGCGTCAAGTGCCTGTCTGCTCAGTTTCAGTACAACTGCTGATATGGGACTGAGTTCTGTGAATTATAACATGAATACTCACCACAAAATAGTAAGTCAATTCCCTTCATTGCTTCATGGTTTAGGAACGTTTAAGAAATAAAAATAAAGTTGCATATGAATGAAGACATCCGTCCTGTTGTTAAGAGACATAGACAAATTGCTTTTCATTTACATTGAGCTATTAAAAAATAACTTTAGTCATTCCTTAAGCATGAAATTATTGAGTGTTCAATTGGACTGACTTCATGGGTTTCTCCCATAATGGCAGTGCCCAAAGAGGACCGTGAAAGAGCTTTACGCATATGAGTTGACATGCATCAAGCAAACATGGCAACTTAAAGAGAACGACATCCAGGTCCACAAATTGCTGACATGATAACGCAATTAAAAGGTGCATCCGGAGACAGAAGCTCTACAAGCTGAACCCCGGCTGCACACGGCCGGATTTGAATTGAGAACATTTCCCAACCAAAATAATCTCCTGACGGCACTCGTAGCTATCGTCTGTGCCCAATAACTACCCGACTAGGACCGGGTTGGAATTATCACCGGCTCCCCGACCACGAGTCACGATCATTTGATCAGCCCTGATGAGTCACAGCCACATGCTGTGATGAAACACGTGTAGGCTTAAGTGATTGATACAGTGAATCCTGAGAAGTGGACACTGTTCACAAATAAAACTCTTTTGAAAAATCTACTTTGGTGTGATCTATCCGGAATCAATAAAGTACTCAATGAGGAAGATATTTTGAATAAATATAGTGTGCTCTGGTTTCCTGCCAAGCTTTACGCATATGAGTTGACATGCATCAAGCAAACATGGCAACTTAAAGAGAACGACATCCAGGTCCACAAATTGCTGACATGATAACGCAATTAAAAGGTGCAAAGGTTTTCTCTCACCTAGATTTAAATAAAGGTTGCCATCAGTTGGAACTCAAAGAAGATTGATGGTACATTTACCACTTTTTCTACACATGTTGGTCTGATTCAATAAAAAAGGCTCAGTTTTGGTGTGTCATCAGCTTCAGAAATTTTTCAAGATGCAATTTGCCTCTAATACAGCCTGTTGTGAATGTATTCAATTATAGTGATGACATACTGATTTTTTGAGCTACACAGAAGGGGCATGATAAAGCTCTCACACAAGTATGTTGTATACTTACTTATGCAGGTTTGACTTTGAATGCAGACAAGATTGAGTTCCACAAGACAAAGTTAAAGTTCTTTGGCCATATCTTGTCAGATGGGGGTATGACAGCTGATCCTGCAAAAGTACAAGCCCCATCTAATGTTGATTAACCACAGGATGTTTCTATGATACATTCATTTCTTTGCATGGCCAGTTACTTTTCAAGATCCATGCAAGACTTTGCGTTTATAAGTGATCCATTACGAGAGTTAACCAAGAAAAATGTTTCATGCACGTGGCCTCAAAATGAGAGAGAAGTTTCACGTAAATCAAACAAGCCATTGGAACTGCATCAATAAATTCATCACATGCACCACCGAGTTTGTGGTGTATCTATTAGAATGCCCATGAGACATGCGCTATACAGGCAGTACTAAACTAGCTCTAAAAAAATGCATCTTGGAACTTCAAAGAGCTATTACCAACATGTTTTTTAATTATCCAGTAGAGAGGCATTTTTATAATACACACAATAGTGATAGAAAACTTCTCAATTTCTGTGTCATTTGAGATGTCATCAGTGATGTCATCAGTGATGTCACTGACCATGTCATGAATGATGTAATATGTGACATCATCAGCAGTGGATTGCGGGCGCGCGAGTTATAGTGAGTCCAACTAACTATAACGTGGGAATTTCAATGGTTTTATGTCAGTAAAATTTCCAGCTAACTATAACTGGTGTCAAACCTATGTTTTTTTTCAGTGAATGTAATAGGTTTTTTAAATGCTAATTCCTAACTATAACTGGTGTGAAACCTATGGTTTTTTCAGTGAATATATATATATATATATTACATTACACCCCAGGTGCTGTCTGGAAACGCTGTTCGCCTGCCATTGAGCGCCGGTACCAGCCGTGGCGACAGCTACCACAAATTATCAACTCCACAGGATAGGAATGAGGTGGCACACCAGATTCGATTCAGGTAAATATAATCACCAAACAACAACGCGTTCCAGCCCTTTTTTTTAGATTCAAGTAAATGTAATCACCAAACAACAACGCGTTTCAGCCGCAAAACGGCCTTTGTCATGTTGTTTTCAGTCCTTCACAGTCACCATTTCGTATTCATGATGTCATAATCGACATGGAAGAAACATTGCGATCCGCAATTGCAGTAATTACCAAAACAGAATGATTTGTCTCATTTGTACATGATTACATATCGATAAATATATATATATATATATATATATATATATATATATATATATATATATATATATATATATATATATATATATATATATATATATATTACATTACACCCCAGGTGCTGTCTGGAAACGCCGTTCGCCTGCAATTGAGCGCCGTGGCCAGCCGTGGCGACAGCTACCACAAATTATCAACAGTTCAACTCCACAGGATAGGAATGAGGCGGCACACCAAATTCGATGTATATATATATTTATTTTTTTTTCACTGAAAAACCATAGGTTTTAGGAGTGTTATAGCTAGCAGGGCATTTCATTAATACACAACCATTGAAATTCCTCTGTTATAGTTAGTTGTACTAACTGTAACTCTCCTGCCCGCAATCCACTGGTGATGATGTCACATATTACATCATTCATGACGTGGCCAGTGACATCACTGATGACATCTCAAATGACATCACTGATGATATCACTGATGAACTCATCCAGTGAATGTGGTTTGGTTCCATATTTAAATTTGTAATATATATATAGCAATCTGTATTGAAGAATGAGTGGATATACAAGTGTCTGGCTGGACGATTTATTAGCAGTGTGATTGACAGTTTACTTGACTAATTTATAGTGTCTCACTAAATATATTGAATAGTGACTAAACCTTGTGAATATCTGTATTACGTTCTCAGTTGTTGTGTGAACTGCTGCACCATTTGGTTACTAGCTACATGAAAGTCTATATTAGTTATTGATTAGTTAACTGATTATTTGTATGGGAGAGTGAATGTGTGTGTGGTTCGGTGGGGGGGGGGTGTGACTGCCCAAAGATGTGTCAATAGTTGATTCAGTAGATATATGATGTTAAGACTACATTTTATAAAAGTTGTTTGGGTGAGTGAATATGTATATGGATGTGCTGATGAGCAAATATATCTCTCAATTGTACATGTCCAACAAACTACAATAATAAAAGGCAGTGTATGTGACATTTGTTGTATATAAATAAGTATACATAAGACTCAGTGATTGCATGAGTGTCTGTATGAATAACTGTATACTGGTAATAGTGATTTTATAACACACTAAGTATGAGTTACTATCTATATGAATAAATTAAGTGGTGTTTGTATAAGTGTGTAGCTGAGTAAATATAAGTATGATCCATTGTTTGCATAAGTGAGTAGGATGACTGCATAAGGAAATAGGATGTGTGCTAGTGTGTAATGTCACTATAGTTGTATAAGTATATTTGATAGTATTCTATTGATTCTTGACAACATGTATGAGTGAATCTATAGGTAATTGATTAGATGTGTGTGTAGATCGAGGAATCACTGAGTGGGTTTTTAGATACTTGTATTGGTGTGTCAATGGATTCAAATATGATACTCTGTATTTTACAGTGAGTGATGAAAGATTATAGTAGTGTATGATGAGGTGTATCTGATTGTCACGTGGATGATGTCATCAGTTATGTCATTTGAGATGTCATCAGTGATGTCATCAGTGATGTCACTGGCCATGTCATGAATGATGTAATATGGGACATGCGGACATGTGGATTGCGGGCGCAAGATTTACAGTTAGTGCAACTAACTATAACGGCGACATTTCAATGGTTTTGTACGAGTGAAATGTCCAGCTAACTATAACACCCCTAAAACCTATGGTTTTTTCAGTGAATTTCCAAGGTTTTTTAAATGATAATTCCTAACTATAACCTGCTTGAAACTGGTATATCTAAGGTTTCTCTCTTACATCTTCCCTGTTTCTCTGCCTCTGCTGTTCAGCCAGTGAGTATAGAATGTGAGTGTGAATGTGATGTCATTGGAATGTTTGGTATACTGTGGGTGGGACTGTCAATTGGATCCTGGGCTGAGCAGCAGAGAGGATGCTCCTGGTGGGGCTTTGATTACATATGTACTGGAAAACCTATCTGAAGATCTAAGAATATTAAACTTATCATCTGTAACCTACCAAGTCTACTAGAACTTCTTACCTACGACACAACATAAATTGGTGACGAGGTGGATACAAACTAAGCGTGACAACCTTCTTCAAGCTTCTAAAGGACCTTCTTCAAGCTTCTAAAAGGTACTTTTATTCAAGATTTGACTCAAAACGAACATACTTAAGGATTTTACGCCCTCCCGCCCCACCAGTGTTCATATTTCACCGGACAGCCCTTGGACTAAGCGTAAATTTCCTGTTACCTGCTTCTTCCTGCCTAATTCCTACTGCCTGCTTCAAACAGGACATATGCTACTGAAGGACTGGGTTTTTCTAAGACCCAGTGGTGCCAGGGATAATACCTGAAACCTTCGTGGGTAACCTGTTCCGGCGTACAAATGACAAAGTGTCAAAGATTCGAGGTTTATTACTGCAGGGAACACAGAAGTCACAAGAAGTACAACACGTGTAGGTTCTAGGAGACTGCTTCAAATTGTATCTGTGGATCGCTCTTTTTTTGCAGTTTTTTGTCATAGGATAACATGACAAACAAAAGATTACAACCTGGTTCCCACAGTAAATGTCATAGGGGGTCGCTTTCATGTATTCAGGGCCCGGAACATAATTACAGTAGCATTTGGCAATTCCCAACTGTAAAAGTACATCTTCCCACCACTAGTACATTCCGTTCAGCTGTAAACGAATCAAGGAAGAGACAGAAACAGGTGCAGAGGAAGACGAGGATAGCGAACAGATCGAAGAGGGTGTAAAAGGGGGTGGTATCAGGAAACACGATTGCAGGGATCAAAGGAGATGTGCCTAATGAATGCACAACTGGAACAATAGAACGGCACGGCAAGATGAGCCTCGAGCGTGGCCATCTGCCTTACAGTGTCCCCCTCATCATAAAGACACCCTCAAAGGAACACGTGTCTTCCGCAAGAGTTTGGGAATCCCAGGGTCACGAACCGAACAGCGTCCATTCGCTGGCTACTTGAGGGCAAGAAACAAAATGGATGCGTATCTAAAATGGAACCCGTGGGTTCAGATGAAGAAACCCACGAAACAAACGAACGGTTTAGGCTAGCACAGCGAAAACGCGTACACCCACTGAACCCGTCATTTGCGGTTCATAGATACCAGACTCGACCATATTCGGGCGAGTCGAAAAACACCACTTACGATTGTCACGGAACCTCAGACGCTCCTTTTGCCCTCATGTAGGCAAGCACTAGTCGAAATCAGAATCGACTTCGATATTCATCAGGCCATCCAGATGCTGCTGCAACATTATTCCATCCATCAGCATCTCCTTGGTAACAGGCGGCCGCCTTATACACGTCGTAGCACAGAGGCCACATAAGGCAGGACCACACTGCACACAAAGACAACACGTGAACAGGAATGCTGCAACAACCCCAATGATCATCAGAATTTTCCAACCCCAAGTCGACATCAGGCCCCAAAACCACCCTAGTAGCGTCCAATCCCCTACGTCCACGTGTATGGACTCGGAGATCTTATGCAACTTCGAGATGGCTTGATAGACAGTCGGAGCGTTGTCAGGAATGAAAATACAACAACTCGAATGGATCACCTTACATACTCCACCTCTATCTGCTAAGACGACGTCTAAAACCATTCGATTTTGTAACGTCATAAGCCTGTCCGCCTGAAGCTCTGCTGTGATGTTGCCAAGGGCACTCGCAGTGATATTAGCGGTCGATTCCACCACTCCAGTCAGCTGTCTCAGGTTCCTACTATTGATCATAGGTCCCCAAACGGCAAGAAACCCTTAAAGAAGTCTCCTGCTTCTTGACCGGCAGTGTCCTCTTTGCTAATCACACCTCTCACAACTCTGGTCTTATGATAGTCTGAGGCAACAGTAAAAGTCGGTGGCAGCAAATTTGCAATATAACAGGTGCCCGAAAAGTCAAGGGGCAACCATGTATATGCACGGTCGTAACAGACAAAGTACGTACCCTTGGCAGTCAGGAGAACAGGGGAAGAGAGCATTGGTAAAACATACGTTTCAGTGCAAGCACTCTCCCCAAGGTGAGCTCTCGGGCTTCGGTCACGACCTTTCAAACAGAAATTACCAAGGTGGGGTACGATCCATATTGGAGATGAACTTTTGAGTTGTCTATCACCCACTAATACACTATACTCAGCCTCACTCAGATCCCTATAGGCTCGTACCTCTTCCTCTGGGATAAGCGATGGATCAAAGATATCCCTATCTAAATCAGCAATCGCTATTGCCAAAGACTTATGGTACGGGCCGGGACCAAAGTGTGGAGAACGTGGCTCTCAATTGGGGTAAGAATCTAGTGCACTACGAAACATTGTTTGGAATGCTCGAGCTGAACCCTGGGAACTGTAGGCAAGGACCAAGTACGGAATTCCCTTATTGGTGGTATGTGGCATTAACCCACACACCCAACAATTGGTAGTGTTCATCACCAACTGATGCTGATGAAGGAGCTGAACGAAGGAATTGTTCATAAATTCCACACATCTAACCTGCTCGTGTTGAGGTAGGATATGGAAGGAGTGAGGAGAAACAGTGGAGATAGGTTTAGGTTCAGAAGAAGGGGTAGGTGAGGCAGAAGGCAACAATGACTGTATCTTGTAATACACCCCACCCACCAATAACGAAGAAACAGTTAGGAATAGAAGGAACACCTGAAACATGAAGCATTTAGTACGTGCAATTCTATGCAGTTCGAATCTTTGAGCTTGAGCCTTTTCCAATTCCGACAGCTTCGAGAAAGCCATCCTCTAAAACCGTCCGCAATGTTCTTGACGCACTTCGTTCTGTGTAGCAATAGTCAATCCCCAGGAGTTCCTAGGAATCGACGGTCTCCAACCTAGTGTCAGGACCTACTAACCAGAAGGAAGTACCCGCACGGCCCTACGGTCCACCCGGATGTAAGGTACTTTTAATTAAACAGTATACACAAAATCTCCTAGCTGTGGAAATAAATACACATATGCAGAAAAGGACTCAAAATTTACGAAAATTACAGTTATTCAAAAATGTTCAAAGTGAAGAGTGATAATGGGGTAACGTGAATGTCAGGGGAGGAAGAAAAAATATTCTTTATTAGTCTTTAGTGTTGGATCGGAGAAAATATCTGCTTCTCCCAGGATGAGTCTGATCTTCGAACAATTGGTCAGATGATGAAACAGAATCCTGTCGACCAGACAATAGTTCAGATCTTGAGTCCTCTGATGACAAATGTTGCACTGAGATATCTCCCACAGGCTGAGCGTCGCTGAATGGAACAAAGTTCGGCAAAACCTCAACTTCAGACGAAGCGATGCCCTTCCTCACCCACGAGTCCGCTGGCAAAGGTATAGGTACCTTCTTGGTGTGGGTGGCGTGCACCCAGTGCTTGCGGCCCTCCAAACGAACAGCAGTTCTCGTGGCAAGGAGCACCTGATAGGGTCCGATGAATCTTGGCTCAAGAATTTGTTTTCAGCCAAAATTCCTTGTAACCACCCAGTCTCCGGGCTGGAGCTGGTGGCCTGGACCCTCCGTCTGCGTTGGTAGTGCTTCGAAAACCTGTTGGTGAATTAACCTCAGTTTAGCAGTCAGATCATGAAGATAATCGATCAACATTGGGTACTCAAGATCAGAAAACACACTGGGTCTAGGGACCCCCCAAACATTGGCAGGACGGCCGAACACAATCTCATATGGGCTAAGCCCTACTCGAGAGTGTACAGTCGCCCTAGTTGACAGAAGAGCTAAGGGCAAAGCGTCAGGCCACGAGAGACCAGTCGTAGCCTGAATCTTTGCGAGTTTTAGTTTGAGAGTTCCATTGTACCCCTCAACCAAACCTGCTGACTGGGGATGGTTGGCGCTATGGAATTTTTGTGTAATTCCAAGGCCCTTACACACACTCTTCATCACACTCCCCACAAACTCACTTCCGTTATCAGACCATACAATCCGTGGCATTCCATACCGAGGAAAGTATTCCTTCAGTAGGACTTTTGCGGTGGACATGGCAGTATTGTCTTTAAGAGGGTAGGCTTCAATCCATCGGGAGAATGCGCAAACCACAACTAAAACGTATTTTAAGTTATTGCATCGCTCCATATGGATGAAGTCTAACTGGATCACTTCAAAGGGACATGAAGGAGGAGCAAAATGGCCAGGGGGTGTAGGAGTTCCCTTACCAGGATTGTACATCATACATATCATGCAATTCTTAACCAATCTCTCAGCACATTTAGCAATACCATCATTCTTCCATACGGGGGACAACAACTTACAAATACCCTTCGCACTAATATGTGAAAAACCGTGCGCCATAGTCACAACAGCCAGCACATACACATCCGGCAACATCCACCTTTTATTCTCAGACAAATCAATCCAACAGCCATTCGCGTCCAGCTTTCCCGTATTCTCTTTCCACTTGGTCTTTTCAGTCTCGGTGGCCTCATTCTGAATCGCTTTCACACTCTCAATAGTGTCTTCACACATACCAGCTTCTACAGGCCACCTTACCGAACTCGTCACATACATTCTAGTTGTAAGGTTTCTTCCAGTCTCCTTAGCAATCTCATCAGCGAACGCATTGCCACGACCAACATCATCCGTCACCTTACGGTGTGCACTACATTTAATGATTGCCACCTGCTTGGGCAATGTAAGTGCATCCAAAAGATCATTCACAAGCTGTCCATGCTGAATCTTCGTACCATGCGATGTCATAAAACCTCTCTCTCTCCACAATCGTCCAAAACTGTGCGCAACACCGAACGCATACTGACTGTCCGTAAACACATTCACCCGTTTCCCTTTCGACAAAACACACGCTCTGGTTAAGGCAATTAGCTCCGCTGCCTGTGCAGAATTCTGATTTAATCTCGCAGTCTCCACAACCGTACTCAATGTCACCACAGCATACGCAGTCGTCACATCACCATTCGGCAACTTAAAACACGAACTATCCACATACAAGGTACCATCGGGGTCTTCCAATGGAGTGTTTTTTAGGTCTACACGACCTTTTGTTTCCTCCTCAGTTCGTAAGTAACAGTCGTGGGGTGCTACCTCATCTGATTCCATATTGGTTGGCAACAAAGTCGCCAGGTTTAGGACATTGCAGCGCTTTATTTGAATGTGACTTGCCAGAAGCGTCAACTCATAACCAGACAAACTTGCGCTCGTCAGATGTTGAGTTTTCGTACGATTCAAGAGAGTGTCAACTGCGTGCGGAACCATCACCGTAAGCATATTATCCATGACCAATCCTGCAGATTGTCGGATGGACACCGCAGCTGCCGCTGTTGCTCTCAAACAACTCGGCAATGCTCTAGCTACTGGGTCCAAGGTCAAGGAAAAATATGCACATGGACGCTGCTTACCACCGAATTGTTGCGTCAAAACACTCAACGCACAACCTTCCCTCTCGTGAACGTATAGTGTAAACGGCTTACTGTAGTCAGGAGTACCTAACACAGGAGCCGAACACAACGCATCACGTAGTTCAGAAAAACTTCTCTGACATTCTTCCGTCCATGGCAAAGGAGTTGGAACATCCTTGCACGTGAGGGCTACCAATGGTTTCGCTAGCAATGAAAAATTCGGAATCCATTGCCTGCAGTATGACGTGATACCTAAGAAGGCACGCACATCTCTCTGAGTTGTTGGCACAGTCATTCGAGCAATCGCTGCAATTCTCTCTGGGATCAACCTTCTTCCCTCCTTTGACAATAAGTGACCTAGATAGGTTACTTCTTGGCAACAATATTGCAGTTTAGAAGGTGACACCTTGTGATGCAAGTCACAGAGATGCTGCAACGACGACACCGTAGCAATTTTGCAAATGTCCTGAGTGTCCGCAGCCACCAATAAGTCATCGACATATTGGATCAAGGCCGCACCGGCCGGCAGCATAAACACGTCAAGTTGGCTCTTCAAGGCTTGGCTGTATATCGATGGACTCTCACAGTAGCCCTGAGGGGCGCGTTTAAACCTAAAGCTGCAGCCACCTAGAGAGAAACCGAAAAGGTCCCTACTCTCCTCAGCAATCGGAATGCTAAAGAAAGCATTCTTCAGATCGATCACTGAAAACTAAGATGCAGATGCTGGAATCAGATTCAGTAAAGCTGTAATGTCGGGCACCACAGGGAACTGAGGAATCACAATTTTATTCACCTCCCGTAAATCGATGACAAAACGATAAACAGGAGGCTTAGATGGATCAGGCATTTCAAAATGGGCAGCACAGGGCTGTTACACACGTTTCCCCGAGTCTCCTCAATAACATCTTTTTCGATCAAATCGTAGATGATTGCTAACAACGCTCGCTCACCATCAAGGTAGATACGATACTGGGGAATACGTGGTAATCGCACATTGGATTTCAACTGAACAACATAAGGGGAGATGTCAAGCAGGCCCACGTCATTGGGACCTGTTGCCCACAAAGATGCAGGAAGAGAACTCAATTCCGGTGGAAGCTTATCGATGGATAAGTACATAGGAGAGATAACTCTCTCACCCAATGTAAGCTTTACTCCCGCAGGAGAACAATACAGAGTCGCATACAGACGTTTCAGCAAATCCAGCCCCAAAAGATTTTCACCACAACCAGTAGTCAAAATCAAAGGAGCTTGCAGCTCACGAGGCCCAATTGTAAGGGGCAAAGGGTGTGAAACCGGATTGCTAACAGGGGCGCCAGAGAATCCAACGGAAACATTTGTTAAGCCAGACAAAGGTGTGCCAGGGAGTTTCGAATGCATGATGGAACTTTTTGCTGCACCAGTGTCTAACAGAAAAGGCTCAACTACGCCCGAGGTGGCAACTGCAACATAAGGCCCTCTCTGATCAACCGGAACTGATACCACTCCCTCTCCTTGTCTATGGCTGTCCTAGTAATTACCGTCGTCAGTACCCTGATCGACATAATAATCATCCACATTGTACTGTGCGGATCTACCTGATGATGATCCACGCTGATCGAAACAATTATTAGAATCAGAGGAATTATTAGAACGGTCATTTTGATTTTGCGTGACACCACGACCTCTACCTCGTGAAGCCTGTTGAGGACCACTACGACCTCCTCTAGATGAATTACCACTATTTCGATCACGCAAAACTGGACAATCGAATTTCAAATGACCCTCACCCCTACAATAGGCACACTGATTGTACCCAAGCATAGATCTCTGCGAAGAGGAGACATTCCGCGATTGTGACCTATTTGACTGAGACTGCGATCGATTCCGCTGCTGCGAATCATTCTGATTTGAGCGCGGAGGATACGCTTGTTGCAACAATACTTTCGTTTTGAGCTCTTTCGTCTTTTTGTCCGCACGATCATTTTCCTCTTCTCTCTATTCTCATAATATTGGGCCGTAGCCAATATCTGAGCAGAAGTGGAAACAGCCCACGCACTCTCTGAATTCTTTAATTTGTTGCTTAGGTCCGGCAACAAATTTGACACAAATTTGTCCACAAACAATCTCTGACCACCCTCAGTGCCCATATCTTGACCACTATGATCAATGAATGCCTCCTCAAATCTCGTAAAGAAATCAGAGACACTCTCATCCTTCTTTTGCTTGCAAGCGGACAATTTGTCCCAGTTAACTTTCATAGCTGGCATAAGCGTTTTCATAAGGGTGATTATTCTCTGAGGAAGATCGGTAATGAGCTGTTCTGGCTTAGCCCCACCAATTTGTCGGGTATCAGCCGCCACAAGAGCAGGCCAGTCACCACCTAACTCGGCTACATGGTTTTCCTGACGAATTTTCGCCCATACCGGTTGCGGAACGACATTGCCGAACAGCATATCGATGTCGGCAAGATTCATTATCGTAGCATCCACTAGCTGAGACAATTCTTTATAATACCCTGCAGGATTTTTGCGAGGGTCGGGCAAAGTCTGCTTGACCTGCAAAACTTCCAATCGTTTCCACGGAAGATGTATCCACACTCTCTGGAAATGTGGCAGAATAGCAGGATTAACAGTAGCATCACCTGGCATCCACACTGCTGGAACTTCGCGCATGGGGTACTGACCTGGCGTTGGTATCCATTCCTCAGTTTCGTCTTTAAACAATGCTCGAGGCATTATAGCAGGACGAAAAGATAGTAGCTGATCGACAGCACGTCGAACATTGCTACCCACCAATATTCCGCTCGCAAACTGAAGCTGAAGGTCAGTTAGGGCAGCCAATACATCATCAGCCGCATCGACTGATATCTCATCGCGTACGAGCTTGCACATTTCTTCGAACACGAATCTCTGTGTTGGCTCATTGAATTGAGAAAACGTATCAACAACTACATGCGGAGGATTCTTAAGGGGATATCTAATCCAATTTTCCGCCATATTGTATAGTGTGTCACGTTCCCTACCGCCAGGAAGCTGACTTCGTCTTTGGGGAGCATCAGAACCAGCGGACCCAAGAATCGGTCCAAGAGAAGTGAAGAAGTTAGCAGCAACAGTAGCAACACGACGTCGAGCAGACGAGGTAGAAGAGTAAAGCAAAGGGGTAACAATAGAAGGGTCAGAAACAGAAGGAACAGCAGGAGTAACCACAAGAGGGGAAGTAGCGAGAACAGGAGTATGAGTGGGTATAGACGGAGGAGAAGTAGGAACAGGAGCAGGTAGAGGAACAGGAGCGGGTTGAGGAACAGGAGGAGGTTGAGGAACAGGAGGAACCACAGGAGCTGTGGTATCCTGTGCATACGGAGGTGGTGACTTCAGTAGATAGGACAACAAAGGGTCCTCTACTGCTTCTTCTCCCTTCTTGTCCGTACCCGTCGGTAAAGCGGGGTAACACTTATCAACTGTCATACGCTGCAATCTATCAAAAACTTCCTTTTCCTTCTCCTCTTTGTCTTGCTGAAATTGCTCTGCATTTCTCATCGTTGTAACGATACCTTCTCTCTTATTACGTTTAAGCTGCTTGATTTCTTTCTGCTTGGCTTCTTTACGCCACAACCGAAAGGAATCAAACATGGCCGGCCTTGCTTTTCTTTGGAACAATTTAGCTTCAAGATTATCTAAAATCGGGGCCTCAAAACTACCATAAGGTGGCCAACTAAGGACACCATCATCTTTGGTGTAGCGAACCCAACACTCATTGAATGTGATTAGACCCAAACCATGTCGACTATATAATTCGTAAGTTGGAGTTCCGACCGGAGGTATCGGACACGAGTCCTCCAACCGGGAGTCCGCACCACAACCCCTAAAGCAACTGAACAGAGTACTACGGGCAGGCATCGTGCACACTAACCGAGTTTCACAAACGTCAAGGGTTATAGGATTACAATGTCCCTGCAAAAGTGCAAAAACCCTCGGTTTTTGGCGACTGCAGACGTCAAATAGCACAACAAAGAACAAAATACCAAGAACCACAAATGCAATGGAACCATGCAACAACTAAGCACCCACAACAACAAAGGGCTCTGGGAGCGACCCACAAATACTTAACTCAAAGATCAATGGCGTCACCAGGAAGGCCCGTCAATCGTCTCGCTGTACCAAGGTCTACGCCAGGTGCCAAAACAGGTCTACAGTCAGGGCAGCAGTCCGTCGCAGCCGTCAGGAGGCGGGGATCTTCGCGAGAAAAGTCGTCGGGCCACTTGTTTCGACAACAGGATCGATGAAGCGGGGTGCACCTTCCCTCGGAGATTTCACACGAAGTTCCTCACGATCGTCGGGCTTTGGACCGGTACCGCTGATGCAGCCCCACATTGGGCGCCAACTGAAGGACTGGGTTTTTCTAAGACCCAGCGGTGCCAGGGACAACACCTGAAACCTTCGTGGGTAACCTGTTCCGGCGTACAAATTGACGTAAATAATTAATTTACTCTCTTAATTTCTATGCAGGTAAGTACTTAATCAATAATAACTCAGATCGGGTGAAAAAAGACAGAGTCCGTGGTGTTAGAGTTCTAAGGGTTTTATTCCTTAAAAAGGAATGGTCATGGCCAGGATATCATGTTCTGACCACCACACAGGGTGTCAGAAGGGATAGATGAGCGCGCTAACATTTTATTAACAGTACATAGCTTATATACTTATTGTACACCATTGAAAACAGTATAGAAGGCGTAACAGCTGAGAGAAGACAAGATAACAATATGCACGTGGTACATGTGCGTAATCAAGAGGCGTGAACTAGAGGTGTGTTCTGGAAACGTCACTGATAGGTGTCACAAAGGGGTGGCACTAACAGAAAATGTGGCAATGTCAGCAGAAATCGGAAGCTTGGATGCGCACGCAGCTGCATGACGTGTAATTGGAGGGGTGCAGGGGACTTGACATTTACACTGACGGAAAGAGACAAAAGTCTGGCATGTCAGATCAACTTGGGCTTCTATCATATCTGATATCTGATGTTTAGGAACTAAGCTATCTGGGCGGAAAGGTCTCTGGGGCAGAAGCTATTCTATACTTGCTGTGAGTGCGTGTATAAGCGCCTGGGTGTCTGTATGAGAAGCGTGGGGGCATGGGGCCTTCCATGGAAGCATGGCAACGAAGCTATGAATTACTTGCACAGAGACAGGTCGGCCCTTTAGCCCTGTAGCTGAGGAAGGATGTTTACTGAAGCTAGCAGGCAGGAATGTATTTTCGGGGAGGGAAACAGATAACTCGAAGGTTATAGTCAATCTTGGCAGGCAGCAGGCTGAGCCGAGCGCGAGGGGCCGCGCTGAAAGTAAGTCAGAGTTCACGAGTACGGGGGCTGCCTGGGCAGAGATTTCTCGGAGTCAGAAGCCAGAAAAGAGGCTCGGTGGCAGAGATTTAGGGCCTACTTCAGCCAGAGCTGAAAAACGTAGGAGTACACTACAAAAAGACGTTGGCATAGCATACTTAGGAACGGACCATTCGACCCATTCATGGTGGGTCTGAAAGAGGACATGTTAACGTTGGACGCAAATGTATTTGCGTCTTCATAGCTGACACAGGAGGGAAGTTACATGCACTTTAACTCGTACATGGAGACGGTGGGGTACTCGCTAGGGAACACAACTTGACCATAAAATTTAGATTACCTCATTCCCTCCTTGTTCCCTACGGACCCTTCATGATATATCGATCCTCATAAATCGATCAGTCTGTTCTTGTAACATTATATGTTCATCTTTCTTTCTTTGACGATTTGAGAGACAACTGGAATGTTCAAAGCACGAGGTGGCACACAGTCCACATATCGCTGGCCCACACTGTAGGCACAGGCAGCAGCTGAATACTATAACAAGGCCAATGCCTAGGAAGGATAAGATCTTCCATCCCCAAGCTGTTAACGTTGTCCAGAACCAACCGGACCAAGTCCAGGTGCCTGGATTCTGATGTATCTGATTCGCAATTTTATGCAGACGGGTAATAGCTTCATAGACAGATGGTGCATTTTGTGGGATGAAAACGCAGCAACTTGACCCGATGACCTTACAGGCTCCACCTCTATCTGCCAAGATGACGTCAATAACAAGACGATTTTGAAGGACAACAACCCGCATAGCAGATTGCTCCTCTGTTAAGTTACCTAAGGCGGAGGCAGTTTCATGTACTACTGCTTCAAGTGTTCTAGTTAATCTGCGTATTAATTTACTGTTTTGGACAGGTCCTAGAAAGAAAAAGAATCCTTTATTGAAATCAGTGTACTGTTCCCATGCCGTTTCTGTGTAGTCGACAAGTGGAATATCTCTTTTGGGTCTATTCGGTACTAGATTCGTATTTCTATGGTAATCTGGGGGAGCTAGAAAAACAGGTGGCAGAAGGAATGCAATGTAACAGGTACCATCCCAATCTGGAGGCAAACGTATGTATGCGGTATGACCACAAACAAAATAGGAGTGACTGATAGCTTTGAAAGACGATTTACCATGATCACTGAATTCGACCACAGTAGTGCATTTACTATGACCTACGTGTACTGAACCTTTCTTGCTAACACATAATTCACCTGTGACTGGTAATACTAACATATGGGGCAGAACTGGAGCATCCTCGGATTCTACAGTAAGGATCATAAGGCTAATTGTGTAATTACCTAATCCATATACTTCATTTTCTAGATCAGTTCCTATTCGAGTGGGAAGTCCCTCTTTATCAGGATAACAGACGTTGAGCAGGACTAAGTTCAAGTTTCCCCAAACCCAGCCCCCATCGAAAACAGCAATATCAGGATCTAAGGAATTAATTATTCTAAACCATGCCCCACAGGAGCCATTGTGAGTGAACGGGTACGGAAAGAGGGGCAGAGCTCCCTTGTAATTCTGGTAGGGAGGGAGTCGGCCACATATCCAGCAGTCGGTAGCATTATTTGTCTGATGGGAGTGGTGTAACATACTAATGAATGTATTGTTGCGCAGCGCAAGTCTGTAAGAGAGTTCATGTGCAGGAAGTTCACTAAAAGTGTGTTCAGCAGAGACATTGTAAACAGATTGTTCACGCCTGAAAATAGGCCAATATATAGGTAGCAGAATGCTGGCAATAATAATTAGAATACTTAGAAAAAACATTATTAACAACGTCACTATACAGTGACTACGCAGTGATTTGCAGTATGTACGTTTCTTTGCTTCTCTCTCTCTCTCTCTATCTCGATCTAGGGGATACATGTCAGAAACTATTTAACCGATTCACCTAGGGGAGGACTTAAACAATTAAACTGTCTGACTTGCTAGATCGGAGTTTCATACGATATAGTTCTTGGGGAGTCTTTTCTCGTTCAGACACTGTAACGTCTTTTCTTTCATCACAGTCTTTGGTGGGGGTGGACGAGTCGGAGTCCTGTTTTAGTCCGTTTTTTAGTTCATTGCAAAGTTTGATGTGACTCGTGTGGACCCACCCCTTTCTTCCCTCTATCTTCACGGCGGTCCTGGTGGTAAGGAGAACGGTCTTCGGGGACTTCCAGCGGGGCTCCAGCGGACTTTTCCGGTCGAAATTCCGGACGAGTACCAGGTCCCCAGGACGGACCTCATGCGCCTTTACATCGGTGTTGTCAGGGAAGGCTGCGGCAACCTGTGAACGACATGATTGGAGTGCAGACATCAAGGAGGCAAGGTAATCTGTCAACATATTGCAATCAACATCAGTTATTTTCTTCGGAATGGGCGTCCCCCACATATTCGGTGGTCTGCCAAAGACCACTTCGTACGGGGATAGCCCTGATCTTGAATGGGCGACCATTCTCATGTAGAATAGTGCCACGGGCAGGGCGACTATCCAGTCGACCCCCTTTTCTTGACAGATCTTTGCAAGGCGGATTTTTAGTGTCTGATTATGCCTTTCTACAAGGCCTGCTGCTTCGGGATGTCGGACACAGTGGAACCTCCACTGATATCCTAGCAAAAGGGAAACCTGTTTCATCAACTCGGACGAGAATGGCTGTCCGTTATCTGAATACACGACACGGGGCAAACCGTATCGTGGGAAGAATTCACGAACCAACTGTCGGGCAGTGGTCGGAGCAGTGTAGTCTGGAACTGGGTATGCTTCGGTCCAGCGGGACAGAGCACAAACAACTACAAGGACATATTTAAAACCTCGACAACTGTTCATCTGGATATAATCCATCTGGAGGACTTCAAAAGGGTGATCGGGAGGATGAAATCCACCTTGTTCTACAGGGACGCTTTTACCTGGATTGAACTGACAACAGATCATGCAAGTACGCACTTTCTGTTTTGCTGCTGCTCGTAAGTGTTTGTTGTACCAGAGATTCTGTAAACTGTCTAACATCGCCTTCTCTCCTAGATGTGCCGGGCTATGTGCTGTGTTTATCATGACTTGAACCATTGAGTCAGGGAGAAACCATATAGATTTTTCCTTCGTTATCCAACCTTGATCTGTCTGAATCCCTCCTAGTTCAGTCCATTTCTTTATTTCATCTGGCGTAGCATGTGTCTGAATGTCAATTACGTCTAGGGCGGGATCTCTAACTGTCATACACTTTATCGGTACTATTGTCTTTGTCACATCAGTAATCTGGATGTGAGTCAGTGCTGTATGTTTTGCTGTCTGGTCTGCCAGGTCGTTACCCTGGGAAACAGAATCTGTAACTTTAGTATGTGCCTTACACTTCATGACTGATATGCCCGAGGGCAAATGTATTGCTTCTAACAGTGCTTGAATGAGGGGACCGTGTTGAATCTTGGCCCCATGAGAGGTCAGGAAACCTCGTTCTTGCCAGAGGACTCCGAAGTCGTGTACAACCCCGAAGGCATAACGGGAATCAGTGTATATGTTAACATTTCTGTTCTTGGCTAGAATACAAGCTCGGGTCAGAGTGATGAGTTCTGCTGCTTGAGCAGACAGTGTGTCAATACGGTGTGTTTCTTTAACTTCAGTTTCAGTGGTCACGGCATATGCGGCCACTAATTCTCCTGTACTTGTTCTCATGCATGAACCGTCCACATAAAGTGTCAGGTCTGGATTTGTCAATGGAACATCTGTTAAATCTCGTCTAGGCTTGGTTACTGCATTAATGATTTCTATACAATTATGTGGGGCTGGATCTGTCATAACTGTTGGTAATAGTGTTGCGGGGTTCAGGATACTGCAGCGTCTGATTTCTATGTGTGGCTGGAATAACGTTAATTCATAACCTGTCAGTCGTGCTATAGTCAAGTGTTGAGTCTGGGTTCTGTTTAACAAAACCTCTACAGAATGTGGTACTTGAACTGTTAACTGATGACCTAAAACAATTGAGTCACTTTGTCTTATTGCTAACGCTGTTGCTGCTACTGACTTTAAGCACGCAGGGAGTGCTTGGGCTACTGAATCCAATGTACTAGAAAAATAAGCACAAGGCTTATGTGAACCTGCTTGATCTTGGGTGAGGACAGACAACGCTGTACCATCACGTTCTGTAACAAAAAGTGTAAACGGTTTGCTGTAACATGGTGTCGCTAAAACTGGTGCTTGACATAAGGCTTTCTTTAAGTCTTCAAAAGCTTGTGTATGTTCCTGAGTCCAAGGGAGGGCAGTCGAAGTCGCTGCCTCCTGTGTCGTTAACTGGATGAGTGGCTTTGCTAGAAATGCATACTGGGGAATCCATTGTCTGCAGTACGAGGTGAGGCCTATGAAGGCCCGCACTTCCTTTTGTGTCTGGGGTTGTGGCATATTTGCAATTAACTGAATGCGATCGGGAGTGAGCTGTCTCCCCACTTTGGACAGCAAGTGACCCAAGTACACAACTTGCTGAACACAGAATTGTAGCTTCGAAGGAGACACCTTGTGTCCCTTGTCGGCCAGGAAGTGTAAAACTGTCAGTGATGCTTTTTCACATTCGGGCTCACTTCGTGCGGTGATCAGCAGATCATCGACGTATTGCAGTAAAGCGGTGTTAACTGGCATTTGAATACAATCTAGTTGTCTTTTCAGTGCTTGACTATAGATGCTGGGGCTTTCTGTGAATCCTTGAGGTGCGCGCGAAAATTTGAAGCTGCGTCCATTTAAACTGAATCCGAAGAGATATTGGCTCTCTGGATCAATAGGCACGCTGAAGAAGGCGTTCTTGAGATCAATTACAGTAAAGAACGTTGCTTCTGAATCAATAGCAGTCAATAGAGAGGAGATATCGGGGACCACAGGATACTGTGGAATAATGCATTTATTCAATTCTCGAAGATCAATCACCAGCCGATATACTGGCGGTGCATTGGGATCAGTACGTTTAAGAATCGGAATGATGGGTGAATTGCAGATATTGGAGTCGGTCTCGACGACCACTCCTTGGGCAATGAGCTCTTCAATGATTTTCAGTAAAGCCACTACAGCATCGGGTGGTAACCTGTATTGTCTGATTCTGGGTAATACAACACCTGCCTTGAGTGTAACGCGGTATGGTGTAATGTGCATACAGCCTACATCAGTTGGGCCTTTTGCCCACAAGTAATCTGGTACATTTTTCAATCTGACATCAAATTCACGCAGAACATAATGACCCTTGAAATCCCGCAGAAAGAGTCTAACTCCCTCCGGGGAACAGCATATTATAGCTCCTAGAGCCTTCAATGTTTTAATTCCTAACAGATTTTCTGGACATGATTTCGTGAGTAACAGGTCTGTAACACGTGATAATGGACCCACAGCCAGGGGAACTGGTTCTGATACCTCATTTACAATAGGCTGTCCTGAAAAACCCAGGGAAACATTCTGTGAGCCTGAGAGGGGTGCCCCTGGAACTTCATCATGGCTGATTGTAGTGCGACTTGCCCCTGTGTCAATTAAAAACTTTCTGTCTTTTCCCAATACTTGACTGTGTACATAAGGACCTTCTTGATCTACAGGAATCTCAATAAGAGGCAAGCCACCTTCCCTCTCTAGGCTGTTTCATGTATATCGGGAATATTCGGGGTAAGCGGACTGGGCATACTGGTACATCTGCTGTGAAACTTGCTGAGTTGCGGCAATGGGCTGTGGCTGTGGTACTGCTACGGTCTGTGCTGGAATCGAGGAAACATGCATAGGCTGTGTACCCTGTGTATTCTGTGAAGACTGATGTTGGTTATGGTCTTGTCTAGGCGGATGCGGTCTTTCTTTAGTTTTACCTGTCGCTATGTTATGTTTCAGAACTGGGCATTCATGTACGTAGTGACCTGGCTGCTTGCAATAATTGCATGTCCCTTTAACGGGAGCTGCAGTATGACTTGTCTGGGTCGTACCCTTTCTGTGACCGTCGGATGGGACCGTCTGAGCTACTAACATTTTCATCTTTGTGTCTTTCATGCGTTTTTGTTCCTGATCTTGTTCTTCTCTGATTCTGTTCTGATGATATTGTAACATTTGTAACATCTGTGATGGCGTATTTGCTTGCCATGTACTCTCGACCTTGTACACTCGATTTTTGACTAACGGTAAGGAATTCTCGACTAACTTTGATACAAAAAGATGCGGGTACGACTCGCTACTTGGCTGGAGGCCACTATTGATAATGAAACATTTCTCGAATCTTGAATAGAAGTCACTAGTATCTTCATCATGTTTCTGTTTACAGGACGATATAGCATCCCAATCCTCCTTTCTAGTTGTCAATAATCTGGGCAGGACCTGTACTATCAAACCTGGTAATGCTTTAGTTTTGTCCCCAAGGCCTAACCCTGGGACCCGTTTCTTTTCTTCTTCCTCTATTTCTGCCCAGACAATCTTTGTGTCTCCCACCTCCCATTCCTTTTCCTTTAATTTCTCGAATATACCCGTAGGCAATAATACTTTCAACATTTTCATGATATCATCATACGTGTAATCCCCCATTAATAACATGTCTTTAAGCTCTCTATGAAAACCTGCAGGGTCTTTATCATGGCATGGTACTAGTTTCTTCATTTCTAACAGTTCTAATTTAGTCAGAGGCGTGTGTACATACACGCGTTTTAAGGTTTTATCCTCACCCATAACAGGGTGCACTTCTCGTAAGGGGTTCTGACTTTCAATACCACCCCCGCATTGCATGTGGTACATTTTCCTTTCTGGAGGTGGGGCGGGAACATATTCAGAGCTTACAAAGGTATCATATCTGTGTCGCTGTTCTAGAATTATTTGAATTAGTTTAGTGCTTAGACCTCTCCATCTATCCATCAGTAGTGCTTCTAGTGTCTCGTGTAAGGGACCTGGATCAGAATAATGTTTCCTGTATTTGATAAGAAGGTGCTGAATCATGTATACACCTGCTAATTTCTGTTCGTCGGGGGAGAGGTTCAGAAATGTCTGTGCTACTGTGTCATCATTATATATGTCTGCATTTTCGGCCCATGATACAGCTGATCGGGCTAGTTCTTGTTCATCCATAGAATTGAGTACATGGTACCCAACTCGATCTCGAAGCCTTTTATCAGTTTCCTGGAACTGATGCTCAGCAGAATTCGGATTTGTTAAGGCAGAGAAGAAAACTCTCTTGCTCTCTGGACGGATACCCTTCCTAAGGTAAGTTCCCTTACCTACATATGCTATGGTGCCTACATTTCTTTCGGGTTCTTCCTGTTCTGAACAAACTCATATATTCTGTCTAGACGCTCCTTCATTCCTGCATAGCATAACAAGCTATCAGTAGCAGATCTTAACCGTAATGATGCCAATATCATTAAATCGTCTTTTCCGGGTACTGGATCATATCTGCAAACTGACATGTTTTCTTTTAATGTGTCAAGGCGGGATGAATTAGAGGAATGGGGAGATCTGTGCATAAGAGGACTCTGCATACCTCTGAGATTGAATCTGTGAGTTGGTGGCGGGGTCTGAGGACCCGCGGTCGCACCTCCTGAAGCGGACGCTTGTGCATTACCTCCCTGTGGAGTCTGTATCTGAACTTGAATTTGTCGTTTAGGTGGATCAGGCAAACGTGGTTTTGGTAGGTCAGTTTTGAGTACAGGAAGCGGCGGGGCTGGCGGAACGGGGGAGGTCTGTTGCGGTACCGGCGGAACGTGACCTGGGGGTGGAGTGCCACCCCCGTCCCTGTCAGTAGGCAGGGCACGAACAGGCAGATTGGTGTAGGCTGGTGCTACATCTTCTAAGTATGAATTTAGGAATATGTCTTTAGTAGTCTTGTGCATTACTTTAGTTGGAACTAATGGTGACGGCAAATTTTTCGGTATTTCTGAAATGGCGTCAGGTGTACCTTCGGCCAAAAGATACATGTTGTTCACTTGGCTATTTCGGATGCGATCTATTTGTTCTGATTTTACTCGAATTCCTTCAATAACTAATTCGTTTTCTTGGGCCTTTTCTGATTCTTTAAGTCTGTCTTCTCTACGAAGTGCTCGTTCAGCACGTTTATGGGATTCCTTACGCCAAAATTCTATGGCGTCTTTCTGAGATTGTCTGGCTTTCTTTTTCCGTAATGCTTCTTCTACCTTTATGATGCACTCGGCATCCCATGTTCCGTTAACTGGCCATCGGTATCTTTCCTCTAGGTGCTTGGTATAATCAGTCCATAACTCTAGATACAATATGGCGTCTATGCCATGTTTGTTATACATGAAATTACCTGGAGTGTCCCTAGGGGGGATCGGAATTTCTTCCTCTAAAATCCCTTTCCTAGTTCCTATCTGCTTTAACTTGTTGAAAAACGGCATTGTGCCTACTTGATACTGAAATGCTCGATCCTTGATACTTAATTCTGAATGTAACTATTTATACAAAAAAAACACAATAATGCACAAGAAAACAATCACATTCATACCACGACATTAATCACAAAAAACATTTAAAACGTAGATGACTACCCCACTATACTAGATGTACTGCTCAACAGTACAGATACACTGTTGTAACAGTGCAAAAATTCAGAAATTCGGAATACTAGATATACTGCTAAACAGTACAGATACACTGCCTAAAACAGTGCAGACCGGACTTGCGTACCCAAACCCGTCTAGATACGACCCAGCAATGGTACTCACCGGGAAGCACGGAAACAGAAGGCCTCGGAAAACTCGACTGGACTCGACTCGATACTTCGGAAAACTTCGGAAAACTTCGGGAATTTTCGGAAAACTTTCGGAAAACTGGTGGGCCTCTTGACACCTCGGACCTTGCTTCTTTCGGCTAGGCTCTGGTCGGGATCCTCCGCACTCCTCACCGCCTCGTCTGGGCACTGATCGCAGTCTTCGTCACCTCCGTGGGTCAGAGGGAGATGCAGGAAATCCTGCCGGTACGCGTATGTTCCTTCTAACTGATGGCAGGGGACAGAGCTTGCAATGCGCCAACCGGCGCGTGAGGTGGGGGAGGGGTCCCTGTTCGGGCGCCAAAATGACGTAAATAATTAATTTACTCTCTTAATTTCTATGCAGGTAAGTACTTAATCAATAATAACTCAGATCGGGTGAAAAAAGACAGAGTCCGTGGTGTTAGAGTTCTAAGGGTTTTATTCCTTAAAAAGGAATGGTCATGGCCAGGATATCATGTTCTGACCACCACACAGGGTGTCAGAAGGGATAGATGAGCGCGCTAACATTTTATTAACAGTACATAGCTTATATACTTATTGTACACCATTGAAAACAGTATAGAAGGCGTAACAGCTGAGAGAAGACAAGATAACAATATGCACGTGGTACATGTGCGTAATCAAGAGGCGTGAACTAGAGGTGTGTTCTGGAAACGTCACTGATAGGTGTCACAAAGGGGTGGCACTAACAGAAAATGTGGCAATGTCAGCAGAAATCGGAAGCTTGGATGCGCACGCAGCTGCATGACGTGTAATTGGAGGGGTGCAGGGGACTTGACATTTACACTGACGGAAAGAGACAAAAGTCTGGCATGTCAGATCAACTTGGGCTTCTATCATATCTGATATCTGATGTTTAGGAACTAAGCTATCTGGGCGGAAAGGTCTCTGGGGCAGAAGCTATTCTATACTTGCTGTGAGTGCGTGTATAAGCGCCTGGGTGTCTGTATGAGAAGCGTGGGGGCATGGGGCCTTCCATGGAAGCATGGCAACGAAGCTATGAATTACTTGCACAGAGACAGGTCGGCCCTTTAGCCCTGTAGCTGAGGAAGGATGTTTACTGAAGCTAGCAGGCAGGAATGTATTTTCGGGGAGGGAAACAGATAACTCGAAGGTTATAGTCAATCTTGGCAGGCAGCAGGCTGAGCCGAGCGCGAGGGGCCGCGCTGAAAGTAAGTCAGAGTTCACGAGTACGGGGGCTGCCTGGGCAGAGATTTCTCGGAGTCAGAAGCCAGAAAAGAGGCTCGGTGGCAGAGATTTAGGGCCTACTTCAGCCAGAGCTGAAAAACGTAGGAGTACACTACAAAAAGACGTTGGCATAGCATACTTAGGAACGGACCATTCGACCCATTCATGGTGGGTCTGAAAGAGGACATGTTAACGTTGGACGCAAATGTATTTGCGTCTTCATAGCTGACACAGGAGGGAAGTTACATGCACTTTAACTCGTACATGGAGACGGTGGGGTACTCGCTAGGGAACACAACTTGACCATAAAATTTAGATTACCTCCTTCCTTCGGCGTCAAAGATTCGAGGTTTATTACTGCAGGGAACACAGAAGTCACAAGAAGTACAACACGTGTAGGTTCTAGGAGACTGCTTCAAATTGTATCTGTGGATCGCTCTTTTTATGCAGTTTTTTGTCATAGGATAACATGACAAACAAAAGATTACAACCTGGTTCCCACAGTAAATGTCATAGGGGTCGCTTTCATGTATTCAGGGCCCGGAACATAATTACAGTAGCATTTGGCAATTCCCAACTGTAAAAGTACATCTTCCCACCACTAGTACATTCCGTTCAGCTGTAAACGAATCAAGGAAGAGACAGAAACAGGTGCAGAGGAAGACGAGGATAGCGAACAGATCGAAGAGGGTGTAAAAGGGGGTGGTATCAGGAAACACGATTGCAGGGATCAAAGGAGACGTGCCTAATGAATGCACAACTGGAACAATAGAACGGCACGGCAAGATGAGCCTCGAGCGGGGCCATCTGCCTTACAGTGTCATCCCCCTCATCATAAAGACACCCTCAAAGGAACACGTGTCTTCCGCAAGAGTTTGGGAATCCCAGGGTCACGAAGCGAACAGCGTCCGTTCGCTGGCTACTTGAGGGCAAGAAACAAAATGGATGCCGTATCTAAAATGGAACCCGTGGGTTCAGATGAAGAAACCCACGAAACAAACGAACGGTTTAGGCTAGCACAGCGAAAACGCGTACACCCACTGAACCCGTCATTTGCGGTTCATAGATACCAGACTCGACCATATTCGGGCAAGTCGAAAAACACCACTTACGATTGTCACGGAGCCTCACTACCTGCTACTTGCTTCTTTTTGCCTGATTTCTGCTGCCATTGACAGAGTATGTGTTTCCTGATTTCTACAGCCTGCTGTTGTTTCCTCCTACCTTACTCCTACTGCCTTTAACATATAATTTCATACTGCCTATGTCAGGTCGTATACTTTCAGCTGACACATAGTCCCTGCTACTTTTTACAAGGCATATTCTTACTGCTTCTGAGCGTTTGTACAGCATTTCAGCAGCCCATTCCATGACTAACAGTGATTTCTGACTGACTGGCAGACTGCTGAACAGTGATTGCTCCCTACTTATGCCATATTTTTCCTTGTGGAGGAGCTGTTGTCTGCAATTTACCTCTCAATGTCATTTGGATTGGGACTTGAAACCTTGACTGTTTTTACATCTTGCGCATGAAACCTGCTTCTGCTTTTAAAACAGCCTTGAGCATCTTTGACAAACTTTCATGTTTTATTATGTGCAACATCGCTGGGGACACATTTTTGGTGTGCTTTGATACTGTAAACCTTGCCTTTACATTTTGTATCTGCGCCATAAAAATGGAATAAACTGTCACCTACTTACAATGTCTGTTGGTTGCAGCGCGAGCTCTGTCCTCTCCTCGCACAGCGCCCTGCTGCCTCCTTGATGTACTGCCAAGACGTGCCAACAGCTACCCGGCATTGCGTCCCCTACGTGATGCCATCTTGCGACTGCTAGCTTACTCTGCAGTTTCAGTCATTGCCATCCGCGCTGCTCGTTCAATAAAGTTCATTCTCATTTTGCATTGGACCTTTAACATCGGTGTGGCATTTTCGGCTGCAATTCATGTCTCTATGAAGATTTTCATGTCTGTTATCCTCTATGTCTCCACATCCACAAGTGAAACCAATGGAACTGGACTATTTAAAACCAGTGAATACCACGAGACACTCTCCCGGAATACCACGGCCGGACAACAGGTTCTCTACAGGTCCCGACTGAAAGTCTTGTGAGTACCATGCCCTTTATCGACAGTCCGGGTAAGCTACCCCCGCTTTTCTTTGCAGGTTGCCCCATAACTGCCACTGCACATTCACGTGGTCTCAGGTATCGCCCTTACCTCATCTAATTATACCCTAAAGGCTGGCTTAATCAATGCTAGATCTCTGCCAAAACATGCCCAGCATATACAGGATCTCTTAATTGACGACAACGTAGACTGTCTCTCTATTACAGAGACTTGGCTTAAACCTTGGTGCACTCCTGATCTGGTGCATGCCCTACCTCCAGGGTATGGCATTCAAAGGGTTGACAGAGGTAATGAACAACGGGGGGGAGTAGCCATCATACATAGAGATACATTTGGTTGTTCGGTGACAGAAATCCATGAATTAAAGGATGCGGAAGGGATGGGTTTCTGTCTTAAAATCCACGACAACTTCTCTTTTGCCGGGGCACTGATTTATCGCCCTCCTGGATCCTGTACAGGTTTTCTAGGGAGTATTGGAGAGGTGCTAAGTCCATTGATACTTAGATACTCTAATTTTACTATGCTGGGGGACATGAACATTTACCTAGAGTCCACAACGGAAGCATCCACTGCCTCCTTTAGAGAAACCATGGATGTACTGGGTCTCAAAATTTGTGATACCCAAGCCACCCATGAGGCTGGACACACGATAGACTGCATTGCCACTAACTTAGATAAATTAACAACAGACCATCTGAAACCCCAAATATGGACGGATCACGTACTAATACCTTTTACGCTTACACTGGAGACTAATGCTAAAAATAAACATACAGTTGAACGCAACCAGGCCAGACAAGATGACTGGAAAGCTACTATGAACCATCCAGAATTAATTACTATAGCTAGAGAATGCAGATCTAAGCTAGCAGGATCCCCAAACCTAAACACTTTTAGGGCTTGGATGATTGAACTAAAAAGTATGACCGGACAGGGAAGACTCAAATCTAGACCCGGGAAAAAGAAGAGATCAGCTCCTTGGTTTGACCGAGAGCTTAAAAACAAACAGGGGGAGCTACGACGGGCTGAACGTAGCTGGCGGAAAAATTACCACAGCACAGAACGTGGTAAATATAAAAAGATTAAGAAAGCGTATCACGCACTAATCAAACAGGCTAAAACAAAGTATTTCACGTCAGCCATAGTAACAGCCAATAGCAAACATAAAGCGATTTTTAAAATTGTGAACGATTTTAGTAAACCTAAATGTCTAATGCAAGACATTCCACCCTCACAAATGCTTTGTGACTCTATCGCAGACTTCTTTGAAGAAAAGCTTCAGGGTCTGACAAAAGATTTTGAGGTCCCTATTACTGGTCCAAGGTATGAGGACGATAACACAATGCAGGAGGCCACCCAGCTTACAGCCTTTCGTACAATCAGTCTGGAGGAGACAAAACGTGGCATCCTGGCAACTAAATCGGGATCACCATTTGACCCATGCCCTATCGGACTCCTGCATCTCATTGTAGATATTGTCATCCCAGACATAAATGACATTGTCAATAACTCACTGTCTACGGCCAACGTCCCCTCAGAGTGGAAACTGGCAGCAGTGAAAACCTCTACAAAAAAAACAGCTTCCCGACCCCACCACACTATCAAATCTACGTCCCATCTCACTACTCCCGGCACTGTGTAAAATCACGGAGTCAACAGTAAATAAACAGCTCACACGCTTTTTGGAAGACAGTGAAGCATGGCACCCCAACCAAGCTGGTTTCAGGACTCAACATTCCACCGAATCAGCTCTCCTGTTCACTACTGAAACTATCCGCTCAGCCCTAGATCAGGGCAAGAAGGCCGTCCTGATATTATTAGACCTGTCGGCGGCCTTCGACACGGTCTCGCATGTTATCATAATAGACCGGCTAATAACATCTGGCATTAAAGGCACTGCCTTGGAGTGGATAAAGAATTTTCTCAGTGACAGGAGACAAGTGGTGACCTTGGGGGAATTCCGTTCCAGTGAGAAACCACTGTCGACGGGAGTACCTCAAGGTTCCAGCTTGAGTCCGACATTGTTCAATGTCTATACCGCACCCCTGATAAAGTTAATATCGTCCTTCGGCATAGAGGTAATAGCATATGCCGACGATACTCAACGGATCCTGGTAATGGAGAAAGATAACCAGGTCTGGGAGGAAAAACTTAAATGTTGCTTAACGGCCACCTTTGATTGGATGCAGAGAAACCATCTAAAATGCAACACAGGCAAAACCGAGATCATGCCGATAGGCCCAAAAAATGAATTTATTCCCAGACTATGGTGGCCCGAGAAGGCAGAAATACCACCCCATACCACCTCCTCAGCCCGTAACCTTGGGGTACACTTCGACGCCGATTTATCTTTTAAACATCAGGCGTCAAAAGTGGCAGGCACTTGCTTTGGGGTGATAAAAGGGCTCAGGAAGTTCTTTGACTTGCTGCCCCTCGAAGCAAGGAAAACAGTCACGATTGCATTAGTTACATCTCGCATTGACTATTGTAACAGCTTGTATGCCGGTACCAATAAGGCGGTCACCCATAAACTCCAGATGGTACAGCACGCGGCAGCAAGGCTGGTTTTAAAATGGCCTAGAAAATCCTCAGCAACCAAAGCCCTTAATGTACTACACTGGCTGCCCATAACAAAAAGGGTACTGTACAAAGTGCTGATAATTACCTTACGAGCTGTCCACGATCTAGGCCCACTATACCTAAGGAAACAATATGTAAGATACTGCCCAACTCGAGAACTACGGTCCTCAAATGCCAACCTACTGACCGTTCCAGGGTTTAGACTTAAAACCCGTGGGGGTAAATCCCTGGCGGTGCTAGGTGCAAAAGCAAGGAATGCCCTCCCCCCACACTTAAGAGCACTGGACAAGGAATTAGAATTCCGCAAACAATTAAAAACTTGGATCTATAATCTTCCAGATATAACCGCCAGAGCACTAGTGTGACTCCGGTCCTGGTCTCCTCAAGCAGTAAGGCAACTTTAACATCAGGTTGACCACACATTGGCGCCGAGATGCTCCTTGGAGCGATTGTTAGCGCGGTATAAATGGGCCATTACATTACATTACTCTTGGACTCTTCGTTTTCTAGGGTCAAAACCTCTGCCGGGTGATTCCTTGAGGCATTTGCGGCAACTAGCCAGTGTGAGGATACCTTACTTTTTATGTGCCTACCACCCCACTATTTGTGAGTGTTGCTTACGCTGTTTAGCCCACTACAATACCCACGCATATCTTGTTAATCCTCACCTTAACCATACCACCAATATGGCTACACATTTTGCCGCTGTTTTATCGTCTACACAGCACTTTTTTGCATATTACACGTTTACTTAAAATTAAGACTGCACTATAAGCTATCTTTTGGTCCTGAGGAAAGCCAGTTTTAACAGTAAAGGCCTGGCTGAAACATGTAGACCACACCTGGATGCAGAAGGCCCTAATAAATACTCCTATACATCCATCAGCCTTTTTAATGCTAACAGAGGCCCAGTGATTAAAGTATTGATTACCCTCGGGTATTGGGACCACTGTATAGCTTTTAATTTTCACTTTCACGTCACCACACTGCACACTCAGCAATATACCTGCTCCGCTGTATCCAGGTGTCGAAGTACACCAGGGACACATTCGGTGTCACTGGGTGGGCCCGATGATGAAGCATGCCACCAACTAGGTTGGTGGGTGAGGGCTTCATGATCAAACCAAATGGTTTGCCCCTTAACATACAGTTCTGAGTCACTTCACGAAAAGGCTAGTCCTTATTGATAATACAGGTTAGATTAATAACCTTTCTTTCCAGAGCGAAGATCTTCCCTCCAAGGAGAAAATATAGGTGGAGCTAATCCATCAACTGCTGTTGCTGGGTGCCAGGCACCAAGTTGAACCACAGTGAAGGCAGTGAGGGGGAAAGGAGTTGGGTTTCAGAGGCCATGTGGCCAGAGACACTGGACAACGCCATTTTGAACAAACCCAGAAGTTGTACAAGAAGGAGGGAGTAGCGGCAGGGAAGTGATGTATCGCTGTTTGATAGGACACACAGAGACTTCCTGCCAGCCCCCTACTCAACTTTTCAAATGTACTTGCTCAGGAAGAGAAGCTCTCTCTGGGGTGTGGTCTGCTGAGGTGGAAGGTGCTGGAGCCTGGCAATGGGCAGTTGGAAGGAGAGACGCCCTGACTGTCACCCAGGCCCCTGACAGCACCAGAAACACCACACAGAACCGGTGCGCAGAAGCAGGGGCCTCTGCGCAGGGAGAAGAGAGGTGCAGGGAGCCAGTTAAGACCGCTCCCTGCAGAATGCACCCTCATGGAGACTCGGAGAGTGAAGGAAAGTGCTGCCAGTGGTGGCTGGGGGACACCACCAGGAGCAGGAAGACGCAAAAATGGGGCAGATCGGACCCCCAGGGGCTGAGATATGGCCCCTGGAATGTAGGCGACCTTTGACCCCTAAGAAGACCGACGACGAAGCACGTGGGGCTCCTCCGCCGGTCTCAGAGATGCCCCTGGGGTGGGTCAGGTCCTGGGGGCTGCCCCCAAGGAGAAGTAAAGCTGGGGAGCGCCTTCGCGCTCCCCGTGAAGGTGCCCTGAATGGGGATTAGGACCCCACCCTGGCCCCCACCGAAGATGGAGGCGGGGGAGCGATGTTGTGCCCCCCCACGTGGAGGAAATCCAGGGAGCGCCATCGCGCTCCCCATGACAATGCCCGCACGGGGTGCCAGGAGCCCACCCTGGCCCCCCTGAATAAAATGGCGATGGGGCGCGCCATCGCACAAGCCCATGCAGAGGAGGAGGAGGGGTCCGGGACCCCATCACCGGGCCCCGGAGCCGAGCCAGGGAGCGTCGCGCTCCCTGTGAAGGTGTGCGCGAGGGGGTCAGGAGCCCACTCTGGCCCCCCAAAGAAGAACCGAGGTTGGGGAGCGCCATCGCGCTCCCCGGGACGGAGTGCCTGGGGACCCGAGACCCTGTCTCTGGGCCCCGTGAGGAAGAAGAGGGGGAGTTCTGTCACGTTCCCCTCTGGCCCTGCAGGAACAGCGGGATCCGGTGAGGAGCGGGCAGACCAGGTCAGAGCGTCCGGCTCCCGTAGCAGTACGAGAGAGTGCTGGCCCATCGACGAGCCGGCAGGGGCAGCCGGGGGTGGGCTCCGGGGCTGCCCTGCAATGAGGCAGCCATGTGAGGGTCCTGGGTGGGACCGGAACCCCTGAAGGAAAAGAGGAGGCGGCAATGCGGGTGCCCAGGTGGGACCGGGCCCCGCAGAACTAAGAGCAGCCGGGGTTGGGCTTCCCCCCGTGGCAGCATGCACTCACCGGGAGAGGAGCAGCCGGGGGTAGGCTCTCCGAGCTGTGAAATATACCCTGGGTGGTCCGGGTGGGACCGGGCCCCCACCGAAGAGCGGAATGCGGCGAAGCAGACAGCCGGAGGATCGCGCTTTTCCCAACTCAGTGGGGAGCCGCTAATCAAATATGCACGCCTTCCCATAATACTTTGCAGGGCCTGCAAGGTCAAAACATCATGTTTTTCAGCATGTGGTGGCCCCAGGAGAACGGGTCACCGCCACATTAGTCAAAAGGTTCAGGGGGAGCTGCTTGAGAGGCGCAGTTTCCCCCAGCATGAAACTGGAAGTCCCTCCCTAAGTGTCTTAGGGACTGGAGAGAATAACCCCTCAAGGGCTCAGCATGCATTTTAAGCCTTCTGAGCTGGAACTTTAGTTCTTCAGCTGAGGGTGATTGAAACGTGCTTCATGAAGTGAAGGGCTGAGATGGTTGATGTCTGGAAGAAGGCATCCACTGGAGGTGAAGAGGTGTAATTGGACAACAAATGCTTTTACTAATGTTATCCTTTATAGAGGGACTGGAGTTCATGTGTCTAGTGTGAAGTACATGATTAAGGTGGAGTCATAAGCAAAGTGGATTTAAGTGGCTAGACAGTCCTGCTAGGGTATCTGACTGTATTTACTTAAACCTGTGATTTTATCTGTGATGCCTTTAGGGGCTGTAATTGCGATGCATTCTAATGATATCCAAATGTTATGAGTACTGTCACTCTAAAGTGATGCTTAAACATGTGTTCTTGCTGCTGCGCTTAGGTGAAGAGCCCAGACCGTTAGCCCTTAAGATTTAGAGGTGCATACCTTATGGTCAGTGGGAAATGCTTGGTTAGGGTTTTGTGTCACCAAGGCAGGGTTACCTATTTTAAATGCTGGTGGAAGTACTGGGGTGGGTCGCCACTGGGATGGTGCCATTGCGCAGGGCCCTTGCTCCAGGTTGTGATCCACTAACTGCATCGGGGGCAAGATGATGTGCATACATGGGAGTGGTGGTATTAGACCCCACCCCCCCTTGCGGGACGGGTGGAGATGTTATGCAATGTCACAAAGTAATTCCAACAATTTATGTATATTTGTAAATTGGTGCAAAGTATTTAGTAGTGTGTGTGTTTAATAAATGTACCCTTACTTTTATAAAGCAAAGTACAGACTGGACAATCAATTATTGAGTGTTATTTTTGCACACCTGCAAATGGCGATTACTAGCTCACACCGCCTTCCTTGAGTAAGACTCAGAGTGCTCTGCAACGCTACCCTCTGAGAGTCAGGCGCTACAATTGGGTGTTTGGTTCCCAGTGAAGGACAAATGTAGTCATGTTATTTGTGCAGGCCTCACAGATGCTGCCTCATTCTCCAACAGAGACCCACCCTAGGGCAGTGGTAATGTTGCTGTTTACATCATTGCTGAGCTGGAAAGTACACAGAAAGGCGCACAAGAGGGTACACACTGGATCCCAACACCAGTGCATGACACAGGTCCATGACAGCTGCCCTAAGGGCAGATTGGGGTTGAGCAGAGGGAAGTGTGGAATGACTATAGACAGGGCAGATGTGAGATAAAATTCCTTCAATGACCCCAACCCCAGCATACAACTGCCTAACATGGAACATACGGAGAATGGTGATGCCTAGCAAATGGAATGCAGTACATGCTTGTCTTCGATGCCACCATGTTCAAATAGCCTGCCTGGAGGAAACACATTTGGTAGCCATTAAATTACAAAAAGTGCAGAAGAGGTGGAGGGGACAGTATATGGCACAGGTTTCTTCACCTTTGATAGGGGGGTGCTGGTTTGGATTTCCCTGGGGTCTTTATGTAATAGAGTCACATAAATGTGATCCTTATGGTAGATATGTAGTACTAGAAGGGGATCTAGATGGAAACCCCCTCTCGTGATAGCACTCTACGCACACAACACTCAGCTTTCCTGAATCACTTGACACTGGCCATCCACCAGAATCCACAGGCGCCATATCTATGGGGAGGCGATTTTAACTGTGTCCCAGACAATGACCTGGATAGGTCCACCCAACCAATGGTTGAAGCCTGGTGCTACTGCCTTACACAACACTTCAGTCACTGGATGGGTCGCTGGGGGAGATATGGCAGTTGATACATCAGATTGGGATAAAGTACTTATTTGAGGTCATATTGCCCAATTTCTCTAATCAATGCAGATTCAAAGATCTATACATTTATTCTCACCAACCGACTATCAGCCATCATCACAGGATTGATCCACTTGAACCATCATGGCTTTTTTCCGGGATGTGACACAACCTCACACGTCAATACAGCAATAACCGCCTTGGAGTCTGCATCTGCTGTCGAGGGCCCAGTGGGTATGAGTTTTCTTAACCCGGAGAAGGCTTTCGACAGGGTCTCTTGATCCTTCCTTTGGGAGGTTATGGAGACAGCTGGAGTTGATTCCCGCTTTGTCTCCAGAATCCATCACCTTTGCACTGGTCTGAAACCAAGAATTCGCGGTTCGGGATCTCTCTCCGATCTCAATGTTATATTCCATGATGCCAGGCAGGGGTGTCCTCTTTCCCCTCAGTTGTTCACTTTATACATTGAGCCCTTCATTCAATCTCTCAAATCGGCCGAGGATATCCAGCCCTTGAGAATACATTGGTTTGAGGTTAAGGTCCTAACCTATGCAGGTGACATGTTTGTTTTAAATCCTACCCATGCTAGAGACTTAAGGGCGGTAGAGGCAGCCACTCACTCATGCAGGCAGTTTTCTGGCTATAAGCTAACTTCTGATAAAGCACAGGTTGTGTCTAAGGTCACTTCCCCCGTTCAGGATAATAGATGAGTTACAGGCAGTTGTGTATCTGGGAGTAGAGCTATTGGTTTATATGGTGGAGATTGTTGAAAACAACGATGGGAAGCTATATCAACACACAATTAATGTTTTTACTAAGTGGAATAGTCTTAATCTGGACTTGATAGTTCACTGTACCGTTATTAAAATGATTATCCTCCCGAGGTACTTATATCTCTTCCACTGTATTCCTCTTTTCCTCCCTGTGGCCTTTTTTGATAAGATAGAATTTTCATGGAAGAAGTGTATTTGGTGTTATAGGAAGCCTCGCTATAAGATACAGTTTCTTCAGCAGCCTAAGGAGGATGGTGGGGTCTCTCTCTCAGTCCTGCAGGTTTATTATCTCGCCTTGTTTTATTTCTCGACTTCATTTGGTTCCGGACTGGGGAATATGGGAACAGGGGCGTATGTTTGATGACTTTTTCTGTTAGGGGAATCGATTGTTCCAGGAGTTGGTATATTTATTTATTTAATGTGATGTTATATAGCGCAAACATTACCCGAAGGTGTCAGAGAGCTTTACAAAAGAACAATTTTCGTTACATAAGGGCTTAGGATTACATGATTTACATAAGAGATACAAACAGAATACAAATATATATATATTGCAAATGAACAAGTGGAGTGAAAGGAGGGAAAAATTGCAAATGTACAGGTTGTAAAGTCACTCATGGACGAGATACAAACAGATAAACTCTAAAACCACATAGGAGTGCTAGTAAGTACAAAGGTCTACTACGTATACTAGTGGTTTGAGTTATATATACAAGTGGAGTGAAAGGAGGTAAAAATTGCAAACATACAAGTTGTAAAGTCATTCAAGGAAGAGATACAAACAGATACACTCTAAAGTCACATAGGATTGGTAGTAAGTACAAAGGTCAACTACATATACTAGTGGTTAGAGTTATATATATATATATACTTGAGAAAATGTCTACATATGCACTTAATATGAGGCTGTAAAAATGTTTAAAGCGCGTAAAGCAGAGCGTTTGCTTCTAAGTCTGTAAATAGTACTAAAAACGTTGCTATCTGCAATTTTGCATAAACATGAAATGTAACTTGACCACAAATCCCATAATGCACCATAACTGTCTGAAATGGGATAAATAGTGGACATAGAAAAAAGCTCACTTACCGTGAACAAAGCCTGTGATGGCTGAAACGCGTTGGTCCGAGCTGGAGAAATAAAGGAATTGTTGTTTATAACCATAAACGCTGAGTGCCGCATCATTGGGGAGAAAAAAAAATATATATATATATATACAAATAGCAAATTCACTCAGGATTACATTTTAACAGCGATTAGGTTTGGACAATTATATGTTACATATTTACAGAGCAAGAAATTCTTGCCATCGTTCAGCCAGGTGTTCAGGTGGTGTTGCACTCAAGGGTGGTGGTCTTGAGTCTGGAGGGATCCCCCAGTTGGAGATGTCCATAGGGGTAGAAGGCCGTTGAGTTCAGTCTGAGCGGCACATAGTACAGGAACAACGCTCCTTGGTGCACGTGAGCACAGTGTGGCTAGCCTGGCACGGGGTTGAGGCATAAGAGCTTTAGCATGGTGTCTGGTATACTGAATCAGTTTCTTGTAGAGTTCAGTCTGAGCGGCACATAGTACAGGAACAACGCTCCTTGGTGCATGTGGGCAGTGCGAGTGTTCCCATGGCGTTGTCAGGAAGTGCTGGCACAGACTAACATGATACCACGCTTCAGAAGTTCTACTCCATCTGGGCTGGCTATTCACAGTCTGTATAGTGGACACAGATTATGTGTAGTCGGTTTAAGACCTTAAAGGTGTTTCATCTCATTTGAGGTTCTTTCAAGCAAATATTTCCAGCTACAACTCTGCTTAATCAACCTACATAGATATAACCCTAATCTACCTTCTTCTATTCATGATAGTTTTCGGGAGAACTGGGAGAAGGCCAGCCTCCTTAATATGGATCGAATGTTTGAGGGGGGATATCTTTCTCTTCTTTGAGAATTTGCTGCAGCAGTTTCCCCTTCCTCGTACTGGCTTTTAAAGGTATCTGCAAGCATGGCATTTTATTTCTAGTCATAATAAAGATGAGAATAGCTGCTCCAACAATGTCTTATTAGAGTTGGTAATTAAAGCTCCAGTGGAGAGAAATATTGGTTTGGTTTATAAGTTAATCTATTTTTTCTCACATGTTGAATCTGTTGATCCTTTTCAGTTGAGGGTGATTAAATGCAGTAAGTTCCTTAATACAGAGGTAACAACTGTGGATTTGAGGCGTAGTATTCCCTGGCTCAGTCGATTCTGAATGTGTCGCACATTAAGGCTAATCATATTACAGGTATCAATGGTTTTTATTATACTCCTTACCAACATCGACTCATGCAGCTTTGGGTGGATGATCGCTGCTTCTGCTGTGGTCTCGATGTAGCTCATGTTTTGGCCTCTTGCCTTACCCTGCAATTGTTTGGGGGTTTTGTCTTTGGGAAAACTAGCAGCATCTCAAATGTATCAGTAGTGTGGGATTCAAAGCTTATCATGCTAGGGCACTCATTGGTAATCCCTCAGCACTTGGCTGGCTTATATTTCTTCTCAATCTCTTTGGCTAGACTGGTGCTGGCACATTTCTTCCTCGCAGGTGGGGCCCCTGATCCCTGGAACTGGTGGCGCGAATTTCTGAACATATTCCTGTTGGAGATGACTTTGTTAGAGAATGATGCATAGAGGTGGAGGCTGAGTCGGATATGGGACCCAATTGGGCTTTGGATGAGGGAAACGCTTGCTGGTCATGATGCAGGAGTTTAGCTTATACTTATTACCACAATGCTCCCCTGCATTTTTAGGTCTCAAATATTCTATCCCGTAAGGGATAAATAGACAAGAGTATAGAGGGCAAACCAAGCTCTGAAACCATTGCGGATTGCGTCCAGTTCATGTGGTGCACTCGTGCGGAACGCGCGTCCACATCATAGCCATCAACCTCCCTCCCACGGGCATCTGAAGCTTCCCCAGCGTGCGCTCGGCCTCAGGCATTGAAGCGTGAAGCTTCCCAAGCGCGCGCTCAGCCTCACTTCTCCTCCCCCCTAATTCACCCCTGCCAGGACCCTAAGGCTGACTTTTCCAAATCTCTGTCCCTCACCCCTTCTTTATTTATTCTTTCTCTCACCCCTTTGTTTCTTTTCTCGTCTGCTTCTTTTCTATGTTTACTTCTCTCACCCCTATCATTTTCTCTCGCTATCTGACACTTTTTTTCTTTCTCTCTCCACACTATTCTTTCCTACTTCCCCCTCTATTCTCCCTCTCATCCTCCTTCTTTATCTTTCATCTCCCCTTCTATCCTTCCTGCCTCTCTTTAGCTCTCCATTCGTATTGTCGCGTCTTCTCTGGTCTCTCGCCTTTTCTCTTGTTTGTTCTCTTTCTCACCCTCTCTACTCTTAAAATCCCCCCCCTGCTTCTCAAGTGACTGAAAGAGTGAGTTCTAAAAACAAAAGATTCAATAGAAGTTCGAATTTACTTGAAAAACCCACTATAAGCTACAACATAAAGCATTTAAACCTGCGAGGATTGTACCTCGGGAAGACTGGGATAATTGCCGGCTTTGCCTTTCTGCCTTTGCCCTTTCATGAATACATGCCCTCTTTTGTTTGGTTTCAGTGCGCCACAGTTGTCTTCTGTCTGTGTACACACACGTACAAACAAATCAGCCACCTGAATGCACATGAACAAATGCTCCCACGTGCAACATCTCAGATAAATATCTACCACGCAAAAATACACACACACGCACACCTAAACAACCAACCACACAAACAAACGCACACGCAACTACCCAAATATACATACACAGTTACACACACAGACGCAACTACTCAAATACACGTATCTGGGCAAACAAATACACCAGATGCCTCACAGACACAAACAACCACATAAATACACCAACTCTCAGAAACGTGCAAACGCAACCACAACAATACACTTGGTACCCATGCAAATATATCCACATGCACAGACGCAGCTACCCAAATACACATTTGCACACATTCATAAGCTTCCATATACACACCTACCTGCACTGTTGTATTTCTATCTAGGACCCTAATTCAATATTCCCGATTCATGCCCTTATCTGGTTATAACTAATAATATCCTTATAAAGGCATAAGAATCATATCCATATTTAGTAATAGCTCATGCAGTCCAAAACACGGCAAGGTTACTCCCATAGACTCCTAGAAAGCACAACGCGTTCTTTAAACAAACCAAGCCTCCAGCAGCCCGGGAAAACCCCTTGCTTTTGTTTTGATTTGCACAAGAACTCCTAGAGTCCAGAAAGAACTGTTAGTTCTTAGTGACGTCTTATGTCCAACCTTATGTCAAACCCGGCACCTTTCAGTATAAATATACCAACGTTGCCTTAAGTAAACACACGGTGGTTGGGAGCAGAGCGACGTTCTACTTGCCCGGGAGCCCAGCTGTTTTGAGAGCCGACGGAAACCGCCCCTCCCCTTGACGCACTGAGAGAGACGCTGTCTTTTTCTCCAGCCGAGAAAATCCAGCTCCGGTGTTCCCAAGTCACCCTCGCGGGTTGCTGGGAGATCGAGTCCTGAGAAGCGAGATACAAGACCTCCTTCATTCTATAACCAAGGTACGGAGCGGATTAAAACCTTAAAGAGAATTCTTGATTGCGATACTTGGCAAGAACTTAACTTAAAAACTGCAACTTACTTACTCCTTCCCATGTATTAGGCTTAGGTCAGGTAGACCGGGGTAGGCGTATTTAGAAGCACCAGTTGAGTTTGTTAGTTAATGTTTTTATGTATGTATATATTTTATCCATTTTAAAGTATCATATGGCTAAGAAAACCATATCAATGCTTTTACAGTATTATTTCATAATACTACTTTTACTGTAAGCACTTTACTTTATAATAAGTATTGCAATTGTGGCAATTCATTTCTCTTGCATGAGAAAGAAGACTGCTCTATAAAATAACACCTTTTATTGAAAACGCCCGTCTCTCTATTTCTCTGCACTCTGGTGGAACTAAGCATGCATGATTAACTGAGTGAAATAGTTGTCTACTGTTTTCACACAACTCTGGAGATACACTCTTTATTCTGGGGGAGAAAAGTTGTCTTGTTTATGCGGTTGTCAGAAACTAATCCCTTCTTGTCTAAATCAGGACGGTTAACCCTTTCCTGAACATTCGAGAAAGTTTCCAGTGACCTCTGAGCTAGCTGTCAAAACTAATTAAGTCTAACATAGTCAGTAGAGACCTAGATGACCTTAGTCCTACGTCTACACTGCTGTTTATGTTATTCCAATGCGCAGAGCCTATTGGGAATATAGGAACTACAATACAGCACAACCACATAAATACACACACAGACATACGTACATTAGCAAATATACCCACGCGCACAGATGCAACCACACAAATAAGCATAGATTACACCCAAGCACACAAACATTCACAAACAACCAACTACACATAAACCCCTGCACACAAACGCCACCACACAAAATACATACGCGCACACAAATGCGTGTACATACTTACACACACTAAAACATGCTCACATATACACAGATATGCTCGCATATACACGCATGCCTACACGTATCCACACACACATACATACACGTGCATAAATACCTTCAGCGGTTCAGTTGTTTGATTATGCGGTAGTCACTGAAGCAATATTCTCGTGGTGTTTAGTAAATATGTATACTATCTGCCCGTGACATTTCTCTGGGCTCAGATAGCTGGACCAAGGAATGTAATGTTTATGAAATGCGTGAATGGCCCCTCCACTGTTTTCCTCGTTAGAGTCAACAAAAAACAATATAGGGTTATACCTAATGTTTATGAAAACCCAAGTCCTGTAGCAGGACAGATGGGAGTCGGGAGAGATATAGGCACAGCCTACGCTTTCAAAGTCATTGTCTTATCAGACTGTTCGACCTTCACCATCATTGGTCGCATTAGGACACAGGTAACTGGAAACAGATAGGGAAAGGCTGGGGATTTCGAGTACATAGAGGCAGTAAAGGCCTGTGTAGACAGAACCACCACAGCACCACTCAGCACCACCACAGCATCACTCAGCACCACCACAGCACCACTCATCACCACCACAGCACCACTCAGCACCACCACAGCACCACTCAGCATCACCACATCATCACTCAGTGCTACCCCAGCATCACTCAGCACCACCACATTATCACTCAGCACCACCACATTATCACTCAGCACCACCACAGCACCACTCAGCACCACCACAGCATCACTCAGCACCACTACAGCACCACTCAGCACCACCCCAGCACCACTCAGCACCACCACATTATCACTCAGCACCACCACATTATCACTCAGCACCACCACAGCACCACTCAGCACCAACACAGCATCACTCAGCACCACCACAGCATCACTTAGCACCACCACAGCACCACCCAGCACCACTCAGCACCACCCACCACAGCACCACTCAGCACCACCACAGCATCACTCAGCACCACCACAGCACCACTCAGCACCACTCAGCACCAATACAGCATCACTCAGCACCACCACAGCATCACTTAGCACCACTACAGCACCACCCAGCACCACCCAGCACCACTCAGCACCACTCAGCACCACCCACCACAGCATCACTCAGCACCACCACAGCATCACTCAGCACCACCACAGCACCACTCAGCACCACCACAGCATCACTCAGCACCACCACAGCATCTCTCAATTACACCACAGCATGTAAATTGAAAATTGATACTTGTATAGCGCACTACTCACCCGCAAGGGTCTCAAGGTGCTTGTACGAATACCGCTGTGGAACCCAGCCTGGCTTTCCCTGTGAGGCGTCCACTCCTGGGCACCCCCAAGGTGGAGGCCAGGCATCCTTAGCGTTGTGGGGGCCGTTGTGGAGATTAAGCAAGCTATTGCCCAGAGTTGCAGAGTGGGACTCCATGATTGGAATAGGCACTGAGGCGAGATTTATCAGGTCCGTGGAATTTTGAGCCCAAGACCTGCCGAGGCGGGGAATTGAACCCTGGTCCCGGGCTAGACCTCTGCATCAAGGTCTGCCGCTCTAATTATTGAGCCACACTTCTCCACTCTGGAACACTACAGCATCACTCTGGAACACCACAGCATCACTATGCGCTACCACAGCATTATTATGCGCCACCACAGAATCACTCAGGGCCTCCACAACATCACTCAGGGCCTCCACAGCATCACTCAGGGCCACTACAGCATCACTCAGGGGCACCACAACATCACTATGCGCTACCACAGCATCACTGAACGCCACAGCATCGCTCGTCGCCACCACAACATCACTCCGCGCCATCACAGCATCAATCTGTGCAACCATTCAACAACAACTGGTTCAAATATATTCTCTCAATGTTTCAAGCTTTATTACAAATGTCACAAAAAGATGTTAATATTTCACTTCTGCTCTTGGATTTTCGTCACAATGAAATACACTGAACATAATCTTCACAAAAGTTATTTACAAAAGTTTAAGCTATTGCCATTATAAATTACAATCACTTTTATTTAAGTATTAATTATTAAAAAAAATTAAAAGCCATTGTTATTTGTAATATCAATACATCTAAGTCACGTAAATACAAAACATGGTGCATTACAAATGCTATAGGTGTGACATTTGCAAAAGTTATAACTATTGCCATTGTAAATGACAAAGCTATTAACCCGTTGGCTGCTGCCGTCGGCCATTGGCCGACGGCAGCACTACCTCACTGGTGCTGCCGTCGGCCAATGGCCTACGCGACCGCGCCCGCAAAAGAGCGGAAGCAACCAACGGGTTAATTTAGCTATTTTCAAAACAAACACATAAATAAAAAAATTGTCATTTACAAGTCTCCAATAGCTCAAACGTTCCTAATGCGAGACCTATTGCATTGCAAATGCTTGTTAATTTTGAATTCTAAAACTTGAATCTGAATACTGACTGTTCTGTTGCTTCCTGTCTTATGTTTTTCGCTAAATGTTTTGTGGATACTTTATTCTGGGTACTAAATTTGTGTTTCCATTTCATCAATAAGAATAGAAAGGAGAGTGGCTGCATTTAAAAAAAAAACATTATGAGGTGGAGGGCATTAGAGGGAGCATGAAGTGGTCTACTAGACAACTGCTTGCTCTCTTCAGTACTCACAGTCTGCATTCACAAAGTGGACACTGTCCCACACAAACATCTTCCACTTTCCAAATTAATATTACCCTCTTTTAAGTGTCATTATCCAATCAATGGGTTGCAATTGGGGTCAGAAATGTCGGTACATCTCAATGCGAATTGTTTGGAAAGGGGGCTATCAATGTCCTGTCTTCTTCATAAGCAGTCGCAAAGTGTAGTATTCAAGCTTGTACCTTTCTTTCTGTTCCTGCAACCAAAGGTTTTTTTGTGACAGCTCTTTAAAACAATTCTAGTGTAGAACTTGATAATTAAAAGCTTGCAAAGAACGACTTTTTACCCTTCTCAAAAACAGCACTTAAACATTACAAAGAACACAAATCCTCCATTTGATGATTTTAATAACCCATC
The DNA here is from genome assembly GCF_964263255.1 of Lissotriton vulgaris. Classification (NCBI taxonomy): domain Eukaryota; kingdom Metazoa; phylum Chordata; class Amphibia; order Caudata; family Salamandridae; genus Lissotriton; species Lissotriton vulgaris. The sequence continues at coordinate 1,827,669,500 of NC_141691.1, forward strand.
AAAACAAAAACAAATCTGATTTGCTTCATAGGGACTTCAGACTTTATAGAAATATGTAATTTCTTAAAAAGCTTTTCATATATCAGATGAAATATACGGCCTGCAATAATAATACTGGCATGCGGTTAAGGAGCAAAATACAATAAAAAACTGAATAAACAAAATGTTTTTGGCAAGCCGCTGTTTGCATTTGGGTATAAATCGCGCAGCCACAATAAACCACTTTATTTTTTTACTAAGTCCTGCATTGTAAGATAATGGCCTTGACTGATCACAACGCTGGCATCCTTCTCGAAGCTGTCTAATTCTCTTTCTCTGGCATTTACTGGGCCCTTATTGCTGTAAATAAAAACATCTAACATAAATGAAAAGAGTATTCCTTGCCAGCGACTTGTTCTGTTCTGAAAATCTCTGCTAACACTACCACTCTCGCAGGCCACCTTCCCTAAATTACAATGTCTAGACACTCCATGTAATAATATATTGTTTTACCTTTCAAGCACATGTACATTAAATTCAGGGATATTTATTAATTTGGTTCAACGGCAGCTCCATCTTTCTTCTTGACCTGCATAGTCGGAAATTGTTTCAATTTTCCAAATTGGTATCATAACAGCAAGGAACAGTTGTACGTACTGAGAGCCATAAACCTTAGTTCACGGCATTTCATGAATATTTCCAGCTTGTGCTGATGAAATGAGGAAGACAATAATTTGGAGTACCCATAAATTGTGCTTGGCTGGCTTGCAGAAAAGGTCTTAAACTTGAACAAGTACAGTTTTACAGCCACGAACACTACTGCCATTACACTGGGATCAACTGCTAACCAACACGTCCTATTATCTCAATGAATTACAGCAGCAGGAACAGAATTGACCACTGCCCTGAAGATGTATTTGTTTATCTTTCATTTTTCATAAATTGTTCTTGGCCATTTTCCCCTTTATTAAATCCACATGGATGCTCTCAGTGGCCTCGTGATTTACATCATAGTTATCTGGCCACTGCTTCTGTTCTAGTCATGTTTCTTTTAGGCCAGGGTTCTTCCCGCTGATAGGGCATTTTTTCTTTTTTTGTTTTCTACAATGAATTACTCTTTTCATGTTAATTATCCAAGGTTTTGATGTAAAGAGCACTGTACAGCACAGCTTCATGCAGCAACTTTTCATTTTTTTCACGTCAAAATATGAACCGTATTTATCAAGGGGTTGCGTCGCTTTTGCACCACACAATATGGTGCTTGCGTGACTCAACCCCAAAAGGCGATTTATCAACTCACGCAAGGCCACTTTGTGTGACCCTGAGTGGCTTGATAAATCCAGAGTAACACAGCACAAATTGCTGTGTTTTGTTACTTGATCCCAGGGTTACTGCAGGCGTGTTCTCACACAACACCCACGGGTTTTGACACATTCCCCGATTAAGATTACGTTAAAAAAATACTTGTAAAGTGCATGGCTGCCTCAGCAAAGAGGCGTCCCAGTGCTGAAAGCCAGACTAAGCAGGAAATAGAACAGAGGGAAATATTCCTGAGATGGGACAGGAACAGGACGGAGGAAATTAGGCCTGGGAAAAAACCCACATCTTCACAAGACGTCTGAAAGCCTGATGGTCAGGGTTGCTGCGGATGTGGAGGGGGATAGAGTTCCAGAGAATGGGGGCCAGGCGTCTAAAGGAGTGACCGCCGGATCTAGCTCTGCGAATGTGAGGGATACAAACAAGACTCTGGTTCGCCAAACGTAGGGCACGCAAGGGGGTGTACCGAATACAAAGATTACTCAAGATGTCTGGGGCACTTCCTGTCCGTATCTTATGCGTGATGCAGAGCGTCTTGAAGCGAATACGCTGTTCCAGAGGCAGCCAGTGCAGGCAGCAGAGAAGATTAGAGGCATGACTGAATTTAGGAAGGGCAAAAATAGTATGGGCTGCCGCATTCTGGACCCTTTGCAATCTGATAAGCACTGATCTATTGGAGCTGAGCAGGAGCACATTGCAGAAGTCCAGGCGAGCCAGTATCGAAGCTTAGATAATCAGTTGGTGTGTTTGGGCATCAAAAAGGCCCAAGATCGGTCAAAGGCCATGCAATAGTCCAAAACGTTTCCTGGCTACTGAGTTGACATGTGTTTCAAAGTTGAGATTTTCATCAACTCGGAAGCCTAGGTTTTTCACCGCAGGTTTGGGATGAGGGGGATCACCTAGTGCCCGGGGCCACCAATCATTCGTCCAGAGATGAGGCTCTTTTCCAACCAGAAGAATCTCAGATTTGGTGGAATTCAATTGCAGGAAGTTTGCTGTCATCCATTCTGCAATTACCGAGATGTCTTCTTTGAATTTTATTTTGTCCTGCTCGGGTTCATTAGACAGGGCAATCACCAGTTGGGTGTCGTCAGCTTATGACACCAGGGATATTCCTCGTGCTTTGGCCATCTGTGCCAGAGGGCTCATATATATATTGAATAGCGTGGGGCTCAGTGCAGAGCTCTGCGGAACCCCACAACGGAGGGAGTGAACTTGAGAAGAGAAGGGAGGAAAGGTCACTTGATAGGTCCAGTCAGTCAGGAAGGAGAACCACTCTAGAGCTTCACTCCCAATTCCTATCTCTTCCAAGCGAAGGAGCAGGATTTCATTGGACACTGTGTCAAACGCCGCCTTTAGATCCAGCAGCACCAGTGCTGATGTGCTGCCGGCATGTAGCGCGGAATTGAGTTGCTCTACCACAGCCAATAAGGCTGACTCTGTGCTATATCTTGGTCGAAACCCATTTTGTGGGCTGTCAAGTATATGATTTGATTCTAGAAACTGTGTTAGAGAAGAGTTCACATGTGCTTCCAGAATTTTAGAGAGGAAAGGGAGTAATGAAATCGGGCGGTAATTCTCTGATTTACAAATGTCAAGTGTAGGTTTCTTGAGTAGAGGGACCACTTTTGCGTGTTTCCATGACTTAGGCACCATCGCAGTCGAGAGGGAGAGATTAGGTAGCTCCAGACACTCAGGCAAGAGACCTTGTTGAATTTTCCTGAATGCGTCTGGTTTAAGAGGATCATCTGGAGATCCAGATTTAATTTTGACTACTAGTCTCTCTAATTCCTTCAGGGAAATGGGGGGAAACGATGCAAGGAGGAGAGTCCAGTAAGAACATTCTTTTCACAAGCCCTGGGGGATATACCATGATTGAACTTTTGGTAGATATCTTCAACTTTCTTTAAAAAAAAGGTTGCAAGATCTTCACAGTGTTTGTTGGAGGAGATAGTCTTGCGCAATTCCCTTGGCGCGGAAATCAGGTCTTTCAAAAAAGAAAAGATAGTTTTACTGCGATTGGTGCTAGTATTAATCAAGATAGAGTAGTGAGCGACTGTGGATTTGCGCGCCAGCTTATGATAGGATTTGATGACCGCTCTATATAGTTTTTTGGCCTGGGGGTCATATGACCTCCTCCAAGATCTTTCCAAGGCCTTGCAATTTTTCTTAGCGAGGGTAAGATATTCTTTGAACCGGGCACTGGCCCTTGTGCTTTTAGAGTGTGTAAGTTTGAGGGGGATACACATATCTAAAGCTTGAATTATCCACCTTTGGCATGACGCATTAGCCTCTTCCATGTTTGTGGCTTTAACCAGAGGCTTTGCACAAAGCTGTGAGGAAGTCTACTTGGTTCAATTTATGCCAGGGCCGTTTTAAGGAGGGGTGTTGATTAGGGTGGGGGTTATGGCCAGCTATCGTTAGCCGCATCAAAATGAGAAAATGATCTGTCCAGATCATAGGGAGCGGTGACAAAACTTCCAGTGGCTCTAGATTCAAAAAGATAGGATCAAGGAGATGTCCCGCTCTGTGCGTCACACTGGGCGTCAGTTGAATCAGCTGACAGGCTGCCAAATCCCCCAGAAAGCTGATAATCTCCGTGGATTCTTGTAGCTCTAGATGGAGGGTCAGATCACCTATAATGGTAAGGTTGGCAATCTGGAGAGCCACTGTTACGACAGTATTTATTAGGGCTTCTCCAAAGACTTTAGATGGGCCAGGAGGTCGATAGATTAGCAGACCGGAGAAAGTGAAGTTAGCACTCAGTGAAATTTTAAATAGTGCACTCTCACAGTCAGGAAGATCAAAGGGGGACAGACTGCAAGAATGTACAGATTTGTAAATAATTGCAATCCCGCCCCCTCTTCCTCCAGATCTGGGAGGTCACTTCGTTCAGAAGGACAACATCTGGTGGTCATTCCCCGTACCAATCTAGCCAGAATGGGCGGTCGATCCTTTAGCCTGCTCGCTGCCAAGCTCTGGAACAGCCTCCCGGAAACTATCCGTGGCATGCAGGACCTTCTGGCTTTCAGGAAAGCCATCAAAACCCACCTCTTTCAGTAACCGCACCTCTTGCCTTCTGGTGCTTTCTTCTTTTTCTGTCTTTAGCTCTGCTCGCAGCGCCGGGACGCCCCTTTGCTGGGGCAGCCGAGCGCTATACAAATCCCAATAACATTAACATAACATTAACATCTATTTATGCTACATAATAATAATAATAATAATAATAATAATTATAACTATTATTAATATTATTACTGATAGACCTGCAAAGGAAAGTTTGCCCTCAAACTCAGGGAAGGCATCCAGCGATAATCACTGATCAAAGTTCAGATGTGTGGCCAATTGCCCTTGCCATCCTCTGTTGTTTCTGGAGCACGGTAATCATTTGGAGTGAAGTGTTTTGTTCATTTTAATCATCACTAGTCACTCCACATTTTGAGGAAAGAGGCAGGTCCTTCTGATGGCTACCGGACATGCAAGATACTTTCTTGCAAGCCTACAGAGGACCGACCAGTGTGCACTCTTGCCAAATCAATAGATCAATGGGTCTTGATCCAAGTGCACCTCTGTTGGGTGATGCAGATAGTCTTGGACCACCTTCTGTATTGCCAGTGGTGCTGCCAGTTGCTATCCTGCAATTCTGAACTTGACTAAATTCCTGCTGAATGAGCCTGACCTATTGCAGAGGTTGGCTGTGAACATAAAGCATTTGTTGCTGTGGGATTTGAAGTAGCTAGCAATGGTGCTGCCTGCTGGTGCAGAAGGTGCGAGCAAAGAGTACTGACTTCCGGGGGGTTGAATGCTGCACTTCAGAACCTCTGCCCTGGCACCAAATTTGCACCCAGTAGGCCTTTTTTTATACTGTACCACAATATTAAATGGAAGACCTTGAATATAGAGCTAGAACCCTTTGTAGTCTTGACAAATCCCTGTGTCATAATCTCAAAAGGAAGTAGCATTTGTAACAGGCACTCCAGTAGCCCCCATTTGTCCACCTCCATTGTCATGGTTTTGGCAGTTACATCCCCTCTCCTTTGAATTCCATAATTGTCGATAGTCTTGTATTGCTCAAACAGGCATTCCCGCATGTTGAAGGTTGAATTCCAAAGTGTTGGCATCTCCTGGACAAAGGCTTTTACAGGTCTTTTATTAGCATACTGAAGGATGCTCAACTGCTCCTAGGCTTTGGATGAATGACTGAAATTAGTGCACTAGCCCTTCTTTTTTGAGAAAGTCCTGCACAATTAGATTGAAGAAATGTGCAGAACACAGGACTTTGAAACATCCACCGTCAGCCATGGTTTTTTATTATATTAATGCCATTGTCAGCAGAAACAGTACAAACTGTGAGACCTATGGGTTTAAGCCATTCATAGACCTTGGTATTAAACTGTTCAAAAATGATGGTAGCTGTATGAGATTTCTCCATTACAAACATTGCAACTGTTGCATGCTGTCAAATGCCCTGAAAAGCATAATTTGCAGTGAGATCAGCAGGTAGCCTTCTTAGGGAGGTGGATTGGATGGACTGAACAGCACTCTGCTTCATACTGTTGTGAACCAATTGCAGCACTTCAGGATGTAGTGCTATCACAGCAACTCTGGCAAAATAGCTCCATCTAGGAACCTTTCAATTTCGGCAGAGGGCCTCCACAAATTCCAGGAAGCCCACTCCTGCCACAAAAGAAAAAGAGAGGAGGTAAAGCACTAACATTTTAGTAAGTTTCTCATTGTATGCTTTTTCTGGTGTTACAGCAACTCCTTAGTTAACATATCCTTAATAGTATCTGATTTTCTTTTGGTATTACAGCTACAAGAGACCTAGGTGTACCAGCAGTAGTTAGGCTGCCTGGGCACTTCGGGATGGAAGTTGCTGTATTCGACTGTGCCTTGTGCCATACAGAGATTTCTGTGATGAGGACTGTATGCTATAGGGAGGCTTACAGGGCTGCTTGGCGAGATGCTGCTGCTGGTATCCGCCTCTTCTTCGTCTTCCTTACCGTCTTCTTCTATTACTTGAGCTGCCACTTCTCTCTCACCACCAGCAGCTAGGTTTTTAAAGAGTACTTCCCAAATGATTGCATGTTGTTTTCTGGTACTGTAGTGCGATATGTGGTAAACAGAGCATATCGCAATGTAATCCTCATGCAGGGTAAACATAAGAAAGTTTCAAAAGGGGAGGAGAGCTTACTTATTGTGCCAAAGCTTGAAAAACCAGAGGTAAAGCTAGCTGATGTGTTGTTGTTTGCCTTTCTGTAGGGCATGCTTCCACTGTGTTAGGGGTAGTGGTAATGGCAGCTGCAGGTTTCTGATTGGTGGAACCACATGCTTCTCAGCAGGTTCAAGAAAGGTGATTTATACCTCCTCTGTGCCACTCTCTACACTGATGATCACTGGCTTGTCATTCTCATTACCACGAAGGTAAGGCTTTCAGGAACCTTCCAGTTCCTTTGTCTCTCTGACCCAGCCGAGAACCAATCCATGTCCAAATTATCAGAAGGTGTGCTTGGAGAAGATGGGGGAGTACTCTTTCTTTTCCTTGCTGAAAATTGTGAAGCTAATGGGGAAAGAGCAATCTTCTAAAACATATCTTACTCAGCAAGAACCTTAACCTTCTGTTCTGCTCCTACATCTGGAGACAATTACATTTCAGATGTACTGCTCTCCATGACTGCAGCCACTGCAGTGCTGAGTGGCATGGCCTTAGGGTTTGCTGGTAGTGGTGTAGTAAGGCTTATACGTCCATTGTCGACAATTGCTAAATTAGCATGAGCTTCACTGCCATGAACCTGCTTTTGCGCACGACACTGCAAACATCTATTTTGCAATATTTATTTGTGCCCCTTTTACACATGAGAACTGTCTGCTTTGCTGTGCTCTGAGGTTTAGTCTGCACATGATTTTCAGGGTTAAACAACAATGCCCCTTGTTATTCGGTTCTGATCTGTCTCTCTCACCTAGACATAACAGGCTTCACACAGCTGCACCTCTGGAAATCATGTACTTTAATGTTGCAAACACAAGCTGTTTTCACAAACATGGAGAGACACCTTTCCAGAGAGAAGACCTATTTTTACCTAGCGATATGAACATTGCATCTAGGCTGAGAGGTATGGGGGTCTGATGACAAAGCCCAGAGGTCTTCTGTTTTTATAATAAGCTATCTCTTGTAACAGGGAGGGTGGTTAGGTCGTTCTGTCCTTTTCCATTGTTTTCTATAACATGACATCCCAGTTTGTATTCTATGGAATTGTAACAAAGCTGACTATATTGTGTTTATGCATTCTGCTGCTAGTATTGGCTCATGTACTGCACCATAGAGCGTGTTAGTTAAAAAATTTTTTTTAACTATACTGCTTACTGATTACTTACATTTTGGACAAGTAAGAGTGGCTAAGCGAAAGAGTGTCTAGCTCCTGCGATTCCCAAGATAGAGTTACATGTTCTGGGTTGTCTAATCATTGGTAGCTTCACTGTAGACGGAGAACGACTGAGACACTATAGCTAGTTGGTAATGGATTTTGGGTACGGATGTGGTAGGTTGGTACACCACCTTTTCACTGAGGTCCTGTTTTCCAGTGCATAGTTCTGTGTATGTGCAGAATCCCCGCAACAGTGGTACTGTTGATTCAGGAGTCATATTCTTTCTTTATAGAGCAAGGTGCCGCAGGTGCGTTATGTTTCCTGAAATAGGATGAGGGCTTGATGCCAGTGGTGGCACCTCTCTAATAGCCATTTTCTGGAGTAATCTTTGTGAAACTGGCAGTTACCACTTAGGACAATGAGTAGAAGCACTTAGCAGTGGAGGACTTAGGTGCCACTGTCAGCTGATTCCTTCACTGACATATCACCCTATCAGTACAGTGTGTGAGGTCTTTTGCAGCACCTGCAAGCAATGAAAAAGTCAGTGGCACTTGGGCAATCAGAATAATCTATCCTATGTAACACAAGGGAAGTCAGCATCCTTATTGTGTAACAATGGTGTACCCAAAACATTCATAAACAATTCTTTCATATGATGTTACACATAAAAAGTACGTTTGTGTACCTCTAGAGCAACACCATCACCCTGCTCGACAACCTCGCCAACCTCGGACTCAAGCAGCTGGTGTCCACCCCCACCCACCTCGCCGGACACACCCTCGACGCCGTCTTCTCATCCAGCAAAGACATCGCCTTCAGCCACGCCACTGGACTCCACTGGACGGACCATAGCTGCGTCCACTTCACCTTCAGAAGAACGACGATCCACCACCACCAGCAACCGGTTGCCCGAAGAAGCTGGAACAAGATCACAGCCGACCAGCTCACCGCTTCCCTGAGCCAGCTCAGCGAACCCCAGCCAGGCCGCCGACAACCTCACGAAGTGGATCAACAACTGCGCGGACGAACTCGCCCCACTGAGGACCCCGCCCAGCAGACCCGGCAGTAAGAAGGCCCCATGGTTCACCGACGAACTCAAGAGCTCCAAGAAGAACTGCCGAGCCCTCGAGAAAGCCTGGAGAAGGGAACCAACACCGGACAACATGACCGCCCTCAAGCTTGCCACAAGGAAGCACCACCAACTGATCCGCGCCACTAAGAAAACAGCATTCAAGGACCGGCTGGCCAACAACGCACACAATTGCAAGGAACTCTTCAACATCGTCAAAGAGCTCTCCAACCCCAACGCTGGAAACAACGACATCACCCCATCGCAAGACCTCTGCAATTCCCTCGCCTCCTACTTCCACAACAAGATCGCGGACATACACAACAGCTTCAGCACCCAACCGACGCACGCCACAACTGAACCACCGCCCCCCACCACCACCCTCCGCGCCTGGACTCCGATCAGCACCGAAGGCACCATCCGCATGATGAACTCCATCCACTCCGGATCTCCGACCGACCCCTGCCCTCACCACGTCTTCAACAAGGCCGACGCAATCATCGCACCCCACCTGCGGGACATCATCAACACCTCCTTCGACACCGCCACCTTCCCGGAGAGCTGGAAGCACGCCGAACTCAGCGCTCTACTAAAGAAACCTACAGCGGACCCCACCAAACTCAAGAATTACCGCCCCATCTCGCTCCTCCCGTTCCCAGCCAAAGTCATCGAGAAGACCGCCAACAAGCAGCTGGCCGCCTTCCTCGAGACGAATGGATCCCTCGACCCCTCACAGTCTGGTTTCCGAGCCAACCACAGCACCGAGACCCCCCTCATCGCTGCCACCGATGACATCCGAGCCCTGATGGACAACGGTGAAACAGCGGCCCTCATCCTCCTAGACCTCTCCGCGGCATTCGACACTGTCTGCCACCGCACCCTAGTGCAGCGCCTTAGCAACGTAGGAATCCAGGAGAAGGCACTAGAGTGGATCATCTCCTTCCTCGACGGAAGAACACAGAGAGTCTGTCTACCACCGTACAAGTCAGAGGCCACCGAAGTCATCTGCGGCGTCCCTCAAGGATCCTCGCTGAGCCCCACCCTCTTCAACGTCTACATGAGCCCCCTCGCGGCCATCGCACGCCAACACAACCTCAACATCATCTCCTACGCTGACGACACCCAGCTGATCCTCTCCCTGACCAACGACCCCGCCGCCGCCAGAGCCAACCTTCACGAAGGGATGAAAGACGTAGCCGAGTGGATGATGACCAGCCGCCTGAAACTGAACTCAGACAAGACGGAAGTCCTCATCCTGGGTTCCTCGCCCTCCGCCTGGGACGACTCCTGGTGGCCCCCCGCCCTAGGTAGCGCACCCAAACTGACAGACCACGCACGCAACCTGGGCTTCATCTTGGACTCCTCCCTCACCATGACCAGACAAGTCAACGCCATCTCCTCGTCATGCTTCAACATCCTGCGCATGCTACGGAAGATCTTCCGGTGGATCCCCACCGAGACCAGGAAGACGGTCACCCAGGCCCTCGTCACCAGCCGACTGGACTACGGCAACGCCCTCTATGCCGGAACCACCGCCAAGCTCCAGAAGAGACTCCAGCGGATCCAGAACGCCTCAGCCAGACTCATCCTCGACATCCCACGACACAGCCACATCTCCGGACATCTGAGAGACCTTCACTGGCTCCCCGTCAACAAAAGAATCACCTTCCGCCTCCTCACCCACGCACACAAAGCCCTACACGACCAAGGCCCGAGCTACCTCAACAACCGCATCAACTTCCACGCTCCCAAACGACATCTCCGATCAGCCAGCCACGCCCTCGCCACCGTCCCCCGCATCCGAAGAACGACAACAGGAGGAAGATCCTTCTCCTACCTGGCCGCCAAGACCTGGAACTCCCTCCGGACCGACCTGCGCCTGACCCAAGACCACCTCTCCTTCAGGAAGAAACTCAAGACCTGGCTTTTCGAGCAGTAGCAGCACTCCCCCCCCCCTAGCGCCTTGAGACCCTCCGGGTAAGTAGTGCGCTATATAAATGTCTGTGATTGATTGATTGATAGAGCCATCCAACCCCTATAGGAGGTAGGGATGCAGGAAACAACTAAAATAAATATATTAAATAATTGCTGGTGCCCCACTAGGGCCCAGGGTATCTCTATAGGAGACAGGGGAAGGCAGGCAGACATTTAAAAACATGAATAAAAACCCAATATTGTACTAAAATCAGCCACAAGCAACACACATACATAAATGAGGAGAAAGAAATAAGATTAACTAAAATGTAATAGGACTCTTCTAACAGTATTCCTAGAAAATGGCTTTTAAAGTGGAATAAAGGCTGGGATGGAAGCACACACTGGCTGCACAAAATGGTGGAAACTAGCTCATCCACCAAATGGCCACTGAAGAAGGAGGCATGGAAAACAAAGACTGTTAGATTTGGGGGTCTCTAGTTGGCACAGGTAGGTACTTGTGACAAATAGGGACCCTTGCCTCTAGTCAGGGTAAAGGGGTACACTCCTAAAATAACCCCTGCACACCCCCTTGGTAGCTTGGCATGAGCAGACAGGCTTATCTCAGAGGCAGTGTGTAAAGCATTTGTGACCACATACAGTAATCAAGTGACAACACTACAGATGGACATCACACTATAGCAAAAATAAGTATTCTTTATATGGATTTAACACAAGACCATAAACGATAAAAATCCAAAATACTGTACTTAAAATGGTAGTTTTAGCTTAGTTCTGTTCAGTTCTTAAAATGCGACACTTTGAGTCAATGTACCTTACGATGCGTTGCGCTTCCACAACAACAGTGTTGCAGCGATGGAAATGCCGCAAAGTTCCAGTGCAAAGAATTAAGGACGTGAAGATCTTCCAGATGCAGCACGCTTGTCCGATGATGCGAGAAGTCTCAATTCGATGTGTCAGCTGCAGCAGACACACCCTTGTTCCATGATGCGACGACAACAGCTTTGGCTGCGACACTCTTCTCCGAAGTTGCGAGGCGCTTCCACTCAATCCGACAACTACAGCGGCGACATCCAAGATGCAAAGGCAGCAGCTCCGACGGCGGCACGCTTCTCCGCGGATGCGAGGCGCTTTTCTTGATGCTGTGCAATACGACAACCACAGCGGAGACATCAAAGATGCGACGGCAGCAGCAGCAAAGGCCACACACTTCCTTTTCGTTGTGAGATGCTTCTCTCGATGCGGTGCAATACGACAGCTACAGTGGCGAAATCCACCATGTGACGGCAGCATCAGCGACGGTGACATGCTTCTTCCTCTTGAGTCGCGCTTCCAGCTCCTGCGACATGCAGATCTTCAGAAGGCCCAAAACAGCAGCAGGCACTTCCAAAGAACTCTGAGGAGCTGGGGGTTGAAGTCTGTTGTCCCTGAGACTTCAGCCAGGGGCAGGCTCTGTTCCAAGCCCTTGGAGATCCTTACAAGTTGATGAAAGAACACAAAGTCCCTTTCTTCTCTCTTTGGCAGTCAGGCAACCACTGCAGGCCAATCCCCCAAGCAGCATTTCAGCTTAGGGATAGTCTCTCCTCAGTTTCTTCTGGCTCCACTCCTCAGCAAAGGTTTCTTTTTGTTTGACCAAAAGTGATCTTATTTCATGGGATCAGGGTCTCAATATGTATACTCCAAAATCCTTTGTTCTCTGAAAGCAGAGGGTCCTTTGCCCAGACCAAACCAGTTCTGGAGCACTCTGTTTACATGACTCCTTCTTTCCTTTCACAGTGCAGGGCAGAAACATCAGATGCCCCACAGGAGGTGGAGCCAGCATTGTGGAGGAAAGGCACATACCTAGAGCACTCTGTTGACATGATTCCTTCTCTCCTTTCACAGTGCAGGGCAGAGACATCAGATGCACCACAGGGGGTGGACCCAGCCCTGTGGGGGCAGGCACAGTCCTATTCAGGTCCCACCCAACTCCTCCCTCTCATCAAGATGCAGATCTCTCTATTCACCACTGGGCGGTCTCACCTTATCTTCTGGAATCTCCAGCCCTGCCACTCAAACTCCAGACAAGGAATACACAACCTAGCAAAGGCAGGCCTGGACAGTTAGACAAGAAAATACCTACATTCTAAAAGTGGTATTTTCAAACACAGAATGTTAAAACCAACTTCACTAAAAGATGTATTTTATAATTCTGAGTTCAGGCATACTAAACTCGAATTTCTACCATGTTCCCGGAGTCAGTTAGGATTATAAGATGTAATAATCTAACTGCCCATGCTGGCCTATTGAGAACAGGTAGCCTTGCAATAGTGAAAAACAAAAATGGCTGTAATTCACTATTAGGACATGCCACACACACCAGGGCATGTCCTATCTTGTACTTACAATGCACCCTGTCCTTGGGCCTACCATAGGGGTGTCTGATGTGAAGAAAAGGGAAGGTTTAGGGACTGGCAAGTGGTTGGACTTGCCCAGTCAGCATGGCAGTGCCAGACTGCACACAGGCACTACAATGGCAGACCTGAGACACACCTTTTATGGGCTGCTTCTGTGGGTGGCACAACCAGTGTTGCAAGCCCACTAGGGTGGGGTCTAGAGGTAGCCACCAGGGGCAATATGGCATCTTCCCCATGAAAATGTATACCAAGAAAATGAATCGATAAGTAGGGTCTGCCTGATGGCTCTAGTCTGAATGGGATGCAAGTAGCGTCCCCATTGAGAGTCAAGAATACTTTGTTGAGGGGCTAGGGTACAGGGCTGCAAACTGAAAATGAGGCGGGGTTGCAGGATATGTAGTGAACCTCCCCATTAGTGAGTTTGCCTCTGAAGGCCCTCATCTCTATAGGAGCCAACACCAACAAGGGAACAAAAGAAAACCTAGAGCACCACTGTGGCATGTCAATGGTAGCGGCTTGCCAGCCAGCACTACTGTGAAGGTTCACCCCATAAATCCCTGGGTCAGGTCGCAAAATCTGTAAAAACTACTGCCCTCAAACAACAGACATTTTACAAAGTGCTGCACTGAGCTTACTTAATTTCTCACAGAAATGTTCTGTTCAATGGTGTTGATAAAGGAGGAGTTGCAGAAAAAGAGAGAAAATGATGTTTTTCCTCCAAGTGCATGACAAAGCAGAAAGAAGAATCTTCAGGAGAGGAAGAGGAAGCTGGTACTCTGTGTATAGTATACTCACAGTATATATAGCTCTTCCTTTCTGTTTAAAAAAAGTGAATTAAAATGAGCAGTGCATTTTGAGCTGAGAAAACCCCAAACATTCCGTTCATCTAGAGTGAGTGATGCACCAATCCTACAGTAAAAATGGGTTCTGAGTGCAGACTCAATGTCATTTTTGTCATATCTGCGCTCCTGGCAATTGAATATTTGTCATATTTCTCTGACTCAGCTCCTAATTATATTCCTGGCTTTTGTTTGACCTGCGGGCCAGATAAATTTCACTGCTGACCCACTGGAGCATCAAAGGTGTCCCAATACAATAGAACCATTTGCCAGTGCTTGGGTTCCTGGGAAATGAAAGTGTGAGGAGGGAATCTGCATGTTATAATAGAAGACCAGCCCTCTGGAGCCAATTACAAAGTTGAAGATTTACATTTAGGGGAAAGGGGCCAAGGAGCTCTAACAGTAAGGGATGTGGTTTCAGCTTCACAGAGAAGTCTTTCAAAAGACCACTTTAAGTTTGAACCTTAAAATGGCCTAAAATGCTGTGATGGCGTTTCACCTTTTGGATTGGAAATACATTTCTGCCCATAGTAAAAAAAACCTTTGCACAGGGCAGAGAGAGGGAGAGAGAGGGAGGGTTGGAGTTTTCAGGACCTTTAATAAGCTCAGACCCCTGTCTGGGGTACAGGAGTATCCAGGACTTAGCTTGGATAGGACTTTGTGGACAAACGTTGGCCCCTTAAACCTTCTGAGGGACAGTAGATAAATGGATGAGATGGGTTCCCCTGGAACTTTTGAGGGCTGTGAAGCAGGACTTTAGGATGGTCTACTTACTTCTGCTGTCACATGGGTGCCTTTCAAGGGCCAAGAAGGCTATGGGACCTCAAAAATGTAGGCATGCCATGAAGGTCATTAGTAGGGGGAGCAGCAACAAAAATAAATCAAGCTCCCTCAAAAAGTAAACATTTTTTGACACCAAGATACCAACAGTCTTGGGGTCTAGAGGTAGCCACCAGGGGCAATATGGCATCTTCCCCATGAAAATGTATACCAAGAAAATGAATCGACAAGTAGGGTCTGCCTGATGGCTCTAGTCTGAATGGGATGCAAGTAGCGTCCCCATTGAGAGTCAAGAATACTTTGTTGAGGGGCTAGGGTACAGGGCTGCAAACTGAAAATGAGGCGGGGTTGCAGGATATGTGGTGAACCTCCCCATTAGTGAGTTTGCCTCTGAAGGCCCTCATCTCTATAGGAGCCAACACCAACAAGGGAACAAAAGAAAACCTAGAGCACCACTGTGGCATGTCAATGGTAGCGGCTTGCCAGCCAGCACTACTGTGAAGGTTCACCCCATAAATCCCTGGGTCAGGTCGCAAAATCTGTATATGGTGTCTTACCATATATGGGAAATAAACAACCCAGGCAACCCACAAGTACTGGCAAAGTAAAAAAATTATAAGACAATAATAAGTATAATAAGGCACTAGAGTAACATAGAGAATACAATTTAATAAATTTGATTAAAGTATCATGAAAGAGTTCATTGATATAATGAATTAAAAACACACAATAAAAATATTTCTTTCAATAAATATATCATTAGTATATGTAATATATATTGATAATGTTTCCAATGATATAGAAGGGAGATGGTATTCGTCTACGCGTTTCGACTCGTTGAAATGTGTCTTCCTCAGGACACAACCATCATGTTTCTAAAATGAGATAAACAATAATATAAAACATTCATCTATGTTGAGCAGTGCTACACAATTGATACATCTTTTCCTTTTTTGAACATTGAGGCCAGAAATTTGATAGCTTATATATGATATACCGCATTGTACCTGTTCATTGTCTTTTTTTTTTTAAGAAAAACTATTTACAGCGAATAATACACTTTCAGGATTTTTTACAAGAAAGCTATTTACAACGTATAATACAGTTTAGGACATACATTTAACATGCATATATAAACATGTATGAAGGCAAAATTGCCTTCATAGATATGGCCCTATATGATTTTAAAAAGGAAATTGAAATGTTTTATTTAAAATATGAAGATAGGTGCATGATTATGTACAATAATGAAAGTCACTGAAATGCTTCATTGGCAATCAGAGCTTAACAGTGAGTCATTACATGTTCTAATGAATGTCATTGTAAGACGGTACCATCCATAGAGGTTTTAATCCTGTTGCAGTGGTTTATTATGACATACTTATGCTTTAGTTAATGTGGTAGTGATGGAGCAAGGATTTGCACGTTAAGCGACTTGCTTGTATCATGAACCTCAAATAACGTTCATAAAATAACCAACATGTTCGTTTTACTAATTTTGCACTTTTTTCAGTATACGGGGTGTCCGAGCAACGCTTGCTTATGTGTTTATTAATCTTAATACGCTTGCACTATGAAATGTCTGCTGCTACGTGGGAAATTAGACTGCGCATGCGTCGGTCATAACCATGTGACGTCACGTATTTAAAGTCTTGGAGGGAAAATGATTGCGCATAGGCAATGAAGCTAAGATGGCTGCTTTGTGTTCTCACATGCTTTAAGCTTGCATTGCCGCTTTCGCAAAGCTGTCTGTTCTGCATAAACAATAATGCTATAGTTTATATTACAGTAATGGGTGTAGTATAGTGATTCATGGTATACACAGCCAAGATGCTCCTGGGAACCTGCCCTGCGACCTAGCTGAACGAAGTTGAACTGTACTGAAGTCGCAACAAATGTACATGAATATTGTATTCACCATTGTTAGCCGAACAGCATATGTCATGAGAACATGGAATTCAAGGGGTGGGTACAGAAATTGAATATCAAGCCTGGGAAAGTATAAAATTTAGGTGGTTTGATGACTTAACCTCCTCCTTTGTCCAATCTAAATTGGGGATCCTTACACTTGCAACATTGGGGGGTGGTACACTGACCCAAAAAACAGTATAACTAGCGTAGGTTTAGCTAGAGAAATTGTCCGACTTGTCCGAATAGCTGACCTGTCACTGACCCAACGCACTCTATAGGTAACTAATACAGAAAGCTGCGGAGCACTCTGTTGGGAGGTTAGAGAAACCCATTTCGGGATTTTGGTAATAGAAAGTGCTGGCAAAGCACTTTGCTGGGAGGTTCGAGAACCCAATCGGGGTTATTGGCAGATTCCTTGCAGAGAGGGAGTAGCGTAGGCATTGCAACCTGCGGGACATTGCAAGCTGCGGGTGTTGGACGTACCCTTTGGTGAACCCGGTCCTGATCCAAATTCTGAGGTTATCCTGTCCTGACTGTCCATGAGCTGTACCTGCTCGCCTACTGGCACCTAAGTCCTTGAGGGTTCCTTCCCGTCTTTTCCAACTGACACGTGGACGGGGTTGGTCTTCACTCTATCCCAGGTAAATATAAAATCTGTGTGGGTGATTGCTTATCTATATTTGCATTTCTAATTCTCGAATATTGCAAAGCATAATTGCATATGTTCCCTTTTCTCCCCTGTCCCTTGATAAATGAGATTTTCATGCATTACTTATTTATTAGCATGTACCACTTTCCGACCTACCTTTAGTTAATGCTAAATCGTTTCTATTTTAGTATATGTTCCTTATCTTACCCTCTCTTTATGAGATAAGCTGAATTTAATAGTATGTTCCAATCTTACCTACCCTATAGTATTGAGCTAAATTGAATCTCGAATTTAAAGCTTCTTTAACTACTAAAAAGTCTCTTGGATATAGCATGTTCCTTTCGTTACCCTCCTTTAATCAAAATTGTGAAAGATTGTTATTCTAAATATAGCATGTTCCTTGTTTTACCTTCCCTTATTCAAAGTTCTTAAATACTTAGCTTAATCTATCTCTTGTATAGCTATACGCTTTTAATGATCTTGATTATAGATAGCTTAATATGTTTTAATCTGATACTCATGACATATGATGATGATTAAATAAAGTTTTGAACCTACCCAGAGTCTGTGGTTATTTCTTATTTCTCAAATGTTTAGAAATGTTCTTGACTATCTAATATTTTGACTGAACTCCCTAATCCAGTGTGTTTAGGTTCCTAGTATCTATTTGCTAGGTTATAGATATAGGAATTAGTAGTATAGAGAAATCTCAAGTTATACTGATAGTAGAGCGTGAGTTACCCAAGTAATGTTATGATATATTTAAAAATTATGGGCCCAGGTGAGTATTAGTAAACATTTCCTAGCCGGGTGACCTGCGCGCTCTATCAGTAGCACCGTGAAAAGCCAGTAGGCCTGTCTTTTCATAACTATTCCCTGTTGTACTGTGTCTAGAATAATTGTGGAGTACTGTGCACATAGTGTTCTAAGCTCGCTGGTGGCGTGAATAGTTCAAAGGGTTACAAAGGTATATCCACCTGCCATCATGTGTATATTTGTACATTCATGTGTAGTATTGAGTAGTGTGTGCATAAGAAAGTGCTTTACGTTTCTATTTGTTAAAGCACTGCCTGAACAATGATTTATTGGGTGTGTGTTGCATAACAGCTGATTGGGGTACTGAAACACATTGGGGGCGGTCACTTTGGGGAGAAGGAGACCATCCATATGTTTTTATCAGTTAATGAAGGTTAACTATAATAATTAACAATATATGGAAAACAAACTCTTGTGTCATTAACATCAGAGTAATGAGATTTCGCAGATGTGTGCATTTGGGAGCCAGTATACATATTTATTTAATATTTATTTAACAGAGCATCACAATTCTCAAATTTATCTACTGCTAATTTTGGAAGCATCTACTAAAATGTCCATCTGAGCACCATTGGGGAGACTGCCCAATTTGCTCTCATTCTGGCCTGTGCCTGGGAAACGCTAGTCAAGTAGTTTTGTTTATTGTTGGTTATATATCCCGTCAAATTATAGGATTCAGCTGGATGAACATTAAGCATAGGATGCCAAAAACAACTTAGAGAAGTAGTGATTAATCACAAGTGCTTTGGGTCATTTATTTTATTTTCAAAACCAAATAAAGATGGATCCTTTGGAACCACTGTTATTCCAACCTGTATGCTTTCTGTTTTGAGAATACAGACATACTGGTTTATCTAAAAAAGGATGCTGACCCTCACCTACACTAATTGGCAGTCTCAATCATGGGGTTCAATCCTTCAGTAGCAGCTGTTAATGCAAAGGGGGCTAATCCAGAGATCTTTCCTATGAGTGTTTTTGTATGCCTCATCTAATTTAATTCCCAGTCTGTTGATTTTTAACAGACCTGGGCGAATTGTGTGAGGTATCTGTGGAATGTGTTGCATGGATACGTTTATTTTTTGGAGGAGAAGATGCCACCTCATTCAACTTTCTAGATGACTTGAGACCTAAAGTGCTTGATTTTTAAACTTTTAATTGATTTATGGGGTTGGTACTCATAGCCTACAGGTTTTAGTTTTTTTACCAATGAGAAGATCAATTGAATCATTTTGGACAATAAATCACTATTCTTTTCGCACACTAAAACTTGGCTTGTCTATGAGGAATCTCATGCGGTTCTTCTTTGGGTGTATGTATGTATGTATGTATAGGCATTTATATAGCGCACTACTTACCCGGAGGGTCCCAAGGCGCTTTGACCGCTGCGAAACCCTTCCTGGCTTCCCTGAGAGATGGTCCCCTTAATGGGTATCTCCAGGGTGAGACCAGGCATCCCCGGCGGTCTGGTGGGGCCGTTAGTGAAGATGAGGCAAGCTAATGCCCAGAGTTGCCGAGTGTGATCGCTGATCAGAGTGGGCACCGAGGCGAGAGAATTATCGAGTCCGCTGACCCTGGTCCAGAAACCTGCCGCGCCGGGAATCGAACCCTGGTCCCGGGCCGTCCTCTGCTCTCGTTCATATCAACCATGTCTGATGAAGGAGCACTTTTCGTTGCACAATAAATAATAGTTATGGGGTGTAGTTCCTTCTCATTAACACTTAAATCAGTAGCATTAACTGTAGGTAAAGAATGGGGTGTGTGGCCATGCAAGATGGCTGACAGGACGTGCCTCTGAGAGTCTCCCACTCGATCCTGCTACATCCTGCACTCTTAGGCTTTAGTTGGCTACCCCCAAGAAGGCCTTGCTCCAGTTTTGCTGTTCCCGGCATTGTAGACAGCGGCAGAGTGCACTGAGTGTGATGTCAGAGAGGCCCACTGCAAATCCAGGATCCAGTGGGCGGAGATTGCAGCCTGCTCGGAGGCACCTGCTTGGCCTCTCTCTCCTTCGGCTGAAGCGGTCCCCCCACTGGGGCCGGAATAGCTGTTGGGTGGCTCGCAGGTGAGCTGCTCCCCTGCTCGTGCCTTTGACGGGTGCACCATGTTTGCTGGCCGGCATACTTCAAGCAGGCAGCTGCCAGTGGCCTGGGGCACTGAGGAAGAAGCAGCATGCAGCCTATAGGCTGACACTCACCGTGCTGTGTGAGGCGGGGCTGAGTGGAGCAGCGCAGTGATCAGGTGCCCTCTGCTTGTTCCCATCCTCCTTTTTCCTGCACCAGAGTGGAGACCCCCACTGCGGGCTGTTGGTGAGGAGGCCCATCTGGTAGTGCAGCTGGGAGGCCTGCAGAGCTCCGCCCACGTGGGCTGTCTACTGGGGCCTTTGGCACTGAATTAAGCCCATAGATCCTGACCTTACAGGGTACACCAGGAAGGAGATTGGGACAACCGAGTGGGCCTGGCCACTGTGGCAGTACCTAGAGACTCTGCCTGGGTGCCAGGGCTGGGCCTCTTGCTCTGTGGCTCCTCTGCTGCCAGGAGGGTATTAAGGATACCTGTCCACATCTTCTCCTGGAAATCTGTGCCCCCCCCCACCCTTCTGTGGTCCCAGAGAATACGGTACGGCATGGCCTAGACCTGAGTGCACGCTGGCTCTCAGGTCCTTTAGGCATAAATGGGATGAAATCAACCATCGGGGGCCCTCAGGGCAATACCATGTCTCATTATATGACACCGGTTTCTGCCTTGCAGCGCTCCATGCGTGGGGCAATGGGCAGAGCTGGCGAAGACACTAGGCAACCGACATGGAGCCCGTGAACGCTGAACTGTTGGAGGGTATTCAGGGCTTCGGCCTTGCCATGGAGAATAAGATTGAAACAGTAGCCCTAGAGGTCAATCTCCTGCGCTCTGACCTGTGCAGGGTCTCAGACAAGGGACAAGTGGTGGAAGGTTCCATTGAGGGATCGCAAACGGAGGTGGCCTCCTTGAAAAAACAGGTCACCGATGTGACTTCTCAATGAAGGGTCCTGGAAGCGAGTGTTGAAGACGCGGTGGGCTGCTCACACAGCAATAATGTGCATCTTCTGGGGTTCCCAGAGTGACCAGAAGGGGCTCGCCACAACAGTTAAATTAGCATTGGATCAAGAACACATTGAAGCTTTCTGGATTGTCTCCCCTATTCACTATAGAGAGAGCTCACCCCGCATTAGGGGCTCCGCCTGTGGCCTGGGGCTCCTCTGCAGGCTCTGATTGCACGTATTTTGAATTATAAGGACCAGGACAGTATCCTCAGGGCGGCTCGTGAAAAGGATGCTGCTAAGTATGAAAATAATAGGATCTCCATTTATCTGGACTACACAAATAAGGTGCAGGGGGCCCGAAAGACATTCCTGGAAGTCAAGGCCAAATTGCACTTCATGGAACTCAGCTATATGTTGTTATACCCGGCGCGCTTAAGGGTTCTCTGGGGGTAAATCCTATTTCTTCGAATCACCTGAGGATGTTTGGCGATGGCTAGATGTGTGGGACAAGGTCTCCAGAGAACGTGATGGCTCCTGGAATCCTGGGTTGAGGCAAAGGTCGCCGCTAAGAGGTTCTGGCTGAAGAGAGTATGCGTATCCGGCATCCGTTCCTTCTCGGAGCCCAGGGAGAACAGATGATGCCAGGGTGGGGATCCAGGAAAATGGCACCATGGTTTTGGCTCAGGTTGGGGGAAGCTTCAGGACGGAGGAAGACATGGAATGACAGAAGATGTACATGGAGAGGCCCCTGAAGAAAAGACTTGAACTCCCTTATACAGTTTATTTAATTGTTTGTTGTCTACTGCTTGGGGGTCTTTATTACTGCATAGTGGGCTAGGTTGTTATCCAGACTATACAGGAGGGGGGGTAATTGGTGTCAATTGTTATTGTGGAATTCCAAACACAAAGTGGGGGTGGCTTGTTTTTCTAGCATCCTGCAAGGACTATTAGTTTAGTACAAAATGGGTAATATGATTTGTTGGGTAACCCTCCCACAGTTGTGGTAGGTAAAGGTTGGGGGAGTGGGGTTAGGCTGTAGGTCCTGACTGATTATTCTGGGATTTGCAGTGGAAGAGGAATGGTGTTACACTGCTTGTCCTGAGAGGGGGGGAAAGTTATGATATTCCCCAGATGGGGATCTATCATTAATTGTTGTTCAGGTTTATGTTTTGCTACAGTGTAAAGTGGGGATGGCTTTACATCTCTGCTCTTGATGCTACTGGCTGGTACGGTGTGGAGATGATCTGTTTCATGTTCTGCAGCAGTGCAAAATGTGGTTGGCTTCCCGGGCCTTCTTTTGACCCACCGAAGCGATGAGGGAGGAGATGGTTAAGATGGAATATCCATCTTAAGTATGGTTGAACAACTTAACATTGTCACGTGGAATGTCCAGGGGCTCCGAGATTACGACAAGCCCTAAAGTGTTTATTCCTTCCTTAGACACCACAAGATCCAAATTGCCTGTTTAAAAGAGATGCACCTTCGGAATTCTGAGGTACAAAATTTGCAAAACAAAGTAGAGAGGTCAGGTGTTCTCTGCTTCTTACTTCACCTATGCTAGGGGTGCCATATGGGTGGCCCCAGAGATCGCATTGCTCAATGCATATGCCCCCAACCTAGATGACAGGTTTTTCTTTGAGGGGTTGCAAGATCTGCTATCAGATGGTATAGGACCCCCATCATATGGGCTGGAGATTTTATTTGTGTTTTGGATGGTGTAAGAGACGTCACCCCCTCAGATGGAACCAAACCCTTGATGACGTGCGCTCTGGAAAGGGCGATGTGAAATCTGGGGCTGCAGGATGGATGGTGCCTTCTGCACCCGGAGGGCCATAAATATACATGCCATCCCCTAGCACACAATACTTATAGTCGGCTGGACAACTTTTAAGTGGGTGACCTGGATCACTCTAAGGTTAATGTTGTGACGCTCATGGCGCTGTTTCTATCTGATCATGCTCATCTTTACTACTGTTGGACTGGAGTGGGGTAGTCGGATTGCTGCAGATCATGTATGCCCTCTGACTTGCTAGAGGACCCTGCATGTAAGGAGAACCCCACAATTAGGGAGGACTTGTGAACTGTTCTGAACACATCCAATGACAACAATTGGGGGACACTGAACATCAGGGCCACTGAATGAGAAGCATTCTTTTGTAGGAAAAGAATGTATTATTACTGTTTGTGGGGTGTGTAGGAAATTTAATAGCATCTGCTCTGTAGCAAGAAGAGCAAGACCACTGACCTTACTGGTCAGTGTCACTGTTTTCCCTCGCGCAGCTACACCATTGAGGGAAAGCCCTCAGAGCCTGGAGCTTCCGTGCCAGGTAGGGGGTTGAGGCCCTCCTCCACCCACAGGATCCTGCCTGCGCCTCATCCCTGGTGGTCCAGTGGAGGAGCGCTTTGCTCTTCTGATGTTCTGCTCTGCTTCTGTGCCCTTTTTCATCTTTTTCCTCTCTCTCTTTTTCTCTCCTTTTTCTCTTTTTGCCACTCTGTCCTTTTTGTGCCTTTCCTCTTGTTTTTGCACTTTCTTTCCACGCTTCCACTGCTGCTGCCTCCGTGGCCCCTCCCCCTCCAGTGTTTCACCCCCGCCATCCAGCTGACCACTCTCCCCTTTCCCTTACTTAAAGGCACCCCAGGATCTGTGCCGTTGGCGCGCCAAAGGCAAGATCGTCAGTGCCCATTGGCGATCTGACCAGCGCCAGGGACCCTGGTCCTCCAACCCGCCTCGGTTAGGACCCCAGCACGCTTCACGCTATCAACCCCGGACTGCCAGCTCTCAATGCCAAGCAACACCCAAGGCCTGATCTCCTGCCGACACTGCCGCTGCACCTTTACCCACCTCTGGAATATAACAGTAGCCCTCAGCCTACTGGGTGCCACCGCACACAAACCTCTGAACTGCATCCTACTCAACGTGTGCTCCCTGCACAGACACCCCCATACAAATCTTCGATCTCCTCAACACTCACACTCCCCACGTCACCTTCCTCACAGAGACCTGGACCAACGCCAACGCCACACCCCACATCACAACCGCCATTCCAGACGGATACAAGATACTAACAAAAGACCTTCCCACCCACCCAGGAGGAGGCATCACCATCATCCACAAGAGCTCCCTCCACATGACAGCAACCAACCTGGATGTTGCCTTGCGCCCCCCCATGGAACATCTCCACTTTCAGACCAACCCCAAATCAACTCTCCGTGGAATCTTCATCTACATACCTTCAAGACCCCGCCCTCCTTTCTGCAAGATCATCGCCGACTTCATCGCTCCCCACACCCTCGCCTCCACAGACTACATACTACTCTGAGACCTAAACTTCTACCTGGACAATCACGACAACCCCAACACCACCAGCCTCCCAGAGAACCTCATCAACATAGGACTGAAGCAACTTGTCACCACCCCTGCATACACAGCAGGGCACATAACCCCATCTTCAGAGGAGGAAACAGCGTCTCCTACAGCAACACCACAGAACTGCTATGGATGGACCACCACTGCATCCACTTCTCCTGTAGAAAACCCATCGCACACAAGCGCAAGCATCGCCTTCCCCCGCAGAAGCTGGAACAAAGTCACAGAAGAACATTTTACCTCCACCCTCACCAGCACTCCACCTCCAACAACTCCAGATGCCAACATCGGGGCATGCAACCTCCACCGCTGTGTGTCGGCCAACTGTGCGATACACTCGCCCCCCACCCTCCAGAAAGCAACAGGATGACACAAGAAAGCAAACTGGTTCACCATTGCACTTCAAGAATCCAATCGCTCCTGCCGACAACTTGAAAAGACATGGAGAAACAGCAAAACCCCTGAAACATGCGCTGCCTCAGAACAGCCACCACAGCACACCACCAACTCATCAAATCCACAAAGAAGAACTTCCTCCATGACAGAATCCTCTCCAATGCCCACAACTTCAAGGAACTCTTCTCCATTATACAGGAATTTACCAAACCTGTCAGCAAACAACAGACTCAGGGCCAGATGTAGGTAGCCCTTTACCGATCGGAATCGGCCGAAAATACCGATTTTCGGCCGTTTCCGATCGGTAAAGGGCTAGGGAGATGTAGGTGCACATATTCGGTAATTTTACCGAATCGTTATTATTAACGAATCGGTAATAAGTACCGATTCGGTAATAATTACTGAATCGGTAATATTTACCGATTCGGTAATATTTACCGATTCGGTAAAATTACCGAAAATGCTATGTGGGTAGCCAATTTTCTATTGGCACATGGCTTACAGAATCGGTATTTTACAATGGAATACAAATCCATGGTAAAATACCGATTCCTGTGTACATGCACATCTGTGCATGTACACATGTGCCATGTGACAGACAGACGTGCCCTTAGGGCATGTCTGTGTGCCACATTGCACACATGCCCGTTTTGGGGGTGCTAGAGGGTGTCAAAGTGACACCCCCTGCACCCTTGTGAATTCTTTAATTACCGATTCGGTAAATACCGAATCAGTAATGCCTAATCATTCCTATGGGCTTCAAAGCCCATAGGAATGAATGGGCATTACCGATTCGGTATTTACCGAATCGGTAATTAAAGAATTGTTAAGGATTCGGTAACGAATCCAGATGTTGGGACCTACATCCCATTTACCGATTTTGAAATACCGAATCGGTAAAATTCGGTATTTCAAAATCGGTAAATGGGATTTACCTACATCGGGCCCTCAGCTCCTTCTCTCACCTCAAGATCAAGACGGTCTAAAACAACTTCGACAACTAAGACATCTGCACAGCCTCAGCCCCCACTCCCAGCAACGCCACCCAACAGACCCAACAGACCCTACTCACTTGGACCCCGCTTATGACAGAAGACACCTTAAAGACCGTGAAAACTATCCAATCCGGACCACCCTCAGATCCCTGTTCGCCCCACATCTTCCACAGAGCTGCTACAGCTATTACACCTGAAGTATGCCGGATGATCAACTGCTCCCTTGAAACTGCCACATTCCCTGATGACTGGAAGCCCGCCAAAGTCAACCCCATCCCGAAGAAACCCTCCGCAGACCTGACAGACCTCAGGTCATCGAAAAAGTAGTCAACACTCAGCTAGCAAACTTCATTGAAGCAATGTCCTAGGGATCTCCTACGTCAATGACACCCAGCTCATCCTCTCCCTCACCCAGGAACCCAACATCACCGGGCACAACATCCAAGAAGGGATGACAGCCGTTGCAACTTGGATGAAGAACAGCTGCCTGAAACTCAACTAAGAGAAAACAGAAGTCCTCATCCTTGGCCTACCTCCTCAGCCTGGGACGACACCTGGTGGCCCCCCGCCCTTGGAAACACACCAACCCGGCTGACTTTGCAAGTAACCTCGGCATCATACTGGACTCATCCCTCACTATGAACCACCAGATCAACGTTGTATCCTCAGCCTGCTTCAACACCCTGCCCATATTCCAAAAAACATTCAAATGGATCCCTCCAAATCCAAAAAGACACACTCCCTCATCACTAGCAGACTGGACTACGGCAATGCCATCTAGAATGCCGCAGTCAGACTGATCCTTGACATCCCCCGGCACAACCACATCACTCAACATCTCTGCGATCTACACTGACTCCCCGTTGGAAGAAGAATAACTTTCAAGCTGCTCACACGCATACAAGGCCCACCACAACATTGGACCAGAATACCTCAACAGTCGTCTCTCCTTCCACACTTCCAAGAGAAACCTCAGATCAGCTGACCTCTCCCTGGCCACCATCCAATGCTTCTACAGGACCAGAACGGGTGGAACGTCCTTCTCCTACCTTGCAGCCGAGACCTGGAATGACCTCCACCTCTGAGAAAGCCCTACACAGCTCCAGTTCAGGAAGGACCTCAAGACCTGGTTCCTCAGATGAAGCCACAGAGTCACAACCCCCTTCCCCAGCGCCTTGAGACCCCAACGGGTGATAGTTGTGCTTTACAAACCCCTGATTGATTGGCTTATGGCAAATTTAAAAAGCCAGGAGGACAGATTGGCCACTCTTCAGACACAGGCGGACACCTTGGACAAAACAGGTCTTAAATCCTACTGCCAACTGCTGCATTGGGAAGGGGACAAATCGGGAGAACTGTTAGCATGAATCCTAAAAAGAGAGGTGGAGGGGCACCTCATTGTTTAAATACAGGACGCACAAGGTCCTTTGCGCTCTCTGTGCCAAGACGTGCTGTAAAAGCTTTTGGACCACTTCATGTTAGTTTATAAGGCAGTACACCTAGATGTTGAGGGAAGGATGGAGGGCTTTATGGCTTGGGTGGGGCTCCCACAGTTGCAGAGGACAGCAATGTTAGAATTGGAAAAAGAACTCTCAGTGGGAGAGGTGGGCAAGGCCATTAAGGCTCAATGCAAATCTAAAGCCCCTGGCGGGGTTGGTTTCCCGGCGGAATTTTATCGGGCTTATTCTCCGACTCTCAGAGAGAAAATGTTTGAGGTTTATCAGGAAGCTTAAGTTAAGAGGTGTTTACCACCGACTATGAGAGGAAGTGGTATGCCAAATATTGAAACCTGGAGGGGATCCTGTGGACCAATCTGTCTACAGGCCCGTAACTATGCTTAATACTGATCTAAAAATCTTATGCAAGATTCTGGCAACACGACTGGGGGAGATTATCTGAGATCTAGTCCATGAGGACCAATGTGGTTTTGTGCAAACGCGCAGTACTGCGCATAACATTTGTAGATTGACAGCTGTGCTCCATGCTGCCCTGGATAGAGAGGGGGGGATAGAACTGATCTCTTTGGATTTAGAAAAGGCATTTGATAGGTGGAGTGGGCCTTTCTCGTGGCGGTATTGATGGGTATGTTGTTCGGTCCTAATTTCTGTGCCTGGATTCAACTTCTATACACTGAGCCCTCAATACATATCAGGGTGGGAAGGCAGCTCTCGGAGGCCTGGCCGGTGAGGAAGGGGACTCATCAGGGTTGTCCCCTCTCGCCTCTGTTGTTCGCTTTGGTGATTGACAATCACTACTATTGCTGTGTGCATAAATGGCCCCTTTGAGATTTCGGTAAGGGAATAATAATCATGTAGTCTCACTCTACGTGGACGATGCACTGGTGTACGTTTCTGAGCCGGGAGAGTCCATTCTGTGGTTAATCAACATTCAAAAGTTCTTGGTGCTCCCCATGAGGGGAATGAATATGAAACCACTGCAACAACTACCTGTTGTGGGCCTCCGCTGGGAATTGGAGGGGTTCCGATACCTGGGAATCTGGGTTATCCATATGGAAGCCCAGTACCAACGTCAAAATGTTGACAGCATGTTGTACGGTCTAGAAAACTCCATATCCTTGTGGAATCGCCCGCCCCCCCTCTCTAATGGGCAGAGTGGCGATAACAAAAATGGTCTTTCTCCTGAAGTGTCTGTATCTTGTGCAGAACTTTTTGTTTCCACTTAAGGATCGCGTTTTCTGATGGCTGGATAGCCTAATAGTGGCACTTCTATGGGTGAGTAGGCATAGTAGAATTGCGCTTGCTACATTGAAATGGGACATGAAGGATGGGGACTTGGTGGTCCTAGACTTACAATTTTATTATATGCTGCTCACCTACAGCACGCAGCCTGAGGGCTGGTGGAGTCTGACAATTGGGAGAAATGGCTTTTGGGAGCTGAGTTTGGGAGGCACACCCTGACTCAGCTGCTAATGCGGTGGGGAGATCAGAGGTCAGTTGCCATATTTGATTATCTACACTGCAGGCATCTGGGAAAGGGTGGTTCAGAGGGTTCTCCATAGGGCTCCCTTTAGTAGGGAACTGAAACTGTGGGATCTTGCGCTCTTTAGAAACATTGACTTTGCCATGTCTATAGCTCTATGGAGGAAAGGGGGTTGTCAGGAAACGGGTGACCTCTAATCTTGGGACATCTTCATATAATTTGTGGTGGGACTTTTCTTCATTATGCGAAAATAAAGAATGTGGCCAAAGAACTCTGGGTGGATTTTCTAGTGGCCCGCATTTATCAGATGTCCTCAAGGGCCTCATTGGATGGGTGAAAGGGTGCCATCTCATCACTCATTTCTACAAAGCCCTTAGGAACGACATGCCGCCTCTGCAGAATCCTACGTGAAGGGCCTGGGAAGAAGACATATTGGTGCTGATCTCCGATAAGGACTGTGTTATGGCGCTGAACCTTATTCGCATTGTATTGTGCCATAATCACTTCAAATTATTACATTACTATTTTGTACGCCGCACATACATCACCGCACACAGAATTAAAAGGATAGATCCTGCGAGGAATGCTGCCTGTTTACGATGCTGGAAGGTTGGTGCCACTTTCTGTATTTAGCCTGGAAATGTACTTCTGTTCAGTCTTACTGGGCACTGGTGGTACCTCCCTTAGAGTCAGCCACAGGGATTGGTGTCTCATTGACTACGCTTGCCTGTTTATTTGGAGTGTTGGTGTGCCCCAGAGGTCGTAGGATTCCTCATAGATTAGCCAAATTGGCCCTGCTTCTGGTGATGATGCAGGTGGCTATTGGGGGGATGGGGGCAAGGGCCCTGCTGCTGACCTGTTGGTTGAAGGATTTGACGGAGTGGGGAGCTTTGGAGGAACAACACATGCTCCTCTCCCATAGGGATGAAAAGGCGTACGTAACCATATTACCATGGGTATAGCTATTGGGTTTGTTTCAAAAAAATGGGGACGGTCCCATGGGGGGTAGCTCGGGAGGCGAGGATTGAGGGGTGCTAGAAATGTCTCACTCTCTATGTTGGTTTCATGACGACCAAGTGAGCCTTCATATGTACCTGCATGTTTTGGAGCTTGATGTCTTGGTTTAATGTTATGCTGTCTTGGAACACCTTCAGATATATGTATATCCCATATATGTAATGTAGATCTGGTTGGACGTTTTTATTTATTGTCTGCTGAAGATTCTCATCTGGATTTACCAACACACACTGTACATTTGTTGTTAGTGGAAAATAAACAAAATACAGTTTTTTAAAAGAAGTATAGTTATAGAACAATATGTCAAGTCTAGTGCTTATCAGTAGCCAAGAAATGTTATCTGGAAGTAGTCTGATTCAGGCAGTGATAGTAAGTCCCTTGCTCACTTTGCCACTGGATTCAAGCAAGCCTGGCTGAAGACAGCTGGAATGCCAGAAACTGGTCCTAGGAAGCTTGTTTCCGGTCCAGGGAGGGCATGGCTTGGCAGTTCGGGCTGGACTGTTCCCATGAGGCACAGGGTCAGACTGATTTGCATATGGCCATGTCTGAACTGGGGTGGCAGAGTGGGCTAAAGAACGGTGATGGATTAAACCCAGATCTGTTGACTGGTTGTGAGTGTTTGATTGGTTCAGATGCTCCGCCCATTACCACCCCCTTTTGTACCGCTTTGTCTCCAATACATGTCAGGGATGGGTGACAGCTACACTTTGTGCAATTCCTCTATTCAGCCAAAACACAGGAACAGTAGGTGTGACAGAAAACTCATCTGCATTTTCCTGCATTCTGATAACTCTTCCCGGGCGGGACAGGGGCTGACACACTTAAATAGGGAGTGTCCTGTTTGCCCACAAAGGGCTGATTGCCCCATACTGTTAGTCTGAATCCTTCTGAAAAGATGTTTCATGGAAATCTGGTTACGTCAAAAGTGCTATGCAATCCATTAAACAAAATACATTTACAGCTTTCACACATCTCGACTTGGAAGAATGAAAGGCTGAGCCAGTCCTGCCAGGATTCTACCTGTGACCTGTAGGCTACATCCTGAGTTCAGAACAGGCCTATGGCAGATAACACTGCTAGATTGTTGTAATTGGTATACCGCACGTCACCACGCTTTCATCTCGTGCTTACTTACCATTCTTTGAAAGGTATTCTGTTCTCTGAACTGTTAGTTGCTTCAGAGTTTTATTTAACAAGCAAACCATGCTAGCATTATTACAATCCTTTAGTTTACATACTGTTTGATAAAGCGGCGTATTCTTTCAAGGCATACCACTTTTTGTGCTGCGCAGTTTATAACGTACATTTTTCAGTAATGAATTTCTCTTTCATCTTCTGCCACGGGAGAAGTAAGATATTGCTGAGGTTTGAGGTTATTTCACTTTCTTTAAATGTTCATCACATTATCTTTTCAAAGAACTCCGAGGTGCTAACCCACACTTCACCTTACAGCTTGTCAGCAAGATGCCAGCAAGCGCCTTTGAGGTAATAACCAGAGGTTTCTGGCAGGAGGAAAACGAAAACAAAATACATTTTAATGAGGGAAGGAAAACCAATTACCGAAAGCAAACATCTCAGAGGTACAGGTAAGGCAGTTGCAGCATAATGAAAGAACAGGAAATAATATTGCAGGCAGTGGTTAAGATACATGCAAGGGTTTCTGAGGACAGCCAGTCAAATTGCACGTCTTTCGTTTAAACTGTCATTTTCGAATGGCCGTGGCGGGCTGGTGCTCATCTGCATTAATCCAATCAGATTAAGTGCCTATGCAGTAGGGACTGCCTAACACTCATTAGCCAACTCGGATAATATAACGGGGCCTTAATTAAAAGAACTATTTAACCGTGGAGATGTTAAAATAAAATATTTGCTGTGCGTTCAAAGTTGGCCTGGGATCTTACTTGAGGCCTGAACTGGCGATGGGCTGTTTGAAACAAGAGCAGAAGTGTGCGTGCGTCGGTGTGTATGTGTGTGTTTGGAGGGGGGTGGGGGAGGGGGATTGGGCAATTTGAATCCTTGAAAATATCCAAGCAGCATTCACGATAAGGCTCCTACTTTGTTTCCTAAACCAGAGCTATGCCCCCCGTGAACATTCTGACAATCTAAGAGTCTAACATATTATCACAGAATTCGGCCCAATTCACACACTCAAACGAAGCCCAATTTATCCATCTCCCTTCTAACCCAACAGGTTTTCAACAAGCATTGACAAAGCCAATAGGTCTCGCCTTTGGGAACTTATAAGTGTTTAGCCAGAGATATTGACTTTACCAATGTCTTTAAGCTGTGCTGTACAGAAGTCTGCAGAATGCTAAAAAGTTATAATACAGAAGTGTCAGAAGCATTTTTGTTACCTTAGATATGACCAAAAAAACCACAATGTACAACTGAATGACTATATTAAACAAGAAATGGATTCAAGGATAGTACATCTATACATGCTTACCTTGATGATATATTGGCTAGTCAATAAGGTTGAAGTATTTTATACCGATTTTGTGACATACAACCCTTTAAATGAGTGACTGCCACCTAATGTAACCTACACTGGTTACCAGTGTTCTTCCTTGTCCAACTCTAGTGGCTGATGAAACCATCCACACCTGTGTTTTTATGCCCTGTTAACATACTCTTTGGATGAAGGCCCTCATGCACACACTTCCATGTTAGAAACTGAGGGCCATATTATCAAGACCGGCGATAAAAATTATCGCCACTTTAGCGGCAGGAAACTGCTGCTAAAGCGGCGATAAGGGGCTTGATAATAGGCCATTGTGAATTCTCATAGAAGCCCATGTTGTGGTGTTAACATGGGCTTCTATGGGAATTCACAAGGGCAGATTACCAAGCCCATTATCACAGTTTTAGCGGCAGTTTCCTGCCGCTAAAGCAGCGATAATTTTATCGGCGGTCTTGATAATATGGCCCTCAGTGTCTTAGTGACAGCTTCGGAAGAGCAACTGAAAATAATTGCTAGAATTGAATGAAGGTGCCGCATGTGACTTGGGGCAACTTGGCAGCTACCTATTGGGTGCCCCCCTGGGAGGCTTTTTGGCTTATTGTGAGATGGACCAATCCACAGAAGGCAGCTTCCTTTGATCTGGGGTGGCTGAGTGACGTTTGTCTGTGCAGTGCCTCTGCAACTGCTGTGTCTCAACTCCACGGTTCAGATCAGACCCTCCCTCCAGGTCCAATCTTTAAAGTGCCTTTTAAACTTCCCGGATTGTTCCCTAACTTTCATGGTACCATCAGAGAATCAAGGAAGGGGGTGGGAGGGGCAGCTGTGGTTCTGATTTATGACAATCAAAAAGGATAACAACATCATCCAATGCATGGGAAAATGAAGCTTAACCTCTAGCTTTAATTGCAAGGCACACATGGGCCAGTGAGAAGCCACAACACAATATAACTATAGCACTCTCTGCCAGGGCCTTGCCACTTCGAAGTGAATAAAACAAGTTACTGTTACAAAGCACCTGACTTGGTAAAACGGCTCCACTGTTCTAGCATGCCTTACTTTATTTTCCACTAAATTACAGATTTGCCATTTTAGCTATCATCTGCACCATAATTTGCAGATTTTAACTAAACAAAAAATGATTCTAGCTCAAACTGATCAAAAGTTACTAAAAACGCATCAACACTGCACGCAGTGAAAGGCACTTGGCAAAAATGATTGGTAACCTTTCAGTTGCTCAGCTCAATGCTGTATTGCGGTGCTAAACTAGCATTGATAAGGTGAAACCTATGCTCAGATTTGTACTAATGACAAAATAATGAAGTGATAACATCACAAAATATGCATCCAGACACTACATATTTTGCCTTTTCTTGCCACATAATTTAATCAACCCTGCCACATACTTTGGTCCTCTCCTGCCATGTAATTCGAGTGTCCCTGCCTATGGATAAATTACACTTTGCACGCATATGCTTAGGATCCCTAGTACAGTTGTGCTTCTTTTATCAACTGCAGGATGATGTAGAGCGCAGGTTAGAAGGGATATGTGCAGCCAACAGGTAATACATCCCCTGAGCTATTTTACGATGTTAGTGCATAGACGTATAAGTAAAACCATCTAAAACCAACTTATTAAACATTGCTGGTGTGCAGACAAAAAAAGGGCTTCTGGAATTGCAGAAACTAGCTCATTCAGGATGCGAGGATACCAAATAAGGCAGCACTGCAACATGGAACAAAATTGGTCTCAGAGATTGTTACAGTAAATATAAAGGGTCAGATAATGCAGTTTAGGAGGCTGGGTGGGGTCCAAATTTGGGGCTGTACTCAGTACATCCAAATGACACTGAAAGCGAC
This sequence comes from Lissotriton vulgaris, assembly GCF_964263255.1. Lineage (NCBI taxonomy): Eukaryota > Metazoa > Chordata > Amphibia > Caudata > Salamandridae > Lissotriton > Lissotriton vulgaris. The sequence continues at coordinate 1,827,703,604 of NC_141691.1, forward strand.
AGGCTAGCCTAATTCTAACTCCCCTCTCACCACCCCAGCACAGGCCCCCACAGTCACTTCCCAAACACACACGAACCCCAAACACTGCCTGCTCTATGCTTCTCACTCGCAAAGGTAATTAACCACACAAGTCAGCCCTTAACAGAGAAGATAATTGAGGTGAAGGCTCCGAAAGTTACTTGTCCTGTATCACATAATTTACAAGTGATGAAGCTGGGCTTCGTTGTCATACCTCGTGTATCCAAAGTCAACAACAACTGAAAGAGCACTTAAATTACCTGATGTGATCCCCATAAACATAAACTTCCCTAAAAAACAAAGTCAGTTTGTTTTAAATTGTCCCGATCAAAAACAAATTAAAAGTGTCAATGCGATGTGAAAAGCAACATGATACAAAGGTAGCAGCAGGACCTGCTGTGGGGGTCAAGGGAGTCGCCTTGTTTAGCTTATTTGATGTCCACAATTAACCATCCACCTTAAAAAACATACATTTCTGCCTTTATCTATAGAATGTGTGCATCGAGGTTCTGCACAACACTGCTCAATGAAGCACCCTGGTTGTGCATCAGATAAACCGACCCGGTTACAAGACGAAAACAATCATGGTATATCACCACCTTACGAAGAGGCAAATTCTCTTACAGGCTAAAGGTTTTCCAGATACAGAGATTGTGTTTAAATAAACAATACACATTAAATGGGGGGACAGGAAGCCTCAGATTAGCCAGGTCTACGAAAGGATGCAATGGATCCTGTTATGTTCCTGGAGGTCCGCCTACAGCGCCCCGGGCGCTGTGCGCGTTGGTCATGTGACTCCTGATAATAAAAAGAGGTCTAGCACGTGCGAGGGCGCTCAGAGAGAGAGACGCACAGACCGAGCAACCAAACTTATTCCCAGTGTCCGTCTGAGTTTATTCTAAGGCCACGTGTTAGGCCTAGCTAGAAGTAGATGCCCCGGAGTGGAGGACCGAGAGCGATCTCCCTAGGGCAGTCCCTTCCCCATCACAGGACACAACAATTGGCGACGAGGGTGGTTGCCGATCCCTCGCTCCGGGTGTGTGTGTGCCCATTCTGGGGTGAGGCGGCTGCGGGTGCTCCCATTTGCCCGCGGTGCTCGTGCCTTGCTGCCACGCACACCCCCGCACGGCTCGCCTGGAGGAATAACTCTCACCCCTGGCTCTCTACAGGTGAGCGGCGCTGGCTAGCACTTTCCTGTTGCGCATCGGAGCTCGATTGGTCGCGCGAGGCCATCCCTCCACTGACCCTCCACGCCCCGTGCCGCACCGTGCTCGGCTGCACGTGCGTGAATCGCACCCCGGGACGCCTGGCGAGGCGTTCCGGACGGCGCCCGGTCCTGCCCAGCTGCTCGAGGGGACGTGGTGCCGTCTCGTCCCAAGGCACCACCTTGCCACCCGATTGTGGGGCTCGAGTCGCCCGCTCCCCACTGCGGTTGCCGAGTGGACCTCAAAGGCCCTCCTCTGCCCGGCCAGTGGGCATCGTCACGTCTGAGCGTGTACACCGCTCTCTCCGCGCTAATCGGAGTGCCTCTTCGGATCTCCCCTCGGCGGGCCGCGGGCCTGATCCAGTGCGTCCTGGGCGATGGCTACCATTCCGCCCATTGAACCGTTTGTGGTGGAGGGTGCGCCCTCCACTCTCGCACCAAAGTGGAAGGAGTGGGTGGACAGGCTCCTAATATTCTTCGAGGCCACCAAGGTCCATAAGGAACAGAAGCGCGCCATGGTACTCCATCTTGGTGGCAAGGACATCCACTCTATTGCTCGGACCCTTACGGAGGCGACCCCCAAGACCCATCACACTCTAATCAATGCCCTCAACGCGCACTTTGAACCAATGGCGAACCAGGACTACGAACGATTCATCTTTCGACAAGCACGGCAACTGCCGGATGAATCACTGGATGCATACCACTCCAGGCTCAAGAAACTAGCACTGACGTGTGGATTCCAGGACGTTACAGAGGAGATCAGGGGCCAGATCATCCAAGGATGCGCCTCTGCAAAGCTGCGCGAGAGAATACTGGAGGAGTCGGGGAAGCCTCTGCCAGACATCCTCACGCTTGGCCGCACAAAGGAGCTGTCCAAGGCCAGGGCAGCCCACATGGAAGCAGCACTGCAAGCCAATATGAAAGTGGAACCAGTTAACAAAATACAGGCCCGGCCAACGCCCAAATGGCCCAAAAGAACGACAACCCCTCAGGGTGGAGCCTCAGCACAATCATGCGGCTACTGCGGAGGCCCGAGACACCTGGCGCCAGAGTGTCCGGCACGGGGCAAGAGATGCTCAGGATGTGGAAAAATGAATCACTTTGAAAAAGTGTGCCGGTCCAAGAAATTCAGCAGGCCCCGCCAGACGGTGCACACGGTTGCTGAACACGAAGGTGCTGAGGGGGAGCCCAGCAACAGCGACATGGACGATGATGAGGAGGAGCGATCCGTACACAAGGTGCATATGATCGGCACCGCCACCAGACGCACCAGGACGCTGCCCCAGTGCTCCATCCAGGTGGCTGATCAGGACATCATGGCGACAGTCGACACTGGCGCATCGATAAACCTCATGAGTGCGTCCCTCTACCGGGACATGACTACTCCTCCCAGTCTCCGATCCACCCCGATCACAGTATATGCCTACGGCCAAGATGTTCCACTCCGCATCCATGGAAAGTTCAAAGCGACCGTCCGACACGGGGACAAGATCACGCGAGCTAACATCTTTTTGTCGGAAGAGGGTCAAGGGATGCTCCTGAGCTGCCGGACGGCAGAAGACCTGGGGGTGGTCACATTCGCATTTGGTGTGCAGGAAGAATCGGTACAACAGCTACTTATGGACTTTCCAGACCTATTTGAAGGAATCGGGTGTTTCAAGGGCCGGGAAATACATCTGCACGTGGACCCCACTGTGCAACCGGTGGCCCTGCGACACCGTCGCATTGCATTCCATTTGCGACCACTGGTCGAGGAAGAACTGCAGAAGCTGGAAGCAGCTGGAATAATCGAGAAGGTATCAGGCCCCACCCCCTGGGTGTCGCCCATCGTGGTGACGAGGAAACCGAAACAGCCCGGAGCGGTCCGGATCTGCGTGGACATGCGCCTACCCAATGCTGCCATCAGAGGGAGCGCCATATCACCCCCACAATAGATGACCTAATTGGGGAGATGGCGGGAGCCTGTTGGTTCTCCAAATTGGACCTCCGGGCGGGGTATCACCAACTCGTGTTAGATAAGGAGTCCCGGAACATCACAACTTTCTCTACCCACATTGGACTTCGCAGGCACACCAGGTTGAGTTTTGGAATCTCCAGTGCTGCCGAAGTTTTCCAAAATGTAATCCAGGAGCTGATTGCTGGCATACCGGGAGTAATAAATGTCAGCGATGACATCATGGTGCACGCCCGCACAATCCCTGAGCACAACCAACGCTTGGCGCAAGTTTTTCGCAGACTCCGCAGTGCGGGGCTCACACTGCACCGAGATAAGTGCGAATTCCTGCGAAACAAACTGGGGTTCTTCGGATATGTGTTCTCAGCGGAAGGCGTCAACCCTGACAAGGTTAAAGACATCAAGGATGCGCCACCGCCCACGACGGTCACGGAAGTCAGGAGTTTTCTCGGCATGGTAAATTACTGTGGCCGTTTCATCAAGGACTTGGCCAACCTGACTCTCCCTCTGCGTGAACTCACTAAGGACTCCACCCCATGGAGCTGGGGACCTGAACAGGAAAAGGCATTTCAGGACATCAAGGGCTCACTCTCCAGCAACACCACGCTAGCGTTCTTTGACCCGCGACACTCCACTCTCATCGCGGTAGATGCCGGACCGGCGGGGTTGGGGGCCGTCCTGATGCAGAGGGCTCGAGACAAGATAGACTGGTCCCCTGTCGCCTTCGCCAGCCGGTCCCTCACGGACACGGAGCAGAGGTACTCGCAAATTGAGAAAGAGGCCATTGCAATACATTGGGGATGTCGTCACTTCCACTTGTACGTATATGGCAAGCCCTTCACGGTGGTGACAGACCACAAACCGCTGCTGGCTCTGTTCTCAGGAACCTCATCCAAGCCACCTCCAAGAATAGAAAAATGGATCCTGCAATTGCAAGAATACAATTGCAATATCGAGTACCAACCAGGGGCGAAGAATCCGGCGGATTACCTATCACGACACCCCAGGCCCGCAACCCCTGAAGAGAGGGACGAGGCGGAAGAGACGGAGGCATATGTACAGTGGGTAGTGGCCAGGTCATGCCCGCGTCCCATATCACTAGAAGAGGTCGTGAGCGCCACGGCTCAGGATGCCTGCCTACAGCGGGCCAAGGACCTTCTTCGAACCACCAACTGGCAGAGAGCCAAGGAGGGCTGGAGAGTGCTCACCCCGGAGGCTCAGAAGATCATGGACAGTTTGTATCACGTGAGGGCTGAACTAAATGAAGATGCGGCGGGATGCCTCCTGCGGGGGCATCGCCTAGTGATCCCAACGGCTCTCACGGGACGAGTGATCCAACTGGCCCACATAGGGCACCAGGGGATGGTCAAGACGAAGGCCCGACTGCGAACAAAAGTATGGTTCCCGCTCATGGATGACATGGTGGAGAGCGTGGTGAGATCGTGCGCGGCCTGCCAAGTTACGGGAGACAACCCCCGTGAGGCCCCCATCATCGTGGAACCCCGGCCACAAGGACCCTGGGAGAGAGTCAGCATGGACTTTGGCAGTCTCCCGGATGGAAGACACACGCTGGTGATGATAGACGACCACTCAAAATACCCTGAAGTCGAAATCATCACAAGCACCAGTGCAGACTGCGTCATTCCCAAAGTGGAAAAGATCGTTGCCACTCATGGAGCCATGAAGGAATTGAGAACAGACAATGGACCGCCATTCCAGGGTCAGGACTTTGCTGCATACTTGTCGTCTCTGGGGACGCGTCAGAGGCGCATAACACCTCGGTGGCCTCAAGCCAATGGGGAGGCCGAGAGATTCATGAGAACATCGAACAAGGTCATCCGCATTGCCCACGACAAAGGACAGTCAGTGGAAATGGCCATCTTTACGTTTCTTCGAAGCTATCGCCAGACCCCGCACTCCACAACTGGGGTGGCCCCAGCACATCTTCTTCTAGGGAGAGTGATAACTGACTCCATCCCTCATCACCCCCAGTGGGCACCTGAAGTGATAAATGAACAAGCAGTGGCGAGGAAAAGAAACTCCACATGTGAGAAAGTCAGCCAGAGACGACGGGCCGTGGCCCCGCACTTTAAAAGAGGCGATGTGGTGCTCATCCGAAATCGTGTAACCAGTGGAAAATTCAGACTTAATTATGAGAAACAACCATGGCGAGTCATTGGGGTGAAAGGCACCCGTCTCACGGCCATTCGAGGACGAGACAGGGTTACTCGCAATGTGTCTCATTTCAAACTGTATCATCCCTCAGCCCCAGAGGCAGAGCGTCAGCAGGGCGGTGAACAAACTGAAACTGCAACCAATCTGCCAACAGTTGAATCCACAACCCGGCACGAGGTCAGACAAAGTAGCGAGCATCAGGTCTCCAGTGAAGATGTGGGAGGTGACGCGGAGGCCCTGGATGAGGCCTCAGATCCGGAGGGGGCAGACAGAGAGGCGCCAAGTCACGAGTTGGAGGTTGGAGCGGAACTGCTGACTCACAGGGGGTCGCAACGTCGGCTACGTGACAATCCCACCCCCTCCGGCTGGCTGAGAGACTACTTCACGTAAGACTGTTCCCATTTACATATGCATACAGTTGAACTAAGTTGCTGGTAACGTGGCACTGTTTTGAGAGGACGCTGAAGGTAGCGATCCTAATGTTAAAACAAAAATATATATATACCAACGTTCAAATGTGTTTAATGTTTAGGTTTTGGTTTTTCCTTATTTTAAGAGGAATGTTATGTTCCTGGAGGTCCGCCCACAGCGCCCCGGGCGCTGTGCGCGTTGGTCATGTGACTCCTGATAATAAAAAGAGGTCTAGCACGTGCGAGGGCGCTCAGAGAGAGAGACGCACAGACCGAGCAACCAAACTTATTCCCAGTGTCCGTCTGAGTTTATTCTAAGGCCACGTGTTAGGCCTAGCTAGAAGTAGATGCCCCGGAGTGGAGGACCGAGAGCGATCTCCCTAGGGCAGTCCCTTCCCCATCACAGGACACAACAGATCCCGAGGACACAGGTATACGCAGACCCACACACCGGCATTCTGTCCTTGTGCGCTTGTTACCAAAGGTCACTGGCTTTACTGTGCTGTCTCCCTGCACACGTCCAGGACCAGCCACCCCATCGGCAGGCTCTTGTGAGCGTAGTGACTCTCAGAGCACAGCACGGAACAGCTCAGACAAAGCCCAAGGCAGCCGTGATCACCCAGGGATCTCTCATGCTGCATGGCTGAGAAATGCAGTCTACAGCCCTGACCGAACCATTCGCAGGCAACTCCTGGGAGGCGCTGGCTATACCACTTTACAAAACGTAGTGGGGACAGAGCTTGCAATGATTGCGCAAGTTATCCTGTCACTGATCTCCTTAATAATGGTAGTTTACGTGCGCAAACTACAAGCTAAATTGTGAGTGGATATTCGATACAAGCATTGTCCACAAGCGTGCCTTGCACTTAAAGTAAAAAAATAAAACAAACCCTGGAATTGTGTGTGTGCGCGCGCGCTAGAAGCAGTGGGGAAGGCGGGGGTCTGCGCGATTTACTTGCGGGAGTGATAAGGGCTACTATATGGCGGCGCTCGTTCCTGCAAGTAAATCGCCTCACGTGCACGTGTTGCTATTGAAGGCAATGGAACGCTTGCATGTGTTTGGCTGAAAAGCCATGGCAATCGGAAAAGGTCTTTTCGCCTAAGCAGCGCATGCGAGACCTAGAAACTATGGACAGGAATTCGTTTTATTGATTTCTTTTCTTTAAGGGTTCAACGTTTTTCCATCGTTCTCTCCCCCCTTTCTTCTCCCTTGTGTTTTTCTCTCTCTTGCTCTGGATTAAAGTCTGCTGAGAAAAAACATGTGTCAGTCCTCAAGAATGAGTGCCTTTGGGCCTTCCTTGCAAGCACTGACTCAGACGAGGCAGTTGCAGTGAATTGTCTTTAGCTTCCTGACATGACATTATCTTTTTATTCTCTCAAAATCACGCTCTGTACGTACCATGCATTCCTTGTTGCACAATGAATCTACAATCTTCCTCTCACCAATACAAAAGAAGCTACACCTTGCTAGCATGTGGAGTAGGGCCCAAATTCCTTCATTTTCATTGTGATTCAATTGACTAACTCCAATTGAAGTTGGTCCTTCAGCACTCTATTTTTGAACTCCACTAACCCGTTGTTCCTGATGTAATACCGCTGGATCTTTGTTGCATGATTCCATTTAGTTTCAAATACTCCTCAATTTCTAATACTACCATTTATGCAACTAACTCTTCTGAATAACCCTCTCCAATAAACACCTCTGGCTGCCAGCAACATCTCAGGTTTTATGATTGTGACCATGATACCTGGGCCGGATAGATCTACACCTCTTCCATATGACGGGAAATGTCATCACTTTCGCCTTCTCATACATACCCTCAGGAGTGCCATATGCAACGCGTGCGGACCACCACATACATAGGATCCCCAGATTAGGTGACACAGTTACTAGATTGGGGGCTGAAAGTTTGCTCAATGTTTATTCTTTCTAATGCATAGCATTTCAACTTTAAGCAAGTACAATGAGAATGACGCTCTTTGCAAAACTTTATTTGCGTGCTATGTGCCAGACTCCTATTATTCATAAATATGAAAATTGTCATATTTAAAAAAAATACAATAAAGTTTGTGTTAAAAAAAAATGATTCAGTGGGGGTCCACAGAAGGCAAACGTTAAGAACCACTGCCCTGGGAGATCTAGGAATGTAAAGAATGTGATATTGCTAAATCACACAAACAACTGGCAAATTTTATCAAATCATCATGCTCGAATATTGACTCCTGTGTAACATGCCTGGAAGACATTTTGCAGGCAAGTCTATTTCAGACAATATGAATATTATTTTCAAGATCTATTACTCATTGTATATTACACGATCAGCATACCGGTTTCCTATTGTAGTGCTCTACAACAGTTTAAGAAAAGGCTTCTTTTTCCATGATCACCCCGCAGTTTTTGGACTGATGTTGCTGTTTTTTAACTGTTTTACATTGGGGAAAGCTAACTAGGCCCCAGTGCCTGTGCTCTGACCGTTAAACCTGTGCACAATTGAGAAATGTCCTGATTTACATTTTTAACTTGCCTGTAGGTCCCTAGCACATGGTCCTCTGTGTACCCAGTGTCCATATGTTAAATGTTACTTGTGGACACCAGCACTTATTGTGCGACCAACAAAGGGACAAGACAAAGCATGTTTTCGGGCCTGCCCCTGCAGCTTCAGGGCCAGATTCACAAAACTAAAGTTAAAGTTTTGTGTAAGTTTACTCTTTTTTGCTATTCACAAACAAACAATTTAATAGTAGGTTTAGGACTGCTGAGACTCCGCAGTCAAGGCAAACAACTGAACACATAAAAAGATAAGTCTGTTTCTTTGTGAATACCAAAAAAGGGCAAACTTACACAAAAGTGAAGTGTACATTGTGAATCGGGCCCCCACTGGGCAGTTTTAAAACTGCAAATTCAAACTGGCAAAATAAACCTGTTGCCAGTCCTAAACCTACTTTTTTAATACTGATAAGTAATTCCTATGTAGGTCCTAAACACATACAGGGCATGGTGCACCATTTAAAAAGGACATTTGTTCTCAAGTTTTACATGTCCTGGCAGTGAAAAATCTCAAAAGTAATTTTTTTATTGTGACAAGTCTGTCTCTCCCATAGAAAAGAACTGCACTACATTAAAATCCCCTATAAGGCACACCTTCAGTTTGGTAATAACTAGAACCATGGTTCAAGGACTCAAATTAATAGGAGCTTAAAATCCAATCTGATGATTGCGTTTTATATAACGTTTGGAAAATGCCAATTTTAGAAAGTTGGCTTTTTTTTGCTAAATGCCTTCAGTAACCTTTTGAAAGTTAACCCGCAAGTGTCACCTGGCAGCCTACTAGAAGGTGTGAATAGCTCCGGGGAAATGGAACAAAAGTGCATTGGCTGAGAGGAGGTATTACCTCGTCCAGACAGGATGACCTGGGGGATGTGCCCACCAACTGCAGAAACATCAAAGGGACCTTCCCCAGTCATAGACAGATGTAACTCACATTCAGGACTCCACTGCCATTGTCCACATAGGCAGAATGGCAGCAATCCCAGTAGGATGAAAAACTGTTCCATACTTCCCTAGACACACCTCAGGGGTGTGTCCAGTGCTCTCACCAAAGGAAGAAAAATGTTGCCATGTTGGAGTTTGGAAGAGCAGGGTACTGCGGGATTGTTTATGGTCAAATCCCCAGGAAATTATGTCAAAATTGGTAGGGTTTCCCCTTGTAGTCTGTTTTCCAGAGGTCAGCGCGTTAACTGAACCCACATGCTAGTGCCAGACATAAAGGTGGCTCCCCTGAGTACTTTCTTCAGAACACTGCTGGCCCTGTGGAAGACCTTCAGTTGAACCTGTGAAGAGAGACCCCAAGGGCTGGACCTGCTCCCCCTTGTACCCAGAACTGAGAAGTGGATTCCAAGGGTCAGTTGGCTAATCTCCTGTTAAGCTACAGGGACACAAAGCTACAAGAAGCCCACATTCCTGATGAGCCCGGCTGACCAGTTCCAACTGGACCTGCTCTGCAACTTGTTGGGGCTTCCCCTGGATCGAGTCCTGACCCCAGTGTGGTATCCCTAAGGTCCAGGGATCTCATGAGAATAGTGTAGTCCTCCTGCCTAGTGGACTCTTCCTATCAAAAGAACCAGAGGTTACCACCAGTCCACCAGAGAGCTGCTGACATCAAATGACGGTGGGACTCAAGCTGCTGTTTTCCTCGCTTGGAAGATACTGACTTCCAAAACAATATCCATGTCTCGATGTAGAGGATTTTGCCAGGCAAATGCAGAGTGACACCCCGCCGACTACAAAAATTTCCTGGGCCTGTTCACTCAGAGTTTTCTCCCCTTAGTTGCAGAGAGCCTTGAAATTCCCGCCAACACCGGAGTACACACTGAGGAGCTACACTGTTTCTCTTCACATCCAGCTGGCACCATGACAGGTCAACAACCTCATTGACAAGGATTTTGTCCAAGAAAAAGATTGAAATCAGAAGGTCAACTTTCCAAAAGACGGAACCTGTTCCCTTTGTCTGACCCACATTCCATCACAGTCAGCTTTAACTTTTAGCTTTGACCAAGTCTAGCATGACCAGATATCTCTGGTTGGCGTTTGTTTGGTGATAGAAACACCTAAAACTTAAAAAAAACATAACTCTGGTTCCTTAATTCAGATTCTGTTGTTTTGGTGTCTATTTGCTCATAGAATGTACTCTATCTTGATAAATTGGAGTGGTATTTTTATTGCTCTGTGTTTTCTACTTTTTTAACTGTTTTGGTACTGATAAATTCTTCACACTTTTCTACTAAGTTAAGCTGGTCCACTCTGTGCTACAGCTGCTAAGGATTCAGTTCAGATGTAAATTATTGAGACCTAACTGGATCTAGTAAAGGAAAAGTATTATTAATATTTGACTAGGAGTAACATCCACTTCAACTAATATTCAATTTTCTCACAAATACTAATGCAATTTTATGCCACAGTGGAAAATGGTACCAGCAACACCATTTAATAATGGAGTACAATTTTCAGTATTGGACTCTTGAGGAGCTGCTGAATATTATATATTCAATTTACTATATATTATAATGTAGTGGCTCTGGTGTTTCTCAGATTGTTAAATGATTGCCTATCTCTATGGCCCTTAGATATCCACTCTAGTGAGCAGAAGGTTCATGTTATTGGAGAAGAAGAAATGAAGGTTCCCTATTGTTTAAAAGGTGCCTCATGTTCTATCATTTCATATGGATCTCAATTATGAAGTGTGATGGAGAGTGCAGAAAAGAAAAAGGATTTAGTGAAAATTATATTTTGCAACAAGGTGCTGAAATTATGTAGCGCAGCACCAATAGCTGCAAATCCTATTAGTTTTTTGAATATATAAACATGACTTATTGACTAAAAAGCATAGAAAACGGACAAATGTTTGATCAATTTGGTGCAGGAATATATCCGTTAAAAGAATTACGCAATAAACAAATGCGTATTAATGCTAAGAGAGATTCAAATCATATATGTGCAATGAACGATGAGCTGTTACTGCAGCTAATTGTTTTCTTAGAAAAGAAAGCTAAAATAGTTTAGCTTGAGGATACGGCCTTCCATGCTTTAAAGCTGTTTTGATGATCTAAGAAAATCAAGACATCAAGACATCTATTTTGTTTTTTTATAAATTACATTCAAATCATCTTGCGAGAGGCGATATCAATCTCAACTGAAACGTCAGCCACGTCTAGATCATGGGCGTGGAGGAGTGTCGCCCCACTGCTTTCTCTCAGTGTGAGAAAGTCAAAACATAAAATGGTAATAACTAAAAGTTATTTCAATTTTATGTTTCTTTGGCGCTTTGCCACTACTGGTCTAGATCTGTCCTGAAGTTGTGCGAAAATATGGTTGAATGTTCTAGAGGTGATTAAATCAATTTAAATTGAAATGCATATTGTTGGACTTGGCCATTTTTTGCATGGTCATCCCTGAACTTTTTGCCTTCCTCCTAGCCTTTTCTCTGACAGGGTGTCGGTGGTTTTACGACGCCGGGCACTTATCACTGCTGTTCAGTGTGAAATGTGTGTGCTCTCTGTGGTAAACATGGTAAGATTGGTTTACATCTGTTTGGCATATTTAATTTACCTATCAGTCCCTTGGAAAGTGGTACCTCAGATACCCAGGGCCAGTAAATTAAATGCTACTGGTGGACTTGCAGCGCTGAGTCCACCCTCCCCCCCCCTACCACCACCAAAGAAGCCTTTCAAACCTGTCTCAGGCCTCTGCCATTGCATGGCCTGTGCGCGCAGTGTTACTGCCACTGTGACGTGACACCTAAACTGTGTGCCATGTCTATGACACCCCTTTTATTGCATGTCAGTCACCCCTAAGGTAGGCCATAGCTAGCCCTATGGGCAGGGTGCATTGTACGTGAAAGGTAGGACATTACCTTAAGTGTGTGACATGTCCTAGTAGTGACAAACAGCCATTTTGGTTTCTCACTCCTGTGAGGCTGGCCTCCCATAGGAATGCATTGAGGATTCCCTGATAAGTGTTTTTTCCTGATATGAGAGGAGCAGCGTGGTCAAGTTTGGTATGTTTGGGATAGTAATAATAAATGCTGTGCAATGGCATTGCCAGATTTATTATCACTATTTTAGAGATGCCACTTTTTAGAAGTTGGCATTTCTGTGTGCTATGTGTCTGCCTGCCTGATGTGTATTGCATGTTTGGCTCTGGAGTGACAGAAGCTGGTGAGATGTGTGTGGCTCCAGGGAGGGCAGGGTGAGTCAACGGTAGGCTGAATAGGTGATCTGCATTTGGAGTAGTGGGAGGAGTAGTCCCCTGACCCTGAATAGGTCTGAGCCTGCCTAGGTGAATGCTGGCTCCACCCCCTGTGGTGTGTCTGATGACAGTGCCCCAACTTGACAAAAGAGGGTGGGAGCCCTGTAAACAAAGTGCTCCTCACCCCCCAGAACCAGTTGAGGCTGGATTCCCCCAAGCCCTGTGCCAGGGCAGACAAAGAAAATGAACTATAAATATTGGGGCTGTGACCCCGTGTCAGGGTGCTTGTGCTTCCTTGTCACTTTGGGGGGACTTGCTGCTGCTGGGCCCCAGAAGGAACCACCATGAGGGACTGCCTCACTGCTGGAGGGCCTTGTGAGCTGACCTGCCTGGGCCCAGCCTTTTCCCCTCGACCTGAGGAGTCCCAGTGCCTCGTGAGTGCTGCACCTTTATTTCTATGCTCCAGGAACGAGGGAAGCTTTTTGTTTTAATTTGCAGCACTGTGCTGCAATGTATTTGTAGGGGATCCCGATGTGGGGATTCCGCTGCATTGCTGGCTTCGTGGAGGGAGCCCACCCCACATGGATGCCTTCCTAGCGGGAGCCTCCCCCGTATTTCAGTGCGCTTCTGGTGGGGGCCACCCCACATTGATGCTTATTTAGTAGCAGGAGCCCACCCCGCATTTGTGTGCTCCCAGTAGCGGGAGCCCACCCCACATTTGTGTGATCGTGTTGTTCACTACCGCAACCCGGGCCGGAAGTCAGGCAGAGGTTGCCTGGTCTGGTGTTTTCCCCAAAAGCAGGGCAGGAGCCTACCCCACCTCCATGACCACAACGGAGAAGAGAAGCTGCCTGATGGCAGGGAGTCAGGTGAGCTTGTGCCTGTTTGAAGGCAGGACTTCCATGACTGGAGCAAGCCCCCATCTGAGGCGCGGAAGGGGCGGGGATGACACCGACAGAGACCTCACTCCACGTCCTGCCCCCACTGTGTCCTGCCTAGAGGTTGTGGAGGGCCTGACGCCGTCAGCAGAGGAGCCCGTGAGTGGGGCAGAGCTGCAGTTTCAGCACCCCTGTGAGTGAGGCTGTAGCAGCAGCATTTGTTGGTGGAGCACGATTGGTGCCAGTACCTGTTTCCCTCAGCGGTCCCGCAGGAGAGCGGACCGTTTCAACATGAGACCAACCACAATCCCAGTCAGGGTAAGAGGAAGGGAAACTCTAAATTAACCACCGTCTGGTAGCTTGGCACATAGCATTCAAAGCTTGGCTTTAGAGGCAATGTGTAAACTATTTGTGCAACACAGTCTCCCCGGGGAAACACCTGATGCGCTGGGCAGTCAGTTTGGTCCTGTCTATAACATGGCCTCCTTGGCAGAACGGCCTTTATTTCTGCTCTCTGTAGCCAACAAGTTACACAGCGTCTGTCAGGTAGAGGGTGTGCAACAAGAAGAGTCCACAACATCTACTCCTCCAGCAGGTATAATAATAACACTCCAATAGATGTCCACGTAGTCTCCTCCACTCTCCAAGGGCATGGGAGATAGTCTAGGATCTGGGCCCACCAGCTATGGATAGCTTAAACAGTCTGGAGATGCCTGCATTCCCTTCTAGAGGAGACCCGGCATGGGAATTTGGGCTAAACTGTTCCTGAGGGAGCACAACTGAACTTGATAAGCATGACTTGTGTCAGTCTAGCTGGGCCCAGTCTGCCAACATTGATGGCCTGGCATGTGGACTGAGAACTTTCCTGCATTTTTCTGTGGTTAGAATAAAAACATTTCTTCTATCTCTGTGTTGTTTATTTCTTTGTAGAATGTTGACATTAACTCAGACAATTGGAATGCCTACAAGGCAATAATTACCAACAGTTGTTTGCCTGCATTCTACTTTCAGTGGCAGGGGGATGCACATGTATAAAGCATATTGCAAAATTGTTGAATTTGTCCTTTCTGACTTTTATGGGAGGGGAAAAAGCTTGGAGAAAGGGATTAACTGATTTTAACATCTTTATTAGAGGGCAACAACATTTGATCATGTTTCTGCTAGTATTGAGCAGATGTTATCTAAGGCTGCTTGTCCCAATTACATTTTTCCTAGATGCTTCCATTACCACATTTGATTAAACAATATCTTACGTATTACTATATTTTGGGTTAAGTTGACAGATACTTATTGGCAGTGAGCACATAAACATGTAGGGCCTGATTCACAATGGTAACTTGCACTGTTGATTACTTTACTACTTTTGTCTATTCACAAAGGTCTTGATTCACACAGGTAGCTTGCACTTTTGAGTAATTTATACTTTTGAGTAATATGCCTCTTTTTGTTTATTCGCAAGATCTGAGTGCAAGTTCCACTAAAAAACAGTAGTAAGTCATTACCACACATGGCCAACCAATGTTACTGCAATACCCTCCCATAGAAAATAATGGAGGTAGGGAATTAAAATGAAACCAGTAGAAAATAATGTTAAATTAAATACAATTTAAGAGAGATTTTGAGCAGACACACTCTGTTCAGGCTCTCTTGGCTGTAGCGTTTAATTTAACCAACTTGTTTCTGTTTTGCCAAACATCTCTTGTATTTTCATTTATTTAAGGTAAATTCATAGCTGAGCAAAACTTTTATGAGCCAACCAGGAGAGATTGGTTCATCGAGCCTGACTGCTGTCGAAGGAAGGGCTCCAACCCAAACAGATTCATTGTTGACCAGAAGCCTTAATTGATTAGAAGTTCTGCTCAATCCACAGAGTGGAGGTTCATCCAGAAGCAGCCATCATAGGGTAAGAGAACTACTTTCTACTATGTTGTATATGGCTAACTACGACCAGCGCGTAGATCTCTTTTGTTTTTTTCTCTTAGTCAGCACGTTGAAGATGGAAAATCTGTTCAGTAGTTCCTGAGAATTTAAAAAAAGAAGTATATATCTGAGCACCAAGAAGGATTAGCAAACCCTCCCGAGCATGAGCTTCATTCTGATTGGCTGCCAACACTCCAAACCAGAATGTGTTGCCAGCCATCTTGTGACTGGGTAACCCATTCACAAGAAAACAGTAGAAAAAAGATAAAAAAACAAGAAACACCCTGACCCCCGAGGCCTGCCATGCGCCCTTTTTTTTAAAGGAGGCAATGCCCCGGGGTGTGGGGTCCCCGGGGCCAAAAAAGGCTTCAGGAGGGGGCCGCGCGGCCTCCCTCCTTTTATAAAAAATAAGATATAAAAATAAAGATATGGCCATGCCCCGGGGGATGGGATCTATGGGGCAAAAATTAGCCTCAGGAGGGGGGGGGCAGCACAGCCCCATTCCCGTTTTTCTTTTTTGAACATAGAATATGTCAAAAGCCTGGAGGGCCCGTGAAGTCCCCCGCAAATAATTGTAGAAAGTCCCAGGGAGGTGGTGGTCCCCAGGGCTTGGGGGGTCTGTGAGGCCCCCCACATATTTTTTATGCAAATTTTAGCCCCAGGGGCAGCAGGGGCCCGCATGCCCTCCCACACCTATTTAAATAAAGCCCTGGGGAGGTGGCGGTCCCTGGGGCTTGGGGGCCTGCGAGGCCCCCTGAATCTTATTAAAACAAGCCCTGGGGAGGTGGCGGTCCCCAGGGCTGCGGGGGGCTGTGTGCCCCACAAATATGATTAGTATAGCCCCAGGAAGGTGGTGGTCCCCAGAGCTGTGGGGGCCCGAAGCCCCAGCTATATATTTTGGCATTTCCCCCAGGACCTGGCCCATCCGGGGGCTTACAGATACCGAAGTGCAGGAGCCCGCGCTTTGCTTTTTAAAATTTTCTCAATAGCACTTGCGCATTATTTTGACGGGCCCCCTTAGCAGGCCTAGGTGGTCAAGGTATTCTACCCTGCCCCCTTTTCTTGTTTTTGAAGTTTTTTTTTGTACTGATTTCTTGTGACTCGGTTACTGAGTCACTAAATGGCTGCCAACACTTCCTGGTTTGGAGTGTTGGCAGCCAATTAGAATGAAGCTCAAGCTCAAGCTCGGGAGGGGTCGCGACTCCTCCGCGGTGCTTAGATATTAAAAGTTTTCTTTTTTTAATTTCTCAGGCACTACCAAACGGATTTACACCATTTGAAAAAAAGGTCACTTTCTGAAGCAAGAGCTACCTTTCTGACAAATTTGCTGTAATTCCGTTCAGCAGTTCGGGCTGTAGCCTGCTCCAATTTTTTTGCCCTTCGATGGGCTGCTCTGTTGAGCGTATTGATGGGTTCACAGAGCCACTATGTGGGACATCTGCTTGGGATATTGAACGGCACCCACATGCGGAGGCCCATCTGTGTGCTCAGAACTTTTTGGCAACAGCAATATTTACGTGCACCCATTAGGGTAGAGTTCGCTGATCCAGACTACAACACCCACAAGTCAATACGCTCAACAGAGCAGCCCATCGAAGGGTGACATTTTTCCTTGTGTGTGTATCGGTCAGAACAGCACGAAAGACTGTCGAAGCCTCTGATGAAGTGCGGCAGCACAGAAACGCGTCAGGCATGCATAACTCGACACGAAAGCTGTTATTTGCATCGGCATGCCGGTTCCGTTCTTACCCTTTAAAAGCCTGGTGCTAGCGGATGTCTGAGTGCATCTTTGTTCCGGTAGGGAACTTTGGAGCTTTCATATGTGTATATATATATATTCACTGAAAAAAACATGGGTTATAGACCATATATAGTTAGGAATTAGCATCTACAAAACCTTATTTTACTCACACAAAACCATTGAAATTCCATATATACTTAGTTGCACTAACTATATATCGCGCACCCGCAATCCACTGCTGATGATGTCACATATTATATCATTCATGACATGGTCAGTGACATCACTGATGACATCACTGATGACATCTCAAATGACATCACTGATGACATCACTGATGATATCATTCATGTGACAATACAATGCATCTCCTCACACTTTAATATAACCTCTGTTACATCCAGTGTAAAATACAGAATATAATTTTTTAAACCATTGACACACCAATACTAGTTACTGGTGCACAGACAAAATATCGACTCCAAAATATCGAATGGACAAAATATCGAGTTAAAAATATCGAGAATAATAAAATATCGATAACATAAATATCGTTGGTCAAAATATCGATTAAAATAGTGATAAAAAATATCGAGTACAAAAATATCGACAAAATATATATAAATAGTCAAAGTAAATAATTTCAATAATATGTAGAAAAAAGGTTAAAAAAATAAAAAAAATGTATTAATAGTAATATAGATTGTAGTTAATGTTTATGAGCGGGATGTTGGGTTAATAGGGGATTAGGGTGGGGAGTAATTTAATAATAATTAATTAATTAATTAATATATGTTTGTAAATATTTTTAATTAATAATTAATTGGTAATTAATTAATATTAATTAGTTAATGAATTAATATCATTTTGTACATATTTTTAATTAGTAATTAATTGGTAATTAAATAATATTAATTAGTTAATTACATTAATTAGAGTAATTTATTTATATATATAATTTTTAGTTATTGTTAATTAATTATTTGGGAAAAAATAATATTAATTATTAAATTAAATTAATTACAGCTAATGTGCTAATATATTTACTTTATTGTTATTGTTAATTAATAATTAATTGGTAATTAAATAATATTAATTAATTTTGGGTAAAGGAGTATTTTTAGGGTTCAGGGTCAGTTTTCAGTTTTTGGGTAAAGGGGTATTTTTAGGGTTCAGGGTCAGTTTTCAGTTTTTGGGTAAAGGGGTATTTTTAGGGTTCAGGGTCAGTTTTCAGTTTTTGGGTAAAGGAGTATTTTTAGGGTTCAGGGTCAGTTTTCAGATTTTGGGTAAAGGGGTATTTTTAGGGTTCAGGGTCAGTTTTCAGTTTTTGGGTAAAGGGGTATTTTTAGGGTTCAGGGTCAGTTTTCAGTTTTTGGGTAAAGGGGTATTTTTAGGGTTCAGGGTCAGTTTTCAGTTTTTGGGTAAAGGGGTATTTTTAGGGTTCAGGGTCAGTTTTCAGTTTTTGGGTAAAGGGGTATTTTTAGGGTTCAGGGTCAGTTTTCAGTTTTTGGGTAAAGGGGTATTTTTAGGGTTCAGGGTCAGTTTTCAGGTTTTGGGTAAAGAGGTATTTTTAGGGTTCAGGGTCAGTTTTGGGTTTTTGGGTAAAGGTGTATTTTTAGGGTTCAGGGTCAGTTTTCCCTACTGTTGCACCCACTGGAGTGGGAATAGTAATTTTAACCCCTACGCTATCCAACGCTTTCCCTACGCTTGCACTCTTTGGAGTGGGAATAGTATTTTTTACACTTCTGGTATCATACGGTAATATAATAGTATCTTATTTAATTATAGTATGTTACTATATATATATGTTTTAACAAATAAGATTTAAAAAATTTTTTTTTATTATTTTCATTTATTATTTAATTAATATAAGTTAATGTAAGTATTTTTAAGTATATTTTAGTAAATACATTTTAATATTAATTTAATTTAACACTGTTTTTAATAAAGTCGATATTTTTTACAACTATAGTATTGTAAACGATATTTTGTGCTCGATATTTTTGTACTTACCTGTTTGTAGATACAAAATCGATATTTTGACTGTCGATATTTTGTCCACGATATTTTTGCAAGTCGATATTTTGTCCCTCGATATTATTTCAGTGATCCCCAGTTACTACATACGCACTCACTGATTCCTATGTCTACACACAGATTCACTCATTTACCCATACAATCAGTCATACATACAATCACTCATCTTTACAACACTATCATATGCACTCATACACCAATACAGACACTCACACTCTGCCACTCATCCATGGAGTTACTCACACACCTAGTCAGTCCTGTAAAGAATCAATCACACTTCCATTTTCTAATCAATACATTTAAACATAGAGTACCTTACATTTTCAAACATATACTAACACATACTTACTCTCTTATACAATCATTGATACAAGAACACATTGATCTGCACAGAGTCACACATCTCCCAGCCAGCCACACACACAATCAGTCTCCCATACAAAAACTTCGACAATCAATCAATAACCCATATAGTTACTCATATAGCTACTGATCAACACATGCAGCAGTTTACAGAACAACAGACATAATGATGCACAAATTAAGACAGTTTAGTCACTAACCCATGCACTCAGTGAGACACATTTAATCACTCACTCATACAGTCAGTCACGCACCTACTAAATCCTTCATCCAGACACTTCTACATCTACTCATTCTTCAATATGTAAAACATATTTAAACTTTACAGAAACACACAGTCACTGGATGATGTCATCAGTGATGTCATTTGAGATGTAATCAGTGATGTCATCAGTGATGTAACTGATCATGTCATGAATGATGTAATATGTGACATCATCAGCAGTGGATTGCGGGTGCGCGATATATAGTTAGTGCAACTAACTATACATGGAATTTCAATGGTTTTGTGTGAGTAAAATAAGGTTTTGTAAATGCTAATTCCTAACTATATATGGTCTATAACCCATGGTTTTTTCAGTGAATTTTCAAGGTTTTGTAAATGCTAATTCCTAACTATATATGGTCTATAACCTATGGTTTTTCAGTGAATTTCAATGGTTTTTGAATAGCAAATATCAAAAGCTTTAAAATGTCAAGTACGTGGTAGGTAAAAACATTTTCGTGTCTATGCACGCTGATGTGCTTTGAACGCTGCCCCCCCTCTTTTCTTTTAGGAGTATTCTCTCTTTGCAGATAGTGAAGGGTAGGTAATGCAGGCCTTTGCCCCCGTTGTAATCCGTCGTGCCTGCTTCCCTCTCCATTTGATTGATTGTTATCCAAGCATTTACTGTTTTGGAATTGGTTCTCTTTGGTTCATTCTCTATTTACAAACAAGCACAGAGTCGCAATACTCTGTTTAGTCTTTGCAGATAGTGAAAATTCGTTAGAAAAAACAAAAGGAATCAAGCAAAATCAGTAGGTTACTAATGGGATCTCTTTTTGACCTCGCTAAAATAGAAACATTAGGAACAACCCCTCATGAGAAATATGAAACTAGTGAGAGGAACTGAGCTCGACGCCATGATGGCTGCAAGACAGCTCGGCTCCCCCGCCCACCACGCCCAAAACAACGACAAACCCTATGCAAATATTATAAATATATACAACACACCAGCAAAGTAACAGGGTAAAACGTTTTATTAAATAACTATTTACATGGCAGCCTGCTGCAACATCGATCCAAATGAATGCCGCAGTTCCCGGGATTTCTCCCCGACTAATCTGCGGCCTACGAGATGGAGAGGCCGGGGCTTTGACTAGGCGGGGCCTCCGGCCGCAACCACAGCGCCAACGATCGCTTCTGAAGGAGGGGAGCCTTGCCGGTGAGAGCCACTGATCTGAAGAATAGCTGCCTGCGGTGCCTCCCTGAACCGCTTGACGGAGGCCCCCGAGGGGAGGTGTGGTGGCGCGGAGTCGGAGGGGGCACTTGGCTCCTGCCCCCTCCCCAAGTCTTGTTGCCCTGGTATAGCCTGAGATCGCCCCCGACATAGGCGGTCGGCTCCCGGGGTCAAGCGGAACTTGTTGCCTTTTGGTGACTCTTCCATTCTGGACCTTGTCCCACAATCCTTTTGACCTGAAGACACGTCCTGCGGTGCCCTGGTCCAACCATCACATATACCTGCGCCAGGAGACGGCGTGGGGTGCACTGGAAGGGAGAGGCGGCGCGAACGAGCCTCCCCCACCTCCCCAGGTGGAGGTTTCTCAGCTACACCCCAGCGTTTCACTCGGCCAGCTGAGTTGCGCCCGCTCCTGCGGCACAGTGCCTCACTCGGCCAGCTGAATTGCGCCTGCTCTTGCTATTACAGTGTCTCACCCGCCATCCGGCTGAATTGCACCCACTCTTGCGGTACAGCGACAGGCGGCTGCCACGGAGCTCAGGAAATGGCGGTCGGCTCCACAGACTTGGGCCTGGCCTGCAAGGATGGCTCTGGGCAACCCTGGAACTCGGACGCTTGACTGCTAGGGCATGGGCCCCATTCCCAAAAGCGTCCCCTCAGCCTTGAAGATTCTACAAGAGTCACCGGGGCCCCCGACTCCCGCAGACTTCCGGTGGGGAGCAACTGCCATGATTGCTCGCGGAATGGCCACGACGTAGCCACGGGGTGCTCTCATGCTGACGCCAGCTTCAGTCTGAAACATCCAGAAACACTGTAGACTACCAATTCGATCAGTTCCGGTGGAGCCCCAACGTGACCCGGTAGAGAAGAACTTGCCCTCCCCTCTTTGACTGATGGTTCTTGTTGCCAGTCCCTTCTGTTGTCATTTAACTGAACTTTTTGGACTGCTGAAAGGGGTTCTGTTCCGACCGCTGGTTGGTGGAGACATTTTGACTATATTCTGGACCTGCCCGGCCTGGCCCAAAATGGCGTAGGTATAAATGAGACTCGCAACTCCTTGATGTGTACTGGGTGCTCAGCCTTGATATCACAAGATGTGTATGCAGGTTTGGAGCACATGGCGGGTGGGGACGGGTACTGATTGAACATTTGGACATCCCTATTGATATTAAGTTCTGATGTATTATTCATTACTGTACTATTGAAAGTTCGAATTAGCGTAACTCATGGTACTTGCCCGCAAATGTATATCTAGATAATTTCATTGTAACTGTTAGACACCTTAATTCCTGCAACCTAATGGCCCGCCCGTTACGTTTTTCTACAGTGTAAAGGTCCCCTCATCATATACGATTCCAGTTTGCTCTGTGGCCGGCCCACGTGGTTGTAGGCCCGTGTTTGTATACTGACATTTTTGCAAAAAAGAGTTTTCGAAGGAAGTATGGAATCAGCGTCATAACAATCGTCTAGGTTGGTAAGGTTTTAGAATAATGGCTGTTATTCCCAAACAATAGAAGACAGATAATGCAGACCCTTTGCCTGAATTTAGGATTGATTGAAATTTGTATCCGTCACACCTGCCCTTTTTCCAGAATTGTTAGAAAATGGTCGACCGTAGCTTAAGGTATCTGCCGAATGTAAGGTGTGGTATTTTGTCCCATAAAATAAGACTAATTGAGAAACAAATACACGAAGAGGGAACTCGAATTTAGAGACAAACAAAATGAAACATTTTTTGGCATCATAAGAAGGGGAGGATATGTTACACAGAAAAATAATGCGAAAGGGATAGCCAAGATCTGTTGTATCACACGTTCCTGCAGCTACTCTGATACATGGTAAGTAGAAGCTTTTTCGTGTTTGCGCGCGCTGACATCCTCTGAATGCTGTATCCCCCCCTTTCTTTTCTCCTCTGTCGGTTACATCGGAGTTCCGACTGAAGAATGGAGTGGACACGGACCGCACCGTGCTCCATGTAAGGAAAGACATAGACAAGCGCTGTGAGATATTGCATGGAGTGCAGACCATCACTGGGAACGTGAAAAATTGTATGGTGTGACTGTGCGTACATGCCCTGATTGTATGGTATGAATGTGTATGTATTCCATATGCCCGGCCGATAAATGTTCTGTTTGCGCAACTGCCGCGTTAGAAAACAACATCGTGACGGGTCGCGTAACCGCGACGTATCGCGTTGTTGCGTAATGCGTCATATGACGCGCTGCTTTAGCGCACCCGGAAGTGCTCCGGTGCGCGAGGCGCGAAGCGCAGCTTCCCGAAAGCGATCCGGGGCGCGGCGCGGAGCTCGTAACGTAAGCATAACAGGTCATGTAACTTGTTAATAAAACTTTTCATTGGTTCATTTCACTTTTGGGTTCCTAATGATGTAAGGCTAGGTCATGTGACCTAAAAATAACACTTTTCATTGGTTTAGAACTATTTTTTGTCCCAAATTATGAAAACCCCTCCTTGTTTCCTCACTCTGACTTTCATCTTTGTGAGAGGAAGACCTTTTTTCATCACTTAGCAATAGCAAGTGTTGTAGCTTCAGCTGGTGCATCCCCACCACCACCACCACCTCCTAGGAAGAGAGTACCACCTCCTCAGGTGGTGGTTAAGCAAGAGGTGCCCCCCCCCACACCTTCTTGTTGCCTGATTCGGCCAGCTCAATCGATCGAGCATGAGACTCTGTTGTGATCTGAAGAACCGCTGCCTGCTGTGCCTCCCTGAGCCGCTTGACGGAGGCCCCCGAGGGGCGGTGTGGTGGCGCGGACTGGGAAGGGGCGCTTGGCTCCTGCCCCCTCCCCAAGTCTCGCTCGGCCAGCTGAGTTGCGACCACTCTTGCGGCCTACGACATGGAGAGGCCGGGGCGTTGACTAGGCGGGGCCTCCGGCCAAAACCACAGCGCCAACGATTGCTGCTGACGGAGGGGAGCCTTGCCGGTGAGAGCCACTGATCTGAAGAACGGCTGCCTGCGGTGCCTCCCTGAACCGCTTGACGGAGGCCCCCGAGGGGCGGTGTGGTGGCGCGGACTGGGAGGGGACGCTTAGCTCCTGCCCCCTCCCCAAGTCTCGCTCGGCCAGCTGAGTTGCGCCCACTCTTGCGGCCTACGACATGGAGAGACCGGGGCGTTGACTAGGCGGGGCCTCCGGCCGCAACCACAGCGCCAACGATCGCTGCTGACGGAGGGGAGCCTTGCCGGTGAGAGCCACTGATCTGAAGAACCGCTGCCTGCGGTGCCTCCCTGAGCCGCTTGACGGAGGCCCCCGTGGGGCGGTGTGGTGGCGCTTGGCTCCTGCCCCCTCCCCAAGTCTCGCTCGGCCAGCTGAGTTACGACCACTCTTGCGACCTACGACATGGAGAGGCCGGGGTGTTGACTAGGCGGGGCCTCCGGCCAAAACCACAGCGCCAACGATTGCTGCTGACGGAGGGGAGCCTTGCCGGTGAGAGCCACTGATCTGAAGAACCGCTGCCTGCGGTGCCTCCCTGAGCTGCTTGACGGAGGCCCCCGAGGGGCGGTGTGGTGGCGCGGACTGGGAAGGGGCGCTTAGCTCCTGCCCCCTCCCCAAGTCTCGCTCGGCCAGCTGAGTTGCGCCCACTCTTGCGGCCTACGACATGGAGAGGCCGGGGCGTTGACTAGGCGGGGCCTCCGGCCGCAACCACAGCGCCAACGATCGCTGCTAACGGAGGGGAGCCTTGCCGGTGAGAGCCACTGATCTGAAGAACCGCTGCCTGTGGTGCCTCCCTGAACCGCTTGACGGAGGCCCCCGAGGGGCGGTGTGGTAGCGCGGACTGGGAGGGGGCGCTTGGCTCCTGCCCCCTCCCCAAGTCTTGTTGCCCTGGTGTGGCCTGAGATCGCCCCTGACATAGGCGGCCGGCTCCCGGGGTCCAGCGGAACTTTTTGCCTTTTGGTGACTCTTCCATTCTGGACCTTGTCCCACAATCCGTTTGACCTGAAGACACGTCCTGCGGCCTGGTCCCTGAATGTGTGCAGGGGGACGGTATTGATTGGATCAAGATGGCGGCTTCACACAAAGCTGACTCAAGTGTTGCTGCTGATGCTGTGCAGACAAAAACTGGTTTTCAGTTTGTACATTCTTCAGGATTTTTCCATCCAAGGCTGGTTGAGAGTTTGTAGAACGATGGCTTCAGATTTTCAACATACTACTCTTCAACATTCTTCATAAATGTAACAATGTGAGACTCACTAGGAGAAAGGCCGTTTATCTTTCCTTTCAAAATGCTGCCACCAATATTTTCTGAATGGAGGACACCATCTTGTAGCATAAAGGGCAGCGTCAAGGGTGGTTGTTGTATCTGTACCTTTAAATTATTCTTTCATGACATGTATAATGTTCCTTCATGACATGTACAATGTTCTGTATTCTATGATTGAGTTTTGCTATCGTGTCATTCTGTTCCGTTACCTGGACATGACAGCATCGCTTTTCCTAGCCTTTTCTTGTGGGTTTACTTTTCCTGATTTATTCTAAATAAACACTTTTAATATAACTCCTGCCTTCTATGTTGTCTTGCTTACAACAGTGGTATTGCCCAGAATGTCTTGTTTTCTAGTGCTCGTAATGACGAAGCCAGAACTACCGAAAGGGATTCTGGTCCTGCCGCTACTTATTGGAGACATTAAACTATACTCTGGACCTGCCTGGCCTCGACCAAAATGGCGCTAATATGGGAGCGACTTGCAACTCCTTATGACGTTCTAGTTACTTAGCCTTGACGTTATGGGGGATGTATGCGGTCTTTGTGCACATGATGGGTGGGGAAGGGTACTGACTGGGAATACGGACAACCCTATTGATGTCGATTTTTCATTATTGATTATTGTATTAATAAAGCTTTGAAATAATGTTACCCATGATACTCGCCCATGGTGTGCGTATGGACGATTTCATTGTAACTGATCCTGTTATACTTTCAATTATAAAATCAACCTTCACTGATCCTGCAACCGTTTGTCACGTTTAGTTTTTTCAATTAAATGGCTCGCTTGTTACATACTCCTATACCCCTGGCTTTTGACCCTTTCCTACGCACGGTCTGTACTACCGCCCTCGGGCGATCTATGTACTGAACAGTCTACCATTGCTGAAACACAAGGGAATGCATCTCAGAGAGATAAGTCAAGTACGTGGTAGATAAAAACATTTTCGTGTTTATGCACGCTGATGTGCTTTGAACGCTGCCCCCCCCCCCCCTCATCATTTAGATTACCACCGCCCATTGCTCAAAAGCGTACCGGGCGCTCCCCACGCAAAAAAACCTTTTTTTTTTTTTGCCCCGCGGGGCACTTTTAAAGCCTCCACATCAAACCTAGGGGGTCAGGGAGGATCTACTATGCCCCCTTATGGTCATTTCCCCCTTTGTTTTGGCCTCCTCTTGTCTCTCGATCCTACCGAGAGACAAGATGGCGGCCGCTCCGAACTGTTTAGAATGTTGACAGACACCGGAGAGCCAATCAGCTTCGCTTCGCGAAGTTCCGTTGCGCATCAAGTACGCGAACCGGAGCGCTACCCGGAGCGCTGTTACAGATATATTATAAAATCAACCTTCACTGATCCTGCAACCGTTTGTCACGTTTAGTTTTTTCAATTAAATGGCTAGCTTGTTACATACTCCTATACCCCTGGCTTTTGACCCTTTCCTACACGCGGTCTGTACTAGCGCCCTCGGGCGATCTATGTAATGAACAGACTACCATTGCTGAAACACAAGGGAATGCATCTCAGAGAGATAAGTCAAGTACGTGGTAGATAAAAACATTTTCGTGTTTATGCACGCTGATGTGCTTTGAACGCTGCCCCCCCCTCCTCATCATTTAGATTACCACTGCCCATTGCACAAAAGCGTACCGGGCGCTCCCCACGCAAAAAAAAGGGGCTGCTCAGAAACAAAATGTGCCATTTTCCTGAAAATTTCAGCCAATTCTGTCCACAAACGCCAAAGATATTAGACATAGAATTTTCAAAAATCCCATAGAGAAAAAATCCTAACTATATATACCTACTGGCGACTGCCAGTAGGTTATATATATATATATATATATATTTATATATATATATATATATATATATATATATATATATATATATATATATATATATATATATATCTCGTCGGAGAGAGGACGCGGGGAACCGGGGACGAGTTTCAAAAATCCGTGAAGCGGCTGTACCAGGTATTTAAGAGGAGGAGAGCACAACGGTTGTGTGGGCACAAGTTTGTTTGTTAAGACTTAGGCAAACTACTTGCTATAGCCTGCAGCTATTCATACATTGCACAATATAATGTCGGCCGACAGCGTGAAGGAGAGGGAGGCTCGGGCGAGCACAATGTTCTCTGATGATCTCCCAGTAACAACTACCACACGGGAGAGATTGGATACTCCTAGCAGCACCAATAAAGACACTTTAAATAAAAAAATAAAAATACTCGAGAAGAAATCAAGAAAGAAATGAACAAAGTAAATGGTGAGTAGCTAAGTCCCTCCAGCGGTACATAGATGTGAATAAGATACAGAGAGGGCTTAGAATCTTGACCTCACGAAGCTATGAAAACCCGAATCCTGATTTAATGCGGGAGTGGGCGGACAGCAATTTGGAGGCATCCAGACGGCTGGTCTTAATCTTCATTAAGTATGCAGACATCGACCGCGCCAAACTCCTCCATGAGATTGCGGCAATACAGGAAGAGTTGGAATCCATGGGTCCTACCGAGGAAAAAACAAAACTAATAAAAGAAATGTATATCAGACTCAAGAAAGAGGAGGAAAAAATAATTGACCGCAAGACTTATAAATACCAAAGGGACAGGACTGATTACGAAGTTGGTCAGATATTCACTTTTTTGAAAAAATATGATGGCATGCGTACAGCAGCAGGAGACGCTCAATCCGGCGCACGCGGCAGACGAAACTGCAACCAGAAACAAACCAATGCATTGGATTCAACTGCATCGGATTTTAGCTTTGGGCCAGGCTGTGAATCTGAGTCCGGGGCGCAGGTTCGGCAGGATTGAATAAAAAGCCGTCACCAGGCGATGAGATTCATTTTTTGTGCCAGGAACGCCTTCAGTCCCTGCGACCTGGGACTCAAAAGAATTACAACGAAAGCACAAAAATTGTGTCCACAGGAGGAGGGAGAGGGCAAGGACAAGGAAATGTGGGACAACCCAAAAATGAGGGCAGGGGCCAGTGGTCCAGAAAATGAGGATTAATAATGCACAATTAACGATCATCAACCTGACACCTATGGTTTTAACAACTAAGGAGAAAGATATCCTCAAATTGGGACTATCATATGCCCCCAAGACGAATCTCAATTATGCGGAAACTAGAGCTGGCATTTACAAAGCTACTAGAAAGCTTAAATTGAAAAGGTTCCATACTTTGAAATCTGTTAATGGTCGACAAAACAAGAATGAAGCGGACCAGGGGAATGCCACCACTACATTCTCGCAAGAAATGATTACTCTATGGGAAAATGAAGGGGCTGATTCAATAAACAGCGTTGACAGTACCACCACCAAGTGCCCTGAGGTGACCACCCTGGATCCCTTACTCCTTTTAAACCGCCTTCCACATTGTGTCCAGTCATGCCACGCGATGCTATCGACGTATTCCATGAGAACCTCACAAGTGATCTGAAAGAATTACATAGTAGAATCTACAAAAGTCAATATAAATATGATCCATTAACATCTGACTATGAAGCATTGGTGGCCAGATTTAGCAAGGATAACAATATCATTATTCGCCCCAGCGACAAAGGTGGCAATGTAGTTTAACAAACCAAGGCTAACTATGAAATGGAGGCATTCATGCAGTTGAACAATTGTGACCATTATGAAAGGATGAAGGGGGAGGAAATTAAAATCATAAAAAAAGAGTACCATCAACTCCTGTCAAAATGGAAGTCCATGAAATTACTAGCGGAATCCGAATATAAGTACTTAAAAACAGACTATCGGAGGAGCCAAGCTGGTGACCAAGATGGCCGCTCAGGCTCCCGGCTCCGCAGACCTTCTCATCCTGCTACAAGATCCTGCCAGTTATCCTGTGCCTATGCAACTCTCCCGGGTAGATGAAACGAAAAAACTCTACACAGAGTGACCCCGAAAGTTCAATCTGCTTCGAGAACGGAGAAACGTTGCCTTGAAGTTTGCAGCCTACATCAGCATTGAAGCCGGGGCCTCGAGTAAGAATGCAGCCGGCTTCTAGTTGAACAACATCGGCCATAAGAGTTCAGGAGGAGCCGGTCCACCGGAATGGAAATACATTTTGTCCGATTTCAACATCAAATATCCGTATGGATTAGCGCCGAAATGGCACACCTCAATGACACTGCGGACGCAAGCTGAATAATTAGTTGTCGGAGCCCGGAATATAAACGGCTTGGTACCGTCTAAACTGCGACCCGATGGTTTCGGACATATCCTGAAGACAGCTCCGCAATATCCTTGCATGCAGAGGGGTTGGAACGTGTGTCTTTGCTTCTGATTCTACTGGGTCTATCCCGAAGGGCCCAAGGATAGACCGTGAACGAAACGCGCAAAATGGCGCTCAATATCGGCCTTCGTGTGAATCGGACCCGATCCTCCGAGAGGTCTAGGAAAATTCGAACGGATGACCTGGGACGACATATCCTATCTAAGGGATCTCCCAGACCGGACCAGAATTTCCCTATCGAGGGGGACCAACTAGTGCTGACCAGGGTTGAACCTATGCTTGGGGCTATAATGGCGGCGATCGAGGGTCTTCATTTCTCCCTGAAGTGGAAAGCCCCAGCCTTGGAGCACAAATTGGACGCTGTGGCTTTTGGACTGGGAAATAATTACATAGCTTTTGTTCAATTCAAAGACACTGCGGAAGTAACAACATCCACACCACCCGGACTGATGGCGGCCAGCAACCCCATAAAACGAGTGATGCGAGAGACCCTGGTTTGCAAATTAGCTAATGCCCGTGTATTGGAGGTCCCGGTCGTGTCAGTGCTCACAATATTATTATCGACTGAGGATAGATCTCACCAGGCGATGTATCTGATGACTCATGAGATGGCTCAGGAGTGGCTCGACATGGTGGCCCTTTCTCCCTTTCCGAACTCAGTGCACCTGGACTTTAAACAACATCCGTGGCTCTTATCGACACAGATGGGGCCCAGTGACAACGAGACTGCGAAAGCCCAGCTATTTCCGGCCCGCTACTGTTCTTTCGAATTTTTCAAGATGGCGGCTGTTCGGTTGAAGAACATTTGTGTACCTGATTGAGCGGTTCAAGGTTGAGAATGGCCTATCGTTTCAAGACTTTTATTCAAATGGTGGCAGTGTGGGATTCACTCTATGATGTTGGTACCGGGAGGCAGTGTTGGCGAATAATGTATCCCCCGATTTTCGCTTGATAGTGAAATGATAATATATCCATAATGGGGGAGGCTTAGAACTAGCGGGGGGGAGGCCGGGAGCCTGTACAAATGGCCCTCCTCCACTTACTTCTTTTAGTAATTGTAGATTAGATGGGGCGACAGGCACACTGCTGGTTGGGGTCAGGCGTAAGCTACATGCAGGGGTACAGGGTGGGGGGTGGGGTGTTGCGAGCGTTGCGTTTTTTAAAATTTCTATTTTTTATTTTAATTTTATTTTCTTTCTTTACTTACTGGTCTCCTGACTCTGTTTTCAGTATTAAGGTGCCAATGCAATCTCTATTATTTTGATTTGTCCATTTTTGCATACAAGTGTCTGTACTTTATCCTGTTTACGATTTTAGTATCGAGGGGCGCAATGATCATTGATATCCTGATTTTGTGGGTGGAGGGGCCTGTGGGCAGCACGCATTGATATAGGTTAACTCAGCTAGTTTTATAATCCTGATTCGTCAAATGTGTGTTGGAGTCTCAGTGCCCTGCTTCAACGGCTGCTGATATGGCAACCTTTCAATTGTTTGATTCCTTGTATGTTTTGGACCGCATTGCACTTGATACGCTCTTATTGTTTTTCGTTTTTTCATAACAATAAAAAGATTTTTTTTTTAAAAACGGACTACCCTGTGACCCCGGCAATCTATTTCATCCCCAAGGTCCATAAAGACAAAAACAATCCCCCGGGCAGACCCATCATTATGGCGAGAGGTAGTCTTCTGGAAAGGACATCTGTATACATTGAATACTTTATACAGGGTCACGTAAAATCTCTTGAGTCTTACATTCAAGACATAGGGGATTTCTTGTTCAAACTGAACAGTGTCCAGTGGCAGGAGGGCGACTGGATGCTGGCTTTGGATGTCACGGCCTTATGTCCTAGCATCCGCCATACGGATGGCATAGCGGCAGTGCAGTATTATCTAGAGCGGAGGGATGCCAAATACAAACAGCATAATGATATGTTAATCCAGACGCTCACATTTTGCCTGCAACACAATGGGTTTATGTTCAACAGTCTCCTGTATAGGCATCTTCAGGGTGTAGCAATGGAGGCCAGTTTCTCCCCAAGCTTTGCATGCTTGCACATGGGAGCTTGGGAGGAACTGGTCCTCAAAACTTGCTTTCAATTTGAAATGATGAACCGAGTAATTACATGGCATCGATTCATTGATGACCTGTTTCTGATTTGGAGGGGAAGTCAAGAAGAGGCAGTAAAGTTTGTTGAACGTCTGAATGACAATCAATATAACATCCACTTTACAGTCCCCATGAGCCAACAACATGTCCCATTCCTTGACACAGAGGTATACATAAACAATAACAGGTTAGAGACTAGACTATTTCATAAAAGCTCTGCCGGAAATACGACTTTACATGCGGGCAGTACTCACCCTACTCTCTTAATAATGAGCATCCCGTTCGGTGAAATGTTACGCCTTAGAAGGCTTTGCAGCATCAAACAGGAGTTACGTGAGGCACAGGCAATCAGTTCTGAAAGGTTCCTTGAAAGAGGGTATTCACGAAAGACTATAGAGAAGGCCATACACAAATCCTTAGGTTTCAGTCGCCAATCTCTATTGGCCAAATATGACACCTCAATGGAAGCATTGAAGGACATTGAGATGTTGGAATCTGGTACCTCAGAGACAATTGACAACTACAGGTTCATCACGGGGTATTGTTCTCAACATAAAGATATTCGAAAAATGGTGAATAAAAATTGGCCTATTTAACTCAAGGACCCGGTAATTGGGCACCTGTTACCCAGGAAGGCATCTATAACCTATAGTAAAGCCCCCAATATGAGGGACAGGTGGGTCGACACTGGCCTTGAGGTTCTTGCCAAAACATCATGGTTGCACAGTAAGGGTGGCTTTTTCAAGTGCAAATCTTGTAAAGCCTGCACAAATGGTATCAACAAAAGGAGTTACAAAGATGGTTTCAGTGACTAGGAACATCTGATTAGTAAGGCTCTTACGTGAAAAACTGAATTTGCAATTTACATCCTGGAATGCCCCTGTGCACTATGGTATGTGGGCAGCACTAAGCTCCCCGTCCACAAAAGCATATTGCAGCACCTCAGAGCAATCACCTCACAAGATAACACCTACCCTGTTGCATGTCACTTTAAACAACATCATCAGAGTAGCAACAGGGAACTTAGGGGCATATTACCAAGCAATAGCGATAATTATCGCAATTGCTTGGTTAGAGACAAAAATTTATCGCCGACCTGCGGCGATTTTTATCTCAGATAAACCTTGGTATTACCAAGGTTTATCGCAAATGCGATAAAAATCGTCCTCAATGCATGAATATCGCTGAAAAGTCCGCGATATTCATGCATTAGCGAGCTAATGCTCTTAGCCATGTTATCCACCTTCCATTGAATAACATGGCTAAGAACTGCTCAGGGCAGGTGTTAGCTTTTGGAGATATTCACGCTTAGCGCGAATATCTCCAAAAGTTGGTAATAGGAGATAGCGATGTTAGCGACTATTTCTAGTCGCTAACATCGTGGCACGCCCACTTTGCATGTCATTAGTGATAAATATCACTGACATGCAAAGTGGGGCCCAAGATGGTCGCTATGTCCTACTAGCTGTCGCTAACTGGTGTTAGCGACAGCTAGGTAATAGGGAGATCATTTTATCTCTGCTTTCTTGGCTTTTAAAGCCAAAAAAGCGGAGATAAACCCCCATGATAATATGCCCCTATGTTTCTATGTTATTGATACACTCCTGGCAAGCAGACGAGGAGGTAACAGAGAAGCAAAATTGTGCAAACTGGAAACCAGGTACATTTTCCACCTAAACACTAAGCAGCCTGGGGGACTTAATGTTAGGGAAGATCTTTACACCTGTTTACACTAGGCTATTCAAGACAGCAGGTTTCTTTTCCCTTTAGCAATGTTGTTGAGCCTGAGCACACAAAATACAATTAGATAGTGGTTTTTATGAGAATATTAACTAACAATGTATTTATTTATTTTTTTAATCTGATGCCGGCTCACACTTTACATCACATTCGAGTGTTTTGACTGTATATTTTTTATCTGATTGTTTACATTGCTTATATTTTGTACCACAGGACGAGTGTGTATATATATATATATATATATATATATATATATATATATATTAAATCCAACACGGCGTTCCAAGCGCGCACTCAGGTACTGCAATAATCCACACCAGTCAGCAGGTCTGTCAAGTAAGCAGGGTTTATTCACGCCATAAGCCCTACTTGACGCGTTTCGCACCCCATGAGTGCTTGTTCACGTTCACGTGGTGTGAACAAGCACTCATGGGGTGCGAAACGCGTCACGTAGGGCTTATGGCGTGAATAAACCCTACTTACTTGACAGACCTGCTGACTGGTGTGGATTATTGCAGTACCTGAGTGCGCGCTTGGAACGCCGTTTTGGATTTAATATTGTTTACCGGATACCTCACCGGCAGCGCGCCACCCCCACTGGACGAGGGATACCCCACTGAGGTGATCGTTGGATTTCATATATATATATATATATATATATATATTTATTTGTATCTATTTATGGCACAGTTTGCACATTGCGCTCCTCTCAAATCACAACTCTCAAGCCAGGGAAATGCAAGGGACCTTGCTTACCCAGTAATCATACTGTTTTCCTTTGTCATTTTACATATGTAAGAGCGGTATCTACCTCCCAATCATGCAGAGATTTCCTGTCTGTAAATATGTCCTCTGATTTTATAATCAAGTATTCTTTTATCTTGTCCGAATGGAAGCCCCGCCAGCAACCATATTCTACTACAAAAATAGACAGACTGGGCTCAGTCTTCAGGGAGAATGGTTGTTGGTTATATAAGTGTGATTCATATTTACATTTTTGACATTTTCACTTCTTGCACTTATGCACTATTATTTTCAAGCACTTTATGTATGGGTCATGACTTGAACTGTGTATACACTGTTGGGGATTTAT
This sequence comes from Lissotriton vulgaris, assembly GCF_964263255.1. Classification (NCBI taxonomy): domain Eukaryota; kingdom Metazoa; phylum Chordata; class Amphibia; order Caudata; family Salamandridae; genus Lissotriton; species Lissotriton vulgaris. The sequence goes on from NC_141691.1 coordinate 1,827,737,895, forward strand.
CCGATTATTTTCTTAGTGCCTGGTGACTTTCGCATATTGAAAAGTTTTATGTGATCTTGTCCCTGACAAACTTCAATACTGTGTTTCGGTGTATTTTCTTCATTGGAACCTTGGTATTTTACCAGTATTTTCCAATGAGCGGACTGTTTTACATTTGTATATATCATGTATTTTACATTGATTATACATTTGGTCTGTTTACTATGTTCTTGCCTTTATGACCCAATCCGATTGCAGCACTAGCACTTTAAATATTCACCCTTCACAATGACTCGCTGTCATGTGATCAAGGCTCAGGCGAGCCCAAACGTTATGATGGCGACAGCAATAAAATAATTTGAATTACCGAATTTGTGGTCCGTGCTTGGTTCCTGGTCGTGACTGGCAGTGGAGTTGCAGCGCGAAGGAAACTAAGGTTTTTGCATATATATACAAGGGCTGCTCAGCCCGAAACGCGTCATCGTTGGTTTTTCCACCTGACCTTTCTGCAGTAAAAAAGAAGTTACCTAAAATTGTGGTCATCTCCTACTTCTATATATATATATATATATGCGTGTCCATCACAAAAGAAGATTGCCCCACATGAAGACGCCTCACATCAGAGAGCTGATTTCATTCATTTATTTGCAGGCTGCAGTAGTGTAAGTTCATCACTTCCATCAATTTTCAATAGCCATGCGCGTTTCAGACAACTTCTGTGTCCTTATTCACTGACAAAGTTCAAGACACAGCTGCCATCCATGGAAACTGTTTTAAACATTTCCAAGTCCCGTCCATGTTTCCATGGTTACACCCCAGTGGGTGCTGCCATACTTGAAAAATAAACAAATAACATCCCAAGTGGGTAGAACAAAAGTGAAAAACTGCAGCTCTTGCCATTATCAAGTCCCGCAAAAATACACTCTGTTCGCACGGCGTTGTGTTTTTTAGCTCCATCAAACAGCACATAAGCAGCGGGGCATCTTTACGGCCGGACCAGCCGCTGTAAAATTTCACAAAAGAAGGTTGGCCCACATGACGACGCCTCATATCAGCGAACGGATTTCATTAATTTATTTGTAGGCTGCAGTAGAGTAAGTTCATCACTTCCATCAATAGCCATATGTGTTTCAGACAACTTCTGTGTCCTTGTTCACAGGCAAAATTCAAGACACAGCTGCCCTCCTTGGACACCGTATTTAACACTATCAAGTCCTGCCCCTGTGGGCGTGTGCACCACTGCCTCATGGTACTTGAAGTTTCCATGGTTACACCCCAGTCCCAAGATGCTTGTTTCTGGTCCAGGGAAGACATGGCTTGGCAGTTCGGGCTGGACTTTTCCCATGAGGCAGAGGATCAAGACTGATTTGCATATAGTTGTGCCTGAACTGAGGTGGTGAAGTGAGTTAAAGAACCATGATGGATTCAACCCAGATCTGCGACTCGGGGTGAGTGTCTGAAAAGTTTCAGCACTCCGTCCGTCATCTCCTTGTGTTTGCTTTCTTTGCCCTAAGTTGGCAGGGTATGCCCAGACGTGGGTCCCTTGCTCACTTTGCTACTGGATTCAAAGCTAGCATGTCTGGTGAAGGGTGTTACCCAGAAACCAGTCCCAGGATGACTGTTTCCGGTTCAGGAAAGACCTGGCTTGGCAATTCGAGCTAGACTGTTCCAATGAGGTACAGGGTCAAGACTGATTTGCATATAGCTGGGTCTAAAATGAGGTGGCAAAGTGAGCTAAAGAATGATGATGGATTCAACCCAGATCAGTGACTGGGGGTGAGTGTCTAAAAAGTTTCAGCACTCCGTCCATCATCTCCTTGTGTTTGCTTTGTTCGCCCTAAGTTGGTACGATATGCGCAGACGTGGGTCCCTTGCTCACATTGCCACTGGATGCAAGCTAGCTTAGCTGATAAAGGGTGTTGTGGAGAAGTGTGGCTCAATGGTTAGAGCTGCAGACCCTGATGCAGAGGTCTGGCCCGGGACCAGGGTTCAAATTCCGCCTCGACGGGTCTTAGGCTCAATTTCCTCGGACCTGATCATTCTCGCCTCAGTGCCTATTCTAATCATGGGTCCCACTCTGCAACTCTGGGCAATAGCTTGCTTAATCTCCACAATGGCCCCACCAGCCCTGGGATGCCTTGCTTCACCATTGGGGTTGCCCAGGAGTGGACATTTCACAGGGAAAAGCCATGAAGGGTTCCACAGCGGTATGCGTACAGCGCCAGGAAACCCCGGTTGGGGTATAAGTGCGCTTTACAAGTACAAATTCATTTAATTTCATTTCCTTCATTACCCAGAAACCGGACAGAGGATGCTTGTTTCTGGTTCAGGGAAAACCTGGCTTGGTAGTTTGAAATTGTCTGTTGATCAGTGTGCGTACTGCAAGAAATTTGGACATTGGCTTTCTGATTGTCCAGTACTGTGTGCTCAGCAGTGTCCAAGTGGTCGAGACAAATGAGAAATCGCTCAGGATATTCAGGGCCTAGAGGAAGCACGAATGATGGCGCTAGGTTTGATGCTAATACACGTGGGCAGGATGGGTTTAACACTTTTGATAGAAGGAACCAATCTCAAATGTCCGACTATGTGCCGTCTGATTTTCAAGATTTTTCTTATGCATAGGATTGCCTAGGATAGGGTAATGAATCAGTTGAAGTTCTAGTAGATCCGAGGGGTCCCTATGTTACAGCGCACATTTTGGGTTCTACTGATCAGTTTCTTGTTGATACAGGAGCTACTCGTAGCGCCTTGTCTAAACACTTGGTTCCTAGGGCTCCCCTGTCTGGCTTAACTATTACATCAATAGGTTTCGATGGAACACTTTCCCTTAGCCCACTGTTGCAACCACTTGCATTTCATGTTGATAAGTTTATTGCTCCATGTCTGTTTTTGCTCTCTCCAAACACACCAGATAATATTGTGGGTCTTGATATGCTCAAATATTTCAAGGCTACGATACGATGTTCTCCGGAAGGAGTACGGGTTATTTTGAATGACAACTACCCTGTGTTTGAGAGATCCTGTATTATTAAACAGGACATTGCATTAGCTTCACTCCCTAGTACTTTGTGGGCTACTTCAGACAATGATGTAGGGCAAATTGTTATTCCGCCAGTGCATATTAGTGTCTAGGAGGGTGCTTCATTGCCAAGACTGCCTCAGTATAAAATTTCTCGAGAAGGAGAAGAAGCACTCACACGCATTGTACATGATTTGATTGAAGTGGGGGTTGTGGAAGAAGTTTCTTACAATGTTTGCAATAGTCCTATTCTTCCCATTTTAAAAAAAGATACTGACACTAGGATTTACAGATTTGTCATTGATTTGAGAGAAGTCAACAAGATTGTAGTACCGCAGTACCCTGTGGTTTCTGACATAACAACATTACTTACACTAGTCCCTCCAACAGCAACTACATTTTCTGTAATCGATTTGAAGAATTCTTTCTTCTCGATTCCTATTCATCCTGATAGCCGATATTTGTTCGATTTCACTTTGACTAATCGATCATACAGATTTTGTAGAGTTCCTCAAGGGTACACTGAGAGTCTGAGTATTTATAGTCAAGCATTAAAAAGACAACTCGATTCCTTTACCTTGTCTGAAGGAGTGGCTCTCATACAATATGTTGATGACATCTTGTTGGCTGCTGATACCCCTGAGCAGTGTGAAAAATGTACTTTGTCTTTGCTTTCTTTTCTTGCTACACACCATCATAAAGTATCATGAAAGAAATTGCAATATTGTAGACCGAAGGTAACCTACTTAGGTCACCTTCTGTCTAAGGAAGGCCGTGCATTGACAGAAAAGCGCTTGAACATCCATCAGGGGTAACAAGTGCTATATGAATGCAAATCTTTCTTCCCCTTTTATCCTTCCGCTATCCTTCTCACTCCAAATAACTGACTAATATCCACCACTGAAATTACTTTCATATTTCACCATATTAATTCACCACTAATCCTTTATGGGCTTCCTGAATAGCATGTTTCAACACCCCATCAGGGGTAACAAGCGCTATATAAATACAAACCTTTTTTCCTCCTCTATCCTTCTGCTATCATTCCAAATCCAAATAACTGACTCACCTATCCACCACTTAAAATGTACTTGCATGTTTCACTATACTAATTCAACACTAATCCTCTATGGGTACCGGAGTAGCATGCTTCCCACCGAAAAAGCGCTTTGACGCCTCATCAGGGGTAGTAAGCGCTATATAAATGCAAATACAATCAACACTTTCATAGGTGTCACTCCAGAACCAAAAATGTGATGTCAAAGGTACTTAACCTTTGAGACCCCAGATTAGCACTTGTCCTTTCTTAATGTCAAACCTGTCTCCAACAACCTGTTCAACACAGCATGAACCCTGAAATCATGTTCTTCTTTGTTTTCCCCGAATATAAGAAGATCATTTTGATAGCAATGTACACCTTGCAATTCTTGCAAAGCCCTTGCCATCACCCTTTGCAAAACAGAAGCAGCAGAAATAGAACTAAATGGCATCCTTTTGAATTTGAAGGCACCAAAGGGCATAATGAATGCTGGTAACTCCTATGAAACAACATCTAGTTCTATTTGGTGATTCACTAAAGCTAGTCCAAGCTTATGAATCTCCCTTATTTCATCATTGCCACAGTTTAGCACAGACTGATCTTGTATTCTTTCTTCCACAGCTGCCCCAAATTTACAAGTAGATGCAAGTTTCCTTAAACTGGTAATGTGGTCTTCCACCATTTCTTCTTGTCCCTGCACTCCTAGACCAAGGTGATATCTTTCCATTACAGTGCTGTATGCAAGGAAGGTAGTGTCTATCTAATTTTAGAATGCATATTTCACATTCATTAGGATTCCTCTCTTCTTCAGGAATAAGATCTGGTAAAGTCTCCAAAACTTCTTGTCCTTCTCCCCCTATACAATGCAAGAGAAGTGAATACTTACCCTCAGCACTAAAATTCTTCCGACAAACTCTCACATGATATGCAATTTATTGTTTCCATTTACTCCACCTTACCATAGGTTCCCCTGGGCTATTCACAGACAAGTGTGGCAGTGTTACTTTCTGCATCTTGGCCCTAGGAGGCACAATCAAGCCAAGCCCCTAAGATATCTAAACAACAGAAAAACAACAACATCTTTTAGAAGATATTCTGTATCATTTTAATTATCGTTTATGAAGAATGGTTCAAATTACCACATTTAGGGGTGTGCCCATCACTGAGTGCCAGGCAGATACTTTCTTTAGGTATGACCTTTCACAGATTAACTGGTCTACCACTTGCAGAGTGTTCTCCTGACTGAATGACAGGCAGGAGCCTTTCCTCTTCAGTTCTCCAGACCGAGTAAAAAGGCAGATGCATTTCCTTTTTTGGGTGTGCCTGTTAATGATTAGCTGATTCCATTTCTCTTAATGAAACATTCCTTACTATGCCAAAAAAAAGAAAAACGCTACTCAGCAGAGCGACTCCCAAAATGGCAGCAGAATTGAATGTAAGCATATACTGAATGTAAGTATATGTATGGTCGTCGACGTCAATACATTTGTTTCTTGAGGCGGTAGTCCTTTTACTCTTCCAGGACTCAACGTGCTGATATGTCTCAATTCTCTTTCCAGTGGAGATTGGGCTATCACCAAACGCAAAACATTAATGCGCCAATATCTACATCTGATTGGGCTTTCTACATATGTCGCCATCATTGGAACGCATTTGTGTTGCAGCATTGCAACACTTCACCAGACCTCTGTCGGTCTGCAGCTATTCTCCAACAGTGTCAAAATTTCCCCCACCAGTCTCTGGGAGCTCCTCACCTGCTGATTAATCTTCTGACATCAAGTGGCACACGAATTACCTGTTGACATACGGATATCCTCCAAATGGCTGCAAGGCTCAGACTTCTCTGGGAAAAGACCGTTGGGGATTTGTAGTGTAGCAGATGTCCACTTTCAACCTTGTCGCCAGTGTAAAATATTCCAAAGGCCACTGATAAAAAGGGTTTCAATGCAGCTTTATTCTTAACGCCTTAACTGCTTCGAACGTTCTGTGCCAGTGAGGAACGTTCTAATAAACGGGCGGGGCCGCGTCGGCCAACAGACATGCGCAGCACTACCGAGGTAGCACTCGGGACGGCCATTGCCCGACGGGTTAACACCCCAGCCAACCCCTGATGGAGAGCTCAACTGTCAATAGAATCCCCATACACATTCTACATATGACCTACTACAATTGCTTGAATCTCGTGGCAGCCACCACGAGACTGACATCCATCTGCACTACTTGAGAGAAGAAACCACACAGTGCATATTCAATGTGTGTTTTTTTGAGAAATTAATGCATTTCGGTTAGTTTGTGCCTACTTCAAGTAGATGTTAGATTTTGATGCAAAGCCCGGCCTGAGTATGTCGCTAGATTGGACTTTGTAACAAAATGTCCGGCTGCTTGCATTGATCCACCGCAATAATGACACCTCGATGCATCGTGATTCAACTTGGTATAAATCAGGTTTTACACTGTGAAAAGATCATCTTCCTAGTGAATACACCATTTGATGTTGGATAGTAAATAGCAAGCACTGCTGTGTGTTATTTTACATCACCTTAGCCCTAGCAGAAAGACTTAGAAAATCTCTATCTTCATCTCAGAACCCCCACCGATAAATCCCCCCATCTTGCACTACTCTATGATTATGTCTCTGTTTTCAATCCTGTACATCGTTAAACTGTCTTTTCGCTAGGTTTTGACTATACAATCCCCACATACATGCATACATACATAAATACGATTTAATGCATAAACAAAAGGTATGTAATAACAAAGATTGACTGTTCATGATCTTTGGCTAAACTTCAGCGAGCAGACCTCAGTATCAAAATAAAAGTTATGTTTGCCTGTAAAAACCTGTGACACTTTGCACGTTCTCTGAAGTTGCATTGAATTTCAGACATACTGATCACAGATTAGGCACAGAGTTATTGTATTAATCACGTTAGAAGACCTTCAGCACAGTGCTTTGGTCATCTTCCTTAATTTTTGAAAGGAACATAAAAGGTCAATGAGCCCTTGATTACTTTTGCTAAAGCTGATACCCAAAAGGTAGAGGTAACAGCACACAACTACACCGACACATTGGGGCATATAAAATGCTCTAAAATTTATAACAGTGGATCAAGATTTTTAGTTAGGTGAATTTAATAAATATATTGGTTTCTCTTTTTTTAGAGACAACCATGTCTTAGACCTAATGAAAATAACATAACGGTCACGGGGTTTAAAACACGTTGACCCCAGAGTCTGAGACAAGACACTTGCAGTGTGTTTTGGGAGAGAATTGACAGAAATAGTGTTCTCCTTCTGACAACACTTGAAACTATAGTTCCCAGAGCTGCACACATTGGCAGGAGACAAGAGACATTTAGGGGTCTATTAGGATGGCGGTCAGAAAACCATTCTGCCCGCCATGGTAGAGGAAATTAACCGTCCGCAGGTACTGCGGCAAAAGCGGCGGTCAGATTAGGATCAACCACCAGAAAAATCAGACTGCAGTGGAACAATGCCACGAAAGATCACAGTAGCGGGCGGAGCAGTTGAAAATCTGTCCGCGGCAGTCAGATGCGCAGCAGAAAAACCCAAACCCGCGACAAGGCTAGCAGAGTGATCGCACGCACAATTAGGATACCATTGAGGTGACAGCGGAATGATCCGCTGTTTCTGACCTCCACGATCGCTAAAAGTGATGAATAGGAGAGCAGGCGGAAGGGCCACCACACATCTCAATAGCACAACACCACACTCATGCACCCCACTTACATCACCCCACCACCCTCACACCTGCATCTCAAACCATTTGCACATTACACACCATGGCACAAAAGAAAATGCCCAAATTCACTGACAATGAGTTGTCAGTCATGATAGATGAGATAATCAGAGTAATACCACAATTGTTTGGTAACCTGGTCCAACAGACACCATTAGCCATCAGAACACAAATGTGGGAAAGGATAGTCAACAAAGTCATTTCAGTAGGGACCACCCCGCGCTCAAAGGAGGAGATCATGAAGCAAGGGCATGACCTCAAGAAGAATGTGAAAAAGAGGAACAACAAGAACCGTCAGCTGGAGCAGATGACTGGCGGTGGCCCTCCCATTCCACCAAGAACATTCACTGCATGGGAGGAGAAGATGCTTGCCATACTGTATCCAGAGAGTCTAACAGGAATAGCCGGGGGAGTGAAAGCTGGTAAGTACAAACAAACATAGCAGTGTGTCTACCATCACACTGCTATGTACTGTCTTGCACAACTACAAAGCTACGCCTCCTAGGCCTTATCCCATTCATGTGCACCACACACTCTCCAACACATGTCTCACAGATCCAACATTCACTCACTCTGATTCACCCCAAAGGTAGCTAGCAACATTCCCTGGGTTGCTTGTGTACATGCAGCCAGCAATACAAATCCCACCATGCCCCCTGTCCCACAGGTCAGCAGGGTGGAACACTCCCCCCACCCAAGAGCCATGTGTAACCATTCCCTCCCTCTTCTCTACAGGGAGTCAGTCATCTTAAAAGGGAGGGGTATCTGTGGATAGGCAGCCAGCAGTACAACTTCCACCAGGCACCCTTGTCCCACAGCTGAGCAGGATGGAGCAAACCCACCACCCGAACCATGTGGCAGACATTCCATTACTCACTTCAAACTCACAGGTAGGGAGCCCTCTTAATAGGGAGGGGTATTTGCTCAAATCAAACTTACAGGTAGGTAGCCATCTTAACAGGGAGGGGTGTGTGCTCACATCAAACATACAGGTAGGTAGCCATCTTCACAGGGAGGGGTGTGTGGGTAGGAGGCCAGCACAACAACTCCCACTAGGCAAAATCTGAGCAAGATGGAGTACTCCCCCACCCACATGGCAGACATTGAATCCCACTCATCAAAGTTACAGGTAGGTAGCCATCTTAACAGGGAGCGGTGTGTGTGTGGGTGGGAGGCCACAAATGTGCCACAGAACGGGTAGGTAGACAGTGCATGCACCTGCCATTTCTCTCAAAATGCATGGAGCAATATGACCACACCAGCCCTCACCTCCCACCAAAATTGGCACAGATCCATTTTCCACTTACAGTGTGCAGACAGCTAAGCGTATGTAACTGTCACAGAAACCAAAGTGTGACTCAGCAAATCACATGTTGAAGAAATTCAGGGCACAATCATGCACCGCACTGAATACTATCTGTAAGTGCCATGGGACCAGAGCATCAAGGCCAATATGAAAAGAAAACAAGCATGGTATGTAGTAAAAAGAAAGCAAAGCACATGACATGACAAAGGTATGCATGAGATTACAATGCCTAGTTCATGCTCAGATGTAACGTCTTCCATGCAAAGCAATCAACAAAGATTCTTCACATAAAGTTGTTGTGCTGCTAGTCGTTAGATGACAACATGTCCTTGTTATCACAAAATCTGCACGTGGCACATGGTATCTATTGACATGTCACACCATGGTCAAGTAATATATGTACCTTCACATCAGGTCATGACATACAATATGATAACAATGTATACTGTGTGGTGTATCACTTGTAAATAAAAAACATCTAACACCATGCACTTCAATGACTATTTACCCTCTGTTCTACAGATGACCAAGTACTGACAGCTGAAGATGACCACACCAACCTGCAGGGCCAGTCTCCACCCCTGGATCATGGACTCTCTGATGTAGACTCCCTAGATTTCTTGGATGCAAAGCCGGCCCATCAGGCATGCCAGGTTGCAACAGGTCCCAGGACCCCACTGTCCCCACTGCCACCACCTCAGCAATAACAACTACACTGACCCCTGCTGCAATGACCTGTGCAGAATCCACCACCACCAGTGCTGCCTGTAACACTCTCCCTACCTCAGAGGATGACCACCCCACCCCACAATCTGAGGAGGGCAGGGAGAGTACGTGGGTAGGTAGAGTGGTGCTGCCACAGGTCCGGAACAGCAGGGCAGGTGGGAGGGCAACTGGGCGTCAAACACAACCGGACACTGGGACCGAAGACCTGGCCAACATCGCCAGAGTCCTTGGGGCCTATGAACGAGCCCAGGGACACACAGGCCATACACTTGAAGATTCCTGTGAGCTCTGCCTGCTGTTGAGGTCTATAGACACCCACATGGGCCAAATCGTGGACCTCTTGAGCCAGCTTGAGGGGGTTCTGAGAGACAGACCTGTGGCCCAAACAACAGCTCCACCTCCCTCCAGTGGCCTGCAGGATGACAGTTCCCCCACCTCCCCGCAGCCATAGAGATGGGTGAGTCCTCAGACCCCCATGAGCCTGTAGCGGAGGCCACCCTCAAGGGGCCGTCCAAAGAAATCTGAGGGAGGATCCTGTGGCAAAGCACCAGCCAAACGTCAGTCAAAGAGCCAGCCATGATGGCACCCCGTTTTACCTTATTACTATCATGTAATTTGTGAGTGCACAGCCTCGTTTAAATTGGTTGTGTAGCGAGTTTTAATGATTTAGGTGCCCTATGGAGACGTCTCCTGTCCTTGTGGCGTCAAATGTCAGAAAGCTTTAACTCTGCTTCCAATCGGTGATTGGTTGCATCCCGTAGGGCACACTATTATGGTTCCTGTGTAGGATTCCACTTATGTTCAAAAAAGATGAAAAGATATCCAAAATGTATTCATAAGGATGATGTTTATTTTCATAGTTCATAATTGTAGGTAGAAATTCTTTTCATTTCTTTGAAGTTCCATAAACAAAAACTTTATTATTCCATTTTGGTGCTGTGCCCTTCGTCTGGGAACGTTTCTAAAGTGCAAAATAACATAGCTCAGTTTGATTCTACATAAACACCATGAGAATTGCATTTCATTTTCATATATATTTATATACATAATAGTGTCAACATGCGTTACTGGCTAAAACCAGGCTGTGATTGAAACGTGAACCAAGGTGTAGGTAGTGAAAAAGTATGGAGTTAGTGCTATTGAGTACGGCGCAGTGCCTAACGGTGCAGGGAAATGGGACGATTTAGTGTTGGGCTCGTGCAAAACCCCAGTGATATCGACGAGACTTGAAACTCTTCCCAATATTTAGTGGTGGATCTGTAAAGGACTCGAGGCCGTTAGGTCTGATTAAAGCAATGCAGTCTGAGTTGTTGTAATCATCATGGGGGAACCCTGCCTGTCATACTCACTCGGTCGCGGAGGAAACAGCGTTTGAAGGCGAAGTTCGTGAACGATGTGTCTCGGTACCTGAAAATAAGAAGGTAGTTCCTGGTTGATGAATTAAATGGGCGCCCATTGGATATCGCTAGTGTCCGGTGATCGGACTTCGGCAAAGAACCTTGAAAAAAGACTACGGATATGTAGAGGAAATGTAGAAGAAATAGGTAACACCCCAAAAATACGAGTGAAGAATAAAAAGTAAAAAGTGAAGATGAACCTGGATTATGATCCGAAAACCACGGAAGGGGTTGGGAGAAAAAATGGTAAAAGGGGAACATGTGTACGTGTGTTCAAAGAGTAACATTGGTGTGACAATAAGACATAGGAATCTGTAATGTTCTATGGTAAAGCGTATCTCTAATAAATCATAGAGATGAAAGGTAACATATGTATATACATTCATAGTTGTGACCATTACACATGGGGATCTATGGGTGTTACGTAGAGATTCATATCACAGTTAGAACATATTGTACAGAACATTATGCATATAACATGCAGTCTGGAGTAATTATAGGTAACAAGCTAACTCTGTACGATCATTTAACCCATTGGGTTTGATTGCATTCAGTTTACAAATCCAAAAGTTCTCTTGAGGGAGTAAATATTTGTTATTATCACGTCCTTCCATCTTCTGTATGACCTCTAGTATCATACATTTCAATTGTGAGATATTGTGATTGTGTTCTAGAAAATGCGTGGCCACCGAGGATTTAAGATTTTGTGTCCTGATGTTCGATTTATGTTCGTTCAGGCGCACTTTCATTTTGCGTTCCGTTTTCCCTACGTAAATTTTCCCGCAGGGACATTTTAACAGATAGACCACATTTGAAGTATCACATGTTGCTGTCACCGTAAGCTTGATCTTATAACCTTTCATTGGGTGCATTATACTTGTTGCAGTTGTTGCAATTTGCACACGGTCTCGTACCTTTAGCTTCCACAATCTGAGGTTTCGGTGATTTGAGAATCTCCCCTATGCTCTTCCCGCTAGTGTATGCAAACAGTGGTTTGTGACCAAATATGGTATTGAAATCTGGCTCTAAACTTAAAATCGGCCAATGTTTGTTGATGATTTTTTTTAAATCCGCACTCAAGTTTGAGAATTTAGAGACAATCACTGTCCTTTTGTTCGGTGGTTTGATAGAGGATTTGAGTAATGTAGTTCTCTCTATGGCTTGTGTTTTAGTTTTAGCCGCATCAATTATATTTTTGGGGTATCCTCGTTGTAGGAATCAGGTTCCAATTTCCTCTACTCTCAGTGCTGCCTGTTTAGAATCAGAAGTTATTCTCTTCACCCTAATCATCTGTGATGTTGGAAGATGTTGTTTGAGTGGAATTTGGTGGAAACTGGTGAAATGTAACATGTTGTTCCTATCAGTTGGTTTTCGATAAATATCAGTAGATATGTGATTGAGGTCTAGCCTAACTTCCACGTCTAGGAACGTAATCCTTTCTGTGTTGATTTCCCATGTGAATTGTATGCGTTGGTCAATTTCATTTAGGGCTGTTAGTGCTTGTTGCAATGATTCTTTAGTGTTTCTCCAAATGATGAACACATCATCAATATATCTTGCGTATAATTTGATGTTGTTACTCCATTCTGTTTTGGTTAGGATGTGCTCCTCCTCATATTGATTCATAAACAAATTAGCGAATACAGGAGCAGCGCAATTTCCCATAGAGGTACCTACGAGTTGGAGATACCAATAATTTTTGTATTTGAAATAGCTGTGATAAAGTGTAAAGTATACCAGTTCCATGAGGAATATTTGCATGGGTTGGTTAATGCTTAAATTCAAAATGGCTTGTTCCATTGCTTCAATACCCTCTTGATGTGGAATCGATGTGTATAACGATTTAACATCTGCTGTACGCAATAGTATTTTCTCATCTTTGTCAATCTGTATTCCTTGTAATTTTAATAGAAAGTCAGTGGTGTCTTTTATGTAAATCTTCATTGATTTGACTGCTTGTTGTAGATATTTGTCAAGAAATTGTCCCAGGGTTCGTGGAGACTGCCCCGTGTGGAGACTATGGGTCTCGGTGGTGGATTAATTGAGCTTTTGTGGATTTTTGGACCCATGTAAATTGATGGACTCCTAGGATTCTGTTTTATCAAGAAATATTTTGTCTTTTCTTTGATGATTCCTGCTTGGTGTGCCTTCTCCACGATGCTCCTCAAAATGTCGGCGAACTGTTTAGTTGGATTTTCATTAAGTCTCATGCAAGTTATATTGTCTGCAATGTGTTGATTGAGTTTCTGGTCATACATGGTAGTGTTCATAATTACCAAGGCTCCTCCTTTGTCTGCTATCACACATGTTATGGATTTGTTATTGGGAATGGTCTTTAAGGTGTCGCAATCCTTCTGTGTGATATTTTTATATGTTGTTTTATTGAAATTCAATCTAGTTATATCTTGTTTGATTAGATTCTCGAACAGGTCCATAGTTTTGTGGCTGACTGGTGCCTGGTAGGTGCTTCTAGTTTTCAAACCCATGAGTTAATCTGATTGTGATGTTTCTTGTTCAGGTAACACATTTTCAAAAAAATGCCTCAGCCTGAGTTTTCTCAATAGTTTAAAAGTACAGACTTCCAGTTCAAGTTGATCTGTTTTGATAGTGGTACAAAGGAAGTACCCGTCTGTAATGGTTGATTTCGTTGGGTTTAAATAAATGATCTGAGATGTTGATTATTAGTTGTCTCTCAAGGTTGTCTTCTTTTTGTCCTTTTTCGGTTGTGTAATGCTCCTGGTTTGAGATTGGTCTTTTCCTTTTGCCCCTCCTGGGTCGTCTTTGTCTGGTCCTTGGTCTAAAAAGGGAACCGTTGTAGTTTCACTTGTTTGTACTGAGGTAGTTGGTTGTGTTTCATTTGGTAGGGACTCTTGTGGTCTAATCGCAATTTGAGAACCAAGGTTTCGTGGTCTATTAGCAGTGTCACTATCGGTTGAAGAAGTATCTGTATGTTGGTTATAAGGGCGGTTCCTTCTTCTTTGGGCGTATACTTCCGCCCAAGTATAGACCTCTCCTAATATATAATCTAATGTGTCCCGACGGAACTTCCTGATTTTCCTCTCATTAATGTCGTTTGTATGTTTAGTTAGTTGTTCATTGATATATTGTAATGATTTGGACCATTCCTCTGCTGAAATCATACTGGTTAATTCTTCTGCTGTTTCAGCTATTTCTTTGGTTAGATCATTGAGACTGTCCTTACCCACACTGCCAGGTTAATAGCATGTGTCTGTTGGACTGGGTCACCAAATTAATGTGGTGACTACTCGATTGTCTCATCTACCATCACTGACAACTCATTGATTCCCTTTTCACCATTTTGTAAATATTCATTTTCCTGTCACATTGTTGTCAATGTAAATAAACACTCCTTACGCCCCTAAGTTTTCGTGTCAGCTCCATGTTTATCACAGGATGTACAATTTTGACTCTGTCCACAATACATTAGGAGCACTGATTGTCTGGACTCCTTGAGAGGCTGAAGGGACCTAGGAAAACACAAGAGAACACTGTTAACTTGTCAGGTGATGGCATCACAGCCATTACACAACACTTGTCATCAAGGTACTCAAATCTGCACACATTACAATGAGCAACAGTACCAACTTAGACATCCTGTAGCTGTGCATGACTACCCTGTTCCAAAAACATTAGCAGCCAGCACAGAGCTAACAACAGGCAGCCGTCACAAAGCTCACCTAGGACTTTTCACCAACAACAAAATCAGCAGACAATGGCACCATTTTATATTTTCACTCACCTTCAAGGGAAGTAGCACTTGATGAGCTGTTGACGCAGGTCGACACCTTCCTCCTCTCCACTATCCTTGTCACTGTACATGTGTGGGTTTGCAGGCTGTGGCCTCGGCTGCTCATTATCATCCAGGAGCAGGGGGGATCTCCTTGCCCAAGGCAAGGCTATGGAGCATGAAGCATGCAACTGCGATGTGACATACCTTTTGTGGAGAGTACATCAGTGCACCTCCAGTCTTGTCCAGCCAGCGAAATCATTACTTAAGTAGGCCAAACGTACGCTCCACCACACAACATGTCCTGCCATGGGCATGATTGCAGCAGACATCATCCTGGGTCCTGGAATTTCTCAGTGAGCTCAGCAAACAAGGCCGGTTGGGATATGCAGAGTCACCTAGGTGTGAGATACACTGACCAATTTTGTAGGATAAACAGTAGCGGAGAACAGCATGTCACACATACAGCTCACTACTTGACTGCGTACTCACCCACAATCCACGCACACTCTGGATGCAGATTTTCCATCAACTGTGATACGATGCTGTTACGCAGGATGTAGGAGTCATGGGCTGATCCTGGAAATTTGGCACAGACATGTGATATTATCATATCCGCCTGGCATACCATTTGCACAATGACATGGAAATGCTTCCTGTTCTTGTAGATGTGCTCATATGCCTGTGGCGGAACCAGGCCAACAAGTGTACCGTCAATGGCACCAACAACATTAGGGTTGTAAAAATCAAAATCCCATTCCCGAGCACAATGGAAATTTAGAACATCAAAAAGAGTAAATTCAAGGAATTGTCAGTCCAAATCTTATATGTTCATAATCTTCTTTATTCTCACATCTTATTCAGAGCCATGGATATTTTACAGATGGGTTCTGATAATCAAAGTGCGCAGCTGGTATAGTCGAGATGTAGCCAAATATTAGGGATGTGGCCAAGGGCATAAAAATCACCCTTCACAGCCGCCAATTCATGCCTCCTAGGGAAATGGATGTATCTGTCCTTGTAAGTCATCATAGCGGTCAGGACATCACGTAGCACCATGCTGAACATAGGTTGCGACATTTCATCTGCAGTGGACATCGTGTACTGGAATGAACCAGGAACAAAGAAATGCGCCTTACAAGATGGTATCAAAGCAGTCGGATAGGTTCTGCGAGGCCTCAGATGGGGCTTCAACAGAGCATATAGGTCTTGAAGGGTAGGTCGATCCAATAGGAATTTCCGTATGATGTTCTAATCTTCCATGTCCGCCAGCACTGTGAATGGACGATGCACATTTGGTCACCTCCTAGGTGAGATGAAAGGGCACACATGTCAATTAAATTCCCCTATGTGATGTGTCCAACATCTTACGTTTTGACTAAGACAGCACCAACAGTGACTGGCTAAAACACTTCATCCTACAGCACATCTCACATGTAGGGATACCTCGACCTAAACTAGTTGCACACTTGTCCAGTATTCACTCAGAGATTTCCCGCAAAACAGATTCAGTCTATGTGAATTCAAAAAGGTACATTCCAACATCTTGTGCCACCAGCCCTGAGAGTAGTTGCCACAGCACATGTGTGACACAGCAACACTGCTAGTTTCTACATAGTTGCTGTACCTGCCACATCATCTTGGGTAATTCGGACAGGGTACACATTGTGTGGGCACAAAGATCAAGTATTACATGAGTTCAGCAATCTACACAGTGAAATAGGCCCAATATGTGGTCAGACCTTCATTACTGTGTGTTTAGCTTAAACATCTCACACATCGAAACCTGTAGACATGTGAGAGTCCATCACACCACAGAGCTGTGTACATGCACAACAATTTCATAAGTGACATGTGATTGAGTACATGCCTGTGCATGTAATCCTGTGCACTCACATGGCATGTGTAGTCATCAGTGGGATAAATGTCACACTAGCCTTGGTTAGCACTTTCTGGTGGCATGATTCATGTGTTTACTGTACAATGTTGACAACTGGCCATTGACACTGCCACGGCATGATGTGTCCACAGGTGGCAGGAACATGCACCACTACCACAATCACGGATATAGGGACCAATATCAAGCGCCCAAATCACGGTAGCGACCGCCTGGCCCCTGAGGTGTGTCACCGCCAATGCCCACTTCAATCGCTGTAGTGATATACACATTGTAATATGGCAGTTGGTGTGCCCTGCCTCCAGAGTCACGGCCATGGGCACCAATATCAAGCAGCCAAATCACGGTAGCGACCGTCTGGCCCCTGCGGTGCGTCACCGCCAATGCCCATGCCCTTACCGCCAATGGGAACCGCAATCACAGTAGGCAAATGCAATTTTGAAAATCATGGTAGGCATGCTCCCCTACTGCGGAGTTCATGTGATACACTGCCTCATATGCTGACTTCAAGGGAATGGGGTCTGTAGCCTATTTTACACATTTCCCTGGCTGCATATCAGGATGGGAGGGACAAGCAGTGTTTTTGCAGCCGTACAGTGACACTGCAAGTTTGGAAAATGGGAGCCGGGACAGAAATTGTCTGTGCTAATGGGTGTTTGGGTTCATTAGGTTCTTCACAGACTCATCTGTGACATTACAAAGACTGTCCATCCTGAAGGTACTGATGGAAGTGTGTTTTACTTTATATTGCCACTATGGATATGTTAGCATTAAGCACAAGAGTGAATTGCCTGAGGGTGACACTCTTGTTAGAAATTCACCTATGACACAGCAGATTGCTGTACTTTTGAAACATCCCCCTTCCAATTTCTTCATAATGTGTACTGACTCGCATGTGTAGGCACATTTTTCCCTCTCATATTATACATGCATGTGACAGTTCAGATGGCCTACGTTAGACTGCAGTGTGAGCCCCCTGGCCTGCACAGTTACTGCCCAATTTGTCAGGGACCCATCGCTGAATGTAGTGAGACATATGAGTTGTCTGCTACCCTATTCCTCAATGAGCTATCTTATGCCTGTGTATTGGACAAGACAGACCTTGTGATAAGTGTGTGAGATTGTAAGATCATGTTCCTATATGTGACCTCCATGACACAGGTAGCCATTCAGAGGCCAATGGCATTGAGGGGTGTGCAATGTTGGACACACTGAGTCTGCCCCAAAACATAGTTTGCAATGTAATGTATGTCTTGCTCCCTCACATACTGTATTGCAAATGTGGGCCATCTTTACCTTGCTTTGTGTGCTGGCATTCTGCATGTGTATGAGATGGCCAGGTACTCTGTCCATACCTGCATGAATCTAGGTATGATTATCTCATGCTGATGTAATATGTGTCATGCTGTATTGTCTCTGCTAAACATATCTGAATAGCTGTGCTGAGTGTGTGCATGCTCCTGTACTGAGACACAGTGGTACATAACCCAGTGTCACAGAAATGTTCTGTCCTTGTCTCCCATGCCTGCAGATCAAAGTCTACCGGCGTAAGGCCGTTTGGAGGGCCATTGCACGCAAGGTGTGGGCTCTGGGTGTCTCCAACCAAGGGCACACACACTGTCACAAGAGGTGGGATGACATCTATCATCTGAGCAAAAAGGTGGCAGAGATGACGCGGGCTGCACCCTTGGACTGGCAGGAGCATGACACCACTAATGGCCCGCATCTTGGCTGTGACACAGCCAGAGCTGAATAAACATTTGCGGGCCCATCAGCAGCAAGCTGGGGGTGAGTATTTTGGGCGAGTGTGACTTTAGTTGTGAGTGACTGCATGTATTCTAACGCTGAGCCAGTAATGAGCTCTGTGATGTTGCTAGTGTGATGCAATGGCTTGTAAGTGGCCTCTCTGTTGGGGGCAGCTGTCAAGCATTTTCGCTACATGTATTCTCTCATGTCATTGATGTAATGGCCCTTGAGATTGCATTCTGAGTTGTTGCCTTACGGCATTGGTTGCATTAGGGGAGTCAGGAACATCCCATGGCAGGGAACAGCAGTGTTCTTTCGTCAATGTTTGCAGTGCCTGAGCTCAAAATTGTGAGAACTACACATCTGCAACCAATGTGCAACTGTAGTTGGTCACCAAAGCATGACATGGTGGATGGCAGTAGCTTATGGCCATTGCTAAATTACATTTTGGAGTCTGTATCTGTGTTGTCCTGATATGTTGACTCCATATTGGACTGAGACAGCATGTTGGGATGTACATATTTTTCACCCACAGGGACCTTGGTATGCTCACAGGGATCTGTATGTCAGGTTACACAGAGGCACGGGCAAGGTATTTGGCTGTGTGGACATCATATGAGTCAATAATGCCAAGGGTGCATGTTACCATGCATCATTTGAGTTTTGAATTAAGGTTGCACAATGTGACTGCACAGGGTGGTGTGCAACTTGGTGGTATCATCATCTTGTTTTTTGCTTTGCTTGCATATGATGTTTGTATGTATGTCACTAAACTGAACCTATGTCTCTGTCTCTTGCAGCATCTGCCGATGGCATAGAGGGACAGGGGACCAACACCAGTGGTGAGGCATCCTGCACGACTGCTACACACAAGCTCACTGACAGTGATGTGACCAGCGCCTCGGAGGGGGACAGGAGTGTCCTTGTGGAATCACGGCCAGAAACACCAACCTCTTCGTCATCTGATGCCAGCGGTTTCTCCTCGATGTTGGCAGGCACAGGGAGTGGGAAATCTGCCTCCTCTTCCACCACACCTCATCCAGTGCTCACCCTCCCAGCTACTTCCACTAGTGCTGCACGTGCTCGCACCAGTAAGAAGGGAAGAGTGTCATTCTCCCCAGTCACCGCTGCCCCTGCCCCTGTCTCCCCTGCTTCTGTCTCCCCGCTGCTCTCAGTGTTGAGGCAGTGCACCTTTGTGCCAACTGTGTGTGGGTCAGAGAACTCTCCTGAATGCCTACCAAGACCATGACAAGAAATTGGCACAGGTAGTTGCTTTCATGGAGGGCATTCATTCAGGCGTGGGTGGGTTACACAGGACTATCCAGTCTTTGTCCTCCACAGTGATGGCAGCCATTCAGCTGTCACAGGCTCAGAGTCCAGCTCCAGTCCCTTCAGCAACCCCCCTGCTAGTGTCTACATCTGACGAGAGTGACCATACACCACAGCCCACAGGCTCCAGGTACACCACACGCAGCACACAACAGCAGCACCCCAAGAGGGCCACAGCGCAGAAACCATCCCCCAAACAAACTAAAGTGACACAGGAGTACAAAGGCAAAAGCCCTTCAGGTGACACTCAGGGGCATCAAGCCAAGAAGCAGGCCTCAGGCTCTCATGCCTCAACATCAGCCACATCCAAGGACACTCATGTCCCAAAAGCATCTCCTAAAGACAGACAGACATGCCTGCTGTAAAGCTGGTGCCTGCTAAGAGTCCACAGAAAAAGCCCTCTAAGGCAGATTCACCCACAACCTCAACTCCCACCCACATCCCTGTGAAGCTGGGAAATGGGGTTCACCTGGTCAACAGAGGATGGAGGCCAGACAAAGCGTACCGCCCGAATCATCAGATCCCCAGAGGGAAGGTCACCACCTGCACCTGATGCACATGTAATGTAATTTGTACTTGTAAAGCGCACTAATACCCCAACTGGGGTGTCCTGGCACTGTAACGCATACTGCTGTGGAACCCTTCCTGGCTTTTCCCTGTGAAATGTCCACTCCTGGGCACTCCCAAGGTGAAGCCAGGCATCCCAGCGCTTTTGGCTCCGGTGTGGAGATTAAGCAAGCTATTGCCCAGAGTTGCAGAGTGGGACCCATGATTAGAATAGGCGCCGAGGCGAGAATTATCAGGTCCGAGGAAATTGAGCCCAAGACCCGCCGAGGCTGGAATTGAACCCTGGTCCCGGGCCAGACCTCTGCATCAGGGTCTGCCGCTCTAACCATTGAGCCACACTTCTCCACTAGAGTGAGTCTCTTGTGCCCGCCCCACTTCCCACTCTGCCCAAGACAATTATTCCCTATCGAATCCCCAAGAAGTGGAAAGGCAGCCCTCCACATTCTCCCTTCCGCACTGTGTCTCAGGGCAGCATGTCTCCGCCTCCACGTGCCACCACACCACACGGTCCAAGCAGCCCTCCGGCTCCCACAGCCACTGATGCCTCTACCACAGCTGGACCTCTCTCTCCCAGGTCCAGTCCTCCAACTGGCCCGACAATCAGCCACCTCCCTGTCTGACTGACAGCAAAGTCTGAGGCTATGTACCCCTCCCACACCAATCTCTCCCACAGCAGTGCCTGGACTGCCCATTGTTATCCCCCTGGTTGTGTTTCTTCCCATGCCAGTGTACAGTGTCACCCATTCCCTGTGCAGGTTCTCATGCACAAATGTGCCTACTTTGAACTATGGACTGGCCACTGGCCTTGCTGTTTGTAACTATGGATGCCCATTCCCTGAGCCGGTTCTCATGCACAAATGTGCCTACTTTCAACTATGGACTGGCCACTGGCATTGCTCTTTGTAAATATGGATGCCCATTCCCTGTGCAGGTTCTCATGCGCAAATATGCCTACTTTGAACTATGGACTGGTCACTGGCCTTGCTGTTTGTCACTTTGTTTGCCCATTCCCTATGCAGGTTCTCATGAACACATGTGCCTACTTTGAACTATGGACTGGCTATTGACCTTGCTGTTTGTAACTATGGATGCCCATTCCCTGTGCAGGTTCTCATGCACTAATGTCCCCCCTTTGAACTATGGATTGGCCACTGTCCTTGCTCCTATCTACTTTTGATGCCCATCTTGGTGATACGTAATAAAGACAATTACTCCTGTTGTCTGCTTTGTCAGTGTCATTGCTTAGTAAAATGCTTTTCTGTATGGGTATCTTTCATGTGACACATGCTCTGTATGCCACTTTAACATTGCCAATTGCCTGTTTCACTTTTTCAGACTTTGCCAGAGGTGACGGGCCCTTCAGTTCTTCTTGTCTCTGAGGCTGCGGGGTGCAATGATGGTTGTTTGTGATGATCTACTGTTATCCTAATCATTATATTGTCAGGTTTGCTAAATTGTACACATGTCATGTTAGGATACACTACCAGCACAGAGGGGGATTCTATCCACAGGATTACAGGCAGACTGGTCAGGGTCCATCATGTCTGTGTGATCTTTCTTGTTGTGTGAACTGCAGTGTTGATGTATAGTCATCTTGTGAGGGGCTGTCTTCCTAGTCACATGGGTACATTTGAATGTGTGCACTTGAGTGGTCATGATGTGTGAAGGGGTGACTTTGTCAGTAGTGTTGATGTGTGTGTGCCCCTGCAATGCCAACTGCACACATGTATGACCAAGGAGCTGAGTGCCTGTTTGTTTGAATTATCAGCGCTGTGCTTGTGATTGTGTGCACATGTAGGAGTTGTAGGTTGTGCACTGTGCAGTGTGTTGGTGTGTCCTTGCACTCCTGGGGACACCCACTTGTTGTTGCTGCCAGTTGTGGTTATGCAGAGTGTGTGCCAGCCAGCCAGGTCTGTGTTGTATTTTGTTGATCAGCCATGTATCTTGTTCCTATTTGTGCTCACTGTGCAGACCTGCTCAGCCACACTGACATTGTTGGTGAGTTTTCTGATGTATTGCTGTCACTTGAGCCATTTTTGGTTCCAGTATGGTATGTGGATTGTGGAGTCATACTGTGGTAGTGGGCCTCAGCAAGGGCTACCAGTGCAAGGGGTTCTCCCTTCTCTGCAGACCATAGAATAGAAGTTGGCACAGAAACAGGAATAGAAAGTGCAAAGTTTATTAAACCTCATGAGGTGGAACTCCATTCACACAGCACCCTTCGGTAATGTATGAAGTAGCACACTGAATGGAAGGAGCTTGGTCCTTTTATACCCACACAAGGGCTCAAATGAAGGTGGTACAAGTACAAAATGCTGGTTTTAGGTACATATAAGGTCATACAGAAAGTGTACAGGCAACGAGTGGGAGGAGCTAACAGTTTGCTAATTCTGGTGGACACATCCTGACAGTTACAGACTACAGCAGCTGCAAGCTCAACTGAGCATTTGCGAAGGTGAAAGATGCTAAATATATCTCGTCTCTAGGCAGATTTCAAGAGCAGTTAACAAGAATGTAGGACAGAGCACATGGCGAGCACATGGTAGCACATGGCAAACAAAATGGCTGACATGAATACAAAATGGATACCACAAAACGGACAATATAGTCTCTAAATCCAGGATGTCTTATGCTAATGCTTAACCTAATTGCTGCCAAATTACAACAATACCTTCCCCTATCTGTGCTTCTGATGCCTACCCATTGTGAGTGACTCCTCCATATATTTGTGTACAGTATACTCCTGACCTGTCCACTACTGACGTACACACCACTTCAATCTCATGTCACCTACCCCTTGGCTTGCCAGTGTGTGAGCCTTCCCACTACTTCATTTGTTAAACTATGCTTTGTGGTGCTGATCTGTGCACAGGACCAATGTGCCACTCAGGACAGTTTCCCAATTGGTTATGTGTGATTTTCTTGTACTGATTTGCAGTCATAGTTGCTCATGTGCAGTGCAACCATTTGTGCTGCACAGTCTTCTGGTCATGTTGTTTTCACCTGGGTGTCCCTGAGTTGTGCATCTGTGAGTGTTGAGTTAGCTGTATGTGTGTTTGCTGGGGTACCCTTCCTGAGAATGATGTTGTCAGTGTTATTTACTGATTTGTGTTGTGGGAGTTCATGGTGTGGCACTGAGATGTGTGTGCCACTGATTTGGTTGGTATGCACACACTGCTTGGCCTGCATGCAGTGCTGTCAGTGTATGTGGCCTTGTACTTGCCTGGTGTGCATCCCCCTGATGTCCAGCTGAGTTTGCAATGTTATGGTTTGGCATGTGCAGCTGTTGTGTTTTTGTTGTGGATGTATGCCGTGTTTGGCCTGTGTTGACAGATGCTCTGTGTGTGATGTTCTATTTCCATGACATTGTGTGTGAGTAGTTTGTGCATTGTGATATATTCTGATGTGTGTTGCAAGTGTAGTGTGCATTACTTGTGTGTCTGTCACATGCAGCAAAGTGTATTCTTGTTACTGGGCTTGCTTTGAGTGCTCAATGGTGCTATATCCTCCTATCTTTGACCTGCCACTTGTCAGGATTGTGCATGTGCATGCTTGTGGTACACTATGACACCATGTTTACTTGATGGGTGGTGTGGTGTCTTATTGTCCCATTGATCCCAATTTGTGTTCTTGATTGTATTGAGATGATGCAATTCTTGTTTGTGTTGTGGTATGGTGTCTATGCATTGGTCCTGAGTGACAATGTTGTGTACTCCTGTTCTGTCTGAGGTGCCATTGCCTTTCCACTGTTTGGCTGGCCATATGAGGGCTTGTTTGACTTCTGTGTATGTTGCTTGTGAGGTTTGTGTTTGGCTTTTGTTTTTTTGTCAGCATTGGTTCAGGCATCCGTGAGTGTGTGTATGATGTTTGTGGATGCACCCCAGGGAGTGTGATTGGTTGTCAGTGTACTCACAGGACATCATTTGCACCATTCAGTGTGTTTAACACTGGTGTTGAGTGCTGCAGGTGTGAGTTGGGTAGAAGAGGGGTTTGTGTGAAGGTCCAACTTGGGTTTGGCAGTCATGGACTGTGACAATGAGCCATGTGTATGGTGCTGATGACAGACACATGTCAACAAAGTAGAGTCAGACGTGTGGCTGATCACTGTTTGACTACTGACACTTCCCATCATTCCTGTGCCTATGCAAGGCTTGCCTTGATGTCTCCCTGAGTTGTTGAACAGGGGTCACTTTGGTTTAATTCCACTCACTGTGCCATCCATGTCTGATTTGATGGCGTAAGGGTGGTGTGATATGTTCCTTCTCTTGCATGTGATGTACACATGCTTTGTGGCTTGCTCCATGGCTTTCCATCACTGTCCCCTTCACTTTTGGCTGGCCCATTTATTGTTCTCCATTGCTGCTGACATCTGGTATGTGTATGTGAGCAGGCAGACCTTGATGCAGAGCTCTGGCCAGGGACCAGGGTTTGATTCCCGCCGAGGCGGGTGTTGGGCTCATAAATTCCTCTGACCGGATATTCTCGCCTCAGTGCCTATTCTAATCATGGGTCCCACGCTGCAACTCTGGGCAATAGCTTGCTTAGTCTCCACAATGGCACCCATAGCGCCGGGGATGCCTGGTTTCACCATGGGGTGCCCAGGAGTGGACACTTCACACAGAAAACCAGGAAGGGTTCCCTTGCGGTATTCGTACAAGAGCCGGGAGACCCACTGCGGGTAGTTGTGCGCTATACAAGTACAAAGACATTTACATTTACATTTGTGATAGGTAGGACATGTGTGAGTACACTTGGGGATGTGTTACTGTCCCCACCAGAGTGTATGATGAGGACAGGAACCATACATCAGCCCAGGAGTTGTGTGTTGTGTTTGTGTGCGGAGTATGTGATTGGGTACCTGCGGCGTTGTCCGTGACGGTCCATTATTTACTGGTAATGGATGAAATGAAATGAAATGAAATGAAAAATTGCATTTGTATAGCGCATAACCGCCCTGGGGCCTCGCAGCGCTTGAAGATAAAATGGTTTTAGCGCAGGCTCGGGGCAGATCAGAGAGATTTAGCAAACAAATGCGTTTTTAGGGCCTTTCTGAACGAGAGGAGGTTGCTGTTACCCCGGATGGCAAAGGGGAGGGCATTCCAGAGTCTGGTCGCCGAATGAGAAAAAGAGCGGCCACCCCAACGGGCTTTGTTAATTTTAGAGGAGGTGGCCAGCTGCAGGGTACCAGACCGAAGGGGGCGTGTTGGAACATAAGGCATAACCAGCGGGTGCAGAATCGCTGGGCCTACACGGTGGAAGGATTTGTGCATAATGCACAGAGCTTTGAACTGCACTCTGGCAGCCATTGGGAGCCAATGAAGGTCCTTCAGGGCCTTCCTCGCCGACTGCCGACGGGACAGATTGAACAATAGGCGGGCCGCACTGTTTTGTGTGACCTGGAGCCTCTGAAGGACCGAAGCCGGTGCTCCCAGGTAGAGAGCGTTCCCGTAATCCAGGCGAGAGAGAATGAGGGCCTGGACCATGATCCTCCTCGCCTGGAAAGGGAGCAAAGGGAGCACCCGCCGGAGCATCCTCATTAGTCCGAAGCAAGTGGCAGCAGTCTTAGTAGCCTGGACAGAGAAATCAAGGGCAGTGTCAAGCCAGATCCCGAGGCTCTTTATCTGGGACTTGGGCGCAGGAGGAGCGCCAAGACATGGTGGCCAGACGGGTGCAAGAGCAGACGGGGAGGGATTTCCAAGGAGAATGATGTCTGTCTTCTCCCCGTTAAGCTTGAGACAGGAAGCTTGCATCCAACTGGCAACAGCCTCTAGACAGGGGCCTAAGGTGTTGGATGATCCATCTGCGTGGTCTAACGAGACCACCAGCTGCGTATCATCCGCGTAGGTGACTATACGCACACCAAAGGGATGGACTATCCTGTCCAGAGGTTCCATGTAGGCGTTAAAGAGGGTCGGGCTCAGGGAGGAGCCCTGAGGGACCCCACACCTGAGAGGATGTTTAGGAGAGACTGTCTCACCCTCAAAGACCCGGAAAAAGCGCTCACTCAAAAAGGAGGTGAGCCAGTCCAGAGCTGCGCCCGACACGCCCATGCCCGCCAGTCGGTATACTAGCGTGGCATGGTTCACCGTGTCGAACGCGGCACTAAGGTCTAACAGGATAATGGCCACCTTTCCTCCCCGATCCAAAGTCGTTCTTGCTTCCTCTGTGACCGCCAACATGGCAGTTTCTGTGCCATGTTGAGGGCGAAAACCTGTATGGGAGGCACGCAACAGACAGTTGGACTCCAGATAGTCTGTTAAGATATTGTTGGTGTGCCTCTCCAGCAGTTTACTCAACCAGGGAAGCAACGAAATGGGGCGGTAGTTGGACAGGTTGTTCTGGTCCAGGGAGGGTTTCTTGAGAAGCGCCTTCACCATGGCACACTTCCAAGCGAGTGGGACCGACCTGGACACAATGGAGGTGTTTAAAGCTTCCAGGATCACAGGACGAATCACGTCCAGTGCCTTGACAAGGATCCGGGGGGGTGCCGGGTCATTGGGGGAGCCAGAAGAAACTTTGGAGATTAATCTATCCAGGCTGGCGGTATCAAGAAGCGGAATTGTGTCCAGTTTGCAGGGAACCGAGGAGTCAGCTGGCCAAGGAGGGACGGAGGGGGTATTGACTGTAGGATTACTAAAAGATGAATATATGGTCGAGATTTTCTTGGAAAAAAAAGCAGCTAGCTCATTACAGCGGTCTTGTGCCCCTTCAACAGAAGGACGCTCAGCCGGAGCTGAAATGAGGGACTTAGCTATCCTAAAGATTTCTCTAGGCGCATTTGCTGCAGCACTAATTTTACCTTCATAGAAGGAGGTTTGCGCCATTTTAATCTCTGATTTATAGAGCCTCATTGCGGACCTGTATTCGTCTTTCCTAGACTGAGAATGGTCCTTCCTCCATGCTCTCTCTAGTTTGCGGCAGTCAAGCTTTAATAACCTCAGAGCAGGAGTGTACCAGGGTGCAACTTTAGGTCTTCTGATGAGATTACAAGGGCGTTTGGGAAGAACTTGATCTAAAGTGCTGGAGATCCAGTGATCAAAGTTGCTAGAAGCTGAGGCAGGGTTCAAGGCCTTTCTCGGGGGGGTCTTGAGTAAGGGCCGTTGTCCAATCGGTGAGGGGAAGTGAGGACCATTTCCTGCCCATGTACTTTATAGAGGCTTCAGGAGGGGGACAAGAGTTAGAAAGCCAGGTGAACGGTATCAAAAAATGATCGGTCCAAGGCAGAGGAACAGGGGACTCTACATTAAGGTTGATATTACTGTATATGTGATCGAGAAGATGTCCCTTCTTATGGGTCGCCTGATAGCCTCTCTGGCAGAGGTCTAACGCTTGCATGTTGGCCCGCAAGTTATTAGCTGCCGTATCCTGGGGGTCATCTGAATGAATATTAAAATCCCCAAGCAGAGTGAGGTTAGATGAGGTCACGGCTGCGTTAGCGGTGAGATCAGTAATTTGAGTGATAAAATTGTTGAGGGAGCCTGGTGGTCGATAGAGTAGAATACCAGAAAAAGTGGTGGTAGGGGAGAGATCAAGTGCAAAGTGTAAGCTCTCACAGGTCAGCAAGGAATTAGAAGTGACCCGACACTTAAAGGTGTCCCTATATATAATAGCTAAGCCCCCGCCTCTCCCCGATTGGCGGTCGAGGTGCTTAAGGGTGTAGCCTGGAGGAGTGGCCCATATCAAGGACGGGTCGTTGTCAATCTGAAGCCAAGTTTCCGTTAAAAATAGGGCATCAGGATTAAGCTCATCAATCAACAGATGCAACTCTGTGGAGTGTTTAGGTAGCGACCGGCAATTAAGGAGAAACAATCTCCAAAACTCTCCCAACGGGAGGGAGCCGCTACATGGGCGGGAGGTGCTCCATGTACAGTGCTTGCAGTGAAGGTCGGTGTTAGCTGGAGAGACGGAATGGCAGCAGGAAGGACTGACAGGGGGGCGTAAGGAGTGTAACCACAAAGAGTTGTAGACAACTTGATTACCGACCATGATGCCGGTCACCACCCCAGACCAGGACCAGCGAGAAGCGTCTGAACGCGGACTGGCGCAGACTGGCTTCTCTTTGGCGCCTCTTCGGCGCGTATACGGCGCTACCGCAGCGCGTCACCGCTGCGCGGGATAGGAAGAGGTCATATAGATTAGGCCAGGGTGGAGACTAGCCCGTCAACCTCAGGTACAGCACCCGAAAGGCTTGTAGAGCTGGATCCATTGCGGTCTGGACTGGGTGGAGGCGTCTGGGACTCTGGTTTCGCTCTCCGCTTTTGTGCTTCCGCGGTCTCCGGTTGGGTTTTTTCTCCACTGTGGTTTTACGGGCTGTTTGGGGCATCCTGATTTGTTCAGCAGATGGCACGCCATTCCACACGGCGGTGGGTCTCTATTTGCTCCCACCGCCACAGTGGCGGGCCATTTTTATGGCAGTTCACATTGCACCATGGTGGAAAATAAATTGTCTATGTTTGCCCATTGTAATATGGAGGGCGTGAGGACAGCTGCTGGAGGGTGGAAAATAAAATTTTCCGCCACCGCCAGCACCGCGGATGTGCCTCCGCCCGCCATACTAACGAGCCCCTTAGTTCTGAAAACTTTTTCATTCTCCGCCCACGTAATGTTTGTCATTTCCAATTAAGCACTGGTTTCTCATGTCTTATGAATGTTTTTGTCAAGTAATGTATATACTCTATGTTTATGTGTGAATTTTTAATTTTCGTGACACATCTGTTGTTTCTGTGTAATATGTGTTGAATGTGTAAAAGTAGTTAAATTTTCGTGCTGCCCTTAAAGATGACATGATTATAATCCATCAAAAAAAGTCTAAATGAGATAAAGAAAAGTGAAATAAATCACACAGGCTTGTGTATTAGAGACATTGGCTCGTTTTGTGTCTGAAGATTCACAGGGTTCGAAAGCAACTAGATACTCGATTTGTATACAATGTAAGAGTAGTCCTATCTAGTTTGCTTAAGAACCCAAGCCTTCTTCAGGTCCTTAGCTAAAATGTATAATATCATATATTAATGCTCTAAAATGGTTGATGATGGGTGAATTGTTTATAAGCTTCATTGCCAGGAAGCCATCTATGATACTGTTTGGGCACTACCACCTGTTAATGCCCACCAGACTATTCCACCGCTATGGACCAAACACACACATTCTCAACTATGATACAATTGTGTATTTACTATGAGAGTAGCTTCTACTATTCCTTGATTAACTTGTATCTTACCTCTCCAAACACCACACAAAACCCCCTTCAGTGCAATGCCTTCCTACATATGTTGACACAATACAGAGCATGCAACTTTTGTATCTTTTATATCTTATTTACTCTTTACTGATTTGTTGATCAGTGTTCATACTACATGGTCTATTTTTTTATTTGACATTGAAACTTTACTTACTGGACTGTGATATATTAACTCTCTATGTTTCTGGAATATGTCATATTTGCAAAGCTTTTAGATGGCTTATGTGTGACATTCCCAAGTGTGCAGTGTGTTTATGTGTAATATTTTAAGGCTTACGGGTGAGACTGTATTGTGAGTGAATTACACTCTTTTGTTACAGGTGATGATTTAAAGGGGACTTAAAAGAACTGCATCAACCCGAAACCATGAAACAGGTATGTGAATAGGGTGTCTATCGGACCTGATCCTGTGAACCAAGGAGGATTCATAAGTTGAACCTGAAAGCCTTCCCTGTTGCTACTCAGTCTCTCAATCTTATAGCCTCCCCTCCTTGCCACTCACTCCTTTCATTCATCTTTTTGTTTCCCGCTCGCCCCATCTGCCTTATGTTCACATTCCTTGTCTCATTCTGTACTCCCCTTGACCTGCTCCTCTCTTTCTTTTTCCTCCCCTCCTTCATTTGTCTACCCATTTTCTAATCTTCCCTTCTCCATATGCCTCTTTCTCCTCACACTTCCCTTCATGCTACCTTTGTCTCTCTCATTGACTCCCTCCTCACTCCTACAGTTGCCGCTACTCCCTATCTTCTAACTGTTACCCATTGTTTATCTCCCTCCCTCTAACTTTTCCACCTTCTTCCTTTCTTTCGCTCAGCTCTCCCAGAACCCTTTGTCTCTCACCCCTTCTCCCTTCCTTGAATCATGCCCTCTCCTCACCCTCCTCCATTAGGCTATCCTTCTTCCTCTTACACCACTTTTCTCCTTTCTCTCACTTCACCACTCTCCTAAATCATGGGAACTCGTGTTCCTGCCGCTTTTATTTTGAAAGGGTGTCAGTTAGTTAAAGTTTTGTTCCCAAACAGTCCTTTAGGATGCGTGACACCTTATTCTAGTTCTGACCTTTTAACCTACATCATGTTGCATTTTCAGAAAGGTGGGGTCACTTTTCAAGTTTCAATTTAAATACCCATTTTGCTAAATGATCTTGGCTAAAAAGCTATGCTGAGAAGCGGCTATGATGGTAAACATGACAGAGTAACTTGGCACTGTTAACAAGAGAAATACCTTACCTGGTTTTGTGAGAGAGGCTATCTGAGTTGCTTACCACCGGGTTTCTGCAACCTTCCAGGGAATCCTTCGCAAATAAAGGACTTACTGTTTGGATATGAATGCTAGAAGAGGTGCCAGTGATCTAGCTGCACAGACTGCGAAGTGGGGGTTTGAAGCGGCCATGTTGAGGGAGAGAGAGGCAGTCGACTGTACATGACCAGGCACACCATCAGAAACAAGAAAAAAACTATTGTTGACAATTAAGTGCTGGTGCCAAGCACCGCAAAACAATTAAGTGTCGGTGCCGAGTACCAGAAAACACAATCAAGGGGGTGAGGTCATATTTCAATATTCTAAATGCTTCCCTCAAATTAAGCACTGACCCTCAGTGAGGATAGTAAATGCGTAGCTCTTCCGCTCACTGCAGATTTAACCACCAGATTATCCTTTTATAAATCTTTTCAAGCTCCGTGGCCACTACTGTATTGGTCATGTAATTGTGCTTTTGTCAGAAAACAAACAGACAAGGAAGGTGTGGACAGGGATCATGCATGCGCTGAGGAAAAGAGGGAGAATGAGACCTGAAAGTGTACGCAGCTGTGAGCCATGGCCACGATGAGTCTCCAGCAGCTGGTCCGGTCGCGGGGCATCACGATGAGAGGGGAGGGACTGGTGTCAATTGCTATGGTATGAATTGCTGAATAGCCAGTCAGTCAGTCAACAAAGCTTTATTATCGGCTAAAAACCATAAAAGCATAAATATACATGATTTTAGATAAAAACATACCTTTGTACAACAATTCAATGTACTCAGGATTGAGGACAATGCTCCTAAAACAGTTTTAAATATAACTTTAAAAGCGAGGAATAAAAACCGGTCCCTTCACATTTCATTATTAACAATTCCTTGTAAGTTCTACAGGTATGCTAACACAGTTGTAACAGCTTAGCGTTTTAAATTTTAGCTCCTCTTGTGCACCACATAGAAAAAAGGTATCTGGAGGTCGCAAACACAATCAAGGGGGTGAGGTCATATTTCAATATTCTAAATGCTTCCCTGTAGTCCCTGATACCCATAGGCTTACATACTTGAACGATCCATTTGTCTCTAGCCTTAGAGTAGAAGGGGCAGAAGAGCAGAACGTGCAGATCTGTCTCTTTGCTACCTTCACACCCTGGGCATAAACTAGGTGTGTGGTGAGCCATTGACCACTTGTTTGTCACTGCCCTCACTGGGAGTGTTCCGTGTCTAAATTGGACATATAATTTCGTCGCCAGTGAGGGCTGAATAGCGTCCAAAAAAAATTCAGAATGATAATCAGCCTTGACCTCCAGAAAACTATTATTCAACCTACCCAAAGAAGGGTTTAATGCTGTCAGGTCCATTCGATATTGTTTGAGTACCTTTACCAACAGCCTCCTGGGGGTCAGGGCACAAGTCTCTTCTGGAACTAGCCACATGTCTCCCTTCCCCAGTGCATAACAAAGCTTTTTAACATGTGTTAGACAAGGGATTTTTCCCAAGCTCCTTATGGACAATAGATCCCTTAAGTCCTCCCTATAGCTTAACAGCTCAGGTGTGGACCAGAGTTGCCTCCAGTACAGCAAAGGGCGATTGGAGATAACCTGCTGAATGGGGACCAAACCCAAGTCTAGCCGTAACGGGATCAAAGGTGTGCTCTGAGGCAAACTCAGTAGGCGCCTAGTAAAGCTATTCTCAGTGATAGACAGTGAGGAGGCGCTGACGTGGCCCCATAGCTCTACTCCGTAGAGCGCCCCTCCTCTCGCCTGTGCTTTGTAAATATCCACTGGCGGACCCATGGTTTTAAATGAGCACTTGTTATAAACCTTTAAAATACCACCCAAAGCTTGAGCCAGCTTCATACTTCCTTTGGCCATGTGCGACCCCCATTCCATCTTGTCGTTCAGTGTAACCCCTAAATAGTCAAAAGTGGATACTCTTTCGGGCACCGTGCCCTCCAGGTGGGGGTGGGGGCATTTGGGTGATCTGGTATTAAAGACCATATATTTGGTTTTGGAGAGGTTGATCTCCAGATTTCTAGTTCTACAAAAAGAGCAGAATAATGCCTCCAGTGTTCGCTGTATACCCGTAGAAGATTTTGATAACAAAAGGGTGTCATCAGCGATCATCAGCGGTACAAAAGAGGGTAGTGATGGACGGAGCATCTGAATCAATCAAACACTCACACCCAGTCAAAAGATCTGGGTTTAATCCATCACCGTTCTTTAGCCCACTCTGCCACCCCAGTTCAGACATGGCTATATGCAAATCAGTCTGACCCTGTGCCTCATGGGAACAGTCCAGCCCGAACTGCCAAGCCATGTCTTCCCTGGACTGGAAACAAGCTTCAGAGGACCGGTTTCTGGCATTCCAGCCGTCTTCAGCCCGGCTTTCTTGAATCCAGTGGCAAAGTGAGCAAGGGACTCACGTCTGAGCATACCCTGCCCACTTATGGCGGCCAAAAGCGGTACAAAAGAGGGTAGTGATGGACGGAGCATCTGAATCAATCAAACACTCAACCCAGTCAAAAGATCTGGGTTTAATCCATCACCGTTCTTTAGCCCACTCTGCCACCCCAGTTCAGACATGGCTATGTGCAAATCAGTCTGACCCTGTGCCTCATGGGAACAGTCCAGCCCGAACTGTCAAGCCATGTCTTCCCTGGACATCAGCGAACATCAGGGCTGGTATCTTGCGGGCTGCTAAACTGGGAGAATCTAAATCTCTTGCACCCAATAGATGTTCGATCAAACCATTGAGGAACAAAGAAAAGAGCGTGGGGGCCAACACGCACCCCTGCCTCACGCCCTTTTCCACCGGGAAGGGAGCCGAAAGCTCCCCGTTCCTCCCATACCTCACCCTTGCAAAAGTGCCATGATGTAAAAGTTTAAATAGTTGGCACAAGTATACTGGAGCACCCATCTCTAACAGAATCGCCCAGAACATCTCCCTCTGGACCAGATCAAATGCAGATCGGAGATCTACAAAGATCAAATAAAGACTACCAGCCCCCATAGTCACCGTCTTCCAGTAGACCAACTGTAGTCTAAACAGTTGGGTGATGGTAGAAACTATAGCACGAAAGCTCGCTTGGAGGGAGGTCAGGATGTGGTGATCGTCCATCCAACACTGCAACCTCGTTAGTAAAATGCGGGCAAACAGTTTCTGCAAGACGTTAATAAGACTAATGGGGCGGTATTTAGCCGGGTCGCGAGGGGAAGCCTTTTTATGGATGGGAATAATCTCTGCCCACAGCCAAGTTGGGGGGATTTCCATACCATGAAGTATGGCATTAAAATATAGCCAAATTTACGTAACCCAAACCTTTTGCTCCACAAGAATAAATCTCCAGGAATTCGGTCCAATCCCGGAGCCTTCCCTGTAGGCAAATATTGAAGGGCCGCCTAGATTTCCAGCATGGTACATGGATAATAATCAGGATCTTTTGTATCCAATGGAACTGGAGCGAGTATGCTCTTTGAAGGTACAACTAGGTCTGCTGGGAGTGCAGTGTCAGTATGGGCGAAGAGGGGCTTGAAGTGTGCTATCCAGACCTCTTCGCTGAGGTTAGGTATAACCTGATCTAACTAGGTTCCAGAACGCCCTGTAGTCACGTCCATCCAGGGCTTCTTTTATATTTGCCCATCTTGGAACCTCCTATTCCGACTTAGACTGTGCAATTATACTTTTGTAGGTAAGTCTTGCCACTCTAATACTCTGAACAGAACCAGTTTTAACCTCCCTAACAAGAGCACGTTTAGCCGCCCTACAGGATTTATTAAAGCACCCGGCCCGATTGTTGGCTGTGGTATAAAAATAATCGGCCAGGGTAGAGATTAAGTTAGTGTGGATGTGCTCAAATGCATGGAAATAAGAAGAGTCATAAATAGCGGCCGGAAGATCAAAAGCCTCTGCTAGAGAAGAGGCCACATGTTGATATAGCTCCGCTATTTTATCGGGAGCTAACGCAAACTTGGCCCACCTTATACGTCTACCACCTGCCACAGTGATTAAGTTTGTGTTAGCATATGAATCCAGCTCTTCCAATCCATGTTGGTAACCCAGTTTGGATTTTAATTCAAGTGACAGAAGATTATGGTCACTATCTAACCTTTGGATTACGGAAAAGGCCCTAATTTGAGACCAAAATTCTACATTGACCATAATGTAGTCAATGGTTGTACATTTCCCCACTCTATTATAGGTGCACTTCCCTGGAACATCGGGAGGGAATCTGCCATTACAGGCTCTAAGGGAGTGAGTTACTAGGAGCTTGATCTGCAGTGCCAGTGGTGTCAAGCGCTTTGCTGGCTACATGGAGCACTCCTGTATATGCCAGATGGAATTCTCCTCTATGATTACGGAAGGGATCCCAGCCAGGGGTTCAAAATGGCAATTAACCCCCCCCCCTCCCCCCCCCCCCCAGGATTCTATGTATCGGAGAGGAGTACAATGAGAGGAGTTCATCAAGAGCCTCTAACATAGTTAACCCCGCGATTGAGGAGTGGGACGCAAATAAATGTTAAAACCCACCACTGTCGAACCATCCAGATATTTAAGGGCAATGCACATAATATCCGGGGAGTGAGTATCGATACCTTCCACTGAACACCCCAAGTGAGTAGCTACCCATATGCACAGTCCCCCCGAGGGTCTTCCTCTTGGTCCCTGTACAGCTGGTATATGGAAGGTTGCAAAGACCACCCTTATGGGGGCAGCCAACATCCAGGTCTCTTGGAACAAGCACACATCGTACTGGTCCACCAGCTCACCCCATTCTGGGTTGGGTAACTTGGATCCTAACCCTGCTAAGTTCCAGGACCCTATTAATGATCTACGGGGTTGTGCCCTTACGGGGCTATCCATAGTAGGTAGCAACACATTGGTAGGGGGGTTCCTGCATGGTTCTCCCACTCAGTTCCATCTCCTTGGGGGCGTGGATTTAAATGTAAGATTAATGGGGTCGTTGTTAATCCATCTTCATTAACCCCGAAAGCCGACTAGAGTAGCTCCTCTTCTGCCCTCTCGCCCTCCTCCACCACAAAGCACCCAACTACATTGAGATCTAAATTGTTGGGCCTAATTGCATTTTAGTGAGGTGATGTGCAGTAGAGCAGAGTCTATCAGCAGCACCTGGTCCACACTGCTTATTTACAGAGTGCTAATAGTGTTCGTCAGCAACTTCAGGAGGCGCTATGAATGCATGATTGCATTTTAATGAGGTGATGTGGACCACCACGCTAGAATGCGTTAGTCTAATGCCTGATGCGTGGTACTTGGCAGGGCTGAAAAAGTCCAATTTTTTTCCCATGTTAGATATTTAGGTGCCAGTTCACAAAGGAACGTACGACAAGGTAAAAAGGACTACAGGAGTACTGCTGATCATACTCTAAATTGCCTTTATGAATAGGCCCCGAAAAGTTAAATAAGTAGGCAGCGTTGTGATATCTTGTTGTACGTGATAACATTTGATAAGCTATTCAAGCAATCAGGCTGAAAATATGAGAAATATATTTAAATAATTAGGGACCAAATTCAAAGTGCGACCTGAAGCAAAATGTGCCTTTCCAAGTTCCTTAAAGTGGAAATCGTAGCAGCATAAAAGCAATAAACACACTTTGAACTATTACTTGCAGAGCGCTCCTCCGAAATGAGGGTGCGTGCCTTTAACAATATGAATTGCTGAATAGCTGTAATGCTACATTAAGCGCAGAACGATTCATGCACAATCAATGCCAATATACACACTAGATGCGACAGAAACAGTATGTATTGACATCCTATTATGTGTGGGTCTGCACCACTGCATAAAGCACCTCATAACCAGGGGCATGCGAGACAAACACGATAAGCTGTGCACAAAGAATGCGCACTGGCAGCTCACTGACCGAAGGCACCACGTGCACTGACAAAGCAATTAGCAGAGGCACACTTCAAATTAATGTCTGTTAAAAATCCAATCACCCGACTTGCCACGTGATGCGAGGGATTGCTTATTTATGTTTCTAATTGCTCAAAATGTTATACAATTACAAAAAAATGGTGCTACTTTGCTTCTTGTGCAATAGGAAATGTGGCAAACAAATGTTTCTCGAGTAGAAAGATTTTTCTACCACGCATAAATAGAGGAAATTGTGTAACTTTTGCTAAACATAAACAGCACAGTTAGTTCAATCTTTCACATGCAAAAGTACAGACATATATTTTCTCCATTTTCACCTTTGTAAGCACAGCATAAACCGCATGAAATCAATTTGAGCCGCATTTTCCCTAGAATGGAGCAAATAATGTTAGCTGGAGCCTGTCATGAGCCAACGCTCAAACCTTGCACCATAGTGTGCCTTCCGTCAAGCTTCGGTTGTGCACTGGTCTGGAAGCGGAGCCTTCAGTACAAAAACTATGCTTTAATCCATTTCCTACTTCATAAGTGTGTTCTTCAATGCAACACACATGCAAAGTTTGAAAAGTATGGAGAAATTACAGCATTTCTTCTCCGTTATGCCTGCCTCGTGGAGGTGTCAAGTTTTGACTCAACTCCCTGTTAATAGATAGGGATTTGCATCAAAACTCATGGGTGGTGGCATGGGAACACCCTTGTGCCAACCTTAAAACGACCCTTGGCACAAAGTAGAGCAAAGTAGAGCTTTGTGCTACTTGCCATTAATTTGGCCAACTTTTCAACACAACTCCTGATTTGTGTGGGAAAGTAAACACCACCACAATGCTTTGCACGTTTGTGTTAGAAACGTAAAGCAAACCTAGAGTAAATCTGGACCTGCAAGTGCAGATAAATGACTTCAAATAGATTTGTGCCTCGTTTTTAGGTGAAGCTCTAGACAGCGTTAGTTGTTGTCCAAGCAATAAAAAGAACAAGCATTGAAAATGCAATAGGTCTCGACCTTGATTAAGTTAGAGCCATTTGCTTTGCTAATGGTATTGTATAGCAAAGCAAATCTCTTTAACTTAATTAAAGGCGACACCTATTGTATTTTTAATGCTTGTTTTGTTTTCTGGCAGCCCTGATATGCTTACATTCAGGTGGCCTGCAGATTAATGTTAGGAGTCAGGTAGCCGATGTGCAAAGGGGGATAGCAGAAAGATCGGGCTCTTCCTTGTAGTGTCCTTGTGTCTAGGTAGCTAAACCTCAATGACAGTGTAGATAAAGTAGATGTTGAAGTATGTGTTATCCGTCAGCGGACCGGGACGGCGATGATGAGGGTGAGGGAGGGGCGGAGTAGTAAGGGTTGAGATTGTAAGGTGGGGGGTTTTGGGTCAGAGACGACTGCCCCCAGAGGCTGCCAAAAACCTGGTCATTACTCCATCCCCACTCGCGGAACAGGAAACTCGGACCCCTGCTGTCTACTCCTCCTCCTGCTTTGTGCCCTGTCCACTATGGTGCGCGTCACCCCTCAGGGGGACAGCCAGGAGGACTCAGGTGGGCACCCTCCTCCGTTCGGTTACACTGGTCCTACACCTGCTGCTCACGACCGGCGTACTCCTGCTCAGTGAAGCTTGAGGAAAGAAGAAGGGCCAAAGTCTACACAGGCACTGGGCGCAATAACCTGAAAGGTGGCTGAAGGGGTGGAGTGTGCTCCCTGAGATACTTGTGGCACCCCTGACCGCAGTGGGCCGCTAGCAGATGCCCTCAGACAGAGGCCCACATGCCGCACCTGGCGCTGGCGAGCTGCTTCCATGGGACCTGGGGCTCCTCTCTCACTGTGGGCTAGGCGTATCCTCTCCACAAAGCTGCAAAGCTGCTGCACGCCTCCCTCTGTCCGCTTACTGCATAGAATCAACAGGTGAAGGCTTTTAGGAGCAGGCACAGAATAGGCATTGGCGGTGCGATTCCCCAGTGCTGATCGGCTCTGCTATTTTGCTCTTGGCCACAGCTGATGAGACGTCTTCCTAGGTGGGGGGAAGTACTTCGCTGTGCTCCTGCTTTTCACTCACTGCAGCTTGCTGTTGTTGGCTTCGCGCGGTTTACGACTGCAGAGCTTGCTGGATGGGCTGGCAGACCATTGTGCTGGATTGCTGGATTAGAGGTCACGGCTCTTGGCTCACAGCTATGGGCGTTTTGGAGTACTGCTTTCTGCGATGTTCGAGGCCCAATGATGACTGCAGCTTCGAACGCCATAGTTGCGTACAGGAAGCGGCCAGCAAGCTGCGTAAAGAAAGCGGCATTTTCGTTGCTATGACAACGAAAGCATCGCAAGATGGCGTCAGACTGTCCACAGTCCCACGGACACGCGAATGTATTCTGCATTGGACAGATGGTGAAAGAAGCCATCTTTGTCCATATAGACGCGTGCATGAGCCATTGAAAGATGGCGTCAGACTGTCCACAGTCCCACAGACACGCGCATGCTGTCTGCATTGGACACATGGCGAGAGCAGCCATCTTTGTCCATGCAGACCTGTGTATGAGCCCACCGGTGGAATTGATTTCAAAAGGACCTCTCTGGCGAGGGCAGCGCATGGGTCTTTCGGTCAGCCCCCTTTATTCTTTGGCTAGTTTGTGTGAGTACTTTTGAGTACGGCAAATGATCATCCCCCAGATTTTGCGTATGTTTATATTTTTTGCTGGACCATTTTGCATTGTTGATTGGCACAATAACTATGAGTCTCAACAGGACGAGTAAGAGAAGTGTTAGAACCGGCTGTCTCTAGTTGGCAGAGGTATACACTTCTGACAAATAGGGACACACCTTTTCTAGTCAGGGCAAGGGGATCACACCCTTCGATAACCCCTGCTCACCCCCTCGGTAGCTTGGCAGAGCAGACAGGCTTATCTCAGAGGCTGTGTGTTAAGCATTTAGGACCACATACAGTAATAAAGTGAATACACTTCAAATGGACACGACACCGTAGTATTATAAAAATAAG
The DNA here is from genome assembly GCF_964263255.1 of Lissotriton vulgaris. Taxonomy (NCBI): domain Eukaryota; kingdom Metazoa; phylum Chordata; class Amphibia; order Caudata; family Salamandridae; genus Lissotriton; species Lissotriton vulgaris. The sequence continues at coordinate 1,827,777,763 of NC_141691.1, forward strand.
TATTTTTATATAAGGCTTAGCACAAGACCAAATAACGACAAAAATGTACACAATCTGAATAAATACTGTGGGAAGGGAAAAAGGATAGTTCAAAGGTAGTTTCTTCTTTAGCACAAGTCTTTGGTATCAAAGCAAATCTTCTTCTTGGAAACACAGTTCTTAGCAACAGGGTAACCCACACGGGGGCTACACGACGTCGAGGCAAAGTTAATCCAAAGGTTCGGCGTCGACCGCGAGGAGCGCTACGTCGAGCCCGGAGTCACACGGACCCCCAACAACACAGTACCTTTGAAAATGAAGCACACGATGATCAGCGGCGTCGAGCAATCCGGCGTCGCGTCTTTGGTGTCGATCAGGCCTCAGCAGGCGTCGTCGTCGATGATGCGGTTGCAAAGAGTGAGCAGCGCTCACGGCGTCGAGAGGGCACACAGTTGATGCGATCAGCAGCGGTGCAGACACGAGGTCCCTTGGAGCTGGAGCCGTACTCCCACTCACTGGCGATGCTGCTGGCGTCGGTCGGGCCCGGCGGCCGGTCGTCGAGGAAGCGGGACACTGGGGCCGTTACCCGCTATGTCGAGCTGGATTCGGTGACGTCCGTCGGCGTCGAGATTGCTGGTTCTTTCAGAGGTGCTGGATTTACGGTTACAGCAAATAGCACTTTAAGCAGATGAAGTCCTTTAGCCCTGTGACTTCAGCAGGAGACTGGCACTCTTCCAGTCCTTGGAGATTTTCTTAGCAAGCGTGAGAGTACACACCCAGTTCCTCTCTCCTGGTTCCTTGGCAAAAATAAAGAAGCGCTGCAGGATTCCCCCAACAAACAGCACACTGGCAGAAAGGGTAGGCAAGTCCTCAGATCAGCAGGCCTCTTGTCCTTGGTTTCAGGGTTCCTTGTCAGAAGTGATCTGATTTCATGGTTCAGGGGTCCTTCTCTTATACCCCTTTTCGGCTTTGATCCCTTTGTCCATGCAGGGGAATTTCCCAACATCCTGGGTCTGTTGTGGGCGGAGCCAGGCAGAAGCACCTGGCCTATTCACTGAGCAGGGCTGGGTCCTCAGACGCCCAGCAGGAGGTGGAGCCAGCATTGACACTGGCAGGAGCAGAGCTATCGGCCTCCTGGCAGGAGGTGGGGCTAGGATCGTCCATGGCAGGCACAGAGCCATCAGCCGCTTGGCAGGAGGTGGAGCCAGCATTGTATCAGGCAGGGCAGGCTATCAGCAACTACTCTCCCCCTACTCTCAACGCAAATGTCCCACTCATCCCACACTGACTCATCCAGACCTGTGGAGCCACCCAGCTCCTGTCACACACACGCAAGACCAGCAGAAACCAGATATGGTTAGACAAGAAAATAGACACTTTCTAAAAGTGCTATTTTCCAACCCAGAGTCCAAAAACCATCCACACCAACGGATGCGTAATTAAGCCCCGAGCTCAGGGATACCAAACTCAACATTGCACCATGCTCCCCGAGCCAGCTAGGATCATAGCATTAATAATCCCGGCGGCCCATTCTAACTAACGGAGAGCAGGTTACCTCGCAATAGTGAAGAACGAAGATGGCCGTAGTTCACTATTAGGACATGCCAACTTGGTCAGGCGTGTCCTACCTTATACTTACAATGCACCCTGCCCGTGGGCCTACAATAGGGGTGACTAACATGAAGCCAAGGGAAGGTTGGAGGGCTGGCAAGTAGGTATACTTGCGCAGCCTGCGTGACAGCACTAGGCTGCACGTGGGTCTCGCAATGACCGACCCGTAGACATTCTTTTACGAGGCCGCTCCTGTGGGTGGCACAACACGTGCTGCAAGCCCACGAGCGGCATTTGTATTTACAAGCCCCGGCACTCCTGGTGCACTAGACGAGGGACTGACAGTAAACCAAATAAGCCAAACATGGATACAATAGATACATCAATTTAACATAGGGAGCACTTGCACTATGGCACTGATCAGCAGTGGCACAGCGCCCAAAGCATATACCAGCAAAACATCGTAAAACAGTGGAGGCAAACAGAAAAAATGGAGGAGAGACTCAAGCCAATGATGTCAGGTCTAACACGTGTCCCCTCCAGCTGAAATGTGGGGAGAACTACCCTTGACCTAGGGAGTCCTCATCACTAAGGCGGAAAAATCTGGACAGACCATCAGCATTGGCGTGATCTGTACCAGGGCGGTGTTCCACCGTAAAGTCCATCCCCTGTAGGGAAATGGACCACCTCAACAGTTTCGGGTTCTCACCCCTCATCTGCATTAACCATCTGAGGGGCCTGTGGTCTGTCTGAACCCGGAAGTGAGTCCCAAACAGGTAGGGTCTTAGCTTCTTCAGCGCCCAGACCACAGCAAATGCTTCTCTCTCTATCGCACTCCACCTCGTTTCCCTGGGAAGTAACCTCCTACTGATGAAGGCTACAGGCAAGTCTCGGCCCTCTTCATTCACCTGAGCTAGAACAGCCCCCACGCCATGCTCTGAAGCGTCCGTCTGGACAATAAATTCTTTCGAGAAGTCGGGTGCCTGGAGTATAGGTGCTGTGCACATTGCAGTTTTCAGGGTGTCAAAGGCCGTTTGACAAGCATCAGTCCAGATCACATTTCGCGGCTGCTTCCTGGAAGTCAGCGAAGTCAAGGGGTGCACAATGTTACCGTAATCCTTGACAAACCTCCTGTAATAACCCGTGAGTCCTAAGAAGGCTCTCACCTGAGTTTGGGTTTTGGGCGGCGCCCAAGCCAGGATGGTATCAATCTTGGGTTGCAGGGGGGCAACCTTGCCGCTCCCTACTTGGTGCCCCAAGTACACCACAGAACCCTGCCCAATCTGGCACTTACTGGCTTTGATTGTGAGGCCTGCTCCGCGCAGGGCCAACAACACTTCCTGGAGGTGGCGCAAATGTTCCTCCCAGCTGGCGCTGAACACTGCGATGTCGTCCAGGTAGGCGGCACTGAAATCCTCCAGTCCAGCCAAGACCTGGTTGACCAACCTCTGGAAGGTGGCAGGGGCATTCTTCATCCCAAAGGGCATTACCCGGAACTGGTACAGCCCATCTGGTGTGGAGAATGCGGACCTCTTCTTTGCCCCATCAGTTAAGGCGATCTGCCAGTACCCAGACGTTAGATCAAACGTACTAAGGTACCGGGCAGCCCCCAACCGATCGATGAGCTCATCAGCTCTGGGGATGGGGTGCGCGTCAGTCTTCGTGACCGAATTGAGTCCTCGGTAATCCACGCAGAACCGGAGTTCCGGTGAAGCACCAGGCGCTGCAGCCTTCGGGACCAAGACCACTGGGCTGGCCCAAGGACTGCTAGAGGACTCAACCACCCCTAACGCAAACATTTTGGAGACCTCCTCCTTAATGTATGCTCGAACCTTGTCAGTCACCCTGTAAGCCTTGTGCTTCACAGGAGGGCTGTCTCCGGTGTCAACGTCATGGACACACCAATGAGTGACACCCGGAACCAAGGAAAACAGATCCGGGAATTGTCCCAACAGTTGGCGACAATCCTGTTTCTGTTCAAGGGTCAGTGTGTCAGAGAGGACCACACCATCCACTGACCCGTCTTGCTCTTTGGCACACAGGAGGTCAGGAAGAGGCTCACTCTCCTCCTCCATTCCAGCATCTGTAGCTAGGAGCATGCCCACTTCGGACCTTTCTAAGTGGGGCTTCAAACGGTTGACATGCAGGACCCGCAAGGGGTTCCTGGGAGATTTCAAGTCCACCAGGTAGGTGACATCGCTCTTCTTCTCCACAACCTTAAACGGTCCAGTCCACCTGTCCTTGAGCGCACAAGGTTCCACAGGGGACATGACCCACACTTCCTGACCAGGCTGAAGCTCTACCAGAGTGGCATTCCGGTCGTACCATCGCTTCATCTCCTCCTGGCTGGCCTCCAGATTTGCCTGAGCAAGTTCTCTGAAGCGCCGAGTCTGGTTCCGAAAGGCCAGCATGTAGCTGTATACATCCTGGGGAGGTTTCCTGGGAGATTGCTCCCAGCCTTCCTTGACCAGACTCAAAGGCCCTCTTACCGGGTGACCGTACAAAAGCTCAAAGGGGCTGAACCCTAGAGACTTTTGTGGCACCTCTCGGTAAGCAAACAACAGGCATGGCAGGAGGACGTCCCATTTCCGCCTCATTGGTTCTTCAAGACCCATGATCATGCCTTTCAGGGTCCGGTTGAATCTCTGAACCAGCCCATTTCCTTGAGGGTGGTAAGGAGTGGTGTACTTGTAGGTTACCCCACACTCCTTCCACAGAGACTTCATATAGTTCGAAATGAAGTTGGTGCCCCGGTCGGACACCACCTCTCTGGGGAACCCCATCCGGGAGAAAACACCCATCAGTGCCCGTCCCACCACGGGGGCCGTCACTGTTCGGAGAGGGATGGCTTCCGGGTACCGTGTGGCATGGTCCACCAAGACCAGGATGAACCTGTTGCCCAGGGCTGTCTTGGGGTCCAGGGGCCCAACAATGTCAATACCCACCCGGTCAAAGGGGGTACTGACCACCGGAAAAGGTTGGAAGGGAGCCTTCTGCTTCCTTCCGCTTTTCCCATTTGCCTGGCAAGTGTGACAAGTCTTGCAATGGATGTCTACATCCCTACGCATCTGAGGCCAATAAAAATGGGTGACAAGCCTGTCATAGGTCTTGTCCTGCCCCAGATGTCCAGCTAGCTAACGGAACGTCATGAGCCAAACCCAGTAGGAAGGCTCTGAAGCGCTGGGGTACCACCAGCACACGGGCTGACCCAGGCTCAGCAGCCTTAGGCTCGCTATACAGGAGGTTGTTCTCCCAGTACACAAAATGTGACCCTGACTGATCACCTGAGGATTGGGCTGAGGCCTGCTGCCTCATGCCCACAAGAGAAGGGCACACTTTCTGTTCCGCACAGAATTCCTCCCTGGAGGGACCACCATCCTGCTGCCAGTGGGTCAGCTCGGACAGGTCTCCCAGTTCGGCAATTTGCTCCCCTGTGGGCTCCAGGGCATCCCCCTCAGGGTCTACCTCCTCCTGGACCACGGGAACGACGGGGGACGGTCTCCCGCGCCCCCTGCCTCTTCTCTTCACAGCTGGGTCCTGGGCCGTACTTTCAGGCTCCGGGACCCCATCAACACCCTTACTCGCTGTCATCGATCGAGTGGTTGCACACACCCACTCTGGCACGCCCAACATTCTCAAATGCGTCTCCCTCTCCAACTTAGCCCAAGGGGAGTCTTCTAAATCATTGCCCAGGAGACAATCGACAGGCATGGCGGGCCTCACAGCAACTTGAAGAGTACCTGAAACTCCCCCCCATTCAAAGGAAACCTGAGCTACCTCACACTCTTTCTGGGAGTTGTCGGCAGCTATCACAGGGTAGAATGCGTGGGGAACCACCTGCTCTCTGGACACCAAGTGACACTTGACAGCTGTCACACTCGCTCCGGTGTCTCTGAGGGCTTCCACTCTATGGCCATTAATGGTCACCCACTGCCTATATTTACTAATGTTACTAGGCAGAGGGGGTGGAGGGACCATTTCCATGTCTCCGAGCGAGACCAGGGACATTTCTGCGGGACCCCTCCCACCATGGACAACCATCTCCTCCCCTCCCAAGGCTACACTCGCTAACTGACGGGGGTGCACGCGGCGGTGCATTCGAATCCTTTTTGGGACACTGGGGGTCATAAAACCGTGTCCCACCTGCCCACAACCGTAGCAGGTTAGGGGGCCCCTATGAACAGGTTTACCCGTCGGGCCCCTGGCTTCTTCTCAGGGGGAGGCTGGGAACCTTTCCCTTGGTTCCCTTGGGGATTACTTTGGGGCCCTTTCTGAGACTCCTTCTGTTTACCCTTGTCCCCCCACTCCTCTGCTGGGGACCCTGCCCACCTTTGGCTGAGTCTCCCACTGGACCCTTGTGGACCCTGGTACTGACCCAGCGGTCCGCCTCCTTAGCAAGTTTTCTAGGGTTAGATATCTTGCTATCAATCAGGTGCTGGCGCAGCTCTGGAAAACAGTTATTAGACAAATGCTCCCAAGCAAACAAATCATAAAGAGCTTCATAACTTTCCACTTTGCTGCCCTTTACCCAACCATCCATGGCTCTGCAAAAATAAGACACATATTCAACCCACGTCGTACCAGGCAACTTCTTACATTCTCTAAAAGCTTGTCTGTACTTCTCGGGGGTTAGGCCATACCGCAACATTAAAGCATCTTTCATATGAGCATACGACATCCTATCCGCAACAGGCATGTCTAACAGGGTATCTCTCCCCTCATTCACAAAGCGACCCCACAGCCCCGCTCCCCAATTCTTCTCAGGGACCTGGTGAGCCAACAATGCTAACTCATAAGCTTTAAACCACTGACCAATATCTTCGTTCCTATGGTAATCTTTTATCACATCTTTGGGAAAGTAAAACTTACTTTCTGCAGGCCCAGATGGAATGCTGCCACCAGGGGGATTCAATTCTAACTTCTTAGCTTGGATGTCCAACTCCCTCAACCTGGTTTCACGCTCCAAAGCTAACTTCTCTCGTTCAAAATCTAACCTTTTGGTCTCCAAATCAGCTTCTCTTCTACCTCTTGCATTTTCTAACTCCAACTGCCCATTTATCTTTAGCCTTGCCATTTCCATGTTGTATGCTCGCTCTTTCGCCCTTTCTTCTCGTTCTTCAGGGGAAAGACCTTTGGAGGAAACACTGCTACCGGGAGAGGACACAGGCCCATTCACTGGCGCCTCCTCATCCCCTTCCACTGGCGGTACCACCACCGGATCAGTGGGATTTCTGGATTCCAACCAGGCCTCCAAAGCTTTGAGATATTCCTCCTTCAATGTGATGCCTTTGGTAGGAACTTTAAACTGCTTGCAGAAGGATTTCAGTTTCTTCAAGCCGTAGTCGTTTATCTTCGCTCTGTCGAATTCCTCCTCAACAACAACAACAGGGGCAGTGACTCCATTGTCACTAATGGTCAAAGCTGGCAGTGTTCCAAAAAATCAAGCTTCAGAAAAGCGGAGAACAAAAAATAGGATCCTTCCAAGTTAGATTGTGACTGCGCTATGGTCTGCTTTCACTATGTAGCGTACACTAATCACTGCACATGGGTCATAAATGCAAGGTCCAAATCCTCACCGCTGCATCCAATGTTAGAACTGGCTGTCTCTAGTTGGCAGAGGTATACACTTCTGACAAATAGGGACACACCTTTTCTAGTCAGGGCAAGGGGATCACACCCTTCGATAACCCCTGCTCACCCCCTCGGTAGCTTGGCAGAGCAGACAGGCTTATCTCAGAGGCTGTGTGTTAAGCATTTATGACCACATACAGTAATAAAGTGAATACACTACAAATGGACACGACACCATAGTATTATAAAAATAAGTATTTTTATATAAGGCTTAGCACAAGACCAAATAACGACAAAAATGTACACAATCTGAATAAATACTCTGGGAAGAGAAAAAGGATAGTTCAAAGGTAGTTTCTTCTTTAGCACAAAGTCTTTGGTATCAAAGCAAATCTTCTTCTTGGAAACACAGTTCTTAGCAACAGGGTAACCCACACGGGGGCTACACGACGTCGAGGCAAAGTTAATCCAAAGGTTCGGCGTCGACCGCGAGGAGCGCTACGTCGAGCCCGGAGTCACACGGACCCCCAACAACACAGTACCTTTGAAAATGAAGCACCCGATGATCAGCGGCGTCGAGCAATCCGGCGTCGCATCTTTGGTGTCGATCAGGCCTCAGCAGGCGTCGTCGTCGATGATGATGCGGTTGCAAAGAGTGAGCAGCGCTCACGGCGTCGAGAGGGCACACAGTTGATGCGATCAGCAGCGGTGCAGACACGAGGTCCCTTGGAGCTGGAGCCGTACTCCCACTCACTGGCGATGCTGCTGGCGTCGGTCGGGCCCGGCGGCCGGTCGTCGAGGAAGCGGGACACTGGGGCCGTTACCCGCTATGTCGAGCTGGATTCGGCGACGTCCGTCGGCGTCGAGATTGCTGGTTCTTTCAGAGGTGCTGGATTCATGGTTCCAGCAAATAGCACTTTAAGCAGATGAAGTCCTTTAGCCCTGTGACTTCAGCAGGAGACTGGCACTCTTCCAGTCCTTGGAGATTTTCTTAGCAAGCGTGAGAGTACACACCCAGTTCCTCTCTCCTGGTTCCTTGGCAAAAATAAAGAAGCGCTGCAGGATTCCCCCAACAAACAGCACACTGGCAGAAGGGGTAGGCAAGTCCTCAGATCAGCAGGCCTCTTGTCCTTGGTTTCAGGGTTCCTTGTCAGAAGTGATCTGATTTCATGGTTCAGGGGTCCTTCTCTTATACTCCTTTTCGGCTTTGATCCCTTTGTCCATGCAGGGGAATTTCCCAACATCCTGGGTCTGTTGTGGGCGGAGCCAGGCAGAAGCACCTGGTCTATTCACTGAGCAGGGCTGGGTCCTCAGACGCCCAGCAGGAGGTGGAGCCAGCATTGACACTGGCAGGAGCAGAGCTATCGGCCTCCTGGCAGGAGGTGGGGCTAGGATCGTCCATGGCAGGCACAGAGCCATCAGCCGCTTGGCAGGAGGTGGAGCCAGCATTGTATCAGGCAGGGCAGGCTATCAGCAACTACTCTCCCCCTACTCTCAACGCAAATGTCCCACTCATCCCACACTGACTCATCCAGACCTGTGGAGCCACCCAGCTCCTGTCACACACACGCAAGACCAGCAGAAACCAGATATGGTTAGACAAGAAAATAGACACTTTCTAAAAGTGCTATTTTCCAACCCAGAGTCCAAAAACCATCCACACCAACGGATGCGTAATTAAACCCCGAGCTCAGGGATACCAAACTCGACATTGCACCATGCTCCCCGAGCCAGCTAGGATCATAGCATTAATAATCCTGGCGGCCCATTCTAACTAACGGAGAGCAGGTTACCTCGCAATAGTGAAGAACGAAGATGGCCGTAGTTCACTATTAGGACATGCCAACTTGGTCAGGCGTGTCCTACCTTATACTTACAATGCACCCTGCCCGTGGGCCTACCATAGGGGTGACTAACATGAAGCCAAGGGAAGGTTGGAGGGCTGGCAAGTAGGTATACTTGCGCAGCCTGCGTGACAGCACTAGGCTGCTCGTGGGTCTCGCAATGACCGACCCGTAGACATTCTTTTACGAGGCCGCTCCTGTGGGTGGCACAACACGTGCTGCAAGCCCACGAGCGGCATTTGTATTTACAAGCCCCGGCACTCCTGGTGCACTAGACGAGGGACTGACAGTAAACCAAATAAGCCAAACATGGATACAATAGATACATCAATTTAACATAGGGAGCACTTGCACTATGGCACTGATCAGCAGTGGCACAGCGCCCAAAGCATATACCAGCAAAACATCGTAAAACAGTGGAGGCAAACAGAAAAAATGGAGGAGAGACTCAAGCCAATGATGTCAGGTCTAACAAGAAGCAATACATCTTTTGGTCTGTAACTCACAGTCATTACACTAAAATCAATAGGATGCAAGCCCAAGAGTCATGTGTGACAAAAGACAAGCCATTAGGGAACAAGAGACATCCCTTCCTGGTATACCGAGTGTTAATCAATATAAATGTCATCTTTTTTCTGAACATGTTTTTTTCATTTTTTTAGGTACAGGAAATAGTCTAGAGGCATATAAGATGAATAGCAGTACTTGGCTTTGCTGCAGCAGCCGAAAACCTAAACGTGGCCCCTCGGCTCAAGCTGCAGTGGCTACCTCTGCACAACCAGTTCATGTTGCACTGGTAGTTTGCTATGTCTGCAGGTTGTGCACGTAAAAAATATCTGAGAACCGGATGGCTCGCCGGCTGCTCATGCTGGGCTCACCTATTAAAATCAGAGTGCCGGGTGGCACTTCTGTGAAGCTTAAATGTGCTTATGAGTAGGCTAAAACATTTCTACAACAATGCAATCGAAGTTACAGTCCAGTAGTCACCTTGACACGCACATAAAAATGGCTGTAATTAACTTTGAAAGTATTGCAGTTACTGCACAGAAACATTCTTGGAGATTAATAACTCCCATCTCTCCTGGGTGGTACCATTCCCAATTTCACCTAATGCTTGAAGACAAAACAAAAACCTAGGGCCAAAAAATGCCAAAAAATGTTACCTGGAATCTGCTGCTAGGAAAGGCGTGGCAGATATTTGTCTTTTTTTTTTAATTTAAAAGGCTCTCACGGTGAAAAAAAATATGGGAAGTGTGTATGTGGTGCTTATAAAGAAAACGGTTACAGGTGACCTGTTGACTGCAGAAGTGTACTGAAGTGGTGGTGTCAGAGGCCCAGTACTTATACCCAGTGATGCCCTTGAAGTGGGGGAGACTTTAAGGACATGCTATTGAAGTGAACAGATGTTCTCCTTTCCTGCTCGGCTCCAGACTCACTACAAGAGGGTATGCAGCCTTTTGTGTGTGGGCAGGAAGGGATGCTGTGCACACCTACTCCCTCCCTTCCTGCCAGAGATAGCCCATTGAGACACACCTAAGCTCCTATTGTGTGTGTGTGCCTTGGAGAAACACACAAAGCCCAAATGCCACTATATCCAATTGTGTGATCAGAGACAGGCTACAGGCACCAAATGGCAAGAAATTACAAACTTTCTAAAAGTGGCATCTTCAGAATTGCAATTTAAAACATCTGATTTCACCATAACTTTGGATTTTAAATTGTGAGTCCAGCTAAACCAGGCTTAAAGGGTTTATTCCGTCCCAATTTGAAAGTACACTTATAAAATGCAATGAGGTAATTCCAAGGATATCCTATGGGAGAGTAGTAAAAATTAAATGTAGGTGTTTTTCTCTACCAGGACATGGAAAACTTAAAATACATGTCCTGTTTTTTAAATACATTGCACCCTGCTTTCTGGGCTGTCCAGGGCCAACTCTAGGGATGAATTATGTATTAAAAAGGAAGGTTTGTACCTGGCAAAAGATTTAGTTTGAAGGTGGAAATGCCAGTTTAAAAGTGCATACAAAGTCTCTGCAATGGAAGGCCTGAGACATGGTTAAAGGCCTACCTCAGCAGGTGGCATAATCAGAGTTGAAACCCCACTAGTAGCATTTTAATTTACAGGACCTGGGCACTTGTAGTGCATGTACTAGTGGCTTATAAGTGAATTAAATATGCCAATTGGGTATGAGCCTAAATCGCCATGTTTAGAGTAGAGATCGCATGCACTTTAGCCCTGGTTAGCAGTGCTCACAAACCTAAGGCCAACAAAAAAACGAATTCAGCAAAAAGTACGAGGAAGAAGGCAAAATATTTGAGAGTGACCTTGCAAAAAGGACCTTTTCCAACTGTGGGCGACTTAATTCTTGTTCGCAAGGATACTCCATCGTATTGGCAACAGAGCATCCTTATCAACAGGAATACGATCCGCCCCTCAAATTTAGATGCTAGTGGACTTTAGTATTATTCACTGCAGAGACTACTCTCTTTCCACCATGATTAATCCCTCTGGAATAAGGGGCATTGGAGGTTAACCTGTCGTTCTGCCAACCTAATTTAGATGGGTGGAACAACAGGTCAGTTTTTACTGCCCGTCACCGCAAGTACAAGGGGTAGGAGAAAAGACTACCATGGCAAGGGGGGAATTACATTTTTTTTTTTAACCATTTTGAGATTTTGTTTTTGAAAATAAAAAAAGCAGCCTGTTAGGTAGAGTGCTCCGTCCCGCTGATGAAGCCCTGCAGTAAACAGAAAAATGCATTGACAGGAACCACCAAGATGGAGGTTCCTGCTGATGCATTATAAATGACTCCCAGCTTGGCGGTCATTTATACATTTGGCAGGTATTACCTCCACCTGGGCAAAACGCCCTTGTAGAACAACGGGCCGTCTGCCCAAAATTAAATCAACCCCCTATTTACTCCTGATTGTTATAATTCCTTTGTATTTCTACTCCTATCCACACCTATTTACTCCTCTTTTATTTACTCATCTGTTTTACTACTCCTGCTTCTAAGTAGTCCTACTTATCCATGTACTCGTAACTGGTTACTCCTTTTTACTCATAATTGTGCCTCTCGTACTTATTCCTACACTTGCTCTAACCTCTATTGTTATTTCTATTTACACCTACACATACTTCTACTCATACCTATTTTTACTTCTTCTTGCTTCCACACTTACTCAAACACCCACCTAGTCTTACTCCTACTTTTTCTTGCTCCTCCTTACTCCTACTTCTATCACATAGAACAATTATTGCGTATTCCTTCTTAATCCTACTCTTACTTCTCCTCATAAGCTTACTTCTACTTATCCTCACTCTTGCTTATCCCTGCTCTTGTTCCTACTTTTGCCTGCTATTCCTCCTACGTACTCTTCAGTTTCTCCTACCTACTCCTACTTCATACATGCTTATCAGCTAATTCCTACCTCTACCCTACTCTTACTCCTGCCTAGTTCGATTCACTAGTGTACTCCTTTTACTCCTACTTACCTCTTCTGTTACTCCTCTGTGCCCCTTTTCTTCAACTGACTCCTACCCACTTCTAATCTAACTCCTTATTTTCTCCAGATGTTCTATTCTACTACATGCATCCAACATCCACTGTATCCCCAGCACACATCCATTCCTGCTGCAAACACGCATCTCATCGATCCAGCCACCCATGTTCACCAATTCTCCAGCTATGCAACCATATCCATGACCACTTATCCATCAGCATATGTTCATGTAGCCATACAACCACTAATTCCATGTTGTCTACGCCCATATAACCTCATGCGTGCAGTCGGCATCCAGAGTGTTTGCATGTTCCTGTGTTTGCATGTATGTCTGCGTGTACACTGCATGCGTTTGCTTGAGTGTGTCTAGGCATGTGTATGTGGCTATTGTCTATATGTGTTTGAGTGCCAGAATGTGTGATATGTTAGTGAATCCAAATATACCACAACACTACATATGGCCATTACAAAAAAGAACGCATCCACTGTTCATTTTGTTCAGATTTGCACCAGGTCCAAGTTTCTGTGACAGGGCTAGTCATTGATGGGCAAAAATACACAAAAAGCAAACACACGTACACGAGATTCGTTTGACTTCACAGTCACGCCAATTCCTCCCAAGAAAGCCAGGATAGGGAACCTTTTTGCACGTCCGCAGTAGCAACAACTGAGCCATTCGTCATGAGCCTGAATGGACCACGAACCGGTTCAGCGCTTTGTGCTCCGTTCGCAGCAGTGATTGAGCGCCTCCATTCAGGAAGAAGTGGTTTTATCCTCGATTTGTGTTCAGAATCTCGATGCAGAAAATCAACGCGCATTCATTGTGTGTGCTGGAAGCTTTTTCCCATGCAAATAAATCACTTGTTCTTTCTAGCGCGACTATAATATATCACCTACATTTCTTCAGAGAAAGTTCAAGTTACATTTTGTCAGAAATTAACTTTCCCTCAGACTAAAGAGAGCGGGAACTACACGCGAGAATCGAAATAATTCCACGCGCTGGCATCGCGCACTTCGAGAATTAAAAACATGTCATGTGTCACAGACCATATATAATGTACTCTGGGTCCTAGGCCACTCATTCACATTGTAAAAAGTGCCTGCAAAAAAAGTATATTTATCTGCCTGGGGATTTTTCGGTTAATAATTCAAGTGTCTCGGATAAATGAAAGTGTAAAGTTATCCTGAAAGTTAATGTAAACTCGACAAACTATCCTCTGATAGTATATTAAAGTGAACTGTCCTAGTCATTTTGGAGGTAATGGAGGCAAAGTGCACTTTTTTGCAGAATGATATTCCAACACAAATGTAGGCCCTAATATCGATGACGGTCGATGGGATCGCTGACCGCCGAAATTTTTCCAGGGGGGGGGGGGGCAAAATGTTAACGTCATCACCATCCTCCGACATGATGTGTGCCAGGTGGGGCACACGAACCACTGGGGCGCAGAACTAGGATAGACTCAATTAAATGCCAGGAATCCAGGACATGTGTCTGACCCTGCCACGGGCCAACAAACACCACCTGTAGGGAAAACGCTAAACTTTCTGACAAGGTGTCTTATCTCTGTCTGCTAGGTGTGAAGACTTCTGGGTCCTCGATCCAACACCAATCAAGGGTGTCTTCAGCACGATTCGATTTTTATCAGAATACTTTAAAACAACCTATGATTAAAGCACCAGATTAAATATACTGTATGCACAGTGTGTGTTAGGGATTTTTTGCAGCACACATATTTAAAAATATTGCCTTCTTGGTGCTAGAATTCATGATAACTTTTATCCAAAGTTAAAGCACAACTTCAAGGTTAGTAACAAATAATGCAGCAATCACACACGCTAGTGATTTGACAGTGGGTGCTCCCTTTACTAGAATTCCCAGAGCATTGCTAAATTTTACACACATTCAATTAATTTATACAAAATAAAATGTACAGGTCTAAATGTTAGCTATATTTTTTAAAAGAAACTTAGAGTCCCTCCACGTGTAGTCAATGTCAAACTGACATCGTGCGCACATTTAGGGATACAATAATGGCCAGCTCCCTTATGCGGAATCCCAGCACTGTAAATGTGTGGCTAAATGTGTGGCACATGCGGTGCCCGCAGCTGCGCCACATCACAGGTCCAGGGATGCTGAGTCTTACACAGTGGTCGAAGTAGGGGGAAAAAAGTAGGGGAACAATGGGCAGAGATTCAGAGGGCGGGAATAACCCAAGGATTGGATATGTGGGTGGAGCCAGAGATGTGGCTAGAATGCGCAGACATCCCAATTTTTAGTATTTGTTTGGCATTTCACTGCCCAGTTTATTCAACCAATGGATACACATGATTATTTAAGGTTATAATGAGTCATTGACATTAAAATATATTCACAAAGTGGGATATGCTTCTAATCACAGAATGTACCAAATATGATAAAATGTGGAAACACAAGCACTTTGTCTCCGAGTCATGGAGTTTCTGTCATCAGCACTTTACCCTTTTTCAACAGCAGTTCAAACATGAATGGCAAAATATCCTAGTTTGCAAATGTTTTCTCTAAAATTATGGCTCTGCCATATTTGCCTCATAATGCAAGATCTGCTGAATGATCTGACCATTTAAACTAATAAATTGTTTGTAGCTCAAAAGTTAATATAAAATGTGACATTTGTTGCTGCGGAGTGGATGGCCTATTGTAAAGGTTGACTGGTCATCTTTCTCACTGCTGCATTTGTATGTTACACTGGTACTAATAAGGCGGCAAAATCTTTCCAGAGACTGTAAGCATGTGTACACACATCAAAATAATAAAATATCTGAAAATATACTCCATTACGCTGCAGCCTTTTTTTAATGCATAATTTAGTCAACACTATGGCATAATGTTGTCATCCTTTGCTGCATAATTAATTCCAGTGGCCCCACAGCAGGCAGCACATGTTAACCCCTTGCATGCTGCTGCGATTCTGCGCCTGTGCGGCACATTCCGATCGCGGGTGCGGTCATGACGGCCGGGAGCCGTCATCAGCACACGAGCACTGTGTGCCATGACAGCTCCCGGCTGTCATCAGCATGCAAGGGGTTAAAAGTGCTTGTGAATGAAGCAGGGAGACTGTGAACATGGGCGTCCGCAGACATTTTTCCAGGGGGGGGGCAAATGTTAACATCATCACCATCCTCCGACATGATGTGTGCCAGGTGGGGCACACGAAACACTGGGGCGCAGAACTAGGATAGACTCAATTAAATACCAGGAATCCAGGACATGTGACTGATCCTGCCACGGGCCAACAAACACCACCTGTAGGGAAAACGCTAAACTTTCTGACAAGGTGTCTTATCTCTGTCTGCTAGGTGTGAAGACTTCTGGGTCCTGGATCCAACACCAATCAAGGCTGTCTTCAGCACAATTCGATTTTTATCAGAATACTTCAAAACAGCCTATGATTAAAGCACCAGATTAAATATACTGCATGCACAGTGTATGTTAGGGATTATTTGCAGCACACATATTTACCAATATTGGCTTCTTGGTGCTAGAATTCATGATAAATTTTAGCCAAAGTTAAGCACAACTTCAAAGCTAGTAATAAATAATGCAGCAATCACACACACTAGTGATTTGACAGTGGGTGCTCCCTTTAGTAGAATTCCCCGGGCATTGCTAAATTTTACACACATTCAATAATTTATACAAAATAAAATGTATAGGTCCAAATGTTAGCTATATTTTTGAAAAGAAACTTAGAGTCCCTCTACGTGTAGTCAATGTCAAACTGACATCGTGCGCACGTTTAGGGATACAATAATGGCCAGCTCCCTTATGCGGAAGCCCAGCACCGTAAATGTGTGGCTAAATGTGTGGCACATGCGGCGCCCGCAGCTGAGCCACATCACAGGTCCAGGGATGCTGAGTCTTACACAGTGGTCGAAGTGGGGGAAAAAGTAGGGGAACAGTGGGCGGAGAATCAGAGGGCGGGAATAACCCAAGGATTGGATCTGTGGGTGGAGCCAGAGGTGTGGCTAGAATGCGCAGACATCCCAATTTTTAGTATTTGTTTGGCATTTCACTGCCCAGTTTAATCAACCAATGGATACACATGATTAGTTAAGGTTATAATGAGTTATTGACATTAAAATATATTCACAAAGTGGGATATGCTTCTAATCACAGAATGTACCAGATATGATAAAATGTGGAAACACAAGTACTTTGTCTCCGAGCTATGGAGTTTCTGTCATCAGCACTTCACCCTTTTTCAACAGCAGTTCACACATGAATGGCAAAATATCCTAGTTTGCAAATGTTTTCTCTAAAATTATGGCTCTGCTATATTTGCCTCATAACGCAAGATCTGCTGCATGATCTGACCATTTAAACTAATAAATTGTTTGTAGCTCAAACATATCAAAAGTTAATATAAAATGTGACTTGTCTTGCTGCGGAGTGGATGGCCTATTGTAAAGGTTGACTGGTCATTTTTCTCACTGCTGCATTTGTATGTTACACTGGTACTAATGAGGCAAAATCTTTCCAGAGACTGTTAGCATGTGTACACACGTCAAAATAATAAAATATCTGAAAATATACTGCATTACGCTGCAGCTTTTTTTTTAATGCATAATTTAGTCAACACTACGGCATAATGTTGTCATCCTTTGCTGCATAATTAATTCCAGTGGCCCCACAGCAGGCAGCACATGTTAAAAGTGCTTGTGAATAAAGCAGGGAGACTCTGAAGTTTGCAAACTTAGTTTGGTGTGTGAAAATCCTGCATTGCCAATCCCTGCTGAATTGCAGCTACTGCTGCTGAAACAAGGCCAATGGAGGTACCTTTGGGTGAAGCAGACTGGCCTCAAGGGCAGGGCCAGCCATAGCACTGGTGGTGTTCTGTGCATTAATGTTTGTTAGTGCCCCCCAAGTCTCCATAACCACTCGCTCTCAGATACATTTAATTTGATTTACAGCGCCACTCATACCATTGTAGGGTGTCACAGCACTTTACATCACACACATTACACAGAGACAATCAATATGTGTGTAAATCACTGTATAGAAAATGTTACATAAGACTAAGGACTACAAGGTGTAGGAGT
Source organism: Lissotriton vulgaris (assembly GCF_964263255.1). Taxonomy (NCBI): domain Eukaryota; kingdom Metazoa; phylum Chordata; class Amphibia; order Caudata; family Salamandridae; genus Lissotriton; species Lissotriton vulgaris. The sequence goes on from NC_141691.1 coordinate 1,827,795,294, forward strand.
CACATGACAACCATACTAGTAGCCCGTAAAGGTTTATAGTGATTGGTCTGGAGAAACACAATACCAGGAATTTAAAATGTAATACCATGGTTGGGGTTTCTCCTTAATAATCAGAATTGATTTCTGTCCAATAAAACACTTTTTGGGACATTAGGATAATCAAAGACTGGGGGACGGGGGGGGAGTGGGGGAGTGGACATAACGCTTGAATTTACACCTTGCAGTTTGTATGCAGCTCTTAGATGACAGTTAATAGCTCACTGTTCTAAGTTAGGATTTTAACTTATAAACTGCAAGTAACAAAAGGATCTCTGACAAAAGCAGTAGCCCACTGACCTATTTACATTATGTGCACTTTGTGATCTGCATGGTGCATGTTCTTTGCAGCTGGTACATTAACCATCTGAGCTACCTTTCCATGAGTCAAAACTTCCACTAGACAAAATTCTGATCTCTCTCTAGGAAGAACATTAATCACCAGAGTCATCATGACATTTTTATTGTTGCCGAAAATTGCTAGAAGCCAGGAAGGAGGCAGCAAGCGTTTTTAAAACAATAATATACTTGCAAACATGATGCCTTCACCTAAAGTCAGCACCCGGTGCGGTCCCCCTGGTTGCACCGCCCTAGAGCTGGCCCTTCTCAAGGGTCCTGTGACCTCAGTGACTGTTGTACTAGGGTGTGCTGCTTCATAGGCCTGACCGCAAGACTGGAGGTGTACTTCAGTAGGGATAATGGTGGACAAGCCTTGAAGGTTAACCTATACTTGTCATGCTAGGGTCCACCTGCTGGTATGTAGACACCAGGACTTCTAAGGTGTTGCGAAGCCTTCTACGGTCTAGCATGTGTTTGTGCTCTCGCAGGAGAGTGGTCTGGTGGGCAGGTTATTAAGGCTGAACCTGGTTCCCAGTTCCAAATTCAGCAGCTCTGACCATAGTGCCACATCGTCTCCCCCACTGAACTCCGACATGCCCAACGGAGAAAAACTCCCACCGTTTTGAACTACAACCCAATTGTTGCCCGCTATAAACACCTGGATGCGTAATTTAAATTGCGCACTAGACAAGATCAATATGTGGCCTACAAAAAAAATGGAACAACATCCTGGAAGAAGCAAACACTTATAGGGAATGCAAAATTTAGCAAACCATGGGAAATGTAAGCAGGAACAACATGGTTAACTTAATGCTTTTACACTCACTATTCAGAAATCAGTGAGTGCTTTTGCCTGAAAAGTTAAGGACACGACTACAGGGCCCTGAATGGACCCATTTCAATGGCCATTGCTTATATCCTTACAAAACTTAAGCAGTATGATAAAAAGACCACATCCCTGAACTCAGAGCTTCAGCACACATTTTGTTTTCCAATCCACACATTTTGGTACCTCCAGGATTGGTGCACTAGTTCCAAGTCCAGGGAAAACAAAGACAAGAAAACAAAAATAGTGCTTCACTGGCAAACTCTTTAAAAGTGGCGCTAATGTGTTTCAGTGTGAATAAAATCAGTTTGGCAAGTTTGTTACCACTCTGTCTTACTTTATTTCGTTATTTATCTATTTTTCATATTTTTAACCTTTTATTCCCAATGCTGCACTTTGGAATTAAAATGTCAGAAAAATACGACATTTCCAGTAAAAGCGTCTTTCTTTTTTGGATCCATTTCACAGGGAAGCAAATAAAAGAAAGTAGAGGAAAGAGAGTGAGAACCCCGTCTTGAAGTCACGGTTTCATGGGCATCTGCAGGGGGGGCAAGGAAGGTCGCTCCAGGGGGGCGGCAAGCGCCCCTCCTTGCCCTCCCCGCAGATGCCCATGCAGGTGACCGTCCGCCAATGAGTTGGCGGTCCCACCTGGCCTATTAAGAACGGACTGTTGTGCAGGTGGTCGTAAAGTGCTTTTTTCTACTGCAGCTTGTGCTGCGGCCAAGGATAAAGGCTTCAGCACAGGCTGCAGAAGAAAAAGGCACTTTGCGCACATCCATGCAGCGTGTGGCCGGTAACATGAGGTGCCTGGCAAAAGGTGCATGGAGGTGTGGGAGGGCACTACATGTACCCTCAGGGCCACTTAGCAGTGGCCCACGAGGGCCCTCCTTGGGCCCCCAAAGTTCATGTCCGTCTTCCTTTTCATGTCGGTGGGACCGTAATGAAAAGGCAACTAGAAGGTGACATCCTAATCCCTACGGTGGTGCCTGCACAGGCACTGCATCCATTGTAGGTATAGGAGTCAAAAGCGCCACCCCGACGGAATCTTGGAACCTGACGGAGGCGGCAGTCCTACCCCCGACCGCTGCAGTCCATTCGGCTGCATCAAAATTCGGAGGACGGAGTGATGCCCTGGTTGTCGAGCAGACCACCACAGATGGCCTGTAGGTCCGCAGCCATTGTATTTAGGGTGTTGATATTACCTTTTGGAAAAACCATTAATTTTCTAGCATGCTTAATATTGAAACTACAAAGACTAATGTAGACATAGAAATGAACACTTTTCAATTTGATTATTCCTTTTCAGAGTAGTTTCAGAAAAGAATGTCTACACAAACATGTTCTGTTGTGAAGGTTATAAAAAAACGATTAGTACACAAGAAAAACATAATGCTGTTTCGAGAAAATAAACAAAAACTGGAGGTATGGCTGTTAGGCCTACCCGAAAATACATCACAGAAAATGAAATTACAGAAGTTTAACAAAAAACTACATCCAATACAAGGGTAAAATAGTAATGAAAACGGAAAAGACTTTCAGCTGGAAATCAAACTCAGTTTTAATTGCTATCTGTAACGGTTAACAAAGAGGGCACTATGATATGCCATGTATGCAGTCTTGTTATGTCAGGAGTACAGGACTGAATAACAGAGGGACACCTATCCCATACTCATGTACAGCAACCATGTGCCATTGTATACTATCGCGGTGGACAGTCTAAATATCGAGTTTTAAATATCAACCTACAAAAATATCTAGTTGGAAATATCGAAGGTACAGAATATCGAGGTGAAGAATATCGTTGGACAGAATATCGACCCTAAGGTAAATAATATCGATTTTTTTATATCGATGTAAGTAATATCGAAGTTAGTAATATCGATTGTATATATATCGATGTAACTAATCTCGATGTTACTAATATCGATATTTGTATTATTGTTAAGTATTTTATTTTGTATGTGTAATATGTTTTTTGTTTAGTATTTTTACTTGTTTTTAAATTATATGTGTACTATTTTTATATATTAATAATGTTATTTATTAGTACATTTTATGTTTTAGTACCGGAGCGGGTTGTGGGTTTGTAGGGGAATAGGGTGGGAAGTAATTTAAATATACCAAATTAATTATTAATTTTTAGGAATTATAATTAATTTTAATTAATTTTTCTGTTAGACTTAGAAAATGATTTATTCGATTTTAGAAATTGATAAAATCATAAAAGCAACATTTCATTAAAGATATACAATCAATAATAAGTTAAAAACAACAGAGAGAAGGGGCGTGGCCAAGATGGCGACGGAGTGAGACGCTCTCTGCGTTCCCTCCGGCGCCGACTTCAACAAAGCACCGAATAGCACCCCCGGGACCGTGCTTTGACCGGTGGTTCTGTTGCCAAGGGGCACCGGAGCATAGTGGCTGCGTTCTGGTGGCGGCGCTAGTCCCTCGGAGCGTCCCGCGAGGAGAGGCGCGCTCTTGGAGCGGAAGCGGTGGAGGGCCTGTCCGACGCCGGACTAGCGTAGGAGGGAACGCCGACCGGAAGTGCAGGCAGAGCGGACGCCGTAAGGGGATGGAGGTCGGCCCGATGCCTGGAGCGGCACCTCAGTAGCCGGCGGGATCCCCGGAGGTCAGCATTTGCCCCGCTGCCCCCTCCCCGTGTGTCAAGTGTGTGGAGCGGCGGCGGAGCCGGGGGCTGAGTGCGGATCGGAGGAGCGGAGGCCCTGCGGAACGGAAGGAGGTGAGTGCCTGGAGGCAGCCGGAGGGGGCTCAGGACCGCGATCTGGCACGCGGAGGGCACCGACTGAGCCGGGCTGCTGGGCAGGACTTGCGAGGGGGCGGCATTGAGCTCTGGCCGAGTGCAAGGACGGCCTGGTGCAGGTTGGGCGGCCCCCCCTGAGTGGGTCAACTGAGGATTGCGGCCACAAGTAGCCTACGCATGCAGGGCACCCTGGACGGCGGCGGCCTACAGTGGAGGGGGAAGCGAGGCACCTGGAGTCGCAGCTGCGGCCTACAACCTGAGTGAGGCTCGGCTCGGAGGGCCTGTGCCGAGCAGCGAACCTGAGCGCCATAAAATCGGGGAGCAGTGGCCCGGACACGTGAGGCGCTCTCTGGTCTTTGGGGGCACGCGCACCACTGAACTGTGACCTGGTGGGGGCTGTCGCAAGATCTGAAGGGCTGGCCGTGAAGTGGAGCGGACCTGCTACAGCGGCCCTAGCACCTCGAAGAAGGGCACAGGGAGGCCCGCGGTGTGGAGCGGGGGAGGGGGGCCAGCCTCGGTCACCTCACCTCGCAGACGGCGATTGACGCAGTGGGTTGTGGTCGCCGGCAAATTGTGGTCGGCTTGGGAAGACGCACACGACCGGCCTTGTGATGGCGAACAACCAGAGGAGGGGGAAGACCAACAAGGATGGCCTGACCAGGGGCTCCCAGCTTCCGCCATCGCCTGGGGCGAGCTCCTCCTCCACGTCGGGGGATGGTGAGGCGCCGGTCACCAAAACATTCATGACTGAGCTGTTTGCTTCCATTAAAGATGACATCTCAGAGCTGCGGTCCCAGCTCGCGTCGGACCTTAGGGAGGTGAGGAGAGACCTGGATGGGGTTGGCGAGAGGGTAGCCACCCTAGAGGACCATGATCTTAATCTGGCTAATGATGTCCATCAGCTGCAACAGGATGTGCTGCGTCTTAGGGAACAGAACCTGGACCTGCAGTCCCATGCGGAGGACCTGGAGAACCGCTCCAGGCGGAACAACGTCCGTATTAAGTCGGTACCATGGGACGGGGAGTCCGGCGATCTGAGAGGCTATGTCCTGGCGCTGTTCCAGCAGATCTTGGGCGACGAAGAAATTACTGATGTCAAGATGGACAGGGCCCATAGAGTTGGTCTTCCTAGGCGCGGGGGGGGCCCTCCGCCGGACATCCTAGTCTGCGTCCACGATTTTCAGTTGAAAGAGCGCATTCTGAAGAAGGCCCGGGAGGCTACGTCTATCCAGTTTCGTGGGCACCACCCGCAGCTGTACCAGGATTTGGCAGCTTCTACTCTACGGAAACGGCGTGAGTTCAGACCAGTGACTGCCTTTCTGCGGGACCGCAACATTGCTTACTCCTGGGGCCACCCGTTTCGCATCATATTACGTTGGAACAACAGGCTTGAACAGATCAGGTCCCTTCAAGTGGCAATGGATCTACTGGGGATCGACGGACCGGATGCTTCACCTGGCGATAGGAGTCCCTCTGCAAGGGGCCGGCGACGGTCCCCCTCCTGGCACAGGGTGGGCGGGGAGGGGGGGAGGAGGGTGCCTGACAGGACCACCAGCATGCAAGAACGGGACGACGCGGTGGCCTCGGTTGCCACCGCCACGCTGTCTGCCTCTCAGCTTGGTTCCGGGGCGGCGTGATTTCTGAAGAAGGATCTGGCTGGCGCCGGAGGGGCGCACCCCTGCAGGTATCGTGGGTTCGTATGTACTTTGTGAGAAGACGCCCAGGTACGAGATTTGTGGGGGACATCGGCCGATGTCTCCTCGCCATCCCGTGGAGGACTCTTTTGGACTTTCGATGGTTTGTGAGGGGGTTTCCGGGGGGGGGAGGGTCTTGGAGGGGCTGTTTGGGGTGTTGGGGTTGGGGGTGAGGGGGGTGTTGGTGGTGACGCGGTCGTGTTGTGGATAGTGTTGTGTGGTGGTGAGAGGGAGGATGGGAGGTGCTGTTGGTATGGGAGATGCGAGGCGGGTAGGCATGGGACTCGAGGTTGGGACAGTGGGGCGGAGGGTTGGCGGGAGCCTGATCTTAACACGTGTTGTAACCGGGGCATCTTCCGGCAGGGGTGGAGGGCATGCCCCCGAGTTATAGAGGATTCTTGTTTTTTGTCTCACGATGCCTGTTAGCATAGGGACCTGGAATGTTAAGGGACTGAACTCTCCGCAGAAAAGGCAAAGGGTGTGGAAATATATAACGGACCACCAATTAGATATAGTGGGTCTGCAGGAAACTCACCTTACGCGCACAGATGAGCTGCGTCTTAAGCATAAGGCGTATCCCCTAATATACAGATCCTCTGCGTCCACAAAGCACAAGGGGGTGGCCCTCCTCTTCCATGCTTCGCTGCGTTTTCAGCCTGTGGCGATACGCACGGACAGGGAGGGCCGCTGGTTGATGGTGAAGGGGCTGGTTCAGGGGAGGCTCTGTACTTTTGTTGTGCTGTATGTTCCTAATACTGGCCAGAATAAGTTTTTGCAAGGCTTACTGCATAAAGTGGGTGATTTTGTTGAAGGGCAGTTGTTCCTCATGGGGGACTGTAATTTGGTGTGGGACGGGGCGCTGGACTGTTCTGGCGCTCGCAGGGCGGATACTGGTGTGTTCTCAGAGATGTCACGGCAAAAAGTTGCGGAACTGGGGTTGGTTGATGGGTGGCGGTTTCTACATCCGACGTCCAGGGATTACACGTTTTTTTCTCATGTACACCGCTCATATTCACGACTGGACCATATATTCCTTAGCCAGGCTCTTAGAGGAGATGTCCTTGACTCCACCATACTGCCCCTCTCGGTCTCGGACCACAGCATGCTGGTACTTACTCTGCGCTGGTCGTCGGCAGGCACCGGGCAACGGAAATGGTATTTCCCGGCTTCGGTGCTTCGGGACGAGGCTTCTAACAAGGCGCTGCGGGTGGCCATTAGGGAGTTCTTTGCCCTCAATCCACCGTCTGATACCTCAGTACCCAACACGTGGGATGCCTTTAAGGCGTCCATCAGGGGCACTTGCTTGGGCCTTAACGCACAACTCAATAGGATGCGACGCAAGGAGAGGGAGGCCCTGGAGGCTGAATTGGCTTCTCTCGAGCAGGCGCATAAACTCAACCCCTCGAGGGTGACCCTCCGGCCTCTCACGGCGGTACGGGGGAAACTGAGGGCCCATTACAGTAACAGGGCGGAGTTCACCCTACTGCGGTTGGGCCGACAGTCCTACTCTTGTGGTAACTAGGTGGGGAGGCACTTGGCCCGACAGCTTCGTGACAGGCGGGAACGTGAGTACATTGGAGGGATCCGCGACTCTGCTGGACAGCTGCAGCATCGGGACGAGACGAAGGCGGCCATCTTCGGTCGCTTTTACTCGGACCTATACAAGGGGGAACAGCTGGAAACGGCTGCCCAGAAAGAATACCTGGGACGTCTGCCCCTTCCGCAGGTGTCTAAGGAATGGAACGAGCTCTTAGGGGCACCGATTACCAGGGAGGAGGTGCTAGCTGCTATTAAGAACTTGAAGCTTCACAAGGCGCCTGGCCCGGACGGTTACACTGCTGTGTTTTATAAATCTTACGCTTCCGAGCTCTGCGAATTCTTGGTCACCCTTTTTAATGACGTGGCCACCTCTGGTTCCTCCACTGGCTCCCTGGCGGAGGCGATGATTACGGTCTTGCCAAAGCCGGGGAAGGATCCGGCACAATGCGCCTCCTTTCGCCCGATAGCGCTTCTTAATTTGGACGCCAAACTATATTCGGCGATCCTGGCACGTAGGCTACAAGACCTTATGCCGGCGCTAATCCATCCGGACCAGTCTGGCTTTATCAAGGAGCGCCAGACGCATGATAACACACGTCGGGTGGTGCATCTAATAGAAAAAGCGGAACGATTTCGTATACCGGCGGTCCTAGTGGGCCTGGACGCCGAGAAGGCCTTCGATAGGGTGGACTGGGGGTTCCTATTCAATACCATGACTGCCTTTGGTTTTTCGGAGACCTTCATCACTATGGTGAGGGCTAATTACTGCTGCCCCCGGTCCCGGGTTGCGGTGAATGGTCATATGTCAGCGTTCTTTGCTCACACTCGAGGCACTAGACAGGGTTGTCCTCTGTCCCCCCTGCTATTCGCGCTGAGCATCGAGCCGCTGGCGGTGGCGGTGCGGGAGCATGGCGGGATCCGAGGTTTACCATTCGCGGGGGAACAGCATAAGATTTCGCTCTTCGCGGACGATGTCTTGTTCTCTATTACTGATCCGGAGAGCTCGCTACCTTGCATCAGGGAGGTCTTGTTGGAATTTGAGGGAGTGGCAGGCTTTAAGGTCAACTATAGCAAGTCGCACATCCTGAATCTTACCCTGTCGCAGGTCGAGAGGGACCGGGTGCGGCCGCTGACTCCGTTGGCCTGGGCCACAGGTTCGATTGTCTACCTGGGGGTCCATCTGACTCCGACGGTGAGCGGGCTGTTCCAGGCCAATTTCCCATCTTTGCTGGCAAAATCCCGGGCGGAATTGGACAGGTGGAAGCCAAAATTTCTGTCATGGCTGGGCAGAATCCATGCCGTGAAGATGGTCCTCCTCCCTAAATTCTTATATTTGTTCCAAGCCTTGCCTATCCCCATGGGCAGCGATTTCTTTCGGCGGCTCAAGACTTCTTTATTGCGTTTCGTGTGGCAGGGGGGTCAGGCACGGGTCTCCTATGCAGTTCTCCGTCGACCGAGATCTGAGGGTGGGGTTGGGCTCCCGGACCTGCAGTTATATTACAAAGCGGCGCAGCTGAGAGTCTTGGTAGAGTGGTCGCAACAGACCTCCGAGAAACACTGGCTCCATATGGACCGATGCGTTGCCGGTAGGTCAATCTGGGACCTAGCCTGGAAACCGAAGAAGGACCGCCCTCTCAATGCATATATCAGCACTCCCACCAGCACGGTGTTGAAGGTGTGGGACTCACTAGCGGGAGATGACCGTTGGACCACGTTCCCTTCACCGTTTACGCCCTTGCATTACAACCCAGCTTTCCCACCGGCGCTACATGAAGGGCCGTTTGCGGTGTGGAGGGAGGGGGGGTGTCGGGCGTTGACCCATTTGTTCCACGGCCTGGACACCCTCACTTTCGCTAACTGTATGAGAGATTATGGGGTCCCCCAGACTGAACAATTACGGCATGTTCAGCTGCTTCACTGGGCTACGTCACCTGGAGTAGTGGAGGCGGCTACGAGACCGCCGACGCCGTTTGAAGCCTTTATATTGCGGACGTCTGCCATGAAGGGGGCCATTTCCTTCATTTACCAGCTGTTGCTTCAATCGACGATAGCTCCTCGACCTCGTTATATGGGGCAATGGGAAGAAATGCTGGAGCGAGATGTCTCGGACGCGGAATGGTCGGCGCTATGACGCGACTTGACGACCTTTAACCATTCCTTGCACTTGAGGGAAGCCCACCTCAAAACGGTCATGTAATGGTATATGTGCCCGACTAGGCTTCACCGCATTTTTCCGGGGACCTCAGATAAGTGCTGGAGGGGTTGCGGACTTCTGGGGGACTTCCGCCATATCTGGTGGGACTGCCCGGTGATCCGTCCGTACTGGGAGGAAATACTCTCCCACTTGAAGGACATATTGACTTATCCCATTGATGAATCTATGGCCTGTGTCCTGCTAGGGCTGCGTGACCCTGGCCTCGTTTATCAGACCAGGGCAGATAAAAAGATTTTGTGGCTATGCCTCGGCGCAGCGAAGCTCACACTGGCTGCGGCCTGGAAGAAGAAGGAGGCCCCGGCGGTCTCATTGTGGCATGCGCGACTGTGGAGGTTGCTCAGTCTGGAGAGAGTGGCGGACATCTTCCTGGGCCAGTATAAGAATTTCCGATATCAGTGGGGTCCTCTGGTTACGTTTCTTTCTAAGGGGTTACCCTCGGCCGTATGTCCGGCTTCTTTGAGGTCGATGCACCTCTTTCAAGTGTAATGTGGATATGATTGAGTGTTGAGTGAATGGCGTCACCACCGGGGGGGAGGGAGGGGGTGGGACAGGAATGTTGGTTGTTTTGGTTTTTTGGGCTGTGGAGGATCCACGAATTGATTATCTGCACCGCTTGTATGGAACTTGGAGGTCTGGGGTCCGGCACATTGCAGCGCTGGTCATCTTAGCTGGACCGACCTAATGATAAGCTGGTAGAACACTGTGTACAGTGGTCCTAATTGATATGTTGTCTCGAGCCTGGACTGGATATGCTTATGATATGGTTTGGGTCACTGCTGATGTGCGTACAAGGATTTTGCCTTGAATGTGAGTACTGTGCGGTTCCCCCGCAGCCCTTTGTTTATTCTCCTATGCAACTCAAAATAAAAATTTTACAAAAAAAAAAACAACAGAGAATGCTAACAAGTTATACATTTTCTTTTCCTCTGAATGCTTTTTAAAAAAACAGTCATGATTCCTACACAATACACATTGTTATGTAATTGTAAAAATAAAAGAGCCGGACGGCATTGCCGCCATGTACCATGCATTAGAAGGAGTATAATCCATCTGGCCCGTTGAGATGCATAAAATCTACAAAAAAAAAATCACATGTAAAGTAGATTGATTTAATGAATTACATTTACAAAGCTGTCTGGACCAGTTGTTAGTATTAGGGAACAAAACCAGGCGAAAAAAACAATAAAACCTAAACCTGGTCAGAATATATCTATCATATCCCCCTAAACACCACACGAAGGGCCTTATTTAGGATAAACCGGCAGTCAAATTAGGATCAACTGCCAAAAAAGACGGACCGCGGTGGTAGCGGGCAAACCAAAACCGCCCGACGCGGGCGGTAATGTCCAAAAACCGACCGCGGCGGTCAGAAACGCTGCGGAAAAGTGACAACCCGCCGCAAGCAAAGCGGAGACACCGCACAGGAAATTAGTATATCCCTAATGGTCCTGCGGTACGATCCACTGTTTCCAACCGCCGCGGTCGCACACAGGAGGGAATGGGAGAGACAGCGGAAGAGCTTTATCATAGCCACGCAGCGGACGAGACATGAAAAACATGGCGGATGATGCTAAAACACCGCAACGATGCCAAACTTAGTACAGTTCAAAGTAGCCATGCCCTCCAAATACACAAAACACATACCAATGAAAAAACAAATGCCAAAAAAAATACATACAATTCCCAGGACATCACCCACAACACACCTGACAGCAAAATCCCATTTGGACACACCCACACAGCTGAGTATAAAACCAGCCCCTTTAATGACCACAATCCTTTGCAACACTCCAGAAGAGAAGGGCATACACCAGATCTGACAGGAGAGGCAAAAGAACACAGCACACACACCACCACCACCATCACTACCACCATCACACCAGCACCAACAATCCCCCACCACACAACACACTCACACATCAACACCACACCCACCACACACATCCCTGCACCCACAAACACTTCAAACACCACGCACCATGGCAGCACAGAAAATGCTCAAATTCACAGAGAGTGAGTTCACAGTCATGGTAAATGAGATAGAGAGACTGGAACCACAACTGTTTGGTAGCCTGGTCCAACAGACACCATTAGCCACAAGGACACAAATGTGGGAAAGGATAATTTAAAGGGTCAATGCAGTAGGGACCACCCCGCGATCCAAGAAGGAGACCATGAAGCAGTGGTATGATCTCAGGAGGGTTGTCAAAGAGAGGAGGAGCAAGAACTGGGAGCTGGCTAACCGGACTGGCAGTGGCCCCCCCATCACACAGAAAACATTCACACCATGGGAGGAGAAGGTGCTTGCCATACTGCATCCTGAGAGTTTCACAAGAGTATCCGGGGTAGTGGAGGATGGTAAGTACAAACAAAGAGCAACCAACACACTGATAAGTACTTCCTTGCACAACTCAAACACCATTGCATTGTTCACCCTCACCTAACAGGTAGCTAGCCATCTTGCTTGGGAGACTTGTTTGGGGGTGGGAGGCCTGTACCACGACTCCCACCATGCCCCCTGTCCCACACCTGAGCAGGATAGAGGCCTCCCCCACCCAGGAGCTTGTGTCAACCATTGCACTGTTCACTCTCACCGAACAGGTAGGTAGCCATCTTGCTTGGGAGGCTTGTTTGGGGGTGGGAGGCCTGTACCATGACTACCACCATGCCCCCTGTCCCACACCTGAGCAGGATAGAGGCCTACCCCACCCAGGAGCATGTGTCAGCCCCATTGCATTATTCACCAAACAAACTTACAGGTAGGTAGCCATCTTCACAGTGAGGGTGTTTGGGGGAGGGAGGCCTGTTCCACGACTCCCACCATGCCCCCTGTCCCACACCTGAGCAGGATAGAGGCCTACCCCACCCAGGAACACGTGTCAGCCATTTCACTGTTCACCCTCACCTAACAGGTAGCTAGCCATCTTGCTTGGGAGGCTTGTTTTGGGGTGGGAGGCCTGTACTACGACTCCCACCATGCCCCCTGTCCCACACCTGAGCAGGATAGAGGCCTCCCCCACCCAGGAGCATGTATCAGCCATTGTACTGAGTGTTCACCCTCACCTAACAGGTAGGTAGCCATCTTGCTTGGGAGGCTTGTTTGGGGGTGGGAGGCTTGTACCACGACTCCCACCATGCCCCGTGTCTCACACCTGAGCAGCATGGAGCCCTCCCCCAACCAGGGGCATGTGTCAGCCATTGCATTGTTCACCAAACAAACTTACAGGTAGGTAGCCATCTTCACTGGGCTGGCTGTTTTTGGTTGGGGGGCCTGCATCACTACACACAGCACCAATTGCATGCAATGCATCGCTACCTGACATGTACGAGTAATTGATGTTCCTCTGCACCATGTAATGACGCACAGTATTGCACTTAATAATAATAGTGAAGATCTCTCAATTGTGCAGTGTACAAACAGTGAATTACACGCAGGCAACAGAATACTTGCACAGTTCCCCACACTGACCATTCCCTATCTAATCCACAGGTGATGAAGAACTCACTGCTGAGGACAACAACGACCAGCAGGGCCAGTCTCTACCGCCGGTACATGGGCTCTCAGATGTTGACTCCCCGATAGTTTGGACGATGAGCTCCAGGCCGGCCCATCTGTTGTGCCAGGGACCAACAGGTCCCAGGCCCCTATCCTCCCCACCACCAAGTCTGCTGCAACAACAACTACACAGCAGACCCCTGCAGTTACAGCCTGTGCCTCCACCGCCGCCACCTCTACCACCACCCCACCACCACCAGTACCACCTGCAGCACCCTCCCTGTCCCAGACGATAACCACCCCATACCAACAACTGTGGACGGCAGGGAGAGTGTGCGGGGACCCACAGTGGAGCGGCAAAAGGTCTGTGGCAGCAGGGCAGGTGAGAGGGCCAGGGTCACCCTCAGACCTCAGGAGGTTGGCACACCATCCCTGGAACCCTTCACCAGAGTCATCGGGCCATATGAACAGGCCCAGGGACAAAGTAGCAGGTCTGATTAACTATTACGTGAGCTCATCCTGCTGATAAGGTCCATCGACACACGCATTGGACAAATGGTGGACCTCATGGCCCAGCAAGTGTTGTTACTGAGGGACAGGCCTGCATATCAAACAACACCTCCGCCCCCCTCTGGGGTGCTGCAGGATGACAGTGCACCATCCTCCCCTGCGGCCACAGAGAGGGGTGAGTCCTCAGATGCCGCTGGCCATGCAGCAGGCCCCCCCGCCAAAGCGATCAAGGGGGCGTCCAAAGAAAAGCCTGTGAGTCTCTGGAGGCAAAGCACCAGCCACAGGCTAGTCACGGAGCCAGCCCTGATGGCAACCCTCTTCCCCACTGCATTGACTGTTTGGACTGTCCTTCCCCACCCTGCCTTGTGAATGGCACCTGTCTGTTGGACTGGGTTACTACATCGATGTGGTGTCTTCTCTTGCATCTCATTTACCATGACTGAAAACTCACTGCTCCATCACCACCTTCATGTAAATCTGCCCGCACCCCTCACATGTCAACTTTGTAAATAAAATACCTTACACACTTCAATTGTTACAGCTTTGTCTTTAGTGCAATATTTACAGTGTTCAAAATGTCCATGATTTATCCAAAAGATGTACAGTATGTAGGCCTGGATAATTTTGAGGCACCTAGGGAGACACAACAGAACAACAGTCTCTAGCGTTAGTGTGGCATCACAGACACCACCATACATCCACATATGTCTACTGGCAGACAACACAATGTGCAACAAGTGTCAACAAACAGAGTTCTGTATATGTTCACATGTGAAATGTCACTGCCACATTTCCACACACAGGTGACTCAAAATGTGCCTGCCTGTACCATCTGCACATAGCCCTCCACAAAAACAGCAATCACACCAGACTAGGTACAAGTTGTACCTCGTCACCCACCTTCAAGTGAAGTAGCGGGTGATGAGCTGTTGACGCATGTCAACTCCTTCCTCCTCTCCACTGTCCTCATCACTGGACTCAGGTCCCTGAATAGGTGGGGGCCTTGGGTCCTCACCATCATCCAGGAGCAGGGGAATCCCCTTGTGAATGGCTATGTTGTAGAGCATACAGCATGCCACATTGATCTTGCAGGCCTTCCCAGGCGAGTATGACAGTGCACCTCCAGTCCTGTCAAGGCAGCGGAATCTTGACTTGAGTAGGCCAAAAGTCATCTCAATGACACGACATGTCCTGCCATGGGCCTCATTGTACCTGACGTCAGCAGGGGTCCTGGGATTCCGTAGTCGGCTCAGCAGCCATGGACAGTGGGATATGCAGAGTCACCTGTGAATGACAAACACACATTGCAATGTTGCACAGGCAGAGGGCAGCAGAACACACAAAGCACTCCATATCACCAGGCATACTCGCCCACAATCCAAGCACGTTCGGGAAGCAGATTAGCCATCAGCCTGGGCACAATGCTGTTCCTCAGGATGTAGGAGTCATGAGCTGAGCCAAGAAATCTGGCACACACATGCAATATGGTCATGTCCGCAAGGCACACCACTTGCACATTGACAGAGTGATAATGTTTTCTATTCCTATAAATGTGCTCACTCGCCTGTGGTGGCACAAGACCAACATGGGTGCAATTGATGGCACCAACAACATATGGGATGTTCCCAAGCGGATAGAAGTCTCCCTTCACACCGGCCAATTCTGCTCCCCTGGGGAAATGTATGTATCGATCCTTATATATCATCATCGCTGCAAGAACATCCCTCAGCACCAGGCTGAATATGGGTTGCGAGATCCCTACAGCGCTGGCCACCGTCTCCTGGAAGGAACCAGTTGCAAAAAAGTGGAGGGCTGCCATCACTTTGTATGTGGGTGTGAATGCTGTTGGGTAGTGGCGACGAGGCTGCAGGTGGGGTTCCAACAGATCACAAAGGGTCTTCAGTGTTGGTCTGTCGAGGCGGAATTTGTGAATGATTGCTATATCCTCCATGTCCTCCAGCACTGTCAGGTGATGTATGAGATTAGGCCTCCTCCGAGTTGAGATGTAAATGGACACGTGTCAATGACAACCATCATGAGATGGCCACAGCACTTCCTGTTAAGGATGTCACGGAAAAACAAAGACTGCCATGAAAGACGCGTGGCACACCAGCTTACATGGGTGGACATTTGAGACACACAGAGGGCACACCTCTCCATTTACAATACACAAGTGCCCCAAAAAACACATAGGTCAATGTGAATGCACACATACTGAACCCCACATTTCACATGTGCACGCCTCGTATGGTACCATCCACCAATGTGTGTAAAATGACTATGACTGCCTCATACTCATCTGCTGTACCTATCACACCTCAATGCATCATGTGAACTTGGCACACATCCACAACCCAATGATCACAGTAGCTGGAAAACTGTCAGTTGTGTGCATGAGCTGATATGAAAGCACAAGTAAGTAACAACACCATACAGTGAGACAAGCCTTGCCAAGGTCAGCACTGACCCACAACACATTGATTGGTTACACATTATTGACACCAGCTTAACACTGTCAAGCATCATCAACCCTCAAATGCATAAGTGACATGGCAGGGACCACAGACCAATGTGCGTCACACATGACGTGCGTCCACCTGTGGATTATATGGAATAATGGCATTGTGTGCACAATGATCTGCCCTTAACCATGTTGCTGATGTGTGCTGATGCAGTGTTCATGATGGACATTGCCATTGCATGTGCCCAAATTTGCTGTAGCTACCGCCACGCCATGGCGGTGGGACACCAGCACCACCCCCTTCACAAGTGCGGTAGCCATTGGCATGGAGACATGGGTAGATGGCTGTGGGCATGCTCCACCACCCAAATTGTGGCAGCTACCGCCTGGCCACGGCGGTGTGACACCAGCACCACCCCCTTCACAAGTGCGGTAGCCATTGGCATGGAGACACGGGTAGATGGCTTTGGGCATGCTCCGCCACCCAAATCGCAGTAGCCACCGCCTGGCAACGGCGGTGTGACACCAGCACCACCCCCTTCACAAGAGCGGTAGCCATTGGCATGGAGACATGGGTAGATGGCTGTTGGCATGCTCCACCACCCAAATCATGGTAGCTACTGCCTGGCCACGGCGGTGTGACACCAGCATCACCCCCTTCACAAGTGCGGTAGCCATTGGCATGAAGACATGGGTAGATGGCTGTGGGCATGCCCTGCCACCCAAATTGCGGTAGCTACCGCCGGGCCATGGCAGTGTGACACCAGCACCACCCCCTTCACAAGTGTGGTAGCCATTGGCATGGAGACATGGGTAGATGGCGATGGGCATGCTCCGCCACACAAATCGCGGCAGCTGCAGCCTGGCCACGTCGGTGTGACACCAGTACCATCCCCTTCACAAGTGTGTTAGCCATTGGCATGGAGACATGGGTAGTTGGCTGTGGGCATGCTCACCCAAATTGCGATAGTTACCGCCTGGCCACGACGGTGTGAAACCGCCATGAGGCATTGCTTACAGGCAATGGGAGCGATGATTGCTGTGGCATGATGCAGTTTTGAAAATCGCGGAAGGCGTGCTCCGCCACTGCGGAGGCGGTCATTGGATGGGTTTGAAAGATGCACCATCGCGGTAGCGCACCCTGGGCCCCTGCAGTGCATCACTGCCATGGAGCATTGCCTACAGCCAATGGGAGCGATGATTGCGGTGGCATGAAACACTTTTGAAAATCGCCGAAGGCGTGCTTCGCCACCGCGGAGGCGGTCATTGGATGCTTTTGAATGAGGCAGACCTGGAAAACCAATTGTTGCAGCTTTGCACCTTCCATATGACCCCAGGGGGCTATAAATCTGATCTGTGGGAGTGAGCCTCACATTTTCACTGCTTACAGAGTCTGCTGCCTAGGACCCTCTCCTGCTGCTGACTTAAGTGCCTGCTGCCTGGAACCCTCTCCTGCTGCTGCCTCAAGGGCCTGCTACCTGGAACCTTCTCCTGCTGCTGCCTCAAGTGCCTGCTGTCCGCCCTGCTCAATGCCTCCAGTGACCATGACAAGACATTATACCTGGTGGTTGCCTACATGGAGGGCATACACTCTGAAGTGGGTGGACTACACAGTACAGTCCAGGCTTTGTCATCCGCAGTGATGTCTGCCCTTCAACAGGCACATGCTCCCATTCCTGCTCAGGTGCCTTTGTCCACCCCCCAGTCAGTGACCACATCAGATGACAGTGACCACAGTTTGAATGTGTCACAGACACGATACAGCACAAGGAGAATACTGCAGACACAACCCAAGCGGTCCCGCCCACAGACACCATCCCCACAGAAGAACAGAGCCAACCCAGATTGCAAAGACAAGAGCCCGTCAGGGAAGAGCAAGGCTGAAAAAGCAATGAGGCTGACATCAGTCTCACATGCCTCAGAGACATCAGCAGCAAAGGACTCTCCTGTCCCTAAAACTTCACGCAGTGCTAGGCTCGCAGTGTCTGTGTCCACTGAGGAGGTGTTGTATGGTAAGGGTACACCTAGGAAGGGCCCAGGGCCACATCCCCCACCACATCAACTCCAATTCCAAGCCCAGTGAAGCAGGTTGAGGAGGGCACTGTAGAGGCTAGCCCTGGCAAAGAGGCAAAGGAGGGCACTGTCGGGGCCACCCCTGGCAAAGAGGCAAAGGAGGACACTGTAAGTGGAACACCTGGCAAGCAGGGGAAGGTGGTCCAGAGGCGTAGCCAGGCAAAGCATTCCGCGGGATCCTGCACGTCACCAGAGGGAGTGCCAGTGCCTGCACCTGATGCGGGACAGTTGGTGTGTGTGCCTGTTGTGTCATCACCAGTTCCCATTAACCCCAAGACAGAGAAGCCATTTCACATTCCCAAGAAGTGGATGGGCACCGCTCCAACCTCTACCACCCACACTGTGTCACAGGTCTGCATGACTCCACCTCCACGTGCCACTATACCACCTGATCCAAACAGCCCTCCAGAGTGACAAACCACGGATAGCCCTACTTCACCTGGGCCTCTGTCTCCCCAGGCAATTGTTCCTGCTGTCCCAGACACAAACCCAGCTCCAAGTCCGCCTGACAGCCAAATGTGAGCGGCAGTCCCCCTCATACACCTGTCTCTCATACAGGTGTGCTAGTCCTGACCATTGTTTGCCACCTGGGTGTGTTGCTGGTCATGGAAGGGTACAGTCAAACCCACTCACGGTGCAGCTTCTCATGTCCTGAGTCCGCATTTCTCCCTGGCCACTGAAATTGTCATTCACAGCTGTGTTGGGCTCTCCCATGTACAGCCTCTCATGTACTTGCTGTGCCAACTGCCATGGACACTGGCCCTATTGCTCTGCTATGTTGGGATCTCCCCTGTGCCACGGACACTGGCCCTGTTGCTCTGCTGTGTTGGAGTCTCCCCTGTGCAGCCTCTCATGTACTTGCTGTGCCAACTGCCATGGATACTGACCCCCTTGCTCTGCTGTGTTGGGCTCTCCCCTGTGCCATGGACACTGGCCCTGTTGCGCTGCTGTGTTGGACTCTCCCCTGTGCAGCCTCTGATGTACTTTCTGTGTCACCTGCCATGGACACTGGCCCTGTTGCTCTGCTGTTATGGAATGTTTTAAAACCATCAAAATGTAATTCATCCAACAGCCAGGTATCCTGGAAGCACAAAATGTCAAAGCTCTTAGTAAAAACTATCCAGGCTGGATTGTTGACCTTGGATTGAAGCCCAGAGATGTTCCAATAGGCTATTCTCACCTGCCCCAGGGCATACTTAGATTGAAACCCTGACACCGAGTCCCTCCCCTCCCGATCTTGACCCTTCTCTAACTCTATGATAGCACACATGCTACTATCGGTACTTCCAGCTATTACAAGTTCATTCTGTACCTTCTCGCTCACTTGGGTAATCTGCCCCTGCTCTTCAATTCCTAATGCCGGAATATCACCCATATTATGTGTACCTAGACAGTTAGTTAGATCCATACTATTATGGGCAGACGAAGACAGGACTGCTACTAGGGAAACCTTAGACAATATCATAGGATCATTTTTCGGTAATACCGCCACGGGTACCAAATCGCCAGCTCTTTGAAAAACTGTAGGCCCTTCACTAATGACAGACTTATTAACAGTAATAGCTACCATTTGTCAATCCACATCCTCCAGTGAGTATAACGGTCCAAACCTGTTTGACACTTCTAGATTGTATCTCCTTTGGTCGTTAGGAGGGGTACCAGCCAGGGCTATGTTATCATTGTCTTATCATATCTACTTGAACCTATCCGGGTCCAAATTTCTTGTGCTAAGGGAGGGGAGCCTAAAGATAGAACCATACAATCCCCTTTAAAAGTATTTTTGCTGGGACCTACCCACCTGACACGTCTCACCCTTTTAAAAGAATTAAACATATCTTGTGTCAAACCCGTCTTAGCTCCTAACAAATGCAGAGATTTGTTCCTCAGTGTTACCCAATTTTCTCTATCTCCCTCATTAGATGGTGGCACATTTGCCAAAACCAGTGTGTACGGAATTGCTGCAGGTGGAAGGTTCAAGCTAGTAAGAGTAGTTTTGTGAGCCTGATTATGAATCATTCTGCTTTATGGTCTAGGGCAGTTATCTACAGGAAGGGAGTGGTTACCACTTTTTCTATTGGGCTCATTAATGCCCCCCTCTCTGTTGCCATCCTTGACAGTTGCACATTTGGGGATTTTGACTTCTCAGGCCCTAATCCCCCAGAGCGACTAACTCTCTCCCCACTGCTTATCTGCTTGCCATAAATGGGAGCACAGTCTGATAAGGGCTGGGTGTAATTGTTATCTGTCCCCCTGCCCCTACCTGGCTCTAATTGTTGAGTGCTTATATCCTTTAGGTGCCCTGAGATTAATGCAAGGCTAGACTCGATTAAGTTGAGTCTATTCACCAAGGTGCTGACAGCATCTTTAATGGAGATAGTTAAGTCCAGACTTAATAATTCCACCCGTATCATTACTATTTTGGCCTATAATTTTACCTTTATGATTTATACTTTTTACGCGTTCTTTTGCTCTATTGTTGGCTGTACACTCCTTTCCTGGTATTGTACTGTGCTTAGGTTTTACATTTTTTGGGGTAAGCAGAGCTTCATGAATCTGTGGGGGTAATGCTATAAGGGCTGATTTCTTAGACACACATACTCTTTCATGAGGGGGTGATGGTGCTGCTTCCAGATCATTTACAGATATCTCATCAACTCCCTAACTGTACACAGCCATTTTGTAAATCATCTAATGTCTCGTGTGATGTTGATTTTAAAGCCACATCAAGTAGTCCCTGGGAAGGAGGATTGATTTTGCTAATATCAATCGAGCCAAAGGACTCTTTGTTCAACTCCTCCTCTACATTAGGGATTTGTTGTTCTAGTGCGACCACCGCCCCTGTCAAGTATTTCATGAGGGATGCTCCAGGATCTTTAGCCTTGTTCGCTTTTTGGCCAGGAGGTGTGGTATGCAGTTTTCTTTTCCCCATTTCGTACCCCTGAATGTTTCCTGTCCTAATAAAAAGAGGTGGGACTTCTCCTTCTATAATTCCTAGACAATGAAACTCTGATAGTGGGCAAGGGCCCCCTCTTTCAATACAAATAAAAGAAGAGAGTATAATCCAAAACTAGAATAAAGATGAAATATAGAAATGCAACCATACAGTCCTGGGGGATTAATACCTTTTAGTAAATTAGCCCCCATCCCATACGCCTCAAGGAGACCCCCCAAACAATCAACAAAACAATGACCAGCGGTTTATGTGTCCCGTATATCCAGGAGTGAGGGACCAGAAATATACACATTTGTTAGAATTGTCAATGGTTACTGTGGAATTGACGAGTTTGGATTTTTTTCGTCAAGGAACCAAGAGTCGTGGCCCAGCCCGGCCTCTTCCGGCCAATGACGGCCTTAGACGGGCCCGCCCTTGGCCCGGGCTACGCCCGATGCTGCCCACGCTCGTCCAGCAACAGCTTGGTGCTCCTTATGTGCGCCTCCTGGTGCTTGGGTGGCGGCGTGCACGCAGCGAGTGTTGCCAGTATGTGAAGTCCGGTGACTCGTGGCGGTGGCGGCCCCCCCAGAACCCTGGTAACCAAATGAATGCAGAGGGCAACGTAATGCAGTGTTCCCAAGCAGGCAAAGTAGCAGCAGGGCTTTGCGTTTATTTCTGTATCGGGTTGTGGGTTTATAGGGAAATTGAGTGGGAAGTAATTTAATTGTAATTAAATAATGATTTATTTTTATTTATTGGTATTGATAATTATTTTATTTTTAATGAATTAGTAATTGACAATTAATTATTTTAATTGATAATTATTTTTAAAATTGGTAATTAATGTTTTGAATTGGTAAAAAAATGAATTGGCAATTATTATTTTAATTGGTAATTAATGTTGTTAATTGTCAAATAATATTTTAAATTGCTTATTAATTTTTATTAATTGGAAATTATTTTTAATTAATTGGTAATCAATGTTTCATAAAAAGTATTTTTTGATGTGGAAAATAATTGTATTGTTTAATATTTTTTCACTGTGAATTAATTTTAAATAATTTCTATTTTTTTGTAATTAAAAATATTTTATTGTTCAATATTTATTATTTGGTGACTGATTTATTAATTATTATTTATTGGTATTCATTGTTAATTTATTGTTAATTCATTATTCAATTGTAATTATGTTTTTAATATTTATTAATGGGTATTTGTAAATGATGTAGAGGTATTTAAAATTGAAATTATTTATTATTTTAAATACTAAAATTATTTATAAGTATGTTATATTTAAATTCTACGCTATCCAATGTTTTCCCTACTGTTTCATTCTCTGGAGTTGGAATAGTAATTTTCACCCTTAAGCTATCCAACGCTTTCCCTATTCTTGCACCCTCTGGAGTTGGAATAGTAATTTTTGCCACTACGCTATCCAACTCTTTCCCAACTGTTGCATCCTCTGGAGTTGGAATAGTAATTTTTACCCCTACGCTGTCCAACTCTTTCCCTAAAAACCTTCTTCAGGACAGTTTCTCAAATATTATATACATATATCTCGCTCAGATTTTTTCTTTCTGAGGTCAAAATAATTAAAAAATGGGGTGTCCTGTTTTAGGTCCACGCTCAAGACAACAAATATCCTGCTTATGTCTTGTTATTAGATCTGATAATTCCGCACTGTGTCGGAGGGGCCACTGATTAATTAGGGTTGCTTAAAGAAAACGGCCTCCCTGCTCCTCCGATCACAGCGTCCTGGGGTTTTGTTTTGTTCAATTTTCCATTGAACAAAACAGAACCCCCGGACGCTGTGATCGGAGGAGCAGGGAGGCCGTTTTCTTTTATTCGGACGTTCTAAATATCACAAGGAACTTCACCTATCTAGAACCAGCTGACAAAGCATACATAGCACGCGGCTACAGTGAATTATCAAGTCCTTATTCTAGTAGGAGTAAAGCAACCCTAATTAATCTGTGGCACCTCCGACACAGTGCGGAATTAACAGATCTAATAACAAGACATTCTGATCAAGCGGGATATTTGTTGTCTTGAATCTAGGGACCCTCCCACAGGTAAGCCCTTAAGTACCCTTCGGAAAGAGTTGGGACAATTCAGGGGACTCTCCCAGGGGCAGGTCTGGACAGTGGGGAGGTTACTCCCATGTCCTTTGTCCGGTTTCGTGCCAGAGCTGGTTTGAACTGGACTCTGCAAGGAGGTACCAAGTGTGCCCCTAATGCAGATTGAGTGGCACTTTCAAACGCACCCACCCGGCCCCAATACACTAAATCCTGTCTGGGAGGTGGTCAGAACCTCTATGTGACAGGATACCTATTTATATGTCTTCCCCTGTTTGAGCTTGGCTCAGCAGCAGGAGGGCAGAATTGTGTCTCTGGTCGGCAGCAGCCATGTTGTGCTATCCCGGTCTAGTGGACTGGTATCGAGAGCACTGAGAGCCTAACGGAGGGCTCCTCCAGTGCTTGGAATCATACCACCCACACTGTCTATGGTGTGGGGGTATGATTCCCACATGTTTGATACCAAACATGATATGATTGTTTGCAGCTGTTTTCGAGATGGTTATTGCGTAATTACGTGGTGCCCCTCAATAGGGTATATGACTGCTTCACTTATAACCCAAGAGAATGGACTCCATAGGTTGTAGGGGTGTCCTGCTCAAGCAGGGGCAGCTTCACACTTAGAACCAAGCACCCTGCCTTTAGGATTGTAAAGGCCTGCTATAGGAGGGAGATATAGGTTTAAAGTGCAGTGGCCATAGATATAGAAAACCTATATCTTTTGTAAATGGTGCAAGCACCAACGTACACAGTGTGCAATGGCAGGCCTGTAGTTACAGTTTGAATGGTCTCTCATATGTGGCATAATACATGTTTCAGCCCATAGGGGACTGTTGAACTTGGCCCTTTTTGCAGGGTCGTCCCTGAACTTTTTGCCTTCCTCCTGTATTTTTTCTGACCTGTTGTTAGCTGTTTTTTGACTCTGGGCACTTAGCCACTGCTGATCAGTGCTAAAGTGCATATGCTCTCTATGTTAAATTGATGTATGGTTTAATGACTCCATGATTGGCTTGTTTGGTTTACTTCTCAGACCCTAGTGCAGTGCACTGTGTGTGCCCAGGGCTTGTAAATCAAATGCTGCTGGTGGGCTTGCAACACTGGTTATGGCACCCACAGAAGCATCCTGTAAAAGTGTGTCTCAGGTTTGCCATTGCAGAGCCTGTATGCAGTCTGGTACTGCCATGCTGACTGGGCAAGTGCACCCATTTGCAAGTCCCTACACCTTCCCTTTTCTGCATATTAGTCACGCCTATGGTAGGCCCAAGGGCAGGGTGCATTGTAGGTAAAAGGTAGGACATGCCCTGATGTGTGTGGCATGTCCAGATAGTGAATTACAGCCATTTTAGTTTTTCACTATTGCACGACTACTTTTTACCCATAGGCCAGAATAGGCAGTTTAATTATAACATCTTATAATCTTAACTCAGGGAACTAAGTAGAAATTCGAGTTTAGAATGCGTGAACTCAGAATGATAAAATACATCTTTTAGTGAAGTTAATTTTAACATTCTGTGTTTGAAAATACCACTTTTGCCTAACTATCAAAGACTGCCTCTGCTAGGTTGTGTATTACTTGTCTGGGGTTTGAGTGGCTGGGGGAGTCCAGGAGACAGGGTGAGTCAGCACAGGGCTGAATAAAGCTATCTGCATGTAGATGGGTGGGAGAAGTTGCACCTGGGCCCTGAATAGGGCTGGCCTGCCTTCCACAATGCTGGCTCCACCTCCTGTGGTGCGTCTGATGTCCCTGGCCCACACTGTCAAAGGAAAGAATGAGTCTTGTCAACAAAGTGCTCCAGGACCGACCAGAACTGGTTTGGACTATGTCCAGACACTCTCTGCCTCTAGAGACAAAGGATTTTGATGTATAAAAGAGGGGACCCAGATCCCAGAGAATTGGATCACTTTTGGGAAACAAGAAGAACCTTTGCTGAGGAGAGGAACTAGAGAAACTGAGGAGCAGACTATCCCTAAGCTGAGTGCTTTTTGGGGGATTAGCCTGCAGTGGTTGCCTGACTGCCAAAAAAAGGAGAAAGGACTTTGTGCTACTTGCAAATCAACTTGTAAAGGATCTCCAAGGGCTTGAGGTAGAGCTTGCATCCTGCTGAAGTCTCAGGGACAACAGACTTCACCATCAGCTCCCCTGCCTTCCCTTGCTGGAAATTGAAGTGCCTGCTGTTGAGCTGGGCCTTCTGATAGATTGCATGTTGCTGGGATCTAGAATAGTGACTCAAGACGAAGAAGCGTGTCACTGCCGCAGCCGTTGTTTTCGCATCAATGGAGAAGAGTGTCGCCGTTGCAGCAGACGCCATCGCATCACTGCAGAAGCATACCGTCGCTGCCGCTGTCGCCAACGCTTCACCCGAAGCGACTCACCAGAGAAGCATTTCGCAGAGCCTGTCGCAGCTCAGAAGACTCGTTGAGTCGCGGCACGGCTGTCAGGCGTTCACGCATCGTTGTCGCATCAAGAAGAAGACGCCATTTTGTTTCATTGCACCGGATCTTCATCGCAACACAGCGGTGCTGGTCGCATTACCACGGAAGCGGAGTAAGAAACCAATGCATCACCTCCCCGCGCGGAGAAGAACTGACGCATCCCCTAAGCAGCAGTAGGGACCTGATGCAGCCCCGTTCTTGAGTGTAAGGAACCAACGCATCACCTTCCCTGCAACACTTTTGTTGTATAGCGTCACGCATCCAAAGGTACATTGAACTCAAAGTGTTGGATTTTACATCTAAAGAGAACTAAGCAAGTTTTATCATTTTTGAATACAGTATTGTGGATTTTTGTCGTTTGTGGTCTTGTGTTAAGTCTATATAAAAATACTTATTTTTATAATACAACCTGTGTGGTGTCTATCAGTAATGTTGTCACTGAGTTACTGTATGTTTTCACAAGATAAGCCTGCCTGCTCGTGCCAAGCTAACAAGGGGGTGAGCAGGGGTTATTTTAGGAGTGTACCCCCTTACCCTGACTAAAAGCCCCAATGATTAGACAACCCAGAACATGGAACTTACAATACCTCAGGCAATGTGGAACACATGAACACTCTTTCGTTATACTCTCATACCAGTCCAGAACAGGGAGTAAAAGGAGACACGAGCAAGTTTGAAAAATGTATTTATAATGCTGTGTTCTCATGCACAGTATCTTAGCTAATACAAGCAAACATTATAAGCAACAAGATTATCAGCATAGTTACCATTCCATAAAATACAAAGGGAGAAAGCATATTACAATGCTAAATGGAAACGGGTTAGAATACATCTATATCTCACCCTCCCTTGCTAGTAGGTTACTTTATATCTACAGAAGGTCTCTTGGGATTACAAGGGCGGCCCCGTACCTCTGGTCCTAGCAGAAATGGATCACATCAGTTTCTGCCACAGATCTCTGCATGCGAATGTTCTCCAAGTGTGTGTGATCATGCCTACACAGTGCATTATTAAACTCGCCAAAATCAGAGGTGGCCGCAGCTGCATATATGTTATGTCTAGAACGTGCGCTGATCATTCCGAACAACAACCACTGTGTTGAAATAGCCTTGAAGGCCTCAGCACTCACTGTTCAGACAAAGCTTACCAAGCAAGGCTGCTAATATAGAAAAACATATTATTCTTGTGTGAAGCAAAACACTCTGCTAAACTCTGAACATTTATAATAATGTGTGCCGTGTGCAAAGGCAGCAGAAAGAAAAATGGCATGTAAACTTCTAATAAGCTCATGCCAACTTAACACAGTGTAAATGCAAGGCTCGTCCCCACAACACTGGGGTGTACCTAAGTACTTACCAAAACAATTTAAGGGAGACAGCATCGATATTGGGGTCCTGATTAGCAGGATCCCAGTCAGACTAGTCACAAACAGCTTTGCACCAGGCAAAAAGTGGAGGTAACTATGCAGAAGGCTTCTACCTTCCTACAGTCTCCCTAGGAGTGTGTAGCTCTGCATAAAAGGTCGCAAAGCTGGTGGCAATCCTATATGAGAAATAACAACCTAGGCAATTACATATCTTGTCTACACAATGATAGATAGGGGAATCAAAACATTAACAATTGAGATTCTGCTTTTTATTGTCACAATTTTAATTTTAAAAGAGACACATTGTAAGATACATACATCATTAAAAACGACTTGTGTCTATATGCAATATAGAACAAATCAGATACAATCTTATTAAAACCAAAGTCACAAGACTGTCAAGGAATGAAGAAAACAAAAAATGTGGCACAACAGTAAATTTGCCGCGCGTTTCGGCGAACCAGCGCCTTCTTCAGGAATAGCCACTTATAACCTAAGAAAAAGTGTATAATAAAATACATTTATTAGACATTTATTACATTTAATATCTAATTAAATCACATTAAAATTCTTTATAAAATGAGAGAAGCAGATCCAAACAGATACTTTGTAACAACCACAGAACTCATGGTTAAAAAACCTAGACTATAAGGAAAGGTTTGTTTCAGTGCTCATTTGGGACATTAACTGTATATAATTAAGGGACTCCACATCACTATCTGCTAGCTGCACGGATTGTAACCTATCTAAATGATGATCAAACAGTACAATATACTTACATAAAAGACACTTTTGACAATGAAGTAAAAATTTATCGAAATATTTTTCTTATTGATATGATGTTTAGTACATCTGTAAAGAAATTACGGATAAAATGTTAAAAGATTTATCCCATGGAGAAAACTGTAATTAATAATAGGAGGCTGCCTAATTCTCTCTTATTACTTACAAAAGATTCTTGGTATGTTTTGTTCTTAAATCCTGTTACTCAGTTCTAGAAATGCTGTTTGCAATCGCGATGTCGAATATGACAACCCACCGGCTGAGTTAATTATTCACGTATTCTTTTTTTAAATAGAAAAACATGATAACCATGATAGTGGTATTTAGATAAGTCTTCAGTTGGTAGATATCCGTCAAACTAACATTCTTAAGTGATTATATATATTCAAACCTATCAAAAAAAATCACAGAATTTTCAAAAACGCACTTAGTTATATGCGTAATGAAAGGATTTGAACTATCTCAAAATAGAAAGATAAAACGATGAGAATGATAAGCCAAGGATCTGAATTGTAGCGAAATTCCAACATATTAGATCCACGAGTTTAAGAAATGGAAGACTAGAAAAGTGCTACCTCGTTGTTTTAGTCATCTTATAGCCTATCATGAATCTCAAAGTTTCAATGCATTAAAAAAAATGTTTTACCTTCCAGTTCCTAGTTAGGGCGAAGACGTGTATATGTTTAGGCAGATAAAGTGCGCCTTATAGTGGCACGTTGTAAAAGGGTCTGTTAATAAATTCTAATTAAAAAGAAAAAAGGCAATGGCATGTGTGATTAAGAATACACACATATAAGACATACCAATACATTAAAAACAGAAATTAAAGTTCATGTAGGTACAATTACCTAATGGACATAGACGGCAGCCCTTGCGTTCTGGTAAATAAACGACGATAATAAACGAAGCTGTAAAAGCGACCAGACATAATATTAACTGAATGTTAATACCCCAGCTAAGAGTTACAAAATTCCAAGTAAGTTACCACAGCATGTTCCCTTAATAAAAATAATCATGTCCACAGACATTAAGCAAAATCCATTACTGCAAAGCCTACCTAGAATAAAGCCTCGCCAAAAGTAACCGAAGGTCGAGCGGGAAGTCACGGTGTCCTACGTCGTGAAGAACCAATTGGCGGATAGATAGCAACATAGTGTTGACTCCCAGGCCTTTTAAATACTCGCAGTTAATTGGTTAGCTATACGATAATACGTCATGTGACACAGCACATGGCTATGTCACATGACCTTACATAAAGATAGAGAACAGACTTGATCACGAAAAGAACAAAAATATTTCTTCTTAATCCCCCGGTCTCTAATAATACCCAAAATTGGCACTAGGAGCAAAGTGGTAATTACATACTCACAAAAATAAGTATTTTCCTCGATATGTAAACTCGCAGCCAATATGATAATTACATGGGAGAGCATTACATGATGTTATATCTTGACCTTTAATAAAAATAAAAAACAGACTTATTCACGAAACGTAACCAGCTTAATACGCAAAGTTAACATTTCTTCTAATTAACGCCGCCTCTATTAATAACCGAAATTGGCAAAATGAACAAAAACTAATGAAGGTGGGTATTTTCTCTGATATAAATACGCGCAGCCCATTAGTGAACTAAATGGGAGGGCATTTGAATACTCGCAGCCCAATAAATAGCCACATGGGAGAGCATTTCATAATATAGTACCATACCTATAAGAACAGTCACTCATGCTAGTTAAAAAACTTGAGATATATTATATATTTCAAAGTTGATCTCAAATGTCTATACCAAAGACATATATGGATTCCATTGAGTGAAAAAAACACCAGTTTCTGTAACGGACCTAGGGATCCAAAACTACACTAAGTGTAAGAACTAGATTAACCAAGACAAAATCACATATAGTTAATGTTACTCAATAGCACCCTTAATGGTATTAAACAATAGAGTTTTCCCATGGAATTTCGCTGTTCAATCCATTTTTGAAAGTGTCCAAGGAGAATATCCAAAAGACCTCACGTTTCCTTCTTATGCACATTCCTCCCTTAGTGTCCAGGGTATTATTTTTTTCTAGTATTCGCCATTTGAAATCGTCTGGTCCATGATTACATTCAATAAAATGTTTCACCATGGGTGACAATAATGTTCTTATGGCGGAACGGTGTTCCGTCAGTCGAACTTGAATAGGCCTCGAAGTCTCTCCAACATATCCAAGTGGACAAGGACACTGGATAAAATAAACAGTGTTGGATGTTTTACAATTCCACATTTGGTGTCTTTTATGTAAGTATTATGTACTACTTTATCATCATTTAGATAGGTTACAATCCATGCAGCTAGCGGATAGTGATGTGGAGCCCCAAAATGAGCACTGAAACAAACCTTTCCTTATAGACTTGACTTTCTTATAAGTCTTTCTTGTCCATTTCTGGGGGAATGAAAGTATATGCACTTTAGGTTTTTTAACCATGAGTTCTGTGGTTGTTACAACTTATCTGTTTGGATCTGCTTCGCTCATTTTATAGAGAATTTTAATGGGATTTAATTAGATATTAAATGTATTAAATGTCTAATAAATGTATTTTATTATACACTTTTTCTTAGGTTATGAGTGGCTATTCCTGAAGAAGGCGCAGGTTGCCCGAAACGCGCGGCGAATTTAATGTTGTGCCACATTTTTTGTTTTCTTCATTTCTTGACAGTCTTGTGACTTCGGTTTTAATGAGATTGTATCTGATTTGTTCTATATTGCATATAGACACAAGTCGTTTTTAATGATGTATGTATCTTACAAAGTGTCTCTTTTAAAATTAAAATTGTGACAATAAAAAGCTGATTCTCAATTGTTAATGTTTTGATTCCCCTATCTATCATTGTGTGGACAAGATATGTAATTGTCTAGGTTGTTATTTCTCATATATAATTGTCCCTGACCTAGGAATTGAATTAATTTTTAATTCAGGGGTTCCTTGATATTTACACTCATTGAGCACCTCACCATCTGGGCCGTGAATACCTGAAAAGGTCCATGGGGTGGAGTGCTTGCTGACACAGATGATGTAATAATTTACTTGACTTACCTCTCCATTGATATACTCTACTCCTAGATGCCATCCACATTAGTCTAGCCTCAGCTAATAATTCACTTGCATGTATCTGTTGCATAAGGAGCATCTGACGGTGTGCCTGACTTCCATTCCCCTCCCGTCCCCATCATTTCAGGTCTATGAGCTGAGCCTCGGATTTTAGAAATGTCTCACAGCGGCGCATGCGCAGCATCTCGCAGTATGATATGTCTTTGCCTCAAAACGTCAGCTTCATGGCTTCCCACAGAGTCGCCGCTGATGTGATCGATCTTATTTTTTTGCTTAGATATTCATCTATTGCTTGATGAATGTGTATCCTATATTGTTCATCGTGGAGATGCCATGTGGATAACCACCAGTGGAAGGCAGGGCGCTCAGGCCCAATGTTGAGTTCAAGTGTCACCGAGAAGTGATCCGAAACACCCCATGGCAGAATTTCAGCAGTATTCATTCTATACGTGTATCTGGATGAGATAAATATGTAGTCTAGGTGAGAGAACAAGTCATGTGACCCTGAATATTATGCATACCCAAGTTTGTCAGGTGGATCCTCCTCCATGTGTCCGTCCACCCTAACCCATCTACCAGGGATTGCAGTAGTGACACACAAGGTATTGGTGGTTGATCCCCTTCTCGCTACCTATCCTGGCTCAAATTGATTACGATGTTCCAATCTCCTCCGACTATTGTCAATACGTCAGGTATTACAGTCCACAAAAATATCAGGTGCTCCACTAAGGTCAATGTGAGGAGTGGAGGTACATATAATTTACTTAACACAAGTTGTTCCCCATATATTGTGCTCATAATAACAATGTACCTGCCTTGGGGATCTACCCAGGATCTCTCACATAAATATGGGATTCTGTAGTGAACTTTGATGGCCACTCCCTGGGCATAGCTAAAGCAAGAAAGGCATGGTGTTTTCGTGCCCATAAGGTGGGTCTCCAGCAGCAGTAGGACATCCACCCGGTATCTTTTAGCCTGGCAGAGAATGGAGCCCCTTTTTTATTTTATCCAAGGCGCCTCTAACGTTCCAACTCATTATCCGGTGCCCGACCCCGGGGTATCTGTCATATCTGTGGGCATCGGTCCAGGCAGTGTATGTGTCTCAGGATAGACCAATGTATGGCGTCTGGAGGGAGTATGTTGTATATGATGTTGTGATGTAGGACAACAGTGAACTAAAGCATTCCCAACAATCCCCCCTCCCTCCGTCCCTCCCTTATACTTCAAACGGGTGAAGTATCTTTCACGGAGGGGGTATGGCGCTGACCCCAATGGGAGCCAGACACACGTCCACTCCAATGGATCCCATTTAAACTCCCCATACGACTGTAACAGTCCCTAGAGTCTGTAAATGTCCGCTAGTGAAATGTAGCTCTCTAATTTTACGCCATCTGCAGCTATATACTTCGCAGGTTGCTCAACTAGGTAAACATTGTTTCACAAAGTTGTCTTTGTGCTTTGAGCTTTGACTGTTCTTGATGGTGAGTCGGTACAAGACTTGGAGCGTCAACGTGATCTGGATTAGTGATTGCGTCTTCCTTGAGATTTAGTCTGTGTGTGGACCAAATCACAGGAGGATAATTCTCAGTCAGGGCGCGGCGGGGTGTACATCTTCACCCTTATCATTTCATCTGCCCACACAAAGACTTCTCTGGAGACTCAAAGAAGAGCGAGTGTGATCGTTAGGTCACCCGCATGCGGGACTGGAAGAGCAAGGCACATGAAATGTTTATTCCGTGTTGGCGAGCCTTTGCCTCTGTGAAGGATTGACAATGTTGTTGGACTAGCTTAGTGTAGTCCGGAAATATCAATATTCGTTGAGAGGCAAAGAGTAGTGAGTCATTTAATCTGGCGTGCTTCAGAATTACATCCCTGCCATGGTAGTTTAAGAGCTGTGCTATGACGGGTCTCGGCCTGGCACCTGGTGGTGGTTTCAGGAGCAGTGCCCTGTGTGCCCGCTCTTTAATGAGGCATGGAGATGATGTATATGGGGGAGCCAGTCCATAAGCAATACTAAGAAATTTCTCCATATCATTCCTTTAGCAGCCCTCGGTGAAACCCACCAACCAAAGATTGTTCCTACAGGCTCGCCCTTGCGCATCCTCAACCCGCGTTGCCAGCCCCCAGAGTCCTCTACCCCCGACAGCCTCACCTCAGCCTCTGGAATTCTCTCTACTGCATTACACAGATCTTGATGGATTAGCAATATATCAAGGTCAACCACACCTATCTTCACATTCAGCATATCTCTTGATTGTTTTAAAGCTGCTAGCAGTGCAGTGTTGTCCAGTATAACACTAGTGGATCCTCCAGGCATCCGCACTGGAGCCCCCGCACCCACGTAACTATCCATCGTGCTCTATTTAGCACCGGCACCTGGCACCTTGTCCTTCATCCTAGGGTGGATCCGTTGAGGCCCACGGTCCCAGCTACCAGCTGTGGCAGGCGTGTGGTAAGGCCAGGCCGTGTAGCCATGTCATGCTCTGCCACAGCGTCGCGCTGAAGAGTCAACCAGGGGTTTGCTTGTTTTCCCCCTTTTTTATGTCTTGCTGGTCTCAGCACAGATATGTTTATAACAAATGGAGGCCGAGGGGAGCTTCCTGCTCGCAAGTCGCAACGGTACCTAGCCCGACTGCTTCTGCAGATGGACGTGCCCCCACCACTCCCTATGGGGTCTCTCGTCTGCCAAGTAGACACTGTCCTAGGGCATTGCCACATTCAATATGGGCTCAGCCATGTCTGGTGCCTCAGTCTCAGCCTAGGGAGTCTGGGGCCCACTACAGGGCACTCCGCTGCTGCATGCACCAGGTAAAATGCATGTTCCAAGGGCACTGTAATCGACTAAGTACCAGGCACTTAGACCACGCCATCACCCCTCTGCTCCGCTGTGCAGAACTACCTTGTTGTCTGTGCCACTCAGCCCACTGGGCCTGCGTCCTTTCACCAGACCGGCCAGTGCATACTTCCCAGGCTGGGTTTGACCGGGCAGGAGACAATAACCAGGCCATCTCCCATCCAAGCACGTCTCGCCCTGGCACAGTCTGTTTCCGCGGCTCACGCTCCGCAGCCTGATTTGACTGCCGAATCAGGGCACGGCCTGATTGCCATCTGCCGGGTGCGGCTGCCAGGTTGTCTCTGCAGCTCCTCCTTCAACAAACAGGCCACTGTCAGGGAGCTCCTGCACAACCCCCTAATGAGAGGGCCTAGCAGCATTGCTACTGCTTTACTCGCCGATGGAATGTGCAGCTCCACCGGTGATCTCATGGAGCTCGTCTCGGGCCTCTGGACCTTTCGACTGTTTTCGCTGTTAGGCCGCAACACTTCGATCGCCAGCTTCTCTGCATGCAGAAGACTTGGGGTATCATTGTTCGCCTTCCAGTTTGTGCCAGCCAAGTTGGGGCTTCACTGTGGGGCACTGGGTTCGTTTATCGACCTGATTCAGCAGGAAATATGATGGATGTGTTTTGGGAATATGGGAGCTCATCTAAAATGTGTCCTCCATGTTAGACTGCTTGGCCACGCCCCCTTAGTACAGTATAGTTTTAATACTAGTCAGGCTTAGTCAAAAGGTAATAGAAACGTACTGTATATTTTTCAGCATGTTTTAAAATGTTAGTTCTTGTATGTCAGAACATGTAACGGTTTTAGTTAACTATGCATGATGAACAATAAAAGGAAGATATTGGCAAAAAAACTTGGGTCTCTGGGGCAGAAGACTACTTCCAGTGCATTTAACTGTACTGTGTCATACTCAATCCTTTGTTTCCTTCCACAACAGATTTATGATGTGCTTCTAGTTATGTAGTGTTTGTCACACCTTTTCCCTAATCCCCGTTCCCATCATTCATCATATTCCCTAACCCGCTATGCCGGGCTGTGTGATATATTGAGGTGTGACTTGATTTACACCATAAATGGATCGCACACTTGGTATGGTGGATGTGGTGAAAGCGACACCAATTCTATCACCTAAGCAATAGCCCACTCTTGGCCCATTTACCGACCCATGCTTAATAGTGATCCATATTTTAGATATAGAAGAACATCATTCATCAGTATCATAATTTAGACCATGTATTGTGTAAATGCGTAACCTTGTCCACTCCAGAATTTGAGGCTGCTGTTAATGACTCGGTATTTCATAACTTTAGTTTTAATTAAATACTAGTTCCCTATTGCTCAGAAGAAGTTACTATGACCTGGTATTTTTTCACTATCAGGTATTATTTGTTGTGTCATGTCTCAATTCTTTGTAAAGCTATAATTTAATTTATAACCCACTAGCTCAGATTTTTTATTCCCATTTAGTTTCCTGTGATGCATAATCATTCTAATTAATCCAACAGTTGGAGTTTACCTGGGAGGGATTGGGACCTCGCTTGTGAAGTTGTCATGCCTTCCCTGGTAGTGCTTCATCTATATTCAATTAAGAGAACTATGGAGTGAAGTAAACTAGTTAAGTTAGTAAGTAAGCAACTAACTGCTTGTGCAGATAAGTAATCATTTATCTAGGTTGTTGTAGGCAATATAGGCTAATGGTCAAGATAGCTACAGAGGTATATAGCTAACTATAACTAACTGGCATACACTTTTATAAGCAGATTAAAAAACAGGCGGCATAAAAAGGCAGCAGTGTTAAGTGAAAGTAAACCACAGTTAAAATACTTTCGGCATAAATTTAGATGAAATATCTTTTTCCTCATTATTATTACCCTCTTCATCCATAACAGGCCCACCCCTCTCCACAAGCAAATTGATACCTCCCCATTCCACAACCAGTTTCCATGAAAATGTCCAACACCTACAAAAACAGTCACAACTCCCTTCCTACCCTCTCCATCCACAACATGTCCCTCCCACTAAAACAAAAGATTTAGGAAAGGGCTCAAAGAGGACATTGTCCATTTGGGTCCAGGGCTGGTCCAGGTCATGCTCTTTCCTGCTGATCCAGCTCTCCCTAGGGTTCAGCTACTGGAGGATACGCCACAGCAATGTTCTGTCAAAGAGCGCAGCAGAAGTTCTAGTTAGGGACCCTGACAGCTGGATGTGGTGCTGCTGATGGAATGGCCAGGAGGTTGAAGGCTGTGGGTGACTGGCAGCACTGGGGCCTGTCTCACAGGCAAATATTTCTGCCTTTTCCTCTGCCAAGGACACCAGCCACCGATATTCCTGTTGGACAAGGTCCAGCCTCTGTCGCTGCGGATGGGCCACTATCTCCTGCCTGGTGTGTGGCATGAGTGGACCAGCAGGAGTAGCTATATCAAGAAAAACAAAAAAGAACACGCAAGCCTAGATACGACTACACTCGAATGGTACCTTATGTATCAACTATACATTTCCTTTGATGTCGCCCTTTCTTTTGATTTGATTTTGTTTTCATTAGTTGTGGTGTAAATGTTCGAAAAAGAAGATATCTGGTAACAAATACCGGCATATGTATAACCTTTACATCTTTTTACTCATGAAACATTGTCTGTCATGCTCTCAAAGCCGAGTTAAGTACAGGTCACGTACCCTTGTATATGCTGTTGTGTCTGCACAAGAATGACCACTGTGGGAATGAGTTACAAATGATAACCACGTCTCACTCTACAATTAGAGATAACAGTATATGTGGGCTATTGGCGCCTATGTTATTTTACGAGTGCACGTTAAACCCTGAGATGTAGACATGACAAGTGCTATGAATGTATGTGGGAACTATATTGATTGTTATACACAGTACTTTAGCACTGGCAATGTTACTGTAAGTGTGATACATGCTGATGATTAGATCTTATGTAACAGAAAATATAAAATGCAATAAAGATATTTAAAAAATAAAATAAATCAAGAAAACAAAAAGAAAAAAGGCAAGTTGTAAATAATGCTCTGTGCAAACAATTGTTTAGAATGAATGGGTGGCACAGTAGCAGTACAATGCTGGTCCCCCAGGACCATTAAAAGGCACTGACTGTTTGGCAGAAAAGTATTAAGGCAGAATAACACCTACTGAAAAAACACAGATTTTATTTTTCTTTTCCTTAAAAGGTTTTTCTAGTATCTAAGCAAACACTTTGAGTGGAAAAATAAAAAATAAATTATCTCTCATTAATGGGTAGGGTATTATGCACTGTGGATTACAAGTTGTGTTGTGCTAAATAATGGAAGCATTTGGGAACAAAAGGGGTTAGGTCCTTTATGTGGTGAGGGCTAGACCTAATATCAATAGTGAACAACACAAAGTACCCAAACCACAGTGACTGAATACATTTTTTTGAGACAGGGTAAGAAACCAATTTATTGTCGCTTCCCTAGACACCATTATTTTGTGTCAATCATTTTGTATTTTTTATATTTTCAAAGAATTGCTGACAGAAAAAGACATTGATTGCAAATATTTACAAGGCTAAACAAACTTTAACAAACATAAAAAGGCAAAGACTATTTACACATTTAGAAACCATTATGTCACACATTAGAAAGTATTCTCACATCAGACATTAAATAAAACAATTATTGGAAAAATAATACAAACATTTTTATCACAAACAACAAAAAAATTGCAAACACTGAATGAGAGAAACTAGGGGTTGGGAGGATAGAATATAAGTAATTAAATGATATATATTTTAATGCTGGACCAGCCGGTCCTAGCTTTTGTACAACAATGATACTTTGTATCTCACAAACAACACTGCTGACGCGTTTCTAGACCAGACTGGAGTCACTGGTCTGTCTAGTCTAGTGTGTGGGCTCCTTATTACCATGGAGTAGCTATAATGACGGCGTGCGCTACATACCAAGGCTGCTCAATGTAGAATTTCAGAGGAGGTCTTTTGGAGGTCCGTTTAAATGAATAGCGTGGCCGAACAGAGAAGCCTAGAAAGATTTTAAGGATGTTTTTTAATTACATGATTGATTCATTCATTATGCTAGTGGCTGAGTCAGTTTGGGGAAGTGAAAGTGTACCTTTTACCAACCAATTCAATTTTATTTATTATGTTTTGGCTCTCAAAGAGGGCCACATAAAGTATACAATAAAAGACAACAAGACAAATACATGACAAAATCATAACATTTGCAGGACAAGGTTAAGTACAGAACAGACATGCGAAACTAATCTACAGGGGGTCGGACAGTCAAAACATCTCCAGATACATATTAATAAATAGCTAAAAAACCTTAAAAAAAGTTAAAAATATGGAAACAGAACATTTGATTGGGAGGGCAATAAAGTGCATGAAGAAAGCCATTCAGAGTGACAATGCCAAGGCGGAGACAGATAACTTTTAACCATCGGGAGCGCAATTTACGGAGCGCGGGGCAAATCAGTAAAACATGCATACAGTCCTGGGTGCTCAATTTACATAAATTGCACATAGCAGAGGAGCCATACCATTTGGATAACAGTAGATTTAGAGGAATTAAGTCGTAACGTAAGAGAAACCAAAATCTACGAATGCCATGCGGTAGGTTCCATATGACATAGGGTTGTGGCAACTTCAACACA
Source organism: Lissotriton vulgaris (assembly GCF_964263255.1). Classification (NCBI taxonomy): domain Eukaryota; kingdom Metazoa; phylum Chordata; class Amphibia; order Caudata; family Salamandridae; genus Lissotriton; species Lissotriton vulgaris. Next base: position 1,827,833,418 of record NC_141691.1, read on the forward strand.
TAGGAGTTAAGAAGAAGGTCTACATTCCTTTTCTCACAGATTAACTTTTTATCAGAGTGAAAACATAGATCCCACGAGGCTTCCTTCAAAAGGAGTTTTAACTGTAAGGGTGAATACAAAAACAAGGCGTTTTCATCTAACTTTAGAAGGGTTACCGCCCTTCTAAAGTTACTTACAAGTTTAGAAAACTCTTTAAAATTACCCAATAGTTCACTTCTGAGGAGAGCTCGCATAGTCCCTACTCCCGCTCTAGTTAAACAGGCCACCCATCTTATTAGGGCACATAATCCCTGTACCCAGCTGCTCCTGAGTCCAAAGTCGAGCCTGCAGGCGGCCACGGAGCACGCAGTATTTAGGGAAGATAGAGATCTTAGGAGTTTCCCTTCAAGCTTATGGCAAAAGTCCCAATTTTTCACCTCTATAAGTTCAATACCATACAAGATTGTTGCGGGAATTTTTGATCTAAAAACTTCCAATAGACTCGAGAAGTGCCTTTTTCCCGTTGCCTGGTATAAAGAGTTTAAACCTTTGCCGTGGGCAAGAGCTTTGCGTGAACAATGCTCAATATGGAGCCTCTCACTCAAGTTAGCCGTGATTATTTTTCCCAGAAATGTATAGGACTTTACAACCTCCAATTTTTGGCCCCCAATAAACCAACCAAAGTCTACAGAACGGCACTTCTTCTTACCGGCTATGCACATCACTATACTTTTACTTTACTTTTGGTAATGTTGATCTTCATACAATGGCCTGCTGCAAAAGCGTGAAGAGCATGTAGCCGATTTGCAAGACCTTTAGGGGTCAAGTCAAGAATAAGGACATCATCGGCATACATCAGGCAGGATATAGGGGTCCCCCCCACCACCGGGGCAATACCCTCACTGGCAGACACAGCCACAAAAGGGGAGCCAATAAACAGCCTTGTTTAAGGCCATTCGCAGATGGAATTTGAGAAGATAGCCCCCTTTCGCCCCCCATCAAGACCCTACACCAGGTCTCTGTATGGAGAGACCGAACCAGCTCCAACAGATAGGTTGGGGCACCAAGCGCCGCCAATTTTCTCCACAGAGTTCTACGATCTACTTTGTCGAACGCTGTGGAGAAATCAATAAAGGCGGCATACACTACCCCTCCTCTCACCTGGACATATTTATCTGTGACCACATGGAGAGCGGTGAGGTTGTCTAGCGTTCCATGGTCCCTACGAAAGCCGGTCTGTTCAAACGGCAAGATGTTGCTGTCCTCGATCCAATCGGAGAGGGAACTAAGAAGACATTTCGCAAAGACCTTTCCGATGGAGTCGAGGAGAGCAATCAGGCGGTAATTGCTGGGGCTATCCCTGGTTCCCTTCTTAAAAATGGGGACCAAGATACTTCCCCTCCAGGATGCAGGTACCGTTTTGGACAGAAAACAGGCTTTATACAGAGGATACAGGATTTTACTCCACCTTACAGGGTCTTGTTTAAGGACCGTCATGGGGAGTTCATCCGGGCCCATTGCCCCAGAGGGGCACATGTTTTTTATAGCCGTCTCAATTTCTTTTTCTGTGGGGTAATTAATGAGACCTTCAGGTGTAGCATTTATGACAATATCATCACCTATAATCCCGTTCCCTGCATAGAGATCCCGGATGTAAGAGATCCATACCTCTTCTGCTATAGGGATGGGAGAGGGACTTAGTCTCGTACCGCACCCCTTCCCAATTATTGCCCAAAAATCTCTGATTCTACCATGAACAACAGATTCCCTCAGATTAATCCAAACATTGTCCTCCCTTTCCTTTTTAATTTTTAGCTTAAGTCTGCATCTCTTTCTTCTTAACCTGGAAATTTCTTTTCCACGTTCCAAGACTCTATCTAAATATTGTTCACGGACTAGTTTATTTATTTCCTTATTCAGGGTACGCAGTATACTAGGGACCACTACCCCTTTTCTAGGGCGTACGATTTTTTTGGCATAACGAATGATATTTCGCATGAATGCTTCAAAGTAAACTATTTCGTTCCCACGCCACTCATTTAATACTATTAGGGTATCAGACAAGAAGTCCTGTACCCCATTAATAGCGGAAGGATTCCAGAAACACCTTCCCGAGGAAGCGTGGAAGGCAGCATCACTGCCATTGATAGACCAAGACGCAGTGGTTATGGGATTTAACGAAATATTTATAAACAATATGCTATGGTCACTAAGGGAGGTGGGTATGATCTTAAGATCTTGAATATAAGGAAACAAACCATAGTCTGCGATTGCATAGTCTAAGATAGAAGACCCAAAAGGAGATTTGTGAGTAAATTTAGCAGGCACGTCAGACGGAAATCTCCCGTTTAGTATGAGACCGTCAACGGCCGCTAGTTCTTTTAGCAAAATCTTCCCTCTTTTATTTGTCACTAACTTATCAGGGAAGAGTGTTTGGGGAACAAAATGTGCCTCTTCTTTAGCTTTATTCCTGAAAAGTGTACCTTTTACTTTGGGTAGTGCCAAGTGCTGGCAGGATCCATTAGGAGCGGCGTGACCATCAATTTGGGTTCTGAGATATGGGAGAGATTGACATTCAGAGGCTTGGCGGCATGCTAATGGTCTTTCACACTAGCTTGGACAATTCAAAGAAAGGTTGCCTACCTTGATTTGATCTCTCGTTTGCGTATGAAAGGGGTTGTTCATTTCAGCATTCTAAAGGGAAAAACAAAGCGCAATCTTAGTGGGATGTTCTTGCTAGTTCAGCGCTAGGCGCGCGTGTTAGTGTAGATGGGGCAAATACCTGTAGCTGGAGCTGCTGCTCTGTGCTGCTGGATTCGAATTTCTCTCAATAAAGATGGCCGCCGCTGTTTCCTGCTTGTTATATATGCAGAAACTGTGCTGATGCATTATGGGGCATGTAGTCCCATAAATCACAATTACTTAAAAAAAATGTTGTTAATGTCAGAAAAATCATGAGTGGGTGCTGGGCATATTGTCGTCAACACCTTATCGTAGTTTGGAAGTAATGGGTACCTCACTCCCAAATATTTGATGTATTGTTTGTTTTAAGGCAAAGAATGACTCTGCTAGGATGTGCTAGCGTTTTGGGTTGCTTCTCGGGCCAGGGACCTATTCACATGAGATAGGGGACCCAGACCAGCGGGCAAACCAGGAATGTCTAACCGGTGCAAATCAGGACAGATGTAATTAGATATGCGCTATCTCAGACAGGTTGTTCAAACCAGTCTGTGCACTGTTAAATTTTAAAATCAGATACGCTTTCTTTTCGTAACAGAACGCGCTCGTCGTGGCATTTTGACCTGGAATTCACAGTGTACAGAGCAGACCATTTGAATTCTTGTTCATTGTGGGACTTCTCACAGAAATGCTCCACCATTGGAGCAGACATCACCTTTTTCTTAATTTGCGATCGGTGCTGGCTTATTCTTTGGTTGACTTGCTGACTGGTTTTTCCAATGTAAATTAATTGGCACGGACATAGAACATGTACACAACGTTCTTTGTTCTGCAATTAGAAAATTCTTTGTGCTTCCACTTGATCGCATGATGTACAAACTCGTCGCCTTCTATTGTGCTGGAGCAGGCGACGCAGTTACCACACTTGTGGTGGCCCTCGATTGGCTTGAGATTCCATTGCGCCAATAAGTCGCTCTTGGGCTTAGGAATAACCACATCAGCTCGGATGAGTTCCTGGCCAATGCTGCGATTTTTTCTGCAGGCAAAAATGGGTTTGGGGAACGGGCAGCTCAACCCCTCCAACAAATGCCAATTCCTTAATACAGCCTGTGAGAAGGTGGCCTGATATGCAGTGCTCACTATTCTAGTGAACACTATGTATCAGTCCAGCAACCCTTATTGATGATTGGTTGTAAGTCAACCTTATAGACCAGCTATCCTAGTAGCGTGGATACGAGCAGTCTAAGGCTAAAGACTCGAGAGGGCGTGTTAAGCCAGCTGTTTACCACACATATACCCCTTGAATACCAAGTGAAAGGACACCACACAAGTGTTATGAAAATAAACAGTTATTTATTAAGAATCACAACAGCCCTGTACTCTTTATGAGGACAGGGTACTAAGCACAAACCAAAACTCTTACAAAAATACTTAAGTTAGCACAGTATATACAAATGCCCGAGGGGCACGGAAAACCATATACTTGAAAAGTGGAATGCGAAATTACTAGCAGGTAAGTACAGTACTAATAGGCTTTGGAATCGCTAGGACTTGACTATAGAATCGTTAGATTACTTCTAGGAGACCCAGGGGACTCGGGTGCAGTGTGTGCACTCTCACGCGAGATGCGGGACAAAGTCTATGGTAGCTAGAATTTGCAAAGTTAGTGTTCTCGGGCGAACCCGACCTGGTAGGGAGAAAACGGAAGTAGATTCTGACCCTTGGATAGTGAGGCTATGCTGGGGCACCGAAATGCCGAAGTTACCTAGCCCAGGGGCTGCAGCTGCATAGGACTCAAAAGACGTCGGGAATTCTCGTTGACGGACCAGGAGCCTGGAAGAAAGAAGTTGCTGGCAGGCGACCAGTGAAGAAAGTTCGGTGGATCCAAGCCTGGATCGATGGAAGATGACACCTGAAAGCAGAGGGGACCAAGTTCGAGACTACTAGCCAGTAGTCAGTGGGCACCAGGAGGGCACCGGATGGTAGCCACCTCGACAAGGCGTGTGGGTGACGCTGGGCTCGGAGATCTCACGGACCAGGAGGCGTTGTCGGCGACCAGGGAGGAGGATCGAGCTGTCCCACGAAGATAGAAGCTGTCGGCGTCGCTGGACCCAGGGTTGGGCAACAAAGCCTTGGCAAATTCAAGCCCACGCGGTGGACCTAAAATGGCGTCTGGAGTGGACCAGGAGGGTCCGGGGTGCCTCTCTTCAAGAAGGAAGCAAGGGCCAGTCTGGAGCAACCAGACCAGCAGCAGTGATGTCGTCGGGCGTCGTTCAGAAGGCCACAAGCCAGCCGGCTAGTAGCCAAACAACGCGGTGCACAGCAAACAGCAGAAGGGCCCCACGCAGATCGTGGAGATGCAGGGAGGCTGACCTTGGGTGCTGGAGCTGCGCAGGGTCGGGGCTTCTCGGACCCCAAAGCACTCACCCGTGGAGGACACGGTGGGCTTGTTGTAAAGATGTCGTGCAGTCTTGGCGATAGTCGGTCCCTCGAGGTCTCGTCGCACTCACGGTTCTCAGCTTGGCTGTAGAGGTGAGTAGAGGTCAGAGGTGCCAGGGAAGCCGGGTCTCGTCGAGCTGGGTCGTCGGATTCGTGATGAAGGACTTGCAGCAGACCGCAGTGTTCTTTAGGATGGTGCCTGCGGATGCAGGGTGACTACTCCTTAGCCACAAGGGAGAATCTTGATGAAGAAATCGTGAAGTCCTTTTGCAGAAAGTCGTGTCTTGATTCCAAAGATGATCTCATTTTTAACAGGGGGCCCGCTCCCATCTTTATACTAAAAAAGGGGGCTGACCCGGTGACTAGGTCCTGCCTATGGGTGGGACTAGGAGGGGGGTGGTTACACCCCTCTGCCATGCCGGACTTCCCCCAGGCCAGGGGCTGGTGTGCCCCTGGAACTGGTTCTGACCGGCCTATGCGTAGTGAGCACCGGGGTGCCACTCAGCAGTCACCTTCCTGTAAAGCCCTGCCTACCCAGGATACACAAAACCATGTCTGGGACGGTGCTAGCACCGCCCCTGACAGGAAACCCTTTGTCCAGGCTCCCCTCGCTGGAAGGACTCCCAGCTGCAGGGGGTCAGACTCGTGTCTGTGGTGGCAGCATCCATTTTGTGGAGCTGAGGCTTCAGTTAACTTTAACCGGGGTTCACAGTTACATACATGTCGTGTCCCTCTAGAAGGGTGGAATGCTAACCCCGTCGCCAGAATTGGCGAGGGGTTAGTATTCCAATTCGTATGACACCTTACTCGACATGTTTTGATAAAGCAATACCAAAGTTAGCATTTAACCGCGAGGATTATAATGCACTTAAGAGTATATGGTATGCGATATCATGGAACAGCTATTTGGACTTGGTTCCGCAAGCTGCAGACAGGCTCAGCTCATGCCAGAGCACCATCTCACACGATTCCAAGCACTCTGCCTTCAGGATTGTCAAGGCCTGCCATAGGAGTGACTGATAGGAATCTGTGTGTCCATTTTAGGGTTAGGTATAGGTATACTACACCTACAGCAAAGGGTGATTACACGACTTTGCCCCAGCTGTCATGCAGCCAGTTGTGTCAAATTTAGGAGGCCAGCCAGGGGTGGCATAATACATGCTGCAGCCCCTGGCAGCCCTGGGTACACCCATGCCCTGAGTTACAGGGTCTGATAGGGTGGCCCAGTACCAATTGGAAATGTACCTAGGGTACATGGAATCCATTTTACAGAGAGAGCAGTAGGCCTGGGGTCCTGATTGGCGGGGCCCCAGGTCGACTATGTCAAAAACCAGCTAAAACACAGGGCAAAAAGTTGGGGGCAACCATAGTCAGGAGGTACCTTCCTACACAACCCCCCCCCCCCCCCCAAACGAAAGGAGATAAGGCTATCCTTGTCCAGGTAAGCCTCTATTACCTAAGTGGCCATATAAGGAAGGACCAGCTCTGGCTTGGTTTCCCCCTGTGTCATGGTCCACTAGGCAACCCCTCACCCTAAGGGTATCTGAGGGTCTCCACCATAGGGAATCTCTGTCTCTGGTGTGTCTTGGGAAAGAAGAAGGCTGATGCTGGGATGGAGTATTGAAGTGAGGCTCCTCTACCTTTGGGCTCAACTTCCTCCAATCACCAGCCATCATGTGTGCCTTTCTTTCTTTAGCTGAGATGCACTGAGCTCTCAGGGTCAGCCTCTGGCTACCTAAAGCTGGAGGCTGAGTCCCTCTGTTTGGCTTACTGGAGGGACAGGTCAGGTCTGGGGTTTTTAGGCCCCATGTTTGGCTGTGCCCAACAGTGTCCAGCTGTGGGAGTTCCCTAACTACTTTTAAGGGGGATCCCTCGGGAGTCTGTTCTATTTTCACTTGGCTAGGCTTACCAGCTTCAGTGATCCTAATCTGCTGATTAAGGGGTTCTTTTGGACAGGGGGCCCTTTTGGGTCCACCACTGGCCTCCCTGACCTCCACAGCCCTGGGCTGACTGAGGCAGGGTAGAGAGGTGCAGGTTACCTGCTCCAGACTGGGTCCCACCTGGGAAGGGTCCACTGCCATCAGAGGCTCTGCCAGGCTAGGCCTGACTACCTCTGGGGCAGTTCCTTCAACATGGGTAGAGTCAGTTCCCTGAGGAGGCTGGCTCTCACCTAGTGTCTGGGAGGGGGAAGACTCTTCTTCCTCCTCAATGCTCTCTGTTTGAGTGGAGTGATCCATTGTTTCAGGCTTCACAACCTCACTATCTGTCTGAGTAGAGGCTGAGACCATTTCAACCTTGCCAACCTTTTCAGGAGGGCACTCAGTTTGTGTTTGGGCTGTGACTGTCACAGCCCTCCTATCCTGTTCTGGAAAGTCTGTCTGAGCCTGGGCAGTGGCTACCACTGCCCTTCCAACCTTTTCAGGGAGGAATGGTGCTTGGACTGGGGCTGTAGCTATTACTGCCCCACTAACCTTTCTGGATAGGCCTATCATTCGGGAGTGAGTTTCTTGCTCCACCTCAGCCCATGCTGAGAGTTCCAGGTCATTCCCCAGTAAGCAATCTACAGGTAGGTTATCTGTCACTGCCACTCTCATGGGCCCTGTGACATTACCCCAACTGAGCTTGACTACTGCCATGGGATGCCTTCTCTTCACTCCATGAATGTCTGTCACCTGATAAGTAAAACCAGGGGTCAGTTGAGCAGAGGGGACCAGATGGTCACTCACCATGGTGAGGCTGGCCCCTGTGTCTCTGAATGCCTCAACTTTCTGACCATTCACTAAAACTTCTTGTCTATACTTGCCCAAAATGTGGGGTCCAGTAGTGAAGTTGGCAAACCCCATGCCAGTCTCACAGACAAGAGTGTGGTCAGGGAACCTGGCTAAGCCATAGTCCTCCTGATTGCCCAAAGTAATGCCCACCACATTCTTGGGGGCACTCCCACCACCTGGGGGATTACCACTAGTGGTAACAGGAGGTTTAGGAGTATTACCTGGGGGTACATTTCCCTTATTACCATTTGTAGGGCAACTGGCATCACTTTTGTAATGGCCCACCTGTTTACAGGTATGGCAATAAGGTTTCTTCTGTTCTGAAGGAGTGTTCTGGGACCCACCACCCTTGTTGGAGTTTTGGGGCCCTTGGGAAGTCTTCTCTGTGGATTTATCCCCACCCTTCTCTTGAGGCTTGGTTGATTCCTTTTTCTGCTCACCACCCTGGTTTTTAGGCCTAACCCTGGTTCTGACCCATTTGTCTGCCCTCTTACCCAATTCCTGTGGAGAGGTCAGATCAGAGTCTACCAGGTGCTGGTGTAATAACTGGTTCTGACAATTATTTAAGATTTGCTCCCTCATAATTAGATTATACAATCCTTTAAAATCAGTAACCTTACTACCCAGTAGCCAGCCTTCAAAAGCCTTAGTGGCACAATCAACAAAGTCAGTCCAATCTTGAGACTGAGTTTTCTGGGTGTCTCTGAACAGCATCCTGTATTGTTCAGTGGTTAAACCAAACCCATCAACCAGTGTATTCTTCAAGATTTGGTAGTTGTTAGCATCCTCCACCCTTGTGGTGAGGAGCTTATCTCTACCTTTACCATCAAAGGAGAGCCACAAGATAGCTGCCCACTGACTCTGGGGAACACCCTGCACAGTGCAGGCTCTCTCCAAAGCAGTAATCCATTTGTGGATGTCATCCCCTTCTTTAAAGGGGGGCACTATCTTATTCAGGTGCTTTGTATCAAAACTCCTTTCCCTATTGCTAGGTTTATTGCTGCCACCAGTGGGCTGTAGCCCACATAATTCTTGCTCTCTAGCAAGGGCAAGTCTCTCTTTGGCCAGGGCAAGTTCTTCCCTTTCAATCCTCAGTTTGATTGCCCTTTCTTCAGCTTCATACACTCTCCTCTTAGGGGAAGACATCCCTCTGTGAGAAGAGTTGAGAGAGCCATTGGTTCGAAAGGATCTGTTAGAGCCTCTTGATAGAGACCTAACTCGTCCATTCCCAATATTAAGCTGACCTGAGAGTGGGCCCAGGAGTCCCCCAGTACCAAGCTCATGTCTGCTTAAGTTGGACCCGGTTAGTCTAATGACTTCTACCTGTCCCTTATCTGCCTCATCCCCTGACAACTGGTCTTCATCCTCATCCTCAGCATCATCTGCTTCCTGGAGGGGATGGTCCTGGCTATCAAAGGGTCCCTGTAAGGAGGGCAAACTCCCCTCTGGATTAGAAGGGTCTGGGTTACCAGCCCTACTGGCATCATAAGCCTCTAAGAGGCCAATCAGAAAGGAGGTTGTGGGGTTAGACCCCTGTTTTAGCTTCCTGAGGGTACACACTTGTCTCATCTCATGGAAGCTAAGAGCAGCATATTTTGAAGTAAGGACCTGTGGAGGGTCCACTGACACAAGGGGATACTCAGAGTTTCCTCCTTTGTCTGACATGCTGATTCTAGTGTGGTGTAAGTGATGCACCTACCTACACTATGTGTTTACCTACTGATCCCTTGCTAAGAGTTGCAGCCAAGGTGTGCTAAGCCTTGAGGAGCTGCAACAGCTGGTTCAGTAGAACTCAGAGTATTCTAAGCTTAGTTATATGTACTAACAGTACTTATGTGATCTTTCAACAAGATATTCTTAGGATACGTGTGGTACAACAACAGCAAGCTCAAATCCCAACCGCTGCTCACCAATGTGAGAAGGTGGCCTGATATGCAGTGCTCACTATTCTAGTGAACACTATGTATCAGTCCAGCAACCCTTATTGATGATTGGTTGTAAGTCAACCTTATAGACCAGCTATCCTAGTAGCGTGGATACGAGCAGTCTAAGGCTAAAGACTCGAGAGGGCGTGTTAAGCCAGCTGTTTACCACACATATACCCCTTGAATACCAAGTGAAAGGACACCACACAAGTGTTATGAAAATAAACAGTTATTTATTAAGAATCACAACAGCCCTGTACTCTTTATGAGGACAGGGTACTAAGCACAAACCAAAACTCTTACAAAAATACTTAAGTTAGCACAGTATATACAAATGCCCGAGGGGCACGGAAAACCATATACTTGAAAAGTGGAATGCGAAATTACTAGCAGGTAAGTACAGTACTAATAGGCTTTGGAATCGCTAGGACTTGACTATAGAATCGTTAGATTACTTCTAGGAGACCCAGGGGACTCGGGTGCAGTGTGTGCACTCTCACGCGAGATGCGGGACAAAGTCTATGGTAGCTAGAATTTGCAAAGTTAGTGTTCTCGGGCGAACCCGACCTGGTAGGGAGAAAACGGAAGTAGATTCTGACCCTTGGATAGTGAGGCTATGCTGGGGCACCGAAATGCCGAAGTTACCTAGCCCAGGGGCTGCAGCTGCATAGGACTCAAAAGACGTCGGGAATTCTCGTTGACGGACCAGGAGCCTGGAAGAAAGAAGTTGCTGGCAGGTGACCAGTGAAGAAAGTTCGGTGGATCCAAGCCTGGATCGATGGAAGATGACACCTGAAAGCAGAGGGGACCAAGTTCGAGACTACTAGCCAGTAGTCAGTGGGCACCAGGAGGGCACCGGATGGTAGCCACCTCGACAAGGCGTGTGGGTGACGCTGGGCTCGGAGATCTCATGGACCAGGAGGCGTTGTCGGCGACCAGGAAGGAGGATCGAGCTGTCCCACGAAGATAGAAGCTGTCGGCGTCGCTGGACCCAGGGTTGGGCAACAAAGCCTTGGCAAATTCAAGCCCACGCGGTGGACCTAAAATGGCGTCTGGAGTGGACCAGGAGGGTCCGGGGTGCCTCTCTTCAAGAAGGAAGCAAGGGCCAGTCTGGAGCAACCAGACCAGCAGCAGTGATGTCGTCGGGCGTCGTTCAGAAGGCCACAAGCCAGCCGGCTAGTAGCCAAACAACGCGGTGCACAGCAAACAGCAGAAGGGCCCCACGCAGATCGTGGAGATGCAGGGAGGCTGACCTTGGGTGCTGGAGCTGCGCAGGGTCGGGGCTTCTCGGACCCCAAAGCACTCACCCGTGGAGGACACGGTGGGCTTGTTGTAAAGATGTCGTGCAGTCTTGGCGATAGTCGGTCCCTCGAGGTCTCGTCGCACTCACGGTTCTCAGCTTGGCTGTAGAGGTGAGTAGAGGTCAGAGGTGCCAGGGAAGCCGGGTCTCGTCGAGCTGGGTCGTCGGATTCGTGATGAAGGACTTGCAGCAGACCGCAGTGTTCTTTAGGATGGTGCCTGCGGATGCAGGGTGACTACTCCTTAGCCACAAGGGAGAATCTTGATGAAGAAATCGTGAAGTCCTTTTGCAGAAAGTCGTGTCTTGATTCCAAAGATGATCTCATTTTTAACAGGGGGCCCGCTCCCATCTTTATACTAAAAAAGGGGGCTGACCCGGTGACTAGGTCCTGCCTATGGGTGGGACTAGGAGGGGGGTGGTTACACCCCTCTGCCATGCCGGACTTCCCCCAGGCCAGGGGCTGGTGTGCCCCTGGAACTGGTTCTGACCGGCCTATGCGTAGTGAGCACCGGGGTGCCACTCAGCAGTCACCTTCCTGTAAAGCCCTGCCTACCCAGGATACACAAAACCATGTCTGGGACGGTGCTAGCACCGCCCCTGACAGGAAACCCTTTGTCCAGGCTCCCCTCGCTGGAAGGACTCCCAGCTGCAGGGGGTCAGACTCGTGTCTGTGGTGGCAGCATCCATTTTGTGGAGCTGAGGCTTCAGTTAACTTTAACCGGGGTTCACAGTTACATACATGTCGTGTCCCTCTAGAAGGGTGGAATGCTAACCCGGTCGCCAGAATTGGCGAGGGGTTAGTATTCCAATTCGTATGACACCTTACTCGACATGTTTTGATAAAGCAATACCAAAGTTAGCATTTAACCGCGAGGATTATAATGCACTTAAGAGTATATGGTATGCGATATCATGGAACAGCTATTTGGACTTGGTTCCGCAAGATGCAGACAGGCTCAGCTCATGCCAGAGCACCATCTCACACGATTCCAAGCACTCTGCCTTCAGGATTGTCAAGGCCTGCCATAGGAGTGACTGATAGGAATCTGTGTGTCCATTTTAGGGTTAGGTATAGGTATACTACACCTACAGCAAAGGGTGATTACACGACTTTGCCCCAGCTGTCATGCAGCCAGTTGTGTCAAATTTAGGAGGCCAGCCAGGGGTGGCATAATACATGCTGCAGCCCCTGGCAGCCCTGGGTACACCCATGCCCTGAGTTACAGGGTCTGATAGGGTGGCCCAGTACCAATTGGAAATGTACCTAGGGTACATGGAATCCATTTTACAGAGAGAGCAGTAGGCCTGGGGTCCTGATTGGCGGGGCCCCAGGTCGACTATGTCAAAAACCAGCTAAAACACAGGGCAAAAAGTTGGGGGCAACCATAGTCAGGAGGTACCTTCCTACACAGCCTGTCTTAGTTTGTGTGTGTCCGGGCAGAAGGTGGTGACGCATACGAGTTTCTCCAAAGGTGCGCGCTGTTTGGTTTGTAATAAACATTCTCTAGGCGTATATTTGGCACGCTTAAGAGAATGTTTGAGGAGCTTCCGTGGATAACCACGCTCTTGCATATCACAGCAAAATGCTTGGGCATGCAGCTCATAGTCTTGTATTTCTGAGCAATTCCGTCTTATTCTTAAAATTGCCCATAGGGTAAGTTAGCTTTTAGACTGCGGGGATGTGCACTCCTGTGGTGTAGAATCGTGTTTCTGTCGGTGTCTTTCCTGAACAATGATGAAACCAACCGACCGTCAACACACCTCATTTCAATATCCAAAAAAGTCATCCGGCTAGGGCTATTTTCTATCGAGCATTTTATATCTCTGTGCCTAGTGTTAAGCCATCCGTGAAAGGCCATTAAATTGGTCTGGCTCCCCTGCCACATGAGCCAGACGTCGTCTATGTACCTGTACCACTGTAGTATTTGATGTTTAAAGGGATTATTCATGTCCACAAACATTTCTTCATACTGCGCCATGAAGAGCACCGCCATTTCTGGGGCATAAGGACATCCCATGGCGGTGCCCTTCACTTGCATGTAGAACTGACCGTTAAAGGTGAAGTAATTTCTCTTCAGTGCTATTGCTGCCAATTCTAAAATGAAGGCAGTCGGAACCCGATGTGGTCTTTCTCTCGTGTCCAGATATAACTGCATGACTTCTAGGGCTTCTTCCTGGGGGATTTGGGTATACAAGGACGTAACGTCCATTGTAACCATGATTTGCGATTGCGGATCAAAGATGGTACCTTCGACTTTGTCCAAAAAGTCGGTTGTGTCACGCAAATAAGATTTAACCTGGCACACAAATGGCTTTAGAAAGAAATCCACATATTGCGCTATCGGCTCTAAACAGGAGTCACAGCCCGACACGATGGGACGTCAGGGTGGCTCTGTCAAGCTCTTATGTATCTTCGGAAGAAGATAGAGGACAGGGGTCCTAGGGCACTTCTTTAAGAGGTAATCATGCTCCTTATTGCCCAGGAAACCACTTTCTTTGCCGGAGTCCAAGACTCTCGCAATTTGTCCCTGGATGTCCTTTGTGGGGTCCTCTGTTAGTGCCCGGTACCAGATGGTATTGTTGACTTGCTTCCCACCCTCTGACAGGTACATAGGACGGGGCAGATGACTATCGCCCCGCCCTTGTCCGCCGGTTAAATCACTATGGAAGGGTCATTTTTGAGCGAACCTATTATGTCTCTCTGTTTTTTACTCATATTTTGTTTGGTAAAGGCCTTGGCTTTCTCCATCTTGGTGATGGAAGACAGTAATGTCTGTTCGAAGCCTTGAACCTGTTTTGGGATATTAGTGTAAGGAACAAAAGTAGATTTGTTCCTCAAACCAGTTCTTTCTACACTAGAGGTTAATGGAGCATTGGCGAAAAACGCCTTCAGTCTGATTTTACGGCAAAATTCTATTGCCTCCATTTTCAATTTGGTGAAATCGGTGTTCCTACTAGGTACGAATTTTAGACCAAGATTGAGTACTGTTTCCTCCTCCATAGTCAGAACTCTAGATGACAAATTGACTACAGTAGAGGAGTTACCTATGACTTGTAATTGCTGCTCCGTGTTCGCATTTCCCATGGTATCTTGTACCTGGGTTTTGTTTGTTTGCCTTTGTCTAAAAAAGACACTCCCCTCTTTTGGTTTCTATTGTCAGACCCCGTTGAATCTGAAGAAGATGTGCTTGAGAAAGTACTGAATCGGTTTCTAGATCTGCCCTGGTATGTTGATAAGGCCTTACGAGAATCTGATTGTGAGTAGTAGTCCTCACGTAGGAATGGATAAACTTGTTCTGTTTTAAACGCCTTGACGTCGCACTCGTATCTGTTGTTTTTGTCAGTTATGGGATTGTCCTTAAAGATTTGAATATCTTTGTCTATTTTGTCCAGAATTGACTTTGCATCGGTGACCACCTGGCTGGTCTCAATGGACTTGGTCAATTCCTCTATTTCCTGTGCTTCCTTGTTACATAAACGTTGTGCCGTTTCAATGGTATGGACCATAAGGTCCCGGCTGCAATTGGTATTAATGTAGCTAAAACCTTTTTTATACTCCGCGTCTTCTGTAAAGATGACGGGTACGTTTTTCACCTGAAGGCCCCAAGGGATAGTTCCACCCTTGAGGTGCCTCAAGAGAAAGTAACCGTGTAGCTCTGTTCTCACGTGTTTTATGCGTAGTCGAATCAACTTGTCTGATTCGTTCTGCTCTTTTGCGCTAGTCCTCAAAGCTACTGAGAAAAAAGGAGATGAAGCTATCAGATTTTGAATATGTGTCTCAGTGAAAGACAGAGTCTCTTTTTCTGCCATATTTTGGAGAGACTGAAAGTCCCTCCAATCAAATGAATGTACTTTAATCAAAGGACTATGTTCAGTCCAGAAACCCTCACGGGTATGCACCCGCTCTATCAATTGGGAACAAAAGGGGTTAGGTCCTGGTTTGAACAACCTATCTGAGATAGCGCATATCTAATTACATCTGTCCTGATTTGGACCGGTTAGACATCCCTGGTTTGCCCGCTGGTCTTGGTCCCCTATCTCATGTGAATAGGTCCCTGGCCCCGAGAAGCAACCCAAAACGCTAGCACATCCTATTAGAGTCATTCTTTGCCTTAAAACAAACAATACATCAAATATTTGGGAGTGATGTACCCATTACTTCCAAACTATGATAAGGTGTTGACGACAATATGACCAGCACACACTCATGATTTTTCTGACATTAACAAAAAAATGTTTTAAGTAATTGTGATTTATGGGACTACATGCCCCATAATGCATCAGCACAGTTTCTGCATATATAACAAGAAGGAAACAGCGGCGGCCATCTTTATTGAGAGAAATTCGAATCCAGCAGCACAGAGCAGCAGCTCCAGCTACAGGTATTTGCCCCATCTGCACTAACACGCGCTCGCCTAGCGCTGAACTAGCAAGAACATCCCACTAAGATTGTGCTTTGTTTTTCCCTTTAGAACGCTGAAATTAACAACCCCTTTCATGCGCAAACGAGAGATCAAATCAAGGAAGGCAACCTTTCTTTGAATTGTCCAAGCGAGTGTGAAAGACCATTTGCACGCCGCCAAGCCTCTGAATGTCAATCTCTCCCATATCTCAGAACCCAAATTGATGGTTACGCCGCTCCTAATGGATCCTGCCAGCACTTGGCACTACCCAAAGTAAAAGGTACGCTTTCACTTCCCCAAACTGACTCAGCCACTAGCATAATGAATGAATCAATCATGTAATTAAAAAACATCCTTAAAATCTTTCTAGGCTTCTCTGTTCGGCCACGCTATTCATTTAAACGGACCTCCAAAAGACCTCCTCTGAAATTCTACATTGAGCAGCCTTGGTATGTAGCGCACACCGTCATTATAGCTACTCCATGGTAATAAGGAGCCCACACACTAGACTAGACAGACCAGTGACTCCAGTCTGGTCTAGAAACGCGTCGGCAGTGTTGTTTGGGAGATACAAAGTATCATTGTTGTACAAAAGCTAGGATCCGGCTGGTCCAGCATTAAAATATATATAAATCATTTAATTACTTCTATTCTATCCTCCCAACCCCTAGTTTCTCTCATTCAGTGTTTGCAATTTTTTTGTTGTTTGTGATATAAATGTTTGTATTATTTTTTCAATAATTGCTTTATTTAATGTCTGATGTGAAAATACTTTCTAATATGTGAAATAATGGTTTCTAAATGTGTAAATAGTGTTTGCCTTTAATGTTTGTTAAAGTTTGTTTAGCCTTGTAAATATTTGCAATCAATGTCTTTTTCTGTCAGCAATTCTTTGAAAATATAAAAAATTACAAAATGATTGACACAAAATAATGGTGTCTAGGGAAGCGACAATAAATTGGTTTCTTACCCTGTATCAAAAAAATGTATTGAGTTACTGTGGTGTGGGTACTTTGTGTTGTTCGCTATAAATAATGGAAGCATGGCAGCTAGCGCATCAGGTATTTTGATACTGCCTGCAGCTGGGGCAGCTGTTGTTGACAATTATTGATGTTCAATTTAAATGGCCACCCCTCCCTCGATAAACTGTCTCAGATTAACTTTTTTCATTCATTTATTTAACTTCGGCTCTTTTGAGTAATGGTCATTGCACCTTTCCTTTATCCCTAGTATCTTTGAACACAGGCAATCAGGTCATGTCTTTTTAAGAAAGGGTGGTTGCAACTGCAAGCTGTTCACCTTCCAACGGCTGCGGGACGCCTTTAAGCTCATTGATCGTGACACCCGCAGGTTGATGTTGCTGTATATTTCATTTTATCTACCGGTAAGCGAATACTAAATCCCTTTTCCCCGATAAAATGTCTTAGATTAACTCTTTTCATTTAGTTTATTTCGGCTCCCTCAAGTAATGGTCATTGCACCTTTTCTTTGTCCCCCAGCATTAAAGACAAAGCCAAGGGAGCACATATACTGACTGCGGTCCCTGGTTACTTCAAAATTATTGATTCAACTGAATAAAAATTAACGTAAGTCGACACCCACCTAATTGTGGAGACAGTTCACAAATACTTTTGTCCAGCTCACTCCGTCTGTGTTTGTTGTCTCCCCCATCCGCCCCCAGTCCCAGTCCAATCCAACAAATGAGTAACTGCAGGCTTCTCCATTTTTTCACGCCCGCAGTCTAGAACAAATCATCAATAGAAACGAGCGCTATACCCATGAGCAGCTGTCCCGTTTCAATATCAGAAACTATCTTGTCTCGCATATTAGGTAAGAGTCGCTTAACTATCGTCAATAATGTTATGGTGGTTCTAGGCCACTCGACATTCATTAAATAAATTATCCGGTCTATGCTTATGTTTTCTGACCCATAGTACTGGAATCAATTGGAGTCCCTCCGAGTGCTAAGCTAGATGTATCGACTTGTTTAACACTAGGTAAGAATGGATAGATTTATAGCCAGAACAATATTTTTTACTTATAAATAAGTTGAATCTATAATTAAAAGAGCTCAAAACGTTTTATATCACCTCTTTGTTTATTAATTCGGCCTGATGGTTGGGTACAATTACTAGAATCTGGGTCCTTTTAACCACTCCCACAACTGAGAACAGGTCCCCCTCCTGTATTCTATTTACCATTTGGAAGCATATAGAATATTCAGCGTTGGGTAAGGAAATTGCACATACAATTTATTGTATAGCTGCAATTTCTGATAAACATAAGTATCCTTATGTAGCTACTTTACAGTTTGACTACCACATTAAGCAGAATTAATAACAACTATATATTCCTATTAGGCATTTACGTATCACTACATCTTGCAAGTAATGTTCAGTGAGACCTGTTTCTATTCTCAGGAGATGTGTTTATAAGACTACTCTTTTACTTAGTTCAGCTATAAGAACAAAGAGAACTAGGTAAAAAATCTATCTAAAGATATATGAAGAAAAATTCACCAATCTGCTACCTTTAGGAATATGACTCTAGTTTATCAAGCTCTCTAAGTTTGCCATACGTTTGATTTAAGGGTCCAACTATCTCATGAGGCCCTTCCAGGTATAGACTACACCACTGCTCAAATATAACATTAAATAGTTTGTACCTTGTGCAGCTCTATAGTTTGGCTACACAAGTAGGGAGTTTTCGACATATAAAGCAGTTTTTGAAATACATCTATATGTACTTGTATTGAGGTATGCATTATAGGCGAGTACAACTCTCCTAAGTATGATTTTTAATTTGCTCTACATGTTTTTCAGATTGTGTATGTGGCTCCTGAAGAAGGCGTTCTTGTGAAAACGCCGAAACGCGCGTCGAAGACAAAAATTGTCCGCCACTGTTTTATGAATTTGGAATTAATGGTGTTATTAACATTTTTACTTTGTATTTCGTTGATTACCTAGAATAGGTTATGTGTCTTATTTTTATTATGTGTCTGAATTTAAATGTTTTTATTCTGAGTATATATACTTAATAATAAATAAAAATTTGTACTTTTTTAATTGATTGTTGTGCTTTATAATTGTCGTTTTCTCCCTGGTGACATTACATTTGGTGCTTCATTTGGTGCTTTTTTTCACATTGACACTCTTTTCAAAATGCCTTTCACTCTCTACCCTGACTCCAAAGAGGCAGATGAATGATAAATAGGATACTACGTCACACACCTCATGTATAAAATGTGGACATATTATCCTGTCCACTGTAAGTAGACGTTGGGGAAAACAATGCACTACACTACAGGGAAAGAACAGGCTACATAGATTGTATTTGGCGTGTTTGTCACAGACAAACTTGAAATCCAATCAGGCACTTAGGAGCCCATTAGGATTTAGGGCGGATCGCTACCGCCCGCATGGTGGTGGCGATCCGCCCTACATCCTAGCCCGCCCGCCACCCATTTCCCCAACCACATTAGTATGGCGGGGGACCGCGGCGGACGGCAAGACCGTCCGCCGCTTTTCCGCCCAGTCAATGAGTTGACCGGGCGGAAAAGGGTTTCAAAGGGTGGCGGTGTCTGCTAGACACCGCCATCCATATCAGAATGCAGGTGGGAGGATGCCTTTCCATGGTGGCGTTTGTGTTTGGGGGCCATCAGGATGTTGGGGGGTGGGAGGTGGCACATGGGGGGGGTACCTATGGTACCCCCCAGCAGTTCCATGCACAACATGGTAGGCACCACACGGTGCCTGCCATGTTGTGCGTGGAAGTGAACAACATACCTTCCTGGCATTGTGGCGAGCGGTGCTGAATGCACGGCCAGCCACCATGCCAGGAATGCAGGTTGCGCCCGCCACTGTGGCGTGCGCATTCTAATTGCCCACATCCTAATGACCCCCTTAGTCTCACTTTACTAGCTGGCCTCGCCCACCACCACAAATAATTTCCAGCAAATTAATTTGTTAGGCAGTAAGGAAAGGAAAGTTGACTTATTCTACTGCACAGTAAGGTAGAGGGATTAGGCAGGTAGGTAGACCTTTTGATAAAGAATAGAGGGGTTGAAGTGAATTGAATACACTCTTGAAGTAGTAGTAGTTTATTCTCTGGAGGAAACAGCGTAGACAACCACCAAGACAGGAATGCCAGAAGATCTGAGCAACTCCCACATACAGAATGTAGAACGTATATAGGAAACATAACAATTCCAATGATGCAATATGAAGTCATCTAAAAGGGATACTACACACCTTCCCCCTTTTAACCCCTTCCATGCTCATGACGAACCCCAGCCGTCATGCACTACGGTGCTCGTGTGCTGATGACGGCTGGGGTTCGTCACGGCTTAACAGGAGTATGTTTGACACGAGAACTTTTCCTTAAGGGAACATCAGTAAATTGTGCATCCAACTTATCCACATTAAGATTAGGAACGTGAGTATTAGCAATACATTGTTGAGTTAAATTGTCACACAAAACATTAGATCCACAAGATCCACAAGACTCCTGTCCTGGAAAATCCAATACATTTGAAAAGAACTCATCATTATTTCTGGTTGAACTTTGCAAATCACCCCCAAACGTGTCCAAAAGGGCAGGATACGAATTACCATTAGACTCAGAAGAAGAGGGTAGAGAACTCATTTTCAAATTAGTAGCTCTACACAAAGAAACCCTTCGGAAGTTCCACACTTTACCCCTTCTACTCTAACAGCTTTGCTGAAAACTTCTGTAACTTTACAAGGATCAGACCATTTGTTCCACCTAGACCAACTTTCATCCCTGATCTATGACCAGTTGAACAACCAGAAGAACACCTCATCATTTCTTGATATTTCAAAACGTTATTTCTAATCTGGGATGGATCAACACAAGACTCACAAGGAATCTTCAACTTCATCCACCAAGGTAACAATTTCGAACCAGGTTTCCTACCCTTTAATAGTTCAAATGGGGATATACCCGTAACTGAGTTAGGCGAAGTACGGTACGATAGAAGAGACGCACGAAGAGTTTTTTTCCAATCTAATTTGCTTTTAACAGCTAGTTGAATGGATTCCTTAATGACTATTGAAGCGCTCCGTTTGACCATTGGCCTGAGGATTGTAATTAGACACCCGTTTGTGTACAACACCACACCTATCAAGGAAAGAAGAGAACTCACTTCTGATAAATTGTGGACCATTATCCGATACCAGCTCAGCTGGAATCCCCTCCCTACAAAATATTTCATCAAGAAATTCAACAACCGGGGAAGAACCAACTCTGTCCACAACCTTCACTTCTGGCCATTTAGAGAAGTAATCAATCAATACCAAGATGAAAACAGACTTATTATCCGATAAATCAAGAGGACCAATAATATTAATCCCAAGTTTCTTCCAAGGACACATAGTATACTCAATGGGAGAAATATCCATTTTGGCAGCCAAAGGTTTAACTGATTTATCACTATTGGCACAAGGAGAACATGAACTGACCCATTTGTCTACCATCCTATCAATACCGGGCCACCAATAGAATTCGCGGATTCTTCTTTTAGTGTTGGACATACCCATGTGGCCTAAAAATTATTTTTTCTCGCAAATCACAAGGAGGAACTATCTTATCTCCTCTAGTTACAAAACCCTGATCAAACATGAGTTCCTCTATTATTTTACTAAAAGACAAAACATCACCAGAGAATCTTCATGGAGTAGGACCTGGTGATAAGCACTAGCCAAATCTAAGGTTGAAAAAACACAAGCACCAGAAAGAGTAGAAATCAGTTCATGAATATTGGGTAACGGATGTCTATCGACCCAAATTTCACTGTTCAAACTGAGGAGGTCAACACATAGGCGAAGTTCGCCGTTGCTTTTAATTGATAAAACTACTGGAGAAACCCAGGGAGAGGACTCAGTTGGTTCAATAATTCCTCTAGTCACTAAGTCCAACAACATAGTTTTCAATTTGTCTCGGTATGCTAGAGGTACATTTCTAACTTTATGTCAAACTATTGTCGCACTTTCCTTTAAAATAATTTTATGTTTGAAATTTACAAATTCACCTAAGGTGTCAGAAAAAATGTCAGGAAACTTGCTTTTAATTTGGACAGTGAATTCATCATCAGCAGGAGGTACTAGATAAACTGGTGGAGAAGCATTGGGATCCAATTTGATCCCCAATTCGTGTTGATGTGGACAACTCAGAATAGAAGCTCCTTTGGAGGCAATATAAATTTTGCCTTTAATGTTCTTATGTTTAAATTTAATATCAGCCCACATAAAACCCAACAGATCAATTTTCTGACCAGTATATCCACCCGGTCGAACATCTGATGGAAGTAAACTTGATGAATTCCAGTACCTGTTAAAGATATCACTATCAATTATACTGTACCAGGCACATGAATCTATGAGCATAGAAATATCTATACCATTTATTAATATTTTGTCTTTGGGAAAACCTTTACATTTAGTGTCACCAACACATAATAACGTGTTGATTTCCTGAATTTCTTCAAGATTTTCATATTCTGAATCAGTTAGTAAATTTACTTTTTGTGGAGATCTACACATTTTACTAAAATGCCCTGGTTTTTTGCATTTTATACAAATTTTATTCCATGATGGACAACCTCTGTAATTACCAACATGATCATTTCCACTACACCTATAACAAATCACCTGGTTTTTCTTGCTAGTAAATCTGTTGTCCCTTGCAAAATACTCCTTTTTAGTTTGAGTGAAAGGAAACTTCTTTTGATTATGGACCTCCTTTACCAAAGGAACCTCTGGAATTATTACCTTATTCTTGACATCTTGGCCTCTAATCTCACTAACAAAGAGTTCAGATTGTTCAATACCTATAGCTATATTTAATACAGCATTAAGAGAAGATTCAGTTCCCATCCATAAACGTTCTTGTATCTTTTTACTTTTGGTTTTCATCATTATTTGATCTCTTAATACCTGTTCGAAATTAATCGTTTCAAAAGCACAAGAACCTGCTAAAGTTCGTAATGCGGCTACATAGTTTTCAATAGACTCATCGTCTTTCTGTGCTCTAGAGTAAAACTTAAATCTCTCCATTACTGTGTTGATTTTCCTTCCAAACTTAGTAGCTAATTGTTTTATTACGACCTCAAAAATGTTAAAATCACCTGCACCGTCAATGGGAGGTAAATTTTCTAACTCCTTAAGACCTGCACCTCCTAAACAATTTTTTAAAAGTGCTAACTTTTTTTTGGGAGAACACCCATCTTCTTCCACTACATCCACATAGGCTTTTAGTGTTGGACATACCCATGTGGCCCTCATGTGCCATAAAAATTATTTTTTCTCGCAAATCACAAGGAGGAACAATCTTATCTCCTCTAGTTACAAAACCCTGATCAAACATGAGTTCCTCTTTTATTTTACTAAAAGACAAAACATCACCAGAGAGTTTTCTTTCTTCAGGCCACCCATGTTTCAAAAAATCCACCGCATTGGATAAGGAACCATCCTTACACATGGCATCTCTCCAAACAGTTTCAGAGATAACACTGGACGATGCATTACACTTTACATCATTAATATCGTCAATGGTTAAAACCACATCAATATCTCGAGAAATATTGTCAATTACTTCTGAAGAGACACAAGGCAATCTAGACATGCAATCTGCATGAACATTTAAATGACCAGGCACATATTACTATGCATTGAAATTCTTGTAGTTTGTTCGATAAACGTGCTAAACGTGCTGTCAAAGTACGACCACCTCCAGCAGATAACGTGTTTATCAAAGGTTTATGGTCAGTTCGCAAACGGAATTTTGTTCCCCAAAGAAACTGCTTAAAATGTTCGACCGCCCAAGTACAAGCTAAAAGTTCCTTCTCGATGGTGGAATAATTAAACTCTGCACCACGAAGAGTCCGAGATGCATAAGAAACTACATATTCCTCACCCATATTCTTTTGCATCAGCACAGAGCCAAGGCTGACATTACTTGCATCAACACACACAATGCATTCTCTACCCAAATCAAAAGGTCTCAAAAAAGGAGCATTGACAATCTATTTTTTGAGTAATTCAAAAGCAATCTGTTGTTCATTGTTCCAAACAAATTTTGCATCTTTTTTTAACATCAACCTTAAAGGATGAACCTTAGAAGAGTAATCTCGTACAAATTTACTATAAAACTCCGTAAGGCCCAAAAATGACACCAATTGTTCTTTATTACTAGGTGCTGGTGCCTTAGTTATGCTTTGAATGTGATTATGTTTTGGTTTGATGCCTTGAGCAGAAATTTCATGTCCCAAGTATTCTACAGTGCTTTGTCTAAATTTACACTTGGAAAATTTGAAAGTCAAACCTTTTTCCTGACCAGACCGTAGCACTTTATCCAGGTTCTTGTCATGGTCTTCAAAATTTTTCCCATATATTAAAATATCATCTTGGAAAGCTATGGCATTATCACAACCCTCCAAAACATCTTTCATGAGTCTTTGAAATACTAACGCCGCACTGGCTAAACCAAATGGCATGCGTCGGAATTGGAACATGCCCTCTGGCGTTATAAAAGTGGTGAGAAACTTAGAATCTTCATGGAGTAGGACCTGGTGATAAGAACTAGCCAAATCTAAGGTTGAAAAAACACAAGCACCAGAAAGAGTTTTTACTCTTTAACTTTATAAATTGATTGCGCCTCACCTGTGGGCTGATTGGAAAGCTCTGTGATGAACAATAGTTACTTACCTGTAATCTGTGGTTCTCCAGTATTGGTGTCTTTCATAGATTCACATGCCTGAATCATTCCCAGTCGTCGGAGTGGGAGCCCACGGTATATAAAAAAGCAGTAAAATATACCATTTGTACATAACAAATAACAGTATACCCAACCAGGAAGTAAAGTAGCCCCAGCTACAGTATATGAAACTTCCACATTAGAGACTATCCAGGTCATTATGTATAGACCAAACTGCAGCCAATCAGGCCACAGCTCCCACCAGAATGCTCTCCCCAGAGACCCAGGCTCTCAGATTTTGTAGCACGGGAGTGTACCTGAGTAACATATAGATAAAACAGCCTGAGTGAGACTCTGAGGGGAGGCGGGTGGGTGCATGTGAATCTATGAAAGACACCAATACTGGAGAACCACAGATTACAGGTAAGTAACTATTGTTCTTCTCCAGTATTAGGGGTGTCTTTCATAGATTCACATGCCTGAATCAGAGTAGTTAGCAGTAGTAGTAGCAATAATATCATACATAGCTCTTGGACGCCAAGGCACATAGCAGTAATGCAATGACATAATGAAAAGCAATAACATGATAGGCGTCAAAAGAGCAAAAGGAGGTGGGAGAGAAATAGCAGAGGCTCACCTTATTGAAAAAGATTACGCAGGACTGCTCTTCCCACCGAGGCATCGGTATCGCTTGAAGAATCCAGACAGTAATGCCTCGTGAATGTGTGCCTGCTGGACCAAGTTGCAGCTCTGCAGATTTGCAGGAGAGGCACACCAGCAAACAAAGCAGTTGAAGAAGAGACTGCTCTCGTAGAATGAGCTCTGGGTAAGGTCTGTAAGGGTTTACCTGCCTGTTGATGGCAGAGCCCTATCGCTGAAGAGACCCACCTAGCGATAGTCTGTTTTGTCACTGCACAGCCTTGTCTCGGTCTGCCATGCGCAACAAATAGCTGATCCGTCTTCCTGATGGCAGCTGTCCTTGAAAGATAGAACTTAAGACATCTCTTGATATCTAGCGAGTGTAAAGTTTGTTCAGCTGGTGTCTGCGGATTTGGAAAAAACGTCTTAAGTATGATTGGCTCATTCAGATGGAAATCCGATGGTACTTTGGGCATGTACTTCGGGTTGGTGCGCAGTACCACCGAGTCATTCGTGAATTGCAAGAAAGGTGGCTTAGATGTGAACGCCTGCATGTCACTAACCCTTCTGGCTGATGTTAACGCCAGCAGCAATGCAACTTTCCAAGTGATGAACTTTAGATCTACTTTATGAATCGGCTCAAAAGGATGGCGCGTGAGTTGAGCTAACACTATATTCAAATGCCAGGATGGAGGTGGCCGACGTACTGGTGGAAACATACGAAATAAACCTTTAAAGAACTGCTGGATTATTCTAGAGGAGTACAGCGAATTCGTACCATCTTGACGGTATCTGGATATAGCCGCTAGAAACACTTTAAGTGTTGAGTGTGCCAAGCCTGATTTAGCTAGATGTAAAAAGAAGGGCAAAATCCTGTCCGGTTCAGCCTGCATCGGATGTAAATTCATAGTGTTGCACCAGGCACAAAAACGCTTCCATTTAAGCCTGTAAGTTCTGTTCGTTGAAGGTGCTCTAGCATTATTCAGGACTTCTTGACAGTCTTGTGGAATGTTCAAGTGTGCAAACTCATGGTGTTGAGGAGCCAAGCTGATAATTTCAGAGAATGAGGGTCCGGATGATATACCTTGCCTTCTTGAAGTGTCAGAAGATCCGGAATTTGAGGCAGTTGAACAGGTTCGCACTCTGAGAGGAGAAGAAGCTGTGTGAACCAATATTGCCGGGGCCACCGTGGAGCTATTAGGATCATACGACACGGTTGCCTCCTCATTTTCTTGATGACTTTGGGAATTAATGGAATTGGAGGGAAGGCGTAGGCAAAGAGCCGTTACCAGTTCATTGACAGAGCGTCCCCGCAAGACTCCTTGTGGGGAATCCAGCTCGCAAAATGAGTACATTTCTTGTTGTGGTAGGTCGCGAACAGATCGAGATCGGGGCGACCCCATCTCTGGAAAATTTGATCCAATGCTGGTTGATGCAGTCCCACTCGTGAGTGCTGCATTTGGATCTGCTCAGGGAATCTGCGAGCACATTGGCTACTCCTGGGACATGCACTGCTGTCAAGTTGATATTGTGTTCCAGAGCCCAATTCCAGATTTCCTGAGCTTGCTGGGACAACCGGGCTGATCTTGTGCCCCCCTGCTGGTTCAGGTAATGCATGCTCGTCGTGTTGTCTGTTCGGATCAACACGGACGAGTTTGACAGAGTCGCCTGAAAGGATTTTAGGGCGAGGAAAATGGCCCTCAATTCCAACAAATTGATGTGCCATTTCCTTTGCTGTATGTTCCACTTGCCATTGATCGTCATCCCTTGAAGGTGAGCGCCCCAACCTTCTAGCAAGGCATCCGTGGTTACGATGAATGTGGGGACTTCTGCGAGAAAAGCACAGCCCACTTGCAGGTTGCGTTCTTGAGTCCACCACAGGATTGCCTTCTTCATTCGAGGCGTTAATACGATGACATCCTCGAAAGAACCGGACACCTGTACCCATTGGTGGCTGAGTTCCTCTTGTAGTGGTCTCATCCTCAGACGACAGTTTGGAGATAGGAGGATGCACGATGACAACATCCCTAGGAAAGACTTGAATCTCCGAACTGAAACGCACTTTCTTATGAGGAGTGCAATCGCCATTTCCTGAATCTTTTCTTGTCTTTCGTTTGAAATGAAGACTTGAGCGAGTTTGGAATCCAGAGTTGCTCCTAGGAAAGATTTCCTTTGAGATGGTACCAGGTCCGATTTCTTGAAGTTTATTGAGAAACCTAGACTTTGAAACAGGCAAAGGCATGTTAGGATATGTTTGCTTGCGGTGGTGTGGGAATTGGCCTTGATAAGGCAGTCGTCCAGATATGGGTATATCTGAACACCCTGCAACCGTAAGTGGGCCGCCACAGGTGCCAACATTTTTGTGAATACCCTCGGGGCTGAACGCAGCCCGAAGGGAAGGACCTTGAACTGGAAGTCCCTGCCAGCCACTCTGAACCTTAGGAACTTCCTGTGCCTGGGGAAGATGGGGACGTGGAAGTAAGCATCCTGAAGGTCCATTGTTGCCATGTGGTCCCCTACCGTCAGAAACTGGAGGATCTCTTGGAGTGACAACATTCTGAACGTTAACTTCTTGATATATTTGTTGAGGGCACGCAAATCGAGGATGGGGTGCCATTCCCCCGATTTCTTGCGTATCAAGAAAAAACGAGAGTAAAATCCTTTTCCTCTCTGATGTTGAGGCACTTTCTCGATTGCCCCTTTCCGAATCATTGCATTGATTTGGATGAACAGCTCCCTGAGATGTGCTGGGGGCGGTCCTTTTGGGGGTGAATTTGGAGGGGTCTTTACAAATTCCAATATGTGACCTTTTGAGATTACATCCAAGACCCATCTGTCTGTGGTAATATTTGACCATTGTGAGCAATGTAGGGATATTCTTCCTCCAATTTGTTTTTGGCTAAGGCAAAGTGGTGGCAGGATGCTTTTCTCACTTCTTGTTGGCGTTGTCCCTGCCCAGATAGGTTGCTTTCCCCCGGGGCTGAGTGTAATTACTTCGTCTTTGGCCATAAGGTTGTTGTTTATAAGGTTGGTACCTTTGGTTGCTCTGGTTGTTAGTATATGGGCGTTGCTGGTAATATCCTCCTCTACTGGAGAAGTTACCCCTTCCTTTAGCACCTCGAAAGGAAGATTTACGGTACTGCAGAGTACCTAATGACCGTGCGGTTTCCGTATCTTTCTTAATGGATTGCAAAGCCTCGTCCACATGTGAGCCAAAAAGGAACTCGCCGTCATAAGCCATATTTAGAACCTTGGCTTGTACCTCTTGTCTAAAGGATGTAGATTTCAACCATCCCTCTCTTCTAAGTACTGCAGCACCCGCTAACTGTCTGAATCCTGTGGCCGCCACGTCCACTGCCGCATCGATGATTTCAGACGAAGCACATTCGCCTTCTTGCAAAATTTTTGTGGCCTCGGAGCGGTCTGGTTCAGGCAGTTTCTGGATGTATGGCGATATGTCAGACCACATTTGCCTATCATACCTGCCGAGAATTGCTAAAGAATTTGCAGCTCTGACTGTGGTTGCCGCGATAGTAGATACCTTTTTTCCAATGTTATCGAGACGCCTCCCGTCCCTGTCCGTAGGAATCGAGATCTGAGTTGACGGGTTCCTTGCCCTCTTCTGAGCTGCCTGCGCAATAACTGAGTCCGTCTTTGCCTGACCTATGAGACAAGCCGGTGAAGAGGCGGGCGCCCTATATTTTTTATCTACTCGCGGCAATACCGCAGGAGAAGAGTTTGGCGTGGCCATGATCTTAAGACCTTCTTTCCAAATAAAGTCTATAATGGGAATAGACCAACTTTGTTTCTGAGATAGAGTCTTAAAATCGTACAGAAAACATTCATCTTGTTTAGCCTCCATGGAAATGAGAAATCTTTTAGTAGCCTTGTCCATAATCCTATGGAAGTTCGCTATATCCACCGGTGGTGACTCAGCCTTCGGTTGTTCATCAGGGGATGGCGTGTCCGCTTGATAATCCTCATACTCCGACGAGTCCGATTTATCCAATTCCCCTTCCTCATGGGTTTCCTCATCAGAATTGTCATCCTCCTGTTGGTGGTAGGAGACTGGTGTTGAAGGCCGGGCATGCTCTGCCCCTTCCGTCATCGCAGCCCCTGCATTGTGAGTTACCTGAGGCTGAGGGGAAGTAATGCGAGAATCGCCCGACTCCGAAGGCGGGAAACGGCGATAATAATCGCTTAGCATATGCTGCAAATTTTCAAAAAGTTCCATAGGCATTTGCATCCCTGGCGCTGGTGTATTCACCAATGTAGGCGCTTGAATTTGCTGTTCCTCATCCTCCTGATCCTTAACACGTATAAGTAAGTCAGAAGGGCTTTCAGCTGCTTGAAACATGTCATCACCAGATCCCTCCTCAGAATCTAAGAGCCTGTCAGGCATTTGAAGTGGCGACATAGATGTGGACTGAGATGCCCGTTTCTGCAACAGAGTTGTGGCTGGAGATGGTAGGGGTATGGCAGTGCTTCTTGCTGACCATACCTGCAGGTCTGTACAAGACGACAGCTTTGGTGTGGTTGGATTGACTTGTAGTGGGGTTAAATCCGAGCCTTGTGATGTTGACTTTGTCGTTGAAGACAATAGTTCCGTCGACGTCAGAAGCGATGTTATTTTCGTCGACGTGGTGGCTTTCGTCGTCGACGAGGTGACCGTCGACGGAGTTACCTTCATCGTCGACGGGGCCATCGACGAGACAATCTTCATCTTCGTCGACGATGATTTCGTCGACGCGTTCGTCGACGGGGTCTTTTTCGTCGTCGAACAGTCCGTCGACGGCATCTTCGTCGACGACGACGACGTCGACGTCGGCAAGGTCTTCTTCGTCGATGGTACGGCTGTCGACGATGACAAGGGTTTTTTCGATGATGGTTTCATTTTCGTCGACGTCTGATCGTCGACGAGAGGAGTGACAATTTTCGTCGACGAGATGGGACGAATTTGGACATGGACATAAGTTGGAGAGGAGGCTGAGGACATCACCATAGACGTTTTAGGTGAGGAGAAAGTCATAGTAGAAGTCATAGCAGAGGCAGCCTGACTGGAAATTGGCAGAGCTGTTGGTGCTTTAGTCACAGGTCTCTGAGGAGACACTAAAGTCGCTGTCCTTTTAGAGTCTGTAAGCCTCACAGACTTCTCAGAGGTTTTCTTACTTTTAGAAGTAGAAGGCTCACCAGCATCTGAAGCGATCTGGGTCTGCTTCGCCACTTTAGCTTTAGGAGTAGGCACAGCACTCTCAGCCCCCCTCTTCTTTGATCTATTAGAAGACCCTGAGGCAAAACTTCCTACCTCAGAAAGTGGCGCATCTTTATCCTTAATACGCTGAAGCCACAGCAGCAGGCGACCCTCTCTATCCCTGAGGGTCTTAGGAGGAAATTTGCGACAGATCTTACACTCCTTAGCCTGGTGATCCGGGTACAAACAGTAGATGCAGCGAGTATGTGGATCCTCTTTAAACAATCTCGCTTTTCCGCAAGAGTCACAGGCCCTGAACAGGGACTTTGAAGTAGACATTGTAAAAAGTAAATCTTTACAAGTAGAGAAAGAACTGAGCAGAGCTCAGAGGGACTCCCTATCACACGACGTGCGGTAAAAAATCTGAGAGCCTGGGTCTCTGGGGAGAGCATTCTGGTGGGAGCTGTGGCCTGATTGGCTGCAGTTTGGTCTATACATAATGACCTGGATAGTCTCTAATGTGGAGGTTTCATATACTGTAGCTGGGGCTACTTTACTTCCTGGTTGGGTATACTGTTATTTGTTATGTACAAATGGTATATTTTACTGCTTTTTTATATACCGTGGGCTCCCACTCCGACGACGGGGAATGATTCAGGCATGTGAATCTATGAAAGACACCCCTAATACAGGAGAACACGCACTCATTATACTCCCGCCCCGGTCCGCCGCGTCCATTCTGGGCGTTTGATGCGGAGGGTGAGGAGGAGCCCAGCACTTCCGGGCTCAGGGCTGCAAGGTCAGCGCTCTAGTTGCCCCTACCTTTCCATAAATGTGTGTGGGTCAGCGACCGCGCAGCGGACGCGTGCAGCGGGCGCGCCGGAAGCGAGCCGAAGTCGAGCCAAAGTGAAGCCCGTCTGCGCCCAATCGAGGCCGACCGGGGCACGGGGCCACGACCCCTGGCTGTTCTGGGTCCTCCCACATACAATATGGAAGACAGGCATTATTAGATCTATGTCCGTCGACTAATGCACCCTGCTGGCACACTATGGAGGCGGCATCTCTTCGAAGCTGCTCCATGTGTCCTTTTAAAATTGCTAGAGAACCGACTAATGACCTAGACAAAGGTCGGGTACAAGGAGGACTGCTAAATTGTAGATCACTTAGCAAACATAGTAATCAGATCTGTGACCTACTTGAAGAAGAAGCACTGGATATACTCTTCTTAACAGAAACTTGACTAGGAGAACACTCCGACCCCGAAGTTATAGAAGCCATGCCATCTGGTTATTCTCTTTCCAGACTACATAGGAAGGAGGGGAGGGGCGGAGGGATTGCAATTGCGATCAAAGCTTCGCTGGAATGTTCTCTATCACCCCTGCAGATTGACCACTGTGAAGCTGGCCTATTCACAATTATAACTGGGCCTCAACATTCTATATCGGGTATTCTTGTCTATAGACCCCCAGGTAGGCTCTATGACTTCACTACCAGCCTAGTGGAAGCGGCTGCCCACTTAGCCATAAGGAAGAGCAGAATCATGGTACTAGGAGATATGAACGTCCATTTTGATGACCAACTAGATAAAGAAGCAAAGGACATTAGGCAAGAGCTACAGTCCCTACAACTGGACTTAAAAAACAGTTCCCCCACCCATAAACATGGTCACCAATTGGACCCTGTTTTCGGAAACTGGTGCGGAGTGAAAGTTCTAGCATCCTCACCGGTACCCTGGTCAGACTACTTTTTAATTTCTTTTCACATTTTGATATTAGAGCCTGAGATTAAAAAGCACAATAATAACCGTTACCAATGCCGTAAATGGAAAAACTTTTCACAAGATACCTTTAACAAAATACTCGAGCTAGGAGGACAGCCAGGGGGCACGGACTGCAAAAGCGTATACAGTAGGTTAGAGGAACGCATCTTAACTGCCCTAGACTCTAACGCCCCAATACGCACTACCAAGGGAGTTAATAGCAGAAAGAAATCCGCCCCATGGTTCACACCAGAGTTACAAGCCGCAAAATCTATCTGTAAAAAATTAGAACGGCAATGGCGCTTAGACTTCTGCCCTATAATCAAAACCCCTTACAAAAAAGCACAAAAGGAATATAACATCAAAATACGTACCACTAAGGCCATGCACTATAAATCCTGTATTGGAGAAGCAGAAAACTCCTCTAAGGAGCTCTTCAAAATTTTCAAGGAGATCTCAGTGATAGCCAATGATAACACTTCCCAAAACGACTCAGTGGAAACATGTAATAAAATAGCCAACTACTTTTCTGGAAAGTTAAATGACATCTATGCTACTTTCGCTGGAAATATAACATCTGGACATGACCTTGTAGAAAGGGAAGGAGCTAGCTCTGTGGAGGTATGTTTACAATGCTTCACGGTCCCCCCTCCAGAGATCCTTAATAGCATATGTAAAAGTATCAAATCTGGCTCCCCTCGTGACCCAGCTCCACCTAGGGTACTAGGAGAGAGCTTGACTGTACTGGAGCAGTTTTT
Organism: Lissotriton vulgaris; assembly: GCF_964263255.1. Taxonomy (NCBI): domain Eukaryota; kingdom Metazoa; phylum Chordata; class Amphibia; order Caudata; family Salamandridae; genus Lissotriton; species Lissotriton vulgaris. The sequence continues at coordinate 1,827,865,973 of NC_141691.1, forward strand.
CAGGCATGTGCTACAGGTCTCCTTTGCTTCTGCCAGACTCCCGGAAGTATGGAAGAAAGCAATTGTTCTCCCGATCAAAAAGAAGCCGAATGTGAGCCACAAAACTCTTGAAAACCTAAGACCGATCTCCTTGTTACCCTATTTGGCGAAGGTGGCGGAGAAAGTGGCTAACACTCAGTTAGTGGCCCATCTGGAAACGAACAATCTCCTTCACGCGTCTTAGTCTGGCTTTCGGCCTGGATACTCTACGGAGACTGCCCTTCTGAGAGAGACTGGGGGGAGCTGACAAGGAGCAGATGCTGGACACACCATGGCACTGATCATGCTGGACCTCAGTGCTGCGTTTGACACTGTAGCACATTCCATCTTGCTACAGTGCCTAAACAAAGCCGGGGTCACTGAGTCGGCGCTGGGCTGGCTGAAAGCATTTCTTACTGATCGCAGCTTTCAGGTACAGCAGGGATCTTTCTCCTCAGACAGCATAGCCTTAGAACAGGGGGTGCCTCAGGGCTCTGCCCTGAGCCCCACCTTGTTCAATCTATACATGGCGCCCTTAGCAGATGTGGTGCAATCGTACGGTGTAGAATTAGTCTCATACGCCGACGACACCCAACTGCTGATCTCTCTATCCCAAGCTGCTACCACTGCTGCTGCCAACTTCAAGGCCTGCATGCAGGACCTAGCAGGGCCGATGAATCACCACTGCTTGAAGCTCAATGGCTCCAAGACGGAGGTACTGGTGATAGGAGGGAATGACTCAAGCTGGACGGGGGAATGGTGGCCAAACTGTGTTGGCCCTCTGCCTACTCCCTGTAAAGAAGCTAAGAATCTGGGAATTTGGGTCGATCCCAAATTATCCTATGATGGCCATATTCACAGGTTAGTGGGAAAATGCTTCGGGTATTAAAAACTCTCAATCGCACCCTGGACCTATTTCCCTTAGAGGCTAGACGAACCATGACCCAAGGTTTAGTGACCTCCCGAATAGATTATGGCAACGTGCTATTCTTGGGAACCACCGAAAAAAACTTGAGGCGTCTGCAAGTACTTCAAAATACTGCAGCACGCTTGGTTCTGAGACTACCCAAAAGAGCAGCATCTAAACCCACTCTTGCTGCTCTACATTGGCTCCCTATAAAAAAAAGGATCCTATTCAAAGCACTCTTAATGTGCCATAGGATTATATGGCACAAAGCTCCTCAGTATCTTAAGGACCTAGCCCTCACTTATGAGCCATGTAGAGCACTGCGCTCTAAAGGGACAGGCCTACTCAAAATCCCCTGTGTTCATAAAGCCAAACTGGGAGGCCGCTCTTTCAGAGTGCTAGCTGCCAGCAAATGGAACTCACTCCCGGTGAACATTAGGTTAGCAGAAACAGAAACTAAGTTCAGAAAACTTTTAAAAACCTATCTCTACACCTTATAGACTCTGTCTATATGTCACGGCACTGTCTCTCTCTCCACAGCGCGGGGACACGCCGAGATGGCGTCACCATGCGCTCTACAAACTCCTTTACTATTATTATTATTATAGAGTAGAAATCAGTTAATGAATATTGCGTAATGGATGTCTATTGACCCAAATTTCACTGTTCAAACTGCGGAGGTCAACACATAGGCAAAGTTCGCCGTTGCTTTTAATTGACAAAACTACTGGAGAAACCCAGGGAGAGGACTCAGTTGGTTCAATAATTCCTCTAGTCACTAAGTCCAACAACATAGTTTTCAATTTGTCTCGGTATGCTAGAGGTACATTTCTAACTTTATGTCGAACTGGTGTCGCACTTTCCTTTAAATAATTTTATGTTTCAAATTTACAAATTCACCTAAGGTGTCAGAAAAAATGTCAGGAAACTTGCTTTTAATTTGGACAGTGAATTCATCATCAGAAGGAGGTACTAGATAAACTGGTGGAGAAGCATTGGGATCCAATTTAATCCCCAATTTGTATTGATGTGGCCAACTCAGAATAGAAGCTCCTTTGGAAGCAATATCAATTTTGCCTTTAATGTTCTTATGTTTAAATTTTATATCAGACCACATAAAACCCAACAGATCAATTTTCTGACCAGTATATCCACCCGGTCGAACATCTGATGGAAGTAAACTTGATGAATTCCAGTACCTGTTAAAGATATCACTACCAATTATACTGTACCAGGCACATGAATCTATGAGCATAGAAATTTCTATACCATTTATTAATATTTTGTCTTTGGGAAAACCTTTACATTTAGTGTCACCAACACATAATAACGTGTTGATTTCCTGAATTTCTTCAAGATTTTCATATTCTGAATCAGTTAGTAAATTTACTTTTTGTGGAGATCTACACATTTTACTAAAATGCCCTGTTTTTTTGCATTTTATAAACATTTTATTCCATGCTGGACAACCTCTGTAATTACCAACATGATCATTTCCACCACACCTATAACAAATCACCTGGTTTTTCTTGCTAGTAAATATGTTGTCCCTTGCAAAATACTCCTTTTTAGTTTGAGTGAAAGGAAACTTCTTTTGATTATGGACCTCCTTTACCAAAGCAACCTCTGGAATTATTACCTTATTCTTGACATCTTGGCCTCTGATCTCACTAACAAAGAGTTCAGATTGTTCAATACCTTTAGCTATATTTAATACAGCATTAAGAGAAGATTCAGTTCCCATCCATAAACGTTCTTGTATCTTTTTACTTTTGGTTTTCATCATTATTTGATCTCTTAATACCTGTTCAAAGTTAATCGTTTCAAAAGCACAAGAACCTGCTAAAGTTCGTAATGCGGCTACATAGTTTTCAATAGACTCATCGTCTTTCTGTGCTCTAGAGTAAAACTTAAATCTCTCCATTACTGTGTTGATTTTCCTTCCAAACCTAGTAGCTAATTGTTTTATTACGACCTCAAAAATGTTAAAATAACCTGCACCGTCAATGGGAGGTAAATTTTCTAACTCCTTAAGACCTGCACCACCTAAACAATTTTTTAAAAGTGCTAACTTTCTTTTGTGAGAACACCCATCTTCTTCCACTACATCCACATAGGCTTTTAGTGTTGGACATACTCATGTGGCCCTCATGTGCCATAAAAATTATTTTTTCTCGCAAATCACAAGGAGGAACAATCTTATCTCCTCTAGTTACAAAACCCTGATCAAACATGAGTTCCTCTTTTATTTTACTAAAAGACAAAACATCACCAGAGAGTTTTCTTTCTTCAGGCCACCCATGTTTCAAAAAATCCACCGCATTGGATAAGGAAACATCCTTACACATGGCATCTCTCCAAACAGTTTCAGAGATAACACTGGACGATGCATTACACTTTACATCATTAATATCGTCAATGGTTAAAACCACATCAATATCCCGAGAAATATTGTCAATTACTTCTGAAGAGACACAAGGCAATCTAGACATGCAATCTGCATGAACATTTAAACGACCAGGCACATATTCCACTATGCATTGAAATTCTTGTAGTTTGTTCGCTAAACGTGCCAAACGTGCTGTCAAAGTACGACCACCTCCAGCAGATAACATGTTTATCAAAGGTTTATGGTCAGTTCGCAAACTGAATTTTGTTCCCCAAAGAAACTGCCTAAAATGTTCGACCGCCCAAGTACAAGCTAAAAGTTCCTTCTCAATGGTGGAATAATTAAACTCTGCACCACGAAGAGTCCGAGATGCATAAGAAACTACATATTCCTCACCCATATTCTTTTGCATCAGCACAGAGCCAAGGCTGACATTACTTGCATCGACACACACAATGCATTCTCTACCCAAATCAAAAGGTCTCAAAAAAGGAGCATTGACAATCTCTTTTTTGAGTAATTCAAAAGCAATCTGTTGTTCATTGTTCCAAACAAATTTTGCATCTTTTTTTAACATCAACCTTAAAGGATGAACCTTAGAAGAGTAATCTCGTACAAATTTACTATAAAACTCTGTAAGGCCCAAAAATGACACCAATTGTTCTTTATTACTAGGTGCTGGTGCCTTAGTTATGCTTTGAATGTGATTATGTTTTGGTTTGATGCCTTGAGCAGAAATTTCATGTCCCAAGTATTCTACAGTGCTTTGTCTAAATTTACACTTGGAAAATTTGAAAGTCAAACCTTTTTCCTGACCAGACCGTAGCACTTTATCCAGGTTCTTGTCATGGTCTTCAAAATTTTTCCCATATATTAAAATATCATCTTGGAAAGCTATGGCGTTATCACAACCCTCCAAAACATCTTTCATGAGTCTTTGAAATACTAACGCCGCACTGGCTAAACCAAATGGCATGCGTCGGAATTGGAACATGCCCTCTGGCGTTATAAAAGTGGTGAGAAACTTAGAATCTTCATGGAGGAGGACCTGGTGATAAGAACTAGCCAAATCTAAGGTTGAAAAAACACAAGCACCAGAAAGAGTTTTTACTCTTGAGGAAAATTAAATTTTACATGGCCAATGTCTCCCATGCATTTTCCCTTTCCGGCCTGTGATAATGATGCCTTTGCATTTGCGTCCCATATTAAGGTGCCAGTCACCAAGTTTTCCATAAAAGAAACGTTAATTTTGCAATGAGGCCCATGTGGCCCATGTGTTTGCATTGTACACTTTTAATATATCACGAAGAACCCATTTTCGAACCCATTTTGTGGCTCAGCCTGAGCCAGTCTCCGAATTAGGGTTTTCATGCCTCCAGACACTCTGAGGGCTGCAGCTATGTATCCCTGACCTCTCGCATACTTCTGGCTAAGCCAAGAGGGGCCCAGCCCGGGGTGCCAAGACAGTATTTTGCATAACAGTTATCTGCTTGCTCTACAGAATCACATTCCTGCCTGGTGAAGAAGGTAAACAGAACCCGTCTGTAGAGATAGGGCCTAGCCTTTCTGTCTCCGTTTAAGTGATTTGCAGTGCTCGCATCCATAGAAAGCCCAAGGCCCCCACGCAATGAACGAAGAAATATATGCCCACACTGGCTCTTGGTGATGAGCGACCTTTGCTTCAGGTAATACATCCCCGGACATAAGATATCAGATAATACCAGACGTGCTGGTCGTCCTGACACTGAAGGCCTCCCTACTAGACCGAAAGTCAGCTCCCCCCAGTCCCCCAGTTACACGTCAGTTGCACGTCATGATCAAGTGCGCACACAAGTAGGGCAAAGTTCCAGCTGGCCATGCAACCCCCCTTCACGTATCCACCCACCTGTGACTCACCTATGACTCCTAAAGTGAACGCCTACATGTACGCCCTCATGCACGCCCACATGTTTCTTATCTCTCTTTCTCTTGCTCTGCCTAGAGCGCTCCTCCCTATGATACGAGATTGAATGTATAAATATTGTACTCTGTGAATAAAGTTTAGAAGACCCTTCCTGAACCTTAGTGGTGATGGAACCGATTCTCCCCTAACTCGAGTTATTGAAATAAAGCCCTTTTGAATCGGACACCACGGACTCTGCCTCTCATTTAATGCATGACCCATTGTTTAACTATAGAAATTATGACAGGGTAATACTTTATCTACCACATAAATCTGGTGCCCGAATAGGGACAAATCCCCTTCCCCACGCGCCGGAGATGTAGGTCCAGCCCTTGCCCCCTTCTACAGCCGTGACGGACTTCAAAGTGTACACGCCAGCGAACTTCCCGCTTACTCCCTCAGGCCCGCGGAGGGGGACAGACTGCGACCAGGCATCCACACGAGGCGGTGAGGATCGCGGATCATCCCAACCAGAGCCCAAGCCGTGAGAGAGAAAGGTCCGAGGTTTCCAGAGGTCCACCTGTCCGCGCATGCGCAGTATCAAGTATCCGAGGCCTTCAAGTTCTGCTTCCCGGTGAGTACCACTATGGGGAACGCATAAAGACCGGTTCGTTCACACAAACACGGTAAAGACGGGTTCACGGTAAACGTGAACTGGGTAAAGACGTGTTTCACTTTTGTGGACACGGTAAAGAAGTGTCTCGTTTACGAGACCGGTATGGTTGTACTGTATTCCAGTGCATAAAGTTAACTGTTTTCAAGTACATGTTTTTCAAGTCTATGTATCAGTTAAAATGTATCTGTTTTAGTGTTTTAGTGTTGTAGTGTGAATGATTGTTTCAGTCAGACTATTTTGTTGTGTATTGTGTTTTCGTTAAGTTGGTTGGTAAAGTTGAAACCGACTTTTCAACATGCCACTGTTTTCAAAGTTACGTCAGATAGGGACCAGAAAAGGGATACTAGAAGAGCCAGTTAACATCCCGCCTGGAGACACACCTGGTCATTATATGTATAATAAGCATGGGCTAGATGCCGTATTGTATTTAGACTTATGGGTAGATTACACGAAGGATTTAGAGGAAAAGTACAGATGGCCTGCCTCGGGAACGTGGGATTCTGAATGCATTATGAGAGTAGAGGAAGCGCTATGGAAAAAGAAATCAAGACCCTCTCAGAAAGATGCCATTGAGTTATGGCGCAAAGAAGCACATAGGAGATCAGAGAAAGAATTCCACCAAGCAGAGAGAAGTAAACAAGCAGCGGAAAAAGCCAAAGAAAAAGAACTGCGGGAGGAGGGGGAACGGTTCAAAGCAGAGCAGGCTGATAGAGAAAGAAATGCCGTCGTTACTGGTATTTATCCCGTCCTCTCAGAAGAACTAGCTAGAGTGACCCCCTCAGAAACACCCCGTAGATCACGTACGCCACCACCTGTACCCTATAGAGTACGTAGAATGAAGCCAACAGCATCCAAGGCTTTTATTTCCTCCTATCTAGAAGAGTCCCCACCGGATTACGCAAATACACACGCAAACGCAAACGCAAACGCAGATTTCCCTCCGCCCCCACCAGCGGATCAGCTCCAGCAGCTCGTGAAAGACGACGTAGGGCCCGGGGCAGTAGGAGGAGGGGGGCCAACACCTACTGTAGATGTAGCAATCCCTCACTGTATATACGATCCAGAACCAGGAAAGGGCTCAATGCTCGTGATTTCACTAAGACTAAGACAGGCCGTTGCATATTTGGACACACTACCAGACATGAAAGAGCACCTAGATAAAATATACTGTTTCATTAGGACGTGGGAGGGACCTGAGTGTATAGCACAGGCCATCGAAAAGAGAAAGGTGGGGGTTAAGAACAACATCCTCCGCTTTATTGTTAACTGCCTGATCAGAGAAAAAGACGAAGGAAACGGGGATGTAAATCCTGGTTTGATAGAATGGAGTGATCACATAGATGCCGGTAGGCATGATAGAATGGGACAGACAGATAGCATGATACGGAAAGTACGAAAGGAAATATTAGCAACACAAAAAATAGAGACTGACGAGAAGGGTGAGTCATCAACGGAAGAGGTAGACAGGGAGAGAGACAAAATGAATTATGTAGGTAATGCACGACGGTTTGACAGGCCCAAGTGCCTCGACTACCGTAAACAGGGGCCGGCTATAAAAGAAAGATATTCCCTTGAAAATCTATTCCAAGCTACTGAAAAAGCACTGGACTGACGGATAAGGAACGAGCGATCTCACACCCCACACGAAATGGAGTTGGCCCGGTCAGCCACCCAGTGGGTGTCCAATTCTAATATATATAGCAATGATATAGTGGCTCAAACTTTCTTGAGCCTTCCGCCGAACGAACAGCGTTTGGCCGGTATTTACATGGTCCAACATTTGATAACGTTGTATGAGAGTCAATATTCCGATCCTGGTCACTTGTATAAATTACTGGACGACATAATTCTAGAAAGATGGACAGGCCTGTAAAAGGGTTCAAAGACAACCAGTGACCAAAGACCCTTTAGTGTTGCCCGGCGATGTCGCCTCAATGACCCACCAATATTAATCAAATGAAGAAGCAGGCGCTGGAGACTGAAAGGCAGGAAACGAGGATTTAATCTCTCCGGAGGAGAACACATCAATTCGGACAGCAAGTATCGTCACGAGGTGCTCTAACCACATCTCTGAGGCCTGGCCTCTTATACACAGGTTTATGATCTTTATTGCACGTAACACATTCTTGCAACACTTTGATATGTGAAAGAACATCCTCGGAATCTCCCCTTCAGGCCCGTTCCCACATACATTTACAGTTGAATTCCCCACCCCGGTCACAACAGGTGATGATTATCGCGCAGCTGGACATTCCGCCGATTCACGGAATGCGTGGAGTTTGATCGGATCTCATAGAGGGGGGCTTTTGATCGGCTCGAGGGTCCTTTGATGGGGAGGGGAGGTTTCCTACTGTACGGGGTAATAAACAGTATCCGCAGGGCCAGGTGGTGGCTTGGGAACAAGGAAGACAGACGGGCACACAGGAAAGAGGGGGTTTGCATCAAAGGGCCTGAGACCATGAAAGGAATGAAGGGAGGTGTCGCGCTGGGAACAGGATGGGGTTCTGAGGCCGATCTGCGCTGAAGAGGGGTTTATGACCCAAGGCATGTGAGAGCGAGGGGGTTGTCAGCGTGCGGGGGATGCCTGCGAGGTTAGGAGAGAGAGAGAGACGCGCTGGCTATCAGCGAGGGGCAGAAAGGTCATGGTGCTTAAAATGGCTGCCTCCTACGCGCACGAATGAGCTTGAAAGGGGCAAGATGGTGCCGATAATGTTGACGTTTGCAGTCTAATCTTTAACAGTCCTCCCTTTTCAACATATCTTAGCCAACTTGCTTACTCAATGTCAATCTTCATCAAATTCCTAACCTCGCATCATATAATGCTCTCATACGTTCGTTTCCAAAGTCCACAGTCTTAGGGCAAATACAATTTACGCATAATGTACACAGAGGTGGCAGACATTGAATTCCTAAGCATAAACCGCATATTACAACTACAGGAATCAGGATAATGGTGAATAGTCTCCAGCCCCAGTTCTTAACGGTGTTCCAGAACCAACCACCAAGCGACCATTCTTCTTGTTCTTGGTGGACTTCTGAAGAGAGTCTATGAAGATGTTCGATGGCTTTGTACACTGAGGGTGAGTTGTCCGGTATGTACGTACAGCAGCTGGACCCAATAATGCGGCATGCTCCACCACGATCCGCAAGAACCACATCTAGGACAAGGCGGTTCTGGAGGGCCACCAAGCGGACCGCTTGAAGTTCGGCGGTGTTGTTAGCAAGGATACCAGCCGTGATGTTCATTGTTGTCTCAACTGCTTGAGTCAGATGTCGGATGGCACGGCTGTTTGCCATCGGGCCCCAAAGGGGGACAAGTCCCTTCATAGCATCGAGGAACTGTGCTCCTGTTGAGTCGGCTTGTTCAATGTCCTTGGCTCGTTTTTGTCTGTGATGATTTGCTGGTGCCACATAAGTCGGAGGAAGGATGAAGGAAATGAAACAAGTGCCCCCCCAGCCTTTGAGGAGCCAGGTGTAAGCCTTCGTGCCGCAGACGAAATACATGTTTGGGGATGCCACAAAGGAAGGTGGGTCGGTGGAGTCCAGAGTTCTGGAAAACCGGCAAGCACTGTGGCCTACCAGCTGAGTCCCAAGCCCTTCCATGCACATGTAGCCGGTGACGTTGATGACTGACAGGGCCACAGTCAGAGTGGCAGCCGTTCGTTTTCGCAGGTAGGAGAAGGTGGTTCTGGTTGGATTATTGAACACTTGCATTTCAATTTGCTCTTTAGCAGGAATGTCCAAGTGGAATGTGTTGTTGGTGGTCTGCGGGCAGAAGTGTGTCTTTGTTCTGTTCCGCCAGACCCCGTGGTAAAAATGCGTTACGGTTTTGCTGGAGGTGGCATTGTCCTTAAAGCTTTCTTGCAGAAGGATCAGCCAAGCAAGACAGGAGCCGTGAACTGAGAAAGGTGAAGGGATGAATGGTATCGAGTGTCCAGTGGCGTGGGGTAGCAACCCACAGATCCAACAGTTGGTGGCATTGGTGGCAAGGTTGTGCTGGTGAAGTAGTTGTACGAAAGAGTTATTCCAAAATTCCTTTTGCCTCTCTCTGAGTTGGGGAGAGAGCGAAATCAAATAATGTTCCTTCATGGTGGTAGGCTGAGCAGTAGTCAGGAATGTTTTGTGAGCAGGTGTGTTTTCTTCCACAATCCAGAGTGTGGTCATGAGGAGAAAGCAGAAAAGGATTGTGATGAAGAGTGCAATTGTCTTTGAGCTGAGGAGTCTGTCTGCTCTTGGGTTTCTGTAGTGGGTATTTCCTGTTGCTTCCATCATCTTCTTATTTGGCGCTTCCATCATCTTCTTATCTGGCGCTTCCATCATCTTCAAGGTGCTCGGTGGTGGGCAGAACCACAGACTTCGTTTAGCTTCTCTCCCGGTAACCCTTGGGTGTGTTTAGGTCACCGTTCTGAGATTCAACTTAGTCCGTGGTCTGCTTAGCCGGAGCTCCCTCCCTTCGGCGCAGGAAATACCCTTCTCTGGATGGTACAGTGGGATCAGAGAATTTTGAAAGTTCAAGTGCTTCGGTATCAGGATAGCAGGTCAGTGACGGTCGGTCCTTGTTCAGGAGTTCTTCTTGGTTGTCGATGTTTTCTGTCGTGGCCAGGGTCGAGGAGATCTTCTTACAGTGGTGCGCATGCACCCAGTTGTGTTTTCCCTCCACTCGAAGTGCTGTTCGGGTGGTGATGAGGACTTGCCAGGGGCCCGTCCACCTGGGTTCCAGACTCTTGGCACGCTGGAAGTTCCGGATCAGGACGAACTCCCCAGGTTGGATAGTGTGTCCGGGACCCCTGGAAGTGTCAGGGATGGCATGCAGCACCTGTTGATGGATAACAGACAGTGTTTTAGTCAACTGGCATAAGTAATCAGACATTAGGACGTCCGTCATGAATGGAAGTTGGTTTCGGTGCAGACCAGACATTCATAGGCCGGCCGAATACAACCTCATATGGTGTCAAGTGGTGTTTGGTAGGGGTGGAACGCATTGAGAGCAATGCCAGTGGGAGTGCGTCTGGCCATTTTAGTCCTGTGGTAGCCACTATTTTGGCCAATTTTAGTTTCAGTGTGGCATTATGTCGTTCAACTAGTCCAGCAGATTGGGGGTGGAAGACTGCGTGGAACTTTTGTTTTACACCCAACCCCTTCAAAATGAGTTGGATAACTTCGGCTACGAAGTGGGGGCCATTGTCGCTCCACAAAATTCGACAAAGGCCGTAACGGGGGAAAAACTCTTTTAACAGAACTTTTGCTGTGGCCATAGCAGTGTTGTCACGGGTTGGGTATGATTCCACCCATTTGCTAAATGCGCATACCACAACAAGTACATATTTCAGGCCTTGACATCTGTCTAGTTGGATGTAGTCCATCTGCAGGACTTCAAACGGGTGATTTGGGACCCCAAACCCTCCCCGGGGTACTACAGTTCCTTTCCCGGGGTTGTGTTGCAGGCATATCAAGCATTGCTGGACCAGACGTTTGGCGGAGTCTGTGATTTTATCGTTGTGCCAAACCCTGGAGACGAGTTCAATCATGGGGGCTGATCCTATGTGGGCAGGGGAGTGTGCCATAGTCAGTATGGGAATCAGGTACGAGTCAGGTAGCAACCATTTGTTTGTGTCTTTTGTCCGCCAGCAGCCTTCGTCATCCTTTAATCCCACCCGTGTCCATTCAGTGAGTTCGTGTTGTGTGCTAGCCATTTGAATGTCTCTAATAGTGTCCCTAGCATCAGTCCATTTTTCTGCTTGTGACCTGGTCACGTACATATGTGTTGTCGTCCTACTTTCAGCTGTCGTTCGGGCAGTGATGTCAGCTAGTGCATTTCCCTGTCCTATAATGTCTGTCACCTTTTTGTGTGCCTGGCATTTGATGACTGCAAGCCTTTTGGGGAGAAGGACGGCTTCGATCAAGGCGGAGACTAGATTCCCGTGCAAAATGGGGGTGCCGTGTGAGGTCAAGAATCCCCTCTCCCTCCAAAGGAGCCCAAAGTGGTGAACCACCCCGAAGGCATACTGGCTGTCGGTGTAAATGTTCGTTGTGGTTCCTGCTGCTAGAATGCAGGCTCGTGTTAGGGCAATCAGTTCCGCTGCCTGGGCAGATCGTTGCGTGATGCGGGCTGTCTCGACTACAGTTCGAGCCGTGGTGACTGCATAGGCAGCTGAAGTGGTGCCATCGGGGAGTTTGATGCAGGAACCGTCCACCCACAGCTCTCCGTCAGGGTCAGGAAAAGCCGTGTCTCTGAGGTCAACCCTACTTCTAGTCTGTTCGTCCGTAAGGGTCACGCAGTCATGCACAGGGTGCACATTGGGATCGTTTTCTGGTAAGGGTAGCAGAGTTGCCGGGTTCAGTGTGGTGCATCTCTTCAGAGTGATGTGGGGTGCGAGCAGAGTCAGTTCGTATCCAGTCAGTCGGGCACTCGTCAGGTGTTGCGTCTTGGTTTGGTTTAGGAGGGTGTCAACTGCATGGGGTACCAGTACTGTGAGGGAATTCGAGAGCACGATCCCCTCACTCTGTCGGATAGAGATCGCAGCAGCAGCTACAGCTCGAAGGCAGGCAGGCAAGGCTCTGGCTACAGGGTCAAGAGTGGCAGAGAAGTAAGCGCACGGTCGTTGCTTTGGGCCGATGGACTGGGTCAGGACAGATAAAGCGCACCCCTCCCTTTCGTGAGTGTAAAGGGAGAAGGGCTTCGTGTAATCAGGGGTACCTAGCACAGGGGCCGAACAAAGGGCATCTCGTAGTTGCGTGAAGGAGGTCTGACACTCAGGGGTCCAGGGGAGTGGGAAAGGGACGTCTTTAGCTAGCAGTGAAAGTAGGGGTTTTACTATGAGGATAAAGTTGGGTAACCACTGTCGGCAGAAGGAGGTGAGGCCTAGTAGGGAGCGAACCTGTTTCTGAGTCTTAGGGATAGGAGTTTCGAGAATGGTTTGGATCCGGTCAGGAGTGAGTTTCCTTCCGTCTTTGGACAAAAGGTGGCCTAGGTATATGACCTGGGGTTGGCAGAATTGCAACTTCTTCTTGGAGACCTTGTGGCCATTTTCTGCAAGGAAGTGCAGGAGTTGAATGGTGGCTGTGACAGCTAATGGAGGGGTGTCGGCTGCCAAAAGGATGTCATCGACATATTGCACTAACACCACTCCATCGGGTAACTGGACTTGATCCAGTTGTCTCTTGAGGGCCTGGCTGTAGATGCTAGGGCTTTCTGTGTAGCCCTGGGGTGCTCGGCAGAACCTATATGAGCGGGCTTTGAGGATGAAACCGAAGAGATATCGGCTGTCTGGGTGGATGGGGATGGAAAAGAATGCGTTTTTAAGGTCAATGACAGTGAAGGTGGTGGCAGTAGAGGGAATCAAAGTCAGGATGGTGGTGATGTCTGAGACCACGGGGTACTGGGGTACCACCACTTTGTTGATCTCTCGAAGGTCGATGATAAAGCGGTATGCTTTCTCATCCCCTTCTCCCTGCTTCTTGATGATGGGCAAGATTGGGCTGTTGCAAACGTTGCTAACCACTTCCTCTACCACCCCTGCGTCTATTAGTGACTGAATAATCTTTACCAATGCCTTCTCGCTCTCGGGCGATATCCGATATTGTGGAAGTTTTGGGAGTGTTGCATCTGGTCGGACAGTAATGTGTACTGGGTCAATCATCATGCGCCCTACGTCCGAATCCGTTTTGGCCCACAGATACGGAGGCAGAGTGTCAAGCAGGGATGTGTCAATGTCAGTGATGGAAAACATGCGTCGGGGAGGGCAATGTCTAAGCAGAACGGGGTTGTCGTAAAGAAAAACTCGAACTCCGTCTTGAGAACATCTAATTGTTGCTCGGAAGTGTTTCAATAAGTCAAGTCCCATAATTGCGTCAGGGCTATTGGAGGAAAGCAGAAACGTGGTGTCAGTGGTGTTGTTTTCTAAGTCGAAGAGGATCGGGGCGGACAAAGGGTTAGTGGAGGGCGTTCCATCGAAACCTGTCGACGTTATTAGTGAGCCAGACAAGGGTGCCCTTGGAATCAGTCGTTTAGATAACGCACTACGTGTTGCGCCAGTGTCTACCAGAAATGGAGACTTTGTACCCAAGACCTTAGCAGTGACGTAAGGGCCTTGCTGGTCAACATGGAGCTCGACTGGATCCCTCCCTTGCCCTAGGCAGTCCTATGCAAAGTCGTGAACGTCATCGTAGTCAGATTGCTGGCATTGGTTCTGTCTGGGTCGGTCAAATGTGTTTGGCCTGCCTGATCTATCGTTAGTTGCGTCATTTGGGGGCCCTCGCTGCTGTCCCCTATTTCTCGGCCATTTGCTATGTCCCTAGGATCTTTATTTCTGATGATTTCCAAAAGAACTGGGCACTGGGATTTCCAATGGCCCGTTCCTTTACAGAAAGCACACTGGTCCTCTCTAATGTCTGTACGTCCAACGTGGGGAGTCAAAGTGCGGTCCCTGGGAGGTGCAGTTTTAGGGACGTTCGTCTGATAGTTTCCCCGGTATTGGTCTCGTCCTATAGTCACCCCTTGCAGTTGAGCAATCATCACCCTCTCTTTTAAGTCCTTCTTCTTTCTCTCTGTTGCTCTATCGTTTTCATTTTTCTGATGTTCATAATATTGGGCCATCTGGAGGATAGCCGTAGGTTTGGAGGCTGCCCAACTACTCTCGCTGGCCTGCAGTTTCTGGGAGACCTCTGGTGACAGACCCTTAACGTAATTCTGGACAAAAAGATGGTGTCCGGTTGCAGTGGTCAAGTCCTGGCCGCTGTAATCGGAGAACACCGTTTCAAACCGGGAGAAGTAGTCCGATACATCCTCCTGAGGTTTCTGGCGACAGGCCGTTACTATCGACCAGTCCACTTTCTTTTCTGGGATCAGGGTTTTTAATTTCTGTACGATTTTATCCGGGAGGTCTAAAATGGCTTTCAAAGGCTTTTGTCCGGGTTCTCGTTGTTTATCTATGCCATCGAGTTGTGACCAGTTATGTCCAAACAGCTCAAGGTGGTCGACTTTCCGGATTTGCTTCCACACATCAGCTGGTTGACATAACCCGAAAAACAAGTCGATGTCAGCCAGGGTCATAATCGTTGATCCTAGGGCTGTACCCAACTCAGTATAGAAGGCAGTGGGGTTTTTACGTAGGTTAAGCAGAGATTTCCGGAATGTCAGAATCTCTTGCCGGTCCCATGGTTGGTAGACCCAATTGTACACTACCCTTCCTTTTGCATCTTTGTTGTTTGCGTCATCGTGAGTCCCTTCACCTCGTGGAGGAACCCAGTAAGGGGCAGCCTCTCGTATCGGCATCATGGCGTTAGATTGTTCAGTTTGTGGTTTGGTCACTACAGATGCCGTGGGTTCGATTGTCGGTTTCCGTTCAGTGAGGTGGCGGAAAACCTCAAGCGTACGCATAAGGAGGTCCGTCACATCACTCTCATTCTCATCCCCGATATCGACCTTCCGGTACAGAGTCGTTAGGCTCTCGGGACCTTTGTCTCGATATCGGTCCTCGTATGCGTTCAAGACGTGGTAACACAGTTGTACAGTAAAGTGTCGTCTGTGACTCCCTGTATAAGAGTTAAACACATCCGTGATGGACTCCTCATCTTCCCCCTTCTCTACCAGTATCCTTGCTATCTTGTCGACCCCTGCTCGTTCATTTTTGCTTAGTCTGTGTGTTCTTGCAGAACCAACCCTTCGGGCCTCGGGGTCACCTAACGTTGTCGTTTGCGCGGTATCTAATGCAAGGGGTTCGGCCGGCACAGAGGCCATGGGGGCCGAAGCTGTGGCGCTACTCTCGCTTGTACCTGGGGGTGGTGGGTGTTGT
Organism: Lissotriton vulgaris; assembly: GCF_964263255.1. NCBI lineage: Eukaryota > Metazoa > Chordata > Amphibia > Caudata > Salamandridae > Lissotriton > Lissotriton vulgaris. The sequence goes on from NC_141691.1 coordinate 1,827,881,639, forward strand.
GCTAAGGGTTGGGAAGGGGCATATGGAGGGGGCATGTAGATGATCGGAGGACCTAGCAGCAGATCATCGTTGGCTCGTTGTTTCAAGGGTAATTCAGGGTAGAGCGTGGAGGACGTTCTAACCGGACACTGGCTGGACCTTTCTATTTCTAGTTTCTGTTTGGCTTCCTCCCTTTCTTTTATCTCTTTTTCTAGTTTCTGAGCCGCTAGGTGGGCTGCTTTTCGCAGCTCTTTTCCCAACCTACTCTCAGTTCTCTTCTTTCGTTGTTCAGTTTCTTTGCGCCACATGCCGAAACTATCAAGCATAGTGGGCGTTGTCTTGTTTTTACCAAGGGCTGTTTCTAGCGTGTTTATTTTATCATCATCGAAGGATCCTATCAGTGGCCACTGACTTTCTCGATCCTTTTTCGTATATTTATGCCACAGCTTGCTATAGGCTATGGCGATCAATCCATGCTTCATAAACATGTCCTTATTAGGGGTGCCTTCCAGCGGAGCCGGATGGTTCATCTCTAATAAGCGGTCCGGGCTAAACAGGCTACTAACCAGTGGGGAGAAGACAGGCATGACGGATCGCAATGGGGATAATAGTCAGCACTACCTATCTTATCACTGCGTGCAAAGACTAGACAGAATATTTCTATTCTACGTTGTTTGCAGGCAGTGAATACCTCAAGAACCAATAGCGGGCAATCAGTGTTTGGTCAATAAATAAAAAATAAAAAATGGTCAATGGGGAGAATAAGTAGGCCCGCAAAGGTCCGCGTCACCTACCCTTTCACTATCTGCAAAGAGGGGACCTATTCTTTCCTGTTTGCAGACAGAGAATCTCCAGAAAACAATCCGTAACAGTTAATCAATGGGGAGGGGCAATTGATCAGTGGGGGAGAAAGATAGGTCCAACGGACGCGTACCTATCCTTCACTGTTTGTAAAGGGAGAGCCTGTTGTTTCTCCGTTTGCAGACAGCGAACCTTCAAATAAATTAACAACAAGTAATACTAGTATTTTTCATCAATTATCAATCATTTCGCAATTTGTCGTGTTTACACGACCTTACCCGGACCGCATGGACAGTTTCTTGTCTTCCGAATCCAGCGCCCGATCGTCCTCTTCTCTTCGTACTCCTCGTGGCACTCCTGATGGTTCCCAGTCAGGACCGTAGATCACTCACGAGAGGTCCGTTCGGAACCAGTGAAGTTCGGATGATCGGCTGTCAGACGAGGGTCTATCGGACAGGGTACCTTCCGATCGTTGCAGTCGTTCACTCTGTCGTCAGGACCTCTCCCACTGGATCCACGAGTCGCTGATGGGCCCCACGCTTGGGACGCCAATTGTAAAAGGGTTCAAAGACAACCAGTGACCAAAGACCCTTTAGTGTTGCCCGGCGATGTCGCCTCAATGACCCACCAGTATTAATCAAATGAAGAAGCAGGCGCTGGAGACTGAAAGGCAGGAAACGAGGATTTAATCTCTCCGGAGGAGAACACATCAATTCGGACAGCAAGTATCGTCACGAGGTGCTCTAACCACATCTCTGAGGCCTGGCCTCTTATACACAGGTTTATGATCTTTATTGCACGTAACACATTCTTGCAACACTTTGATATGTGAAAGAACATCCTCGGAATCTCCCCTTCAGGCCCGTTCCCACATACATTTACAGTTGAATTCCCCACCCCGGTCACAACAGGTGATGATTATCGCGCAGCTGGACATTCCGCCGATTCACGGAATGCGTGGAGTTTGATCGGATCTCATAGAGGGGGGCTTTTGATCGGCTTGAGGGTCCTTTGATGGGGAGGGGAGGTTTCCTACTGTACGGGGTAATAAACAGTATCCGCAGGGCCAGGTGGTGGCTTGGGAACAAGGAAGACAGACGGGCACACAGGAAAGAGGGGGTTTGCATCAAAGGGCCTGAGACCATGAAAGGAATGAAGGGAGGTGTCGCGCTGGGAACAGGATGGGGTTCTGAGGCCGATCTGCGCTGAAGAGGGGTTTATGACCCAAGGCATGTGAGAGCGAGGGGGTTGTCAGCGTGCGGGGGATGCCTGCGAGGTTAGGAGAGAGAGAGAGACGCGCTGGCTATCAGCGAGGGGCAGAAAGGTCATGGTGCTTAAAATGGCTGCCGCCTACGCGCACGAATGAGCTTGAAAGGGGCAAGATGGCGCCGATAATGTTGACGTTTGCAGTCTAATCTTTAACAGGCCTAGGTACTGACTTAATTAACGTCATCCTGGATCAACTACATAAGTACTTGAATTCTCTGAACACATGCATGCTTCCCGCCCCACACCATGACAGAAAGCACCTATACGTAGACAGACAGAACCCCCTACGAGAGGTACATCCAGTCAAAGATGCAAACAATGTGTTACAACGGGTGTATGTTTACACCCCCTTGACGAAATTAGAAATACTGGAAATGAAAAAGATGTTGCCGTCCCATGATAAAGACCCGGGGGGGTTTCACAGAGAATTAAAAGACATTCTCCGCATCGGAGATTATACGTATGCTGACATTCTGAAACTATTGAAAGTACTATTGCCAGCAGGTATTTATGAAAAGCTTAAGGAAAAAGACTGGGAGGTGGGAGAGAAAAAGTTAAGTTGGACAGAATTGGAAACAGAGGATAAAGCCAGGCTCCCGGGGGTTGGTCTTGGTGACAAAGCTAAAGAACTACCTGAACTCCTAATACAGGTATTGCCGAGATTATTGATTACTAAAAAGGAAGATTGGGATGCTATTTCAGCCTGTAAACAAAAACCAGATGAGGACACAAGCGATTTCTATTCTAGATTCGAGAAATGCTTTGCTATTAATAGTGGCCTTAAGCCCGGTAGCGAATCGTATCCACATCTTTTCGTGAGCAAATTAGTAGAGAATTCCCTACCCCAGATCAAGAATAGAGTATTGAAGGTTGAGAGTACTTGGCAAGCAAACAGCCCTTCGCAAATGTTACAGATGCTACAATATCACCAGAACAGGATTAGAGAAGAACAGGATCAGGAAAAGAGACGCTTGAAAGAGACAAAAATGAAGGTGCTGGTTGCCCAAACGGTACCGGCAAACACGAATAGAAATGGTACGATACCTGTCAAGGGGAACTGTAATTATTGCAAACAGCCAGGTCACTATGTAAAGGAATGTGCTGTCCTGAAACACAATATAGCTACAGGCAGAACAAAAGAACGACCACACCCTCCTAGGCAAAATAACACTAGCACCCAACAGAGCACGCAACAGACAGTAGCGACTTTTCCACCCCCACCACCGCCTGTTCATGCCACACCACAAATGTAGCAGTACACGCAGTCAGACTATCCAGAATACCAAGCGTTCTCATGAAACAGCCTTGAGAGGGAAAATGGCTTGCCCCTTATTGAGGTTCCTGTAGATCAAGAGGGTCCCTATGTACATAGTCGTGTATTGGGACAAGACAGAAAGTTTCTGATTGACACAGGGGCGAGCAGAACTACCATCAGCCATGACGAGGTTCCAGAGACACCCCTCTCGGGCTCACAGAATGTTTCCCTGGGATTTTCAGGAAAGCCTATTGTTAATGAAGTATCGAAACCAGTCTCCCTCGGGGTTGGTCCACTGTCACGTACCACAGACCTGCTACTGACTAAATCATGTCCAGAAAACTTACTTGGTATAAAGACTTTAACACCTTGACTGCTACAGTAATTCCCCCTCTGTGCTGCAGATCCTTGAATCCCATTATTCATGACGAGCTCAGCTCGTCATGAGCACACAAGCAGTGTACTGCATGACGAGCTGAGCTCGTCATGAGCATGGAAGGGGTTAAAAGAACTAGGAGCAGTTATTTGTTGTTCTCCGGAAGGAGTGCGACTGTTCTTACGTGATTTTAAGGGACATTATATGTTGACAGATTTTGACCCCAGACTCCAGAAAGTACCACAGCACCTATGGGCACAAGGTCCGTCTGACGTAGGTTACATTAACATAACACCACACCATGTCACTCTCAAAGCAGGAGTAGTACTACCACGTATACGACAATACAAGTTACCACCTGATGCCGAAGTGGCCTTATTGAAAATTATTGACGAACTTATTGCACATGGGGTGGTGGTGGAGACTGACTCGAATGTATGTAACTCACCTGTCATTCCTATCCTTAAACGATCAGACCCTAATGCACCACCAGTTTACAGACTAGTTGTTGACCTTTGAGAATTGAACAAATGTGTAGTCCCACAGTACCCAGTGGTCCCAGACATTTCTTCATTACTGACTGCTGTTGATTCTGAGGCAACATTCTTTACAGTAATTGACTTGAAGAATGCATTCTTCAGCGTTCCAATTCATCCTGACAGCCAGTACCTTTTCGGATTCAGTTTAAAAGGACCCAGTTTTAAATTCACGAGAGCACCACAAGGTTTTACAGAAAGTCCTAGCATTTACAGTCAAGCGTTAAAAAGACAGCTGGACAGTATTAATATGCCTACCGACACAGCACTGATTCAGTATGTTGACGACATCCTTATCACAGCACGATCAGAAACAGACTGTGAAAATGCATCACTGACGGTTTTACACTTTCTGGCAGACAAGGGGCACAAAGTGTCCCCTTCGAAGTTGCAATTCTGTGCACAGCAAGTGGTATACCTTGGACACTTGCTGTCCAAGAGGGGTAGACATCTGACACAAGAACGTATTCAGTTAATTTCTAACCTTTCACAGCCCAAGACACAAAAGGAAGTGCGTGCCTTCATTGGCCTCACTTCATACTACAGGCAGTGGATTCCCCAGTATGCCTATCTAGCCAAACCACTCATACAGTTGACAACACAGGAGGCAGCGTCTTCGACTGTCCTCCCTTGGACACAGGAACATACCTTGGCATTTGAAGAATTAAAAAGAGCCTTATGTCAAGCGCCAGTTTTAGCGACTCCATGTTACAGCAAACCCTTTATGCTTTTCGTAACTGAACGAGATGGAACAGCATTATCTGTCCTCACACAAGATCAAGCAGGAAAACACAGGCCTTGTGCTTATTTTTCTAGTACACTGGACCCAGTGGCCCAGGCTCTGCCTGCGTGCCTGAAATCAGTTGCAGCGACAGCCCTAGCCATACGACAAAGTGAATCGATAGTGCTAGGACACCCTCTGACAGTACAGGTTCCACATGCAGTGGAAGTTCTCTTGAACAGGACACAGACACAACACTTGACCATAGCGAGACTGACAGGATATGAACTGACGTTATTCCAACCACACATAGAGATCAGCCAATGTAACATTCTTAACCCTGCTACACTTTTGCCCTCAAGTACAGTAGACACTGCACCACATGACTGTGTGGAAATAATGAATATAGTGACAAAACCAAGACAAGACCTGACAGATGTTGCCCTCCCAGACCCTGACCTAACACTCTATGTAGATGTATCATGCATGAGAACGAGCACAGGAGAGTTAGTGGCAGCATATGCCATGACCACTGCTACTGAAGTCATAGAGACACAAAGAATAGACACACTGTCAGCGCAAGCAGCAGAGCTCATCGCTCTGACACAAGCCTACATAAGAGCTAAGGACTTGAAAGTGAACATTTATACAGATTCACAGTATGCTTTTGGCGTAGTTCATGATTTCGGAGTTCTCTGGAGGGAGAGAGGTTTCTTGACCTCTCATGGGGCCAAAATTCAGCATGGCCCGCTTATTCAAGCCCTGTTGGAAGCAATACATTTACCTGCAGCCATAGCCATCCTGAAATGCAAAGCACACACCAAAGCTACAGACACCATTTCCCAGGGTAATGACCTGGCAGACCGAACTGCTAAACTTACAGCCCAGACACCAACAGACACGACAAAGACAGAGGTACCATTACTGACAAAAAGTATGACAGTCAGGGATCCTTCTCAAGATGTACTCGACATACAGACACATGCCACTTCAGATGAAATAAAGAAATGGACTGAACAAGGAGGGGTCCAGACTGACCAAGGTTGGATGACAAAGGGCAAAGCTACATGGTTTCTTCCTGATTCCATGGTACAAGTGATCATAAACACAGCACATAGTCCAGCACACTTGGGAGAGAAGGCAATGATAGACAGCTCACAGAATATCTGGTTTAACAAGCACCTACGTGCAGCAGCGAAACAAAAAGTAAGGACTTGTATGATCTGTTGTCAGTTCAATCCAGGTAAAGGCATCCCGGTGGAACAAGGCGGATTTCATCCTCCTGACCACCCTTTTGAGGTTCTCCAGATGGATTATATCCAAATGGACAGATGTAGAGATTACAAGTATGTCTTGGTAGTTGTATGTGCACTATCTAGATGGACAGAAGCATATCCAGTCCCAGATTATACTGCTGTGACAACCGCCAGGCAATTGGTGCGTGAATTCTTCCCTAGATACGGATTGCCCCGTGTCGTGTACTCAGACGATTGTCAGCCTTTTTCTTCTGAATTAATGAAACAAGTGTCACTTCTGTTAGGATATAATTGGAAGTTCCATTGTGTACGACACCCTGAAGCAGCAGGCCTTGTAGAAAGACACAATCAGACAATAAAGACGAAACTAGCAAAGATCTGTGCAGAAAAAGGCGTGGATTGGATGGTAGCCTTGCCGGTTGCCCTCTTTTACATGCGTATGGTAGCCCATTCCAGAACAGGCCTATCGCCATATGAAGTGGTTTTTGGTAGACCGCCGAACATGTGGGGTACGCCTATGCCTAAGAAAATAACTGATGTTGACAGTAACATGCTGACAGATTACCTGGCTTCCTTGATGTCTGCACTACTCTCTTGTCGTTCACAGGTTGCCGCCGCCTTCCCTGACAACACCCAGGTCAAGGAACACGCCATAGTCCCTGGCAACTTCGTTTTTGTGAGGAACTTTGATCGAACAAGCCCCCTTGAGCCGCGTTGGAAGACACCGAAATTAGTGTTACTGACCACGAGGACAGCCATCAAAGTCGAAGGGAGAAAAGGTTGGCTCCATGCCCATCATTGCAAAAAGTACTTTGGAGACTCTGGAACTTTGGTAAAGAATAAAGACATTACAGACTATGAGCCCCCTTTGCTAGAAAAGACTCCACAGCAAGAGTACAGGTCCAAATTAAGATCTAGAAAGTTAGACGACGTTTAATCATTTAAGTTCACTAGGTGGTGAATCGGTTAGACAAGATTTCTGACATGTATAAGATCCCGGACCACAATAGTAAAAAGAGCAAAATGAAAGAGAAATACTGCAAGATATTACGTAGTAGATGTATAGTAACTCTGATTTTTATGTCTCTTCTGTGCATCACTATAATATGTATCAGCTTAATACTACATGTTTTCTTTCCTCCTATTTCCTCACATATACACTCTTTCTTTAATGACACCGTAGAGCATACATTTAGTGATCTGCCACCCCATGAACTGTCCTATCGACTAGCCCTGGGCAACAATACTTTTATTCGGATGTTGCACCGTTCCCATCAGACCAGCAATGTGACAGATTGTTGGGTATGTGGCCGACTCCCACCTTATCAGAAAACGAAGGGAGTTCTGCCCCTCGTCCCTTTTCCATTCTCCCACAATGGTTCGTGCGGAGCATGGTTTGCCTTAATGTCATCAATAGACAGAAAGTTCACAGTTTACCAGGGTGACTGGATATGGGGAAACTTGAATAAAGTAATGAATGAGGTATGTTTTCCAGACGAAGACGGACTCCCCCAAAGGAAGGGGACCGATCTAGAAAATGAAGAGTATGAGCAAGGAAATGCTTCCCTCAGCTTTATAATGCTGAATGTTCAGCCCACGCAAAATGCAGGTCCACAGTCTATTTCAGTCCTACAAGTAAAAGGTGATTTGTGCGTTAGAAAGAAAGGATCAGTACATATGGGACACAGCGAGTGTAATACTGTAGTAGAGTTTACTGATAAAGGAAAGTCTTCTTTCAAAGCATCTCGCCATACCTATTTCATTTGCGGTCAGACAGCCTATGTACATCTGCCCTTAGACTGGGGTGGGACATGCTATATATCGTTCCTTCTGCCACCCGTCTTTCTGGCCCCATCCAATTATCATCGAGATTCACGACTAGAGCATGTTAGACACAGGAGAGAGACAGATGCCTCAGTGATTGATCAGACTGAGACAGCCTGGGAGCAATATACAGATTTCAATAGAGGATTCTTTTTCTTCATAGGTCCCGTCCAAAACAGTAAACTCATATGCAGGTTAACAAGAACTCTGGAAGCAGTTGTGAATGAGACTGCATCTGCCCTGGCGAACTAGACCCAGGAGCAGTCTGCTATGCGATTAGTTGTTCTTCAGAACCGCCTTGTTCTTGACGTCATCCTGGCGGATAGGGGCGGGGCCTGTAGAGTGATCGGCTCCAGTTGCTGCGTTTTCATTCCAAATAACGCGCCATCTGTGTACGCAGCAATAACAAGGCTCCACAAGATTGCTCATGATATACATCAAGACCCAGGCACATGGACTTGGTCCAGTTGGCTCTGGGGTGTAATATCGGCATGGGGATGGAAAGTGTTGTCGTTCCTAGGAATGATACTGCTTATGATATTCGGCTGCTGTCTCTGTTTGCAGTGTGGCCCGGCGATTTGCGGCCTGTGTGCTACTGCCTGTGTTCCACATCCACGTATACAAAGGATCAAAGATGAACAAATGATGCTGTATGATCAAATATACGTTCTCATGAATATAGACGTGTCCTGAAGGGTAAAGTAGGGGACAAGGAGGGAATGAGGAAAATAAAATTTTACATGGCCAATGTGTCCCCTGTATGTACCCCAACGTTTAGTGTATGTGCATGTCTCCCATGCATTTTCCCTTTCCGGCCTGTGATAATGATGCCTTTGCATTTGCGTCCCATATTAGGGTGCCAGTCACCAAGTTTTCCATAAAAGAAACGTTAATTTTGCAATGAGGCCCATGTGGCCCATGTGTTTGCATTGTACACTTTTAATATATCACGAAGAACCCATTTTGAACCCATTTTGTGGCTCAGCCTGAGCCAGTCTCCGAATTAGGGTTTTCATGCCTCCAGACACTCTGAGGGCTGCAGCTATGTATCCCTGACCTCTCGCATACTTCTGGCTAAGCCGAGAGGGGCCCAGCCCGGGGTGCCAAGACAGTATTTTGCATAACAGTTATCTGCTTGCTCTACAGAATTACATTCCTGCCTGGTGAAGAAGGTAAACAGAACCCGTCTGTAGAGATAGGGCCTAGCCTTTCTGTCTCCGTTTAAGTGATTTGCAGCGCTCGCATCCATAGAAAGCCCAAGGCCCCCACGCAATGAACGAAGAAATATATGCCCACACTGGCTCTTGGTGATGAGCGACCTTTGCTTCAGATAATACATCCCCGGACATAAGATATCAGATAATACCAGACGTGCTGGTCGTCCTGACACTGAAGGCCTCCCTACTAGACCGAAAGTCAGCTCCCCCCAGTCCCCCAGTTACACGTCAGTTGCACGTCATGATCAAGTGCGCACACAAGTAGGGCAAAGTTCCAGCTGGCCATGCAACCCCCCTTCATGTATCCACCCACCTGTGACTCACCTATGACTCCTCAAGTGAACGCCCACATGTACGCCCTCATGCACGCCCACATGTTTCTTATCTCTCTTTCTCTTGCTCTGCCTAGAGCGCTCCTCCCTGTGATACGAGATTGAATGTATAAATATTGTACTCTGTGAATAAAGTTTAGAAGACCCTTCCTGAACCTTAGTGGTGATGGAACCGATTCTCCCCTAACTCGAGTTATTGAAATAAAGCCCTTTTGAATCGGACACCACGGACTCTGCCTCTCATTTAATGCATGACCCATTGTTTAACTATAGAAATTATGACAGGGTAATACTTTATCTACCACACTCTTTAACTTTATAAATTGATTGCGCCTCACCTGTGGGCTGATTGGAAAGCTCTGTGATCACGCACTCATTATACTCCCGCCCCGGTCCGCCGCGTCCATTCTGGGCGTTTGATGCGGAGGGTGAGGAGGAGCCCAGCACTTCCGGGCTCAGGGCTGCAAGGTCAGCGCTCTAGTTGCCCCTACCTTTCCATAAATGTGTGTGGGTCAGCGACCGCGCAGCGGACGCGTGCCGCGGGCGCCCCGGAAGCGAGCCGAAGTCGAGCCAAAGTCTGCGCCCGTCCGAGGCCGACCGGGGCACAGGGCCACGACCCCTGGCTGTTCTGGGTCCTCCCACATACAATATGGAAGACAGGCATTATTAGATCTATGTCCGTCGACTAATGCACCCTGCTGGCACACTATGGAGGCGGCATCTCTTCGAAGCTGCTCCATGTGTCCTTTTAAAATTGCTAGAGAACCGACTAATGACCTAGACAAAGGTAGGGTACCAGGAGGACTGCTAAATTGTAGATCACTTAGCAAACATAGTAATCAGATCTGTGACCTACTTGAAGAAGAAGCACTGGATATACTCTTCTTAACAGAAACTTGGCTAGGAGAACACTCCGACCCCGAAGTTATAGAAGCCATGCCATCTGGTTATTCTCTTTCCAGACTACATAGGAAGGAGGGCAGGGGCGGAGGGATTGCAATTACGATCAAAGCTTTGCTGGAATGCTCTCTATCACCCCTGCAGATTGACCACTGTGAAGCTGGCCTATTCACAATTATAACTGGGCCTCAACATTCTATATCGGGTATTCTTGTCTATAGACCCCCAGGTAGGCTCTATGACTTCACTACCAGCCTAGTGGAAGCGGCTGCCCACTTAGCCATAAGGAAGAGCAGAATCATGGTACTAGGAGATATGAACGTCCATTTTGATGACCAACTAGATAAAGAAGCAAAGGACACTAGGCAAGAGCTACAGTCCCTACAACTGGACTTAAAAAACAGTTCCCCCACCCATAAACATGGTCACCAATTGGACCCTGTTTTCGGAAACTGGTGCGGAGTGAAAGTTCTAGCATCCTCACCGGTACCCTGGTCAGACCACTTTTTAATTTCTTTTCACATTTTGATATTAGAGCCTGAGATTAAAAAGCACAATAATAACCGTTACCAATGCCGTAAATGGAAAAACTTTTCACAAGATACCTTTAACAAAATACTCGAGCTAGGAGGACAGCCAGGGGGCACGGACTGTGAAAGCGCATACAGTAGGTTAGAGGAACGCATCTTAACTGCCCTGGACTCTACCGCCCCAATACGCACTACCAAGGGAGTTAATAGCAGAAAGAAATCCGCCCCATGGTTCACACCAGAGTTACAAGCCGCGAAATCTATCTGTAAAAAATTAGAACGGCAATGGCGCTTAGACTTCTGCCCTATAATCAAAACCCATTACAAAAAAGCACAAAAGGAATATAACATCAAAATACGTACCACTAAGGCCATGCACTATAAATCCCGTATTGGAGAAGCAGAAAACTCCTCTAAGGAGCTCTTCAAAATTTTCAAGGAGATCTCAGTGATAGCCAATGATAACACTTCCCAAAACGACTCAGTGGAAACATGTAATAAAATAGCCAACTACTTTTCTGGAAAGATAAATGACATCTATGCTACTTTCGCTGGAAATATAACATCTGGACATGACCTTGTAGAAAGGGAAGGAGCTAGCTCTGTAGAGGTATGTTTACAATGCTTCACGGTCCCCCCTCCAGAGATCCTTAATAGCATATGTAAAAGTATCAAATCTGGCTCCCCTCGTGACCCAGCTCCACCTAGGGTACTAGGAGAGAGCTTGACTGTACTGGAGCCGTTTTTCAGGCATGTGCTACAGGTCTCCTTTTCTTCTGCCAGACTCCCAGAAGTATGGAAGAAAGCAATTGTTCTCCCGATCAAAAAGAAGCCGAATGTGAGCCACAAAACTCTTGAAAACCTAAGACCGATCTCCTTGTTACCCTATTTGGCGAAGGTGGCGGAGAAAGTGGCTAACACTCAGTTAGTGGCCCATCTGGAAACGAACAATCTCCTTCACGCGTCTCAGTCTGGCTTTCGGCCTGGATACTCTACGGAGACTGCCCTTCTGAGAGAGACTGAGACCCTGCGACAAAGAGCAGATGCTGGACACACCATGGCACTGATCATGCTGGACCTCAGTGCTGCGTTTGACACTGTAGCACATTCCATCTTGCTACAGTGCCTAAACAAAGCCGGGGTCACTCAGTCGGCGCTGGGCTGGCTGAAAGCATTTCTTACAGATCGCAGCTTTCAGGTACAGCGGGGATCTTTCTCCTCAGACAGCATAGCCTTAGAACAGGGGGTGCCTCAGGGCTCTGCCCTGAGCCCCACCTTGTTCAATCTATACATGGCGCCCTTAGCAGATGTGGTGCAATCGTACGGTGTAGAATTAGTCTCATACGCTGACGACACCCAACTGCTGATCTCTCTATCCCAAGCTGCTACCACTGCTGCTGCCAACTTGAAGGCCTGCATGCAGGACCTAGCAGGGCGGATGAATCACCACTGCTTGAAGCTCAATGGCTCCAAGACGGAGGTACTGGTGATAGGAGGGAATGACTCAAGCTGGACGGGGGAATGGTGGCCAAACTGTCTTGGCCCTCTGCCTATTCCCTGTAAAGAAGCTAAGAATCTGGGAATTTGGGTCGATCCCAAATTATCCTATGATGGCCATATTCACAGGTTAGTGGGAAAATGCTTCGGGGTATTAAAAACTCTCAATCGCACCCTGGACCTACTTCCCTTAGAGGCTAGACGAACCATGACCCAAGCTTTAGTGACCTCCCGAATAGATTATGACAACGTGCTATTCTTGGGAACCACCGAAAAAAACTTGAGGCGTCTGCAAGTACTTCAAAATACTGCAGCACGCTTGGTTCTGAGACTACCCAAAAGAGCAGCATCTAAACCCACTCTTGCTGCTCTACATTGGCTCCCTATAAAAAAAAGGATCCTATTCAAAGCACTCTTAATGTGCCATAGGATTATATGGAACAAAGCTCCCCAGTATCTTAAGGACCCAGCCCTCACTTATGAGCCATGTAGAGCACTGCGCTCTAAAGGGACAGGCCTACTCAAAATCCCCCGTGTTCATAAAGCCAAACTGGGAGGCCGCTCTTTCAGAGTGCTAGCTGCCAGCAAATGGAACTCACTCCCGGTGAACATTAGGTTAGCAGAAACAGAAACTAAGTTCAGAAAACTTTTAAAAACCTATCTCTACACCTTATAGACTCTGTCTATATGTCACGGCACTGTCTCTCTCTCCACAGCACGGGGACACGCCGAGATGGCGTCACCATGCGCTCTACAAACTCCTTTACTATTATTATTATTATAGAGTAGAAATCAGTTCATGAATATTGGGTAATGGATGTCTATCGACCCAAATTTCACTGTTCAAACTGCGGAGGTCAACACATAGGCAAAGTTCGCTGTTGCTTTTAATTGACAAAACTACTGGAGAAACCCAGGGAGAGGACTCAGTTGGTTCAATAATTCCTCTAGTCACTAAGTCCAACAACATAGTTTTCAATTTGTCTCGGTATGCTAGAGGTACATTTCTAACTTTATGTCGAACTGGTGTCGCACTTTCCTTTAATATAATTTTATGTTTGAAATTTACAAATTCACCTAAGGTGTCAGAAAAAATGTCAGGAAACTTGCTTTTAATTTGGACAGTGAATTCATCATCAGAAGGAGGTACTAGATAAACTGGTGGAGAAGCATTGGAATCCAATTTAATCCCCAATTTGTGTTGATGTGGCCAACTCAGAATAGAAGCTCCTTTGGAAGCAATATAAATTTTGCCTTTAATGTTCTTATGTTTAAATTTTATATCAGCCCACATAAAACCCAACAGATCAATTTTCTGACCAGTATATCCACCCGGTCGAACATCTGATGGAAGTAAACTTGATGAATTCCAGTACCTGTTAAAGATATCACTACCAATTATACTGTACCAGGCACATGAATCTATGAGCATAGAAATTTCTATACCATTTATTAATATTTTGTCTTTGGGAAAACCTTTACATTTAGTGTCACCAACACATAATAACGTGTTGATTTCCTGAATTTCTTCAAGATTTTCATATTCTGAATCAGTTAGTAAATTTACTTTATGTGGAGATCTACACATTTTACTAAAATGCCCTGGTTTTTTGCATTTTATAAAAATTTTATTCCATGCTGGACAACCTCTGTAATTACCAACATGATCATTTCCACCACACCTATAACAAATCACCTGGTTTTTCTTGCTAGTAAATATGTTGTCCCTTGCAAAATACTCCTTTTTAGTTTGAGTGAAAGGAAACTTCTTTTGATTATGGACCTCCTTTACCAAAGCAACCTCTGGAATTATTACCTTATTCTTGACATCTTGGCCTCTAATCTCACTAACAAAGAGTTCAGATTGTTCAATACCTTTAGCTATATTTAATACAGCATTAAGAGAAGATTCAGTTCCCATCCATAAACGTTCTTGTATCTTTTTACTTTTGGTTTTCATCATTATTTGATCTCTTAATACCTGTTCGAAATTAATCGTTTCAAAAGCACAAGAACCTTCTAAAGTTCGTAATGCGGCTACATAGTTTTGAATAGACTCATCGTCTTTCTGTGCTCTTGAGTAAAACTTAAATCTCTCCATTACTGTGTTGATTTCCCTTCCAAACCTAGTAGCTAATTGTTTTATTACGACCTCAAAAATGTTAAAATCACCTGCACCGTCAATGGGAGGTAAATTTTCTAACTCCTTAAGACCTGCACCTCCTAAACCATTTTTTAAAAGTGCTAACTTTCTTTTGGGAGAACACCCATCTTCTTCCACTACATCCACATAGGCTAGAAATGTGGGATACCACAGGTCCCACTCTACCTTAGGATCCCCAGTAACAGGTAAGAAATGCAAAGGAGAGTTAATATTATTAGACATTTCAAATAAATAACATAAAATTAGATAAAAAGAATTGTACAGTTAAAGAAAATTATGAATTAACAAAATAACGTAGTCACCGTGGTCAATCTCGTTTCTTTAAGGAGATTCTGAAAGTTTCTGAAAGTTTGATGCAAACGAGATAATCGTGCAGCAGTCCGTCAAATGCAGATGTCCGTTGTGTGCAGGAAGGCTGATAAGAATCAAATTACAAACAATCAGACGTGGCGTATTGCAGCGTAGCGTTAATCGAAGACAAAGGAAAAAGAAATAAATCAAGAAAATGGCAGCTACGTTACGTCAAAGCGTGTGACACTTTGACCTCTGTGAAACGCTTTAGACGCTTTGGCGAACGTCGTGCAGAACGTTGACACAACGGATACGCTTAGACGTCAACAAGAACCCCGAAGCTCAGCCGTCAACATAAACTCTGAGGCTCGCTCACCATCATAGAACTTCGAGTCAGGTTCAAAAAATGCAGAGCGTCCAAAGGTATGAAAAATCAAGAGCTTTACGCTTTTCACTGTTTCATTAACATGAGCTTTGCTGCGCTTTAAACGAAATAACAGGCAGGCTGAGGTTAACTTTGTAAAAATTAGGTATGCCAAATAAAAATACGAAGTAGCATACAAATAATGCCGGAGATGACAACCAAATTGATGAAAGTTAATGAAAATATACTGCTAAACACTGCCGCAGGTGCAATCAAGGCACAGAATTAATTACTGCCGCTGGTGCAATCATTTACACATTAGAAAATAGTAACAAAATACCTTTAAGACGCGTGAACGCTGTTTCTCGAGTTTTTCTTCCTCTTTTAAAAAAAAAAAATAATAAAATACTTCCTTCAAAGAGTGGGTCCTTCTTCAAGATCCCATCCTCGTCGCCAATTTATGAAGTGAATTGAATACACTCTTGAAGTAGTAGTAGTTTATTCTCTGGAGGAAACAGCTTGTACAACCACCAAGATAGGAATGCCAGAAGATCTGAGCAACTCCCACATACAGAATGTAGAACGTACATAGGAAACATAACAATTCCAATGATGCAATATGAAGTCATCTAAAAGGGATACTACAGGGGTGTTACTGATCATCGATTCATCATGTGACTATTAGGCTTTGGCTTATCCAGTGACTGCAGTTGATGAAAGTCAAAAGAGAAGAATCAGAACAAGTGTAAAATAAATCTGTTCTGCGAAAATCATGAAATATATTTTGGAATCACTGTGCATGGCATAAAATGTTGCGTATGCCAAGAATTGATTTTTCTATTTTTTGATAGGCCGGGATAGAAGAACTTAGGAAATAATAAAGGAGTGAAGTACTGAGAGGTGACTGAGTTGGTGAAGGGAAGCACACCTTGTGTGTCCGGTTTGCAATGATTTGAAAACTTTGTAAGTGACCCATTAACTGAAGCAGATGCATATTGCACAGCCAACACTGCAGTAACAAATTGAACCAGAATGCACTTTAGTCACTGGTGGTGAAATGCCTGGGGCGGGAGGCTTATGAATGATAATGAGCGGGATACATGTCTGCCTCACTTAAAAAATACAGTGAGTCAAGGGATTACAACAAAAAAGTAAATGAAATAACCTCCACTTTGAACCATAGCTTTGATAACCATAAAATAATGTTAACAAAGTAGGTGAGCAGCATGCCCCTCTCCAGAAGAGCTCTCTTGCTTATTCATCCTAGCAATCCTATTATTCCTTCATCATTTCATTCTTCTATATACACCCATAGACACCATGATTTAAGCTTTACCTTTTCTCATTCAGTCTTTTACCAAACTTTCCATTCAATTATCCACCCTTTCTTTTAACCATCCTTTCACCCATCCATCCCTTTATCCACCCATGCACCCTTTTACCCACTCACATATCCTTTCACTCATATACAATTTCATGCATCCTTTCTTTAAACCTTCCGTTCTTTCCCATTTTCCTCAAGCCATCATTTTTAGTGTTCATTATGTGAGCTTTTACTGAGCTTCAGATAGAAGAGGCCATAACACAACTACTGCTGCAGCTAGTAAAGCAGGGGGTTTACGATCACGAGTCATGATGACACACTGGTAGCTAGTAAGTATAATAGTAATTGTCACTAAGACAGCAACCCCTGCCGCTGCTTCTCCCCCTACCCCCTGCTGCCACTTCTCCCCTTCCAACTGACTTTCCTTTTCCTTCTGCAGCATCACATCAGCCAGTGGCACTGGCGGTCTGTGTGGCTAGATACATTACTTTTTATATTTTGTAAATTTGTAAATGCTACATATGCCTCACCTTAATTTTCAGAATAAAAAAAATACAGCTGCAATACATCACTACAGGTCGGTTAGCACTGCAGTATCTTCCAAGAAAAAATATCACTCTCCGATCATTTCTTTGTGGGTTGAAAATGTTAGAAAAGCCAGGTGAAGCCAACCAAAACCTTTTTATAATAGAGGGGTAGAGCTATAGCCTATGGTGATCATGATGACTATGAGTCATTGAAGCACAAAGAAGGGGGGGAATAATGTTCAATGAAAGACATGTGATGTTGGTTGGGAATTATAATGGGACCTCATTCTTACCAGCCATGCTGCACTGTCATGGATACTGCTGGTATACTGTATAAATGAATGTTATAGCACAACATTGGGGATAAAGGGGAGGTCCATGACCATGGCCACTCTTGTTAACTATTAGAGCATGAGCAAGAAAAAGAAAGTCTTCCCAACAAGCATACATGGTGAATATTTATAATAGTCGCTTACTTGGGCATGCAATCTTCACAATAGACAGTAGAGTACCAAAAACCTGTTCTTAGTCTTACAGTATCACAAGATATATAGGGGAGAATTATACATTACCAACAAAGCAGTAGATAAGTGATCTAGAGACAAGTACAGGCCCGAAAAATTCAACTACCAAAACAAAAACAGAAAATAAGGGGAAAAAAAGTTAACGCAGTGATAACATGAATGAAACAAAAATTGCATTGGAGAGATGGGGAAAAAGGAGACACTATAAAAAAAGAAACAAGTTAAAATTTGAAAGTAGGATAGGGGCCAGAGGTAAAGCAGCTAATCCATTGTGCTTTGCACACGTAGGTTTGTATCCCATACTTGTCGCCACATGAAAGGATGAAGGCAGGTAAGGGTGTTAGATCAACTTTATTTTTCACCAGCAATACCAGGCACCTACTCCCATCCCAGAATCCAGTACCAACATTCCAATATCCCAGGATTCTACCCTAAGCCCACAACAATCATAAAATCTAACATTAGGGAAATAATAATAAACATTAGGACTTACTAGACTGAGCAGAGCCCTCAGCAGCAGCGCTGGTGGTTGGCATCTCCTCCCCAGCTCTTCCCGACCTGCCTCTGCACTGCTTCACTTCTTGCACTTGGGTGCTCATGTAAGAAATGAAGACAATAAAAAGAATAGATTATTGGTGCAGTCATTATGATAGGCCAATGCAGTTACATTGTGCTTATCTTAAACAGATATCCTATAGTACCAGTATCATGTCAATCCGCTATCTTTGAGTCGGCCATACTATTCCTAAAATACCTATTCATATTCCCTTAATAAAAACGACATTTGGAACTAATGCATTGCAATGAATGATCTTTGATTCTAGTTTCTTTTCTCAACCCCCTTCACAGACCAACTCAGTTTCCCTTTTTTTGCAATGCATACATCCATACTACACATCACTGTGAAATACCTTGAGATTGAACGAGCTACATTAAGAAAGAAATTAATTAGCCAAAGTGAGCATTGATGAGTACAATTAGGTAGTGCCGAGTACCTTCCTAGCTGCAAATGGATCACATAATGATAATATTCTTAACGTAAAGTAAACATAACTTACCTCTTAGTGTGAACACCAGGGTCTTTGTGAAAAATGTTTTAGCATTGTAGAACACAAACACAACAAATAATGAATATCACAGAGCCCTGGAATCTCGAAGCCAAGCAAGTCGAGCAGGTCCTGCTTCCTGTCAAGAATATCTGCCCAGCGGTGGGTCAGCTGATGGATGATGCGCTGAACCTGGATGGTGTGCAGCACACACTGGAGCACCCTCCCTAAGCACGGCTGATGCTCCCGCAAGAGGTTCCACTGCCAGGTCTTATGCCTCACTGGAGGGGAGGTGATGCTGCTTGTAAAAAATGAGCGATGCCACCCCCACCTCACTAAAGATAGCCTGGGGCTACACACCTTGCAAGGGAGGCAGCTGCTTGCATTTCAGGAGGGCCTGGCGCCATCACACCCCTGTTTGCCCTGTTCTGACATGGTGCTGGGTAGGGGGAGGAAGGAAGGAAGGAAGGAAGGCAGGAAGGAAGGAAGGAAGGAAGCAAGGAAATTAAATAACAATGAAGTAAAGGAAAATAAAATAAAGCACAAAAATTCATGAAAGACAGGAAAATATTGACAAAAATGCAAAATACAAAGAAATAAAAATGCACACTGATATAATAAATAAAAATTAGGGTTAGATTAATTAGGAGGGTAGAGGATTGAAAGGATTAACAGGAGAATCAAAGATAGTCCCAGCACCATGAACAGAAGAGAAAAGAAGATGGCCGTGCCCATGCGAACTGTGTAGTGCAGTCCATGCATTCGCCCAGCACGAGGACACACTCTGCATTGATTTTGTTGTGGAAACACAATGCGAACTGGTGAGCTGGGCAACTCCACTCATTTACGAAACTCTGCATAGCACAGCGGAGTTACGTGACCACTTCATAGAGTTCTGCGTAGCGCGACTCCACAAACTCTGCCCATGGCTTTTTTTGAGTCACACACAGTTGTTACAGTACAACTGTTGCATTGCCTGAAGTAAAGTTGGTGGAATTCCCCAGTTGACTAGTTTTTTCCACAAGATGTTTCTTGGGACACATTTGCATCTTATGAGATGGAGTTCTAAAATGTGCTCAGTTCTTAAAATGTCAGGATTCACTTTAAATAAGGCTTGCTGAAGATCATTTGGCCCTGGCATACCATCTGGGTGACTTCTGGAGATAGCTTTAGGAATTTCTTTGTGGCTCCTTTTTCAATGCGGTTTATTACTTTTCAAGAAAGGTTTTAAGTTTTTATTTTTGCAGATATGCAGGATTTTCACCCAACATTTGTGGTGTTGCTGCTTGACTTCCCGTAATGTTTTTTAAAAAAAATTTTCTTAACCTTTTACGCATGAACTTGCTCATATTCACTTTTATGAAGAAGGTGATTTTCTTTGTTCAGGATGTTTTCAGTAATAATACAAGCTTTGAAATCCAACACACTTTTTTGCCATATCGTGTGGTCTAGCCACTACACTTGTATTTGTTGGGGAATGCAGGCAAAAGTTTAAGTATAAATTGTTCCCACATTGTTATAGGGTCCCTCCTCCTGCGAGTTATGATTTCTAACAGGTGTGCCATCTTGGCTATTATTTCTGACTGATCGTGGGCACCCCATTTATGCCTTATTTGAATTTCAGTGTGGTCACTCACTAAGTTGATGTTTGAGGTTTTGAAAAGGCTGGTGTTGGTTTTGAGATGTATTAATTAAAAAAAATTTTCTTAACCTTTTACGCATGAACTTGCTCATATTCACTTTTATGAAGAAGGTGATTTTCTTTGTTCAGGATGTTTTCAGTAATAATACAAGCTTTGAAATCCAACACACTTTTTTGCCATATCGTGTGGTCTAGCCACTACACTTGTATTTGTTGGGGAATGCAGGGGAATGCAGGCAAAAGTTTAAGTATAAATTGTTCCCACATTGTTATAGGGTCCCTCCTCCTGCGAGTTATGATTTCTAACAGGTGTGCCATCTTGGCTATTATTTCTGACTGATCGTGGGCACCCCATTTATGCCTTATTTGAATTTCAGTGTGGTCACTCACTAAGTTGATGTTTGAGGTTTTGAAAAGGCTGGTGTTGGTTTTGAGATGTATTAATTGAGGTAAATGATCACTCTCTAGTAGTGGATCAATTCTTTTTTGGGTGATATATTCAAACCAAGGGCAATCTTGACATGGTGTAATTGCGATTCTCCTATTAACATGACCAGAGAATCTGGATTTCATTAAAGACACGGAGGCTAACATTATGCATTAATCTTTTTAATGCAGCTCACAGCCGCTTACATCACAAAGGTTAAGAATAGAACTAAATGACATAACAGTGTCCATAAAAGGCGTGTGCCCAGATAAATCAGCCTCTTTTAGAATGCATGAACGAAGAACAGATCTTGAAACTTGAAGGAAGTATGCTTGAAACTTGTAAATCCATGTGGGTCATCAATTCGAATTGTCTGAAAGAAAATGAGGCAAGTCAAGAAAGGTACAAGGAAACCTTCAGAAGTAAAGAAAGGCAAGGTTAAAGGTATGGAACATTGAAAACATTGTAAACCAAATTAATCCTCAATATCCCTCAAGGGAGGGACGGGGGGGATAATGTTAGCCTCCGTGTCTTTAATGAAATCCAGATTCTCTGGTCATGTTAATAGGAGAATCGCAATTTCATTACAAGACAGGAGGCTACAGGATTCTCTGGTCATGTTAATAGGAGAATCGCAATTTCATTACAAGACAGGAGGCTACATTATGCATGTTGGTAGCCCTGAATCACAACATCAGAAACATGTTCAATTGGTTTACAATAATGATGAGCGAAGGTAGAAGCATTAGACCAATCAGCAGCTTTGAGGATAGTATCCAACTTACCACCTGACCAATATGATTTGCTGGCCATTGCACTTCTTAGTGAATGAGCTTGAAATTTTGAAAGGTCAATACCAGCGAAATTCATAGCCAATTTAACCCACCTTGCGATAGAGGAGGAAGAGATGGGTTTAAAGGGTTTAACGTAGGAAACGAGGAGTTGATTTGCATCAGGGGGTCGAAGATTAGACATCCTGGAATCATACTCTTTCATACAGTCAACCACACAGAGCTTTTTACAGAAATCAAAACGTGGATAGAAGATAGAATCAGACATAGTCTTAGTTCTCCTAAAAATTTCAAATTTAACACCGAACATCTCATAAGATCTATTGGAGATGTCTAAAGCTTTAACATCTGAAACTCTGCGACAGGAGATTAAACAAAGAAGAGAGGCAAGTTTGATAGAAAGACATTTTCTGTTAAGAAGGGAATTATCAGGCCAAGAGCAAAAAAGGTCAAGTAACAATTTAACATCCCAAACAGATTGATATTTAGGTCTGGGGGGTCTCTTAAGTCTGATACTTTTAAGGATCCTACAAACAATAGGGTTTTTACCTACCGTTTTACCGTTGACGATAGAGTGACCTGCGGAAATGGCAGACCTATAACAGTTAATGGATCTATAAGAGAGGCCACTGTCGAAAAGTTCCACGAGGAAATTGACTATATTAACGATAGGAGCTTCCACGGGATCCAGGTCCCTTTCCAAGCACCAACTAGACCATTTTTTCCAGATGTTATTATATCTGTAGTGTGTTCCAGGTGCCCAAGATTCTCCGAGGAGTGTAAGAGCAGATGACGAAAGTCCAGACAATTGGTTAGATTGCCTGACACTTTCCAAGCAAGAAGGCTCAGGCTCCCTGAAAGAACCAGGTGGTGATCTTCTCCGTTTGCGTTTAGGAGGAGACCTTGAGAGGCCGGGATTAGGAGAGGAATGTCGTAAGAGAGTTCCAAGGCTGTGGGGAACCATGCTTGAGACGGCCAGAAAGGAGTTATCAGGACCAGGGAGCACTGTTCTTGTCTCACTTTCTGAAGAACCCTCTGAATCATGGCAAAGGGGGGAAAGGCGTAGGGTCTGAGAGGGGCCCAAGGTTGGAGAAAAGCGTTGACAGCGAGAGCACCCGGGTCTGGCATCCAACTGAAGTATTGTGGAAGTTGGGAGGACAAGCGACTTGCGAAGAGGTCCACATCGAAGGGGCCCCAGAGGTCGGACAGGGAATTGAAAATGGTTGGATTGAGTTTCCAATCGCTGAAGTCTACTAGGAACCTCGAGTTCCAGTCTGCGGAGAGGTTGGATTTTCCGGGGAGGTATTCGGCCCTCAGGGAAATCTTGTGTTCCAAACAGAACATCCAGAGTTTCTTGGCTAGGTCCGAAAGGTCGGCAGATTTCGTACCGCCAAGGCGGTTGATATACGAGACTGCGGAGACGTTGTCCATCTTCAGGAGGACGGATCTGCCTTGGAGAGATTGTCTGAAGCTCATCAGAGCATAGAGCCCGGCTGTCAATTCTAAGAAATTTATGTGGTGGGAAGACTCTGAAGGGGTCCATATACCACCCGTGTCCTGGTCGAGAAGACGAGCACCCCAACCGTGAAGGCTGGCGTCTGATTCTAGAACGAAGTCTGGAGATGAACCAAAAATAGCTCTTCCATTCCAGGCGTCCAGATTGTCCAGCCACCAAGAGAGTTCCAGTTTGGCTTCTTCGTCTAGAGAGACTTGGTCTCCATACCAAAGTCCAGATCTGAGAGCTTTGGCTTTTACTCTCTGAAGAGCACGGTAGTTGAGGGGGCCAGGGAAGATAGCTTGTATCGAGGAAGAGAGTAGACCAAGGAGTCTGGCTAGTTCTCTCAGGGATAAGGAGTGGTGTTTGAGAACAAATCTGATTTCTTTCCGAATTTTGGCAATCTTCTTTTTGGGGAGTAAGAGAAGACAGGTTGAAGTATCCACGGTGAAGCCGAGGAACTCCAAAGATTTGGAGGGTAAAAGGATTGATTTTTCCCTGTTTATAATGAACCCAAGACTTTCTATGAGGATCATAGAGGTCTGTAAGTCTTCTAAAATTTGAGAGTGAGATTGGGACATTATTAGTATGTCGTCTAGATAAATGATGAGACGGATACCCCTGGCTCTTAGGATGGAGACTATCGTTCTCATGATCTTGGTGAAACACCAAGGGGCGGAGGAGAGACCGAAAGGGAGGGCCTGAAATTGAAAAAGGCGATTGTCCCAGATGAATTGGAGAAAGGACTGATGTTCTATTGCCATGGGAATGGTAAAATAGGCGTCTTTTAAGTCCAGTTTGACTAGCCAATCTCCCTGGAGGAGAAGGTCTCTGAGCAGATGGATGCCCTCCATCTTGAAGTGACGGTAGACGAGGTACTTGTTTACCTCTCGAAGGTTTATTACTGGGCGCCAACCCTTGTCTTTCTTCTTGACTAGGAAGAGGGTACTCACGAAATTCTTTTGAGACCAAGGGACCTCTCTTATTGCGCCCTTTTTTAGCATAGAGGAAACCTCTTCTTTGACGATTTCTAGATGCTCCGGGGAGAGAGTCATAGGATTGGGAGTGGTAGACTGGAAGGGAATCTCTGTGAAGTCTATCCTGAAGCCCCGGACTGTTTCTAGAACCCATGGATCTTGGGTCAGGGATTCCCAAACATGAAGGAAATGTTTTAGTCTGCCGCCGACCCTGGGAGGGGAAGAAGAAAGGGGTGCACTTACTTGAGGTGGTGTTGTTGGGAGCACCACGAGCGGGAAAGCCTCTTCCGCGTGAGCCTCTTCCTCTTTGAGGGAAGTACTGTCTGGAGTTGGAGGGGTAGAAGCCTCTGCCTCTACCGAAGGAACCTCTACCTCTTCCGTAGGTGAAAGGCCGGAAATTGCCACGGCCGGAAGAACGGCCTCTTCCACCGGCCTGGCCAAAAACACGCTTCATGTTGTTTTGGGCTTTGTCTAGGGCTGTAAAGGTTGCCACGTACTTGCCGAGGGTCTTAATCATATCTTGTCCAAAGAGGAGGCCATTAGGTTTGGTTGTTGGCTCTTTCTCTGCAAGGTCCCCGAGTTTGGGGTTGATTCTGATGAGGACAGATTTTCTCCTCTCAGTATTGAGGGAGGAGTTGGCATTGCCCAGTAGTACAATGGCCCTCTGGCTCCAACCCTTAATCAGGTTAGTGTCTAGGGGTGTGTGAGAGATGTGTGATTCCTCGGCGAGGTCTAGGATTCTGGTGAGGGGGCCCAGAAGGTCAAGGAGGTAGTCTTGACATGTCTTAAGGGCTCTTTCTAGGCCTTTTCTTGGGTCCTTGCCCAGTTTGAATAGGAACTTGATTAGGTCAGGGTCCAGATTCGGGGTCTGGCAGACTTTCCCCTCGATGAATGGACGGGGGCACTCCGATCTCATGGTGTTACGAGATTCCCTTTGAAGGGAGTTTCTCAGCCATCTAGTGACGAACTTAGCCACGTGGTCGTGGGGGTACCACCTTTTGCTGTTAGGGTGGGAGATGTTCTCCGGGGAGAACATTTCGGCACCGAGGGGATCGAGGATCGCGTCCTTTGAAGAGGGGGAGGAGTGCGCCTCCGAGGGAGGGTTAAAGTCCCATTCGTCGGTATCCTGTTCGTCAAGGTCTAGGACAAACTCGTCCTCGGGATCCAGGAAGAATTCGTCTTCCTCTGAAGTAGAGTTGGGGCTTGTCAGAATCGTGCCACTATGGGCGACGTTACCTTTTGGGGCGCTTAGGCCTCCCGTGCTCTTTGAGGTGCTTGGACCTCCCATGCCTTTTGAGGTGCTTGGACCTCCCATGTCTTTTGAGGTGCTTGGACCTCCCGTGCCTTTTGAGGTGCTTGGACCTCCCAACTCGGATGAGGTGGCGTGACCTCCACTGGTATTGGTACAGTGCTTAATTTTTTTGGTGGATTTGGAGTGATCAGCTTCGGGGTCTGAAGTGTCCTCGTCAGGTAAGAGGGACCTTTTGTTGGACATAAGCTCACGGAATGTGTTAAGCATGCAGGTCCTCATCTCCTTCTGAAGGAAGGATTTAAAATTATCAGAGTTATGGTTGGGGGAGCTTGCCATGGCGTCCTCTGATTCCAGGTCAGACATGCCAGGTAGGTAGTGACTACAGAGTATGGAATTAGCTCCCTAGAGTAGGGTGATAGAGTTAGGTAGTAAATCACCTCTCCTTGTTTTTCTCTTTTTTTTTTTTTTTTTATATTTTTTTCATGTCAGGGGCCAAAACTAGTCAGGAGGTAAGTAGGTTTAGTCACAAACTGTAGTGTCCGGAGCGGGGAACAGCTGTTTGGTGATAGCGCAGTCGGGAAAGCCTTGAAACGGCAAGCGCTCGAGCTACGAATGGTTAAGGCGGAGGAATGGACCTTAGCAGGCACACAGCGTTGCGTTGCTGTTGCCGAGGGCCATTCCTCCAGTTTGGTTGAAGCCGATGGGGGTGTCGGGCTTGGTGAGCTTAAGCGTGGAGCAGAAGAAGCATGGGTACTGGGTCCGCGGAGGGAGAGGATCCGAGGAGGTAGGGTTGCGCGCGAGGCGCGAGAAGGGAGCGCGGGGGGCGGTCTGTGGCGGAAGACCTCGTGCGAGGGGGAGTAGGTAGACAACCATAAATTGGAAGTCGAGGGGGGGTGGGAGCGGGGGATCGCAGCGAGTGACAGCGATCGAGGGAGGGGTGGGGAGCGAGTAGCGCCACAGCTTTACATAGAGAGGTGTCGTAATGAGATAAACAATAAGCATGTTAGACATAAACAGTAAGCATGTTAGACAGCAGTCACAGCATTAAGGAATATAGGCATCCTATCGAAATCTAGGCATCATAACAGAGTAAGCTGGCATAAGTTAGTAGTAATGATTGAAGAGAGTTACTTATCTGTTGTGAGCCGCATTCAAAAGAGGCTGATTTATCTGGGCACACGCCTTTTATGGACACTGTTATGTCATTTAGTTCTATTCTTAACCTTTGTGATGTAAGCGGCTGTGAGCTGCATTAAAAAGATTAATGCATAATGTTAGCCTCCTGTCTTGTAATGAAATCTATTTTTGAATTACTAGTTGTTTTAATATGTGTTTGTGCTTGTAGATTATCACTGAGCCATCTACCATTCAGAATTTGCAACCTCACTGTCATACAGCGGGTTAAAACATTTTCACCTAATTTATTGTTTGCTTGCTTGGATGTAGCTGTTGGGTGGAATTTTCTATGCATAATTCTGCAATAGAATTTGTTCACCCTTGTGTGTAGTATGAAATACGTCGGCATTAAAATAACCTTGGGTGGGTAACTGCGCCCTGCCAATTAAATTTGCGGAGATTCGCCTCTGTGGCGGAGCGGAGCTAGCCGCTCCCTCCCCCTCCCAAATTCTTTAAAAATTATAAAAGAAGGCACTTACCTGCGTTCCTGCCTCTTCCCCTGCCTGGCCGCTCTCATTCCTCCTCTTCCATCCTTCTTCATTAAAAAAAAACACTACGTTGTACGTCTTGCAAGTTTTTAAACTCCGTAGAGATACGTGTAGAGGCACTATGCCAGCTCCATCCACACTTACATTAAAGTCCCCTGTGAGAAGAAAATATGCCTTGTTATATTCAGTTTTCAGCTCCATAATTATAGTGTACAGTTTCCCCATGATCAATGTTTTTTCTTTGTATGCTTGATTAATGTAAATTGTCCATCACGTTAAGTGTGCCAAAGAGTTTAGTACTTCTGCTTTATCTTTTCAATATTCAATATTTCTCACACCCTCTCTACATTCTCATCTGCTCCTATTGGTTTCAGTCCTAGCCCAGCTTCTATGACACCCAAAGGCTATTCAAGCTCAGGGCATGGCTTATGCTTGAAGTAGAGTGCTAAAACAACAAGCCTGGACTGGATACCATCATGAGAGAATTGCCACACTCTATAACCCATGCCAACAGAAACTTTGGCCATTGGGACATGGGACCACATTCAAGGGTTCAGGTGTCAAGAATGATTCCAATTTTCAAATGTCTTCCCAAGGTGTAGTCTCATCTTCAACTACCAAATAAGATATTTCTGTAGTATCATTCCCACCTGAGTTAATAAAATTGACTACAAGCATCTCCATTTGCAAAGGCTCAAGGCTAGACTACTGAAATACACTTTACAATGGCTGCTCACAATCTCCAATTCATCACTTCCAAGGGCGCTCGACCTCGGACCTGGGGAACCCGGTTCGAGTCTCGGTAATGTCGCTAAACCTCCTGTGATTCTGGGCAAATCACTTAATCTCCCCGTGCCTAACAAAATGAATGTGTGTCCTTATATAACGTAACTGGTGCTATGTAAAGCGCTCTGATACCCGGTTCAGTTCGGGTCTAGTTCGCGCTATATAAAACTCTGCAAAAAAAAAACAAAGAAACTTTATCAGCCCTACGTTCATTCTCGCATGATGCTTTAAGCAATATTCTGAGCTGCAAGAGCCATAATGGTGACTCAGTACATACATTCAGTAGAGTCAACCCCTTCATAATTTTCTCCAATTGTTGCCAATTCATGCCAAAGTATTATTTAAAATTCTTATCTGATGCACTCCTTGTAGATCTCTTTGTTTAATACACTATCACTTTTAAAGGTCCATGTTTTAACACATATTACATTGATGGTATATCAGTAAAAGTCTCAGCCTATCGAAAACGTTAAATTCTGAGCTGCATAAACATTGTGTCCGCGGCTGTGCTTGTTTACTAGCAAGTTTAATCTTAAAGTTAGAGTGCGCCAGAGATGAATAATCACCATACATGGGCAGTGCATCGACAAATCCAAATGTACAGTTTCATAACTCTAATTATAGGTGGAGGAAACACCAGCTTTCTTCCAGGAGAGTCTTCACCAGTTCTGTCAGTGGAAAATGTTTATCCAACAACCTGTCTTCCACATGACTGCCAGGTCTCCGTTGTGATAGCCGCACCCTATTAAGGAAGGGCTGCCAACACTGACTGCTCCTCCCCAAATCTTCAAAGTCAGGCACAGTGGACCTGGTCGTGGACAAGCAATGGTCCTCATGGTCAGGGAGAAAAATCTGTTTACATCACGGCCATTGATGTTCTATTATTCTCAAATAAACTGCCCATTTGGGAGTTTGCGAAAAGCAAAAAAGTAATAGTACCTATTTGGCATTTGAGTAATGCCAACAGTGGATATGCCATACTAATTGATTCAATGTAGGCACAGAGAACCCTGCCAGACAAAAATGGATATCTAATTATAGAAACTGGTTGTCTGCAACTTTGTGCGTTGACATGCTACCTGTCATTCCCTATATCAGCCCTAGGTTCATTCTCGCATGATGCTTTAAGCAGTCTTCTGAGCTGCAAGAGAAGTAATGGGCAATAGAGTGCTTCACAAAATATTAATAACACAACATAACTGAATATTTACTTAACTCTCTTCTGCAAATATATGGAACTCAGGCTGGACAAATTATAGAGCAACTCACCACAACTAGAGCCATGATAGGATAATGAAAATGTTTATAAATTAAATCAGGGACTTAACCATGCAATACAAAAATAAAGGGCACTTTAATGCTGAAGAAAGTAATTCACTGAAAGATGTTAATAATGTTGACAACTGTTTAATTCCTAATATGTAACATAAGAGAGCAATCCTCATTAGCAGCACAGGGAATTCAACATGGGGCATCTCGAATTTCTTAGGATGCGCAAACCTTGTGCTTGGAATCCAAATGGAGCAATGTACTCTTCTGTCTCTCACCACCCCTACCAATGAACACATACAAAAAAATGTGATGGCCAGTGGTAGAAACAAAGAAAGGGGAAGGGATGAGTGAAAACAGAGAAACGGACTCCACCATTCTAACATGTCACTTGTATTGGTCAATGATGTCTGCAGGTAGTAGTGTTTACCTAAAGGCCAAGAGATATCTTCAGGAATTTGCGAATAAAAGTTCTGCGCTTAACTGCAATAGTGGTTGGATATACCATAACAATATCTTTGTGTAACAACTCTCTGCACTTTGATGTTTGATTGACGTACTTCACAGGTGATAAGCCGCACTATATAAATCTACAAATATACTTACTTACCTTAAATATAATATCACTAACGCCTTCTCTTACGACTTTAATAACTATCTCAAGCTATGTTACTATTCGCTCTTTGTGGAAGATGAGCTACAGCTTTTGTTGGACTCCTTAGCACCCGAGAAGAATGTTAATATTCTGCTGCTTCCTAGTTTACAATTAGTGTAGACATACTAGAACTCTAATACTGGATGCATGACATTTTTATATAGCATGAGCAAGCAACGTAGTCCAGACTAAATAATCCTTCCTGTTTTCCATCACATGACTACATTTAGTAAAATGTAACAAACCCATTCTCTTAGAATAGTTCATACAAATGTTCAAAAATAGTGTTGTGAATGTATCTCGGACCCTAATTAGATATTCCCGATTTATGCCCTTATGTGGTTATAACAAATCATATAATTATAAAGGCATAAGAATCATATCCATATTAAGTCATAGCCAATGCAGTCCAAATACAGCAAGGCTAC
The DNA here is from genome assembly GCF_964263255.1 of Lissotriton vulgaris. Classification (NCBI taxonomy): domain Eukaryota; kingdom Metazoa; phylum Chordata; class Amphibia; order Caudata; family Salamandridae; genus Lissotriton; species Lissotriton vulgaris. Next base: position 1,827,911,758 of record NC_141691.1, read on the forward strand.
TCCCATAGACTCCTAGAAAGTACAACATGTTCTTAAACAAACCAAGCCTCCAGCAGCCCGGGAATTCCCCCTGCTTCTGTTTTGATTTGTCCTAGCACTCCTGAGAGTCCTGAAAGAACTGCCAGTTCTTAGTGACTGCCAGTTCTTAGTGACGTCAAACTCGGCACCTTCCAGGTATAAATATACCAGCATCTGCCTTAAGCAAACACACGGTGGTTTGGAGCAGATCGGCTATCTACTTGCCCGACGCCCAGCTGATGCGAGTGCCGAAGGAAGCCGACCCTCCCTGCTGACGCACTGAGAAAGACGCTGTCTTTTCTCCTGCCCAGAAAATCCAGCTCCAGTGTTTCTCTGACACCCTCGTGGGTTTCTGGGAGATCGAGTCCTGAGAGAGAGATACAAGACCTCCTTCATTCTATACCCAACGTACGGAACTGATTAGACCCATAGAGAATTCTTGATTCAGATTCTTGGCAAAAACGGTAACTCATCTACTCCTTCCCTGTACTAGGCTTAGGTTAGGTACACTGGGGTAGGCGTATCTTAGAAACACCAGTTGAGTACGTTTAGTCATTATTTTATCATTGTATGTATTTTATCCATTTTAAGTATCATATGGCTTAGAAACCATATAAATGCTTTTACATTATTATTTCATAATACTCCTTTTACTGTACGCACTTTCCTTTATGACAAGTATTGCAATTGTGGCAATTCATTTCTCTTGCATGAGAAAGAAGACTGCTCAATAAATAACCCTTTTATTGAAAACGCCCGTCTCTCTATTTCTATGCATTTCTGGTGAAACGAAGCATGCACGATTGACTGAGTAAAATAGCAATATATTGTTTCCGCGACTCTAGAGATATATTCCTTATTGCAGGGGAAGCAAAGTTGTCATGTGATATGGTTGTCAGAAGCTAATCCCTTCTTGTCTACTCAGGAAAGCTAAATGCCTTCTTGTTTACTCGAGAAAGCTTCTAGTGACCTCTGAGCTAGCTGGCACACACAATTAAGTCTAACATATTCAATAGAGACCTAGTCGACCTCAGTCCTACGTCTAAGCTATTGTTTATGTTATTCCAATGCGCAGAGCCGATTGGGAATATAGGAACTACACTACAATAGTTTAAAGTTAATTTCCACCAGCAACACAGCTTTTAGAAATAGTTCTGCTTACTTCTTCAAAAGTTCCAAAACAAAACAAGTGGTTCTTATTAAGGAAATCTAAGATCTGCATAGAAAGGTCATGGCTGAAACAACATTATCCCATGATTGCCACTCAAAGACATGATGGTCCACTTGGGAAATTATACCCAGATATTCAAGTGGCCCACTCTCTCTGCAGACCACACAATAGTTCATGGCCTGGTGGCAAAGGTAGTTCATTGTTAAAATGATGTATCAAAGTCATTCTCTGTTCAGGAAAAGCCTCAATTCAGACAGTGCCAACCCTCTGCAGGGACCACCAGTAGTTCCTTCCCTGAAAGAAACTCAGTGGAAATAGGTTTGGAGTCGTGCTTCCCTCCTCTCAGGAAAAAGAGGGCATAGAGGTGCGCTGTTAGTCACATGCATCACGCTTATCTTGTAGCCTTTGACTGCTATTTGAAATACCCAGTTTCCAGGACTCCTGGAAAACACAGAAACAAAACAAGGTAAAACATTGGGTAATAAAATGCTGGCCATTCAAAGAGTAGTGCTATAAAAAAGCAAAGGCAGGGGATTACAAATTCAGGCATTGGTAATGTAACTTCTGGGAATACTCAATTTTATTCACAATTAGGACATGGACTTACCCCTTTTGTTCTGTTAAAGGGGGAAGAAACAAGCACAGCTCACTACAGGAACAACACAATGGCAGAAGGCAAATACAAGAGAACTAAACAAGAAGTAAATCAACACAAATGCTGCAGGAACATGATGTGCAGAGGAGAAACAACAAAGGTGCTCCATGGAGGAAAGCCAGGTGTGAACCTGAAGGAGAGTGAGGTAAACCTGCCAACAAACAAAGTTTGGTGGCAAGGACTGAATGCAATCTTTGTCTAGGTCAAAGCCATCATGTTCTCTAGAACATGGTGGTTTTGACAGAATACAATATTGCTGACTTAGTTGGAGCCGATTTCAATTTTTATTTCTCTACTATTTGTAAAGCACAACATTTACCAAAGTGATATCCTGGCACTGGAGGAGCTACAATAGCTCCCAAAATGAAAGGTAAAACTTAGTCAGAAAGTTCAAGGCTTTATGGAAAGTAAGATGGTGGTATTTAAAAACTAAGCAGCAGATGGAGATAATTTCAGATCTTATATGCTAGCACAGAGAAGATCCAACTTCCCACTCTGGAATCTAGGAATAGAGAGTAGGTGGGGAATGGAAAACTGATGGGGCAAAATGGCTGCTAATGCTGGAATCTATTCGGCAGATAGGAAGGTGAAAAGCCTTGAAAATCATGTACATAGATTTAAAAATAATGCACTTGGAAATAGTAGCCAACATAATCTAGATAGAAATGTGGAATTGGACAACTATAAGGAAGTTACAGAGCAAGCCGAGCAGCCAAGTTCTGGATCACCTGGAGCTGGTGAAGGGTGTAAGCCCAAGATCCAAGAAAAAGGGAGTTGCAGTAATCTAACTGAGTGAGAATGGTCACTTTATTACTGTTTCATTGGAACGATAAGGTGGAAAAGGAAGACCTTTGCATAGTAGTTTCAGAAGGAAAAAGCAAGTGGAAGAAGACTTCTGGCCTTGACTGAGAGAGGGATTTTGTGGTTGAGGCCGACGGCCAGATTCCTCACCTAAGTGCAAGGTACAGGCATACTGCCCTATTCAGTGGGACAAACTGTGAGTGGAGGAGGCTGGGGTGACTTGGCCCAGGAAATGACCAGAAACTCAGTTTTGTCAATATTTAGTTTGAGTAAGTTCTGGCCAATTCAGTTCACCAATAAAGCCATATAATTCCAAAATGTATTCATATTGTTGGTATCAAGTGAAAGCAGGATTTGTGTGTCATTCGTATAGCTCATCACTTTCAGTCCAAGGTAGAGAATAAGTTCAGCAACCCAACATTAAAAATGGTTGGACTTAGTGCAGAGCCTGGGGAATCACTAAGGTGATGACTTTGATATCATAGAAAAAAGGGATAAGACAGATCACCTGAGATCTGTTGGAAAGCTAATCATTGATCCAGGCAAGGGATACGCAGAAACCTGGATCTAAGAAAGATGAGCAAGGAGACAATAATGATATATCATGATGAATGCAGTGGACATATCTAAAAAGACATGGGCAGATGCTTTGCTCTGGTCCACCATTATTCTTACATTATCTACAACAGAGATAAACATGGATTCCATGATATCAGAAGGATGGAATTCAAATTAAGCAGAGTTGAGTGATGCCTTGGAATAAAACAAATCAAAGAGTTGTTCAATGAGATATTTTTTAGCAACTTCATCAGAAAATAAAGCAAGGAGATTGGGTACGATTTGTTGAAAATGGAGAGGTGAGATGTAGGTTTTTTTTAGTAGGAGCATGATAAAAGCTTGTTTTCATACCTTAGACACCATAGATAGATTTATAGACTGTTTCCAGATGAAGAGAATATTTTGAGTGAGGATGGTGGAGCCCATCCTTATGAACTGGTCTAGACATGGATTGAGAGGTGAGCCAAAAGAAACCGAGGATCAGAGAACCGGGAGATCTGCCTAAGAAATAGGGGAGAATTTGAACAAGAACGACCTGGTAATGAGTAAAGGGGAAACACTAATTCTTGGGTCTTTGGGGTTACTCGAATCACGCTAGGGAGGCTCAGACAGATGATATGTTTTTGAAGAAGAAATTTAAATTTCATTACAAAGGGTTTGTGAATGCTTTGACAAAGAACAAGTCACTCCAGTGAGATTTCAGATTATTAAAGAACTCTCTAGCTGAGTTTTTGGGGGTCCCAATTATTTCTGCATAAAAAGTTGCATTAGTAGCACTCACCAGGTGTTTATAGTTTATCAGAGAATCTTTTAGGACTCATATCTCCAGGCCTGCTATAACTTTTTGCAATTACGTTTGACTTCTTTAAGGGTGAAATTATACTCAGGAGTGATGGGCTGGGTCCAACTGAATCAGTGAAGGGGAGTGTTGCTATTAGTCACCTTGTTCTTCTGAGTCTTCTTTGTGCTGGGACGCAGAGGAAGCAAGGACCCACATTCCCTCATGAGCACTCAACCACCAATCTGACTACAGTACAGAGTTGAACAGTGGAGTACTTCCAAAGGAAATGGAGTTGAGAACAAAGAAAACATTAAAATTAACAAAAGAAAATAATTAACTAGAGACAAATTGTGCATCTACCTGCAAGAAACAGATACAGCATCTTCACTTGTGTGTAACCTCCTTAAACCTTCTGCTAAATACAAGTGCCACTTCTCACCTTTCTCTGAAGTTTAGGGAGCAACTTCTTCAAATAGTTTTTTTCTTATGCTCGCTTACTTTAAGCTTTAGAAAAGACAATACTCATAAAAGACTCCTTTCATTAATTATTACAACATATTAACAACCACATAAATGTACCTTAAGAAGTCCTATCCAGTTTTTAAAGATTAACTTCTCCTCGTGGCTTCTTATTGTCACTTGGAATGTGGGTACTGATCACCTTCAAGATTTGCCGAAATAGAAAGGAAAAACAAGCATGTGTTTAGGCTAATATATGCTGTACAATGTTGAACTCACACTTCCATGCCAAGCACTCTGGGCTCTCATAAAGTTGCCCACTGATACAGTGTTAAAGGCACACTGTATGGGGACTCCCATTCAAATGATTAATGATGATATTAAAGGATTGTTACTTATATACCAAAACAGACTGCCAACTCGGCATTCAAATCACAGTTTTACTTCAGGTTACACTTACCAACATTTACTCAAAGCACTTTAGTGTCCATTTCACAGTCCTTAATATTTTGTGCAAACTAAAACATTTCCATGGGCGCTCTTTCAACCAGTCAGCAACTTTGCTTTACAGCTTTTCCAGTTCGGAACTTATCTGAAATGAGGAGATGTATTGTAATTTACAAAAATGTATGGCACATGCAGAGGGTGTGGAACCATGAGGAGGTGACTGCGTTGATTTGGTGTTTAAGGGTGAGTATGCTATCAAGGTTTTTGCTGAGGTTTCGTCTTGTCCGTGTTGAGCTTCAGGCAGGTGGTCCTCCTCCAGTCAGCTATGCTGGTCATGGCGTTACAGATGTTTTTACTGGTAGTGGAGGGGTCTTCGGTGGGCGAAAGGATGAGGTTTGTGGCATCCATGTAAGTTATGATGTTGATTTTGTGGGTTTTAATGATGTCTGCGAGGGGTATCATGTAGATGTAGATGTGAACAGGGTGGGGCTGAGGGACGCTCCTTGGGGCACACAGCAGACAATGGTCTTGAGTTTTGAGGTGAGGGTGACAGGTATATTCTCTGAGTTCATCACTTGAGAAAGGATGCGATACATTTGACGGTGTTTCCCTAGACGGATGTTGTTGAGTCTGGTGATATCAGTGTGATGGGATACGGTGTCCAATGCTGCTGAGAGGTCAAGGAGGATCAAGGCTGCTCCTTCACCACAGTCGATGAGGGATCTGATGTCGGTGGTGGCGGTTAGGACTGTCTCAGTGCTGTGGTTTGCTTGGAAGCTGGGTTTGGAATCTTCGAGCAGGTGAAACATCAGAACTCCAAGCCTGTGTGACAAATGAATTATACAATTAACCATCATCTAAAGTCTCATGTGCTTTAACAACATATTTGCTGAGGGAGCGCACATTAATCAGCAGCAACCCACGGTCACAAACATTGATGTTATGCTCTAAAGAGAGTGGTGTAGGTGTGGTCGGTAGGGAGGAATGTTCACCTGAAGGGGAGAGGGAACCTCGTGAGTTGGAGAGCTCATCTTTTGTGTAAAGGAAACTTATGCTCGGCTATGAATCCCTTAAGTGCAAGCTGCTGGGATATGTGAAAGCAAACAAGTTGCAGCAGGACTACTCCAGATGTGAGCTCCTTACCTTTGGGTGCTTAGGAGCTTCAGAGAGCAATTCAGACAAATGGCCAGCACTGGACTTGGAAGTGGTGCACACTGGCTTGCCTTTGCATATAATCAGTATTCTCACTATGGGCCATATGTATCAAGGCAAAATGGGTTCGCAAACGCTGAAATTCCCAGAATTTCGGCGTTTGCGAACCCATTTTCGCAAAATGGTATGTATCAAACAATTTGGGTGCAAAATAAGGAATCGCAAAATTTGCCATTCCTTATTTTGCGATTGCATTTGAGGAATCGCAAATTTTGCGATTCCGTAAATGCAATGTATCAAGGAATTTTTTTTCCAAAATGCCCTTAAGGAATCGCAAATTACCACCAACTTCTAGTTGGTGGTAAGTTGCGAATTCTTTTAAAAAAGCATTTTGAAAATCTGATGGTGCCACGTGACGTACATACATGCCCATATGCGCACACATGTAATTTTCAGAGGTGCAGCAGGGTGTTCTTGAGACACCCTTGCACCCTTGAAATCATTCTCAATTTGCGATTAGCAAATTGCGAATCGCAAATTAAGAATAATTTCCCATTCATTCCTATGGGCCTCCTGGCCCATAGAAATGAATGGGAAATTATTCCTTAATTGCGATTAGCAATTTGCTAATCGCAGTTAAGGAATTTTAAGGAATCGCTTAAAAATAGCAAATTTCTTCATACATACCATTTTGCGATTTCTAAATAGCGATTCCTTAAAAATCGCTATTAAGGAATTGCAAAAGGGTATGTTGATACATATGGCCCTATGTGTCTGCTAACCCAGATACAATAAATGCCACCCAATAGCACATAATTATGTTCACATTTTTCATAATTACTGAAAAGCAAAATATGTGAATTTTAGATACTCCAACTTCTAAAGTATGTAATAATGAAATAATTGAGTATCCAAATAAGGTAAGCAAAAAGGGTTTTATTGTGACAGGTTCATCTGTGTACAGAAATCGCAAACCTCAGTGTGTTTTGGGTAACCACACAAATGCAGAAGACTCAATGTCTCCGAAGTTCAAACAGCATTGTTTCATATTCTATTAATGTTGTTGCTCTTCATTACTTCTACAATTCAAGACTTTGCCTTCCATGATCAACTTCTGGTAGCCAGTGTACTCTAAAGTGAAAGAAACCTTTCAGGCAAGTATCTACACAAGTTGTTATATGTACCCTCCTATTCTGCTCAGCCGTTATCCTCTCTTCTAGTTGCTATGCCTGCCTCTTTGGTTGTTTTTTCCACTCTCACAAGAAGGCAACTTCTTCTTTACCCTCCCATTTTGCGGCTACACATTAGTATAATATCTTCTACCATGCCTGAGATAAGTGAGATTAAGTCAATAGAAAGAGAGAGAAAAGAGCAACAAACAGGAAATAACGAAAACACAACTGTCTTAATCTCCAATCATTCCTATTAGGGTCCCCTTAGGTAGAAGTTTGTTAGAAGACCGAGACAGAAAGCCAGTTGACTGCAACCACCCCATAACCCTCTGAATAATATCGAACAATGCTTGAGTAAGATCAATTCTAGACAACAATCAACCCTGTGAGATATATCATGAATAAATAGCGGATCCTAAACCACCTTTAATCATGGAAAGGCACACTCAAAACTACAAAGATGTATGTTAAAGATTTATTTTAAAATGAAAACCTGTCCTAGTGCCTACAGTATGAATCATACCTACTATTAAAGCCAACAAAATAGTGGCAGCAATGTTTCTCAAAAGTATGCATAGCAAAAAATATTGTAAAATATTTAGGGATATTCAAAGCAGTCTTTATATTAATATCTCCCGGCCAATTTTTTCTCGGCTAGGCTAAGCTAAAATACAACACAAAACATTCTTTATCAAAGATGCTTGACACCATCATACCTCTTCTGAACAATAGAACCAAGGTTCAGCAAAGTAATTGCACCTGCTATTCTCGTCTTTCTTGGCAGGCAGATAAGCCCATTAAACAAAGGCTAGAAATTTCCGCCTGGTAGCCTTTAGCAAAGGAAGATAATAACAGTTCTATATGGCCTTTGTCTTAAGTCTCTGGTACAAAGTTCCTCCCTTTCGCATTATGTTCTGTTTGTAGTTTATTTAATCTATCTGAACATTGTTGAAACGTTTTAGAATAAACAAAATTACCAGGAAAACCATTGGACCCTTTCACTTACTTACATTCTATGAACTCTTGCCTATCGTTTCAAAACTATATATGAGACGTGAAGTTATCAACTGCAATTAAGCTTTTTTATTTACTTAAAACCAACCTATACAGAAAAACATGAATATATTCAAGCATGCTTGATTGTCACATTATTTTGCAATGCATAATGACATGAAAAAATGTGCATTTCAACTTGACGTATACTCCTAAGTGAACAACATGTGAAATTAAAGAAAGGGACACCTAAAAGGAGACATATACGATAATTATGACTGCACAGTAGAAGTGTGAGACTGGATGAGATGGCAACCACTATTCTCTCCTCTGGGTTCGCTATTGACTCTGTGGGCCCTCAGTGTCTACTTGGTTCTCATAATTAGCCCTCATTCTTTGCCACTGCATCGTGGACAATCCCCCTCTCTCCCGGGACGCCTTCCGATGATATGTCCTCAGTCTTCCAATGGCATTTTCCTCGTACCTTGATCTCTGTGGTTCTCCAAGTCTTCCTGTGGGGTTGGGACTACAGCCTGTTTCCTGTTTTTATACCCATCTTTGTTGTCCCTTCTTACTTATCCTTCCTTCCTTTCTTTCTTTCTTTCTTTCCTTCTTACTTTCTTTCTTTCTTTCTTTCTTTCTTTCTTTCTTTCTTTCTTTCTTTCTTTCTTTCTTTCTTTCTTTCTTTCTTCCTTTCTTCCTTTCTTTCTTTCTTTCTTTCTTTCTTTCTTTCTTTCTTTCTTTCTTTCCCTACTGGAGATAACTCCAAAAGCTTCTTTCACTTCAAAGCGGGTAGCAGGTATAAATATTGGACCCTAAGACCCAACTCTTCAGATCACTTCTGGGCCTGTGGGACACTCAGAAGGAGTACTCTATTCCCCTACTCTGACCTCTTGCCTCACTTCCTCTTCCTGTTATGTGAGTTTTCCTTTAGCTTTCCTTATTTGTAGATGTAGTGTTGCCCAGAGGTGGGACAGAGATCATTTATGGGGCCAGGAAACCCAGTAAGTTACCATACCCATGTCAAACATATATATATTATTATATTTTTCTCTATGATATTGCCTTACTACTACATCGGTAAGGAAATGATACAATTACATCACCACTATCCTTTTAGGTTAGGTTATTTTGGATTCCCCAGACAAAACTTTTATTTTATCTTTTAACTTATTTTATACCCTAAAACATAACTACCTACTAAGTAATACTTTAATTTTCTATTTTTAAATGTTCATTAACCTTATCCATTTTCCCCTATACTTACAACTACAATATGCCACCCACAATGTAAGGATGCTAGATAATATCAACTTAGAGCCCTCCAACAATGAAGGAAGTGTGTTCATTATGGACAAATGATAATAAGACAAAGAGGTAAAGCAGCAGTTGTTTGATAAGGCTTGTTACTAAGAACTAGAATCAAATCCCATGGAAGCATTCAAAGAGAAATACTTTCTGATGAATTTGGTCTCCCTAAATATCACTTTACAGTAAGTATTCTAAATTAAAGGTATGCAACACTTTCTAAGATAACATCCCTATAATGTGTTGCAGTGCACTCAGATGTTGATCAATGTGTTAAAATTCTGCTTGGAGAATAATATTTTCATTTCTATTGGAAAATATATTTCCAATGACAAAATGCAGTTATGGATACATTCTTTGCTCCCACCAATGCCAAAGAAGGAAGCATCCTACACCAGATACATAGAACATATGATGCTTTGTGTGGGATTTATAGACAACTTTTTTATCATCTTGAATTTAGAAGAACAACTGGCAGTAGAGTTTGTACTCAAGATAAATTAAAAATATGTTAATCTTACACTGATCGTCGGATATTATTGCTGCCCTGTCAGCTAACTTTTCCCTGGTTAAAATAGACAGACAACACAAACTTGGTGGACAAATTGTTAATATTTTTAAGAAGGCGTCTACTAGAAAAATTGATGAACTTTTAATTCCTGACTGTAAAGCTCTGACATTTACACTTACTGTGACGCCCAAATTCACATTCTCTGAAGCGCTGATTTATTACCCTGGAAATTGGTGCACCTCTTTACCTGCGCTTTTGGCACCATTTAAGATCAGGTTGGCCTCCTCTCTCCTTCACATCTCACAACCTTACCTGAAATTTTGAACTAAGAAATGTTGTAAGCTGAACCTTGTAAGCAGCTACTCAGCACGAAGCCTACCCTCCGACAACATCTTGATTTGGATCGAACTATGATCCTTCATTGGTTGTAGGAGGTGATTGATAGCACTTTTCCTGAGCCCACTAAAGGTGTGGTATACACCTACCCGCCTGCCCCATGGTTCTCTGAATCACTTATATACAAAAATAAACACTGCAAAGTATTGGAAAGACTCTGGCGGAAGTCATACGCTGTAGATGCTAAGTCGGAATATAAAGAATCACTCAAACCCTACCATGCCTCTTGTAAATCTGCTCATGCTTCTTATTATACAGTTACAGCACTAAGGCCCAGAGCTGCCAGAATTCCCTTTTTAAAGTGGTGAAAAAACTTTTGGATGCCAGTAACACCCTGTCCAAGCATGCTCTTTCCCAACAAAAATGTGATGAATTAGCTCTCTTCTTCACTCACAAAGAGGATATCATTCATTCTCAGCTGGCCAAGGACTCGCTGCTGCTAGCAGCTAAATCCAACTACGATCCCTCTTATAGACATATAGTAATGTCCAAATCTTTGGCATCTAAACAGAATATCCTGCTAACTTAATCAAATGGTCTTCTCTGGACCTATCATCCTTTGTTGGTATCTTACGTTCAATCAAATCTGGCTCTCCACTGGACCCTCTTTCCAAGATAAGCTCTGGCTGTTAGATTCACCGGCCCTAATGACAATTATGGAGGTTTGAATACATCTCTTAAACAGGGTCTGATACCTCAGCATTGGAAGCAGACGCTAGTCCTCCCACTTCTTAAACAGGCCATCTTGAATCCTGACTGTCTTTCAAACTTCAGTCCCATTTCCTTGTTATCTATTTTCTCCAAAGTGCTGGAAAAGCATGTCAATGCCCAACTCTCTTCCTTGAATGACACGTATTACCCTCTCCACCCTTCCAAGTTGGGTTTCAGAGATGGGCACAGCACTGAATATCAGCATAACAGGACATCTTAGACAATATCTGGATGAGTGTGGCATGGCTGAACTCATCCTACTAGACTTGAGCGCAGCTTGGGAGATGGCATCCCACCCAAGTCTGGTTCATAGGCTGGAGTCAATAGGCATGACAGATTCATCCCTCTGCTGACTTCTCTCCTTGTTAAAGGACCGCACGTTTCAAGCTTTTTCGTCCAACGTGAATTCCCAAACACAAGCCTTGACTTCTGGTGTCCAGCAGGGATCAATCTTAAGTCCTTTACCGTTTATCATCTATGTAATTTACCTAATAGAGAGTTGGGGATTCACCCATATCTCACACACTGATGATATCAAGATCATCTTCTCCTTGTCATCGGCAAAGAGAAATGGTCCATCCTTACTGAATCTGGGTATGATGAAAATCGTAGCCTGGCTGAATAAGTGCATAAGTGCAAGAGACCCCTCCCACTCCTGTATCCAATGTAAACAGCCTGGGCTTTCTTATTGATGACAAGCTCTATGAAGTCGCTAATAGTTAAGATGACTGCCACTTGGTTTGCAGTCCTTAAACGGCTGAGAAAGATCTTATGGCTTTTTCCTCTAACAGCATAGAGGACCATTATCCAGTCACTGGTAGTTTCCTCCCTGGAGTACGACAATGCACTGATTTAGGTGCCGATAAGTTGTCTATACAGTGCCTGCAAATTGTCCAGAACACTGCTGCCAGACTACTCAATCACTTACCCAGATATGTTTCGTTTCTCATTTATTAAAATAACTTCTTTGGCTTAAGGCAGCCAAACGCATCGAATTCAAAGCATTGTGCTATATGTCGAAGGCTAAATTTGGCCTGAGACCACTTTACATTCAGGAGCTAGTATCTCCCTACCAGCCGAATCGGCTACTAAGATCCTTGACCCAGGCCTTGTTTGTTGTTACAAGGTTTCGACTAACCCATATGAAGGGCCATTCTTTTGCCTAATGGATCCTAAGCTTTGGAACTCGTTACAGGATGATTTAATAAAATGCGAATCGTTTCTCATCTTCCGTAAGATGCTGAAAACATGGTTATTCTGATTTTGAACTGTTGGGACAGCTAATCTCAACCACCTTTGCGCTGGGAAACCCCTTGGGATAGCTGTGCACACTACAAGCTAATAAGAATAAGAATAATAACACTGACCCACAAAATACATGAAAATCCATTGGAGTGTATAAATAAATATCTCATGGTTGAAAATAGTCAATGAAAAAGTTCCTTATTCAGAAAAGGTAGTGCCTAAAACAACACACTCTAATCCAAAACATCTGAAATTAATCATCACATATAAAGAATGTATAAGGGCACGATGTAATTGCTTCAATGATGTAGGTTACCCATATAAGTACATTTTAATTCCAAGATATTTTTTATGGGTATGATGGTATAAGTATCTCATGCTTTGCATTACTTTAAAGGGATTTTCCAGCGCTAAACAAGCTTAGCGCTGAAAAGTAAATAAGTAAAAAATATTTTGCGTTGATTTACAACACTTTTGTGAGACAAACATGGCATAAAATCTTAGTAAATAGACCCTCCAGGAGTTAGAAGTGTGCATGCAATCCACTGTATTAAGAAGACAACTATCAAAGGGTGCTGAGAAGGTGGGAAAAAGAGTGCCTAGAACCCTACCACAGACCTAGGAAATGAATGTTTAAATGAAAGAGGAGCTCTAACCTAGCTGCACCTGAACATCTGTGAGCCCTAAAAGGCTGCCACCAGAGACTTCTGAACACAAGGGGATCAGTGAACAGACGTGGATTCACTTTCCTACTTCCTTCATAAAGAACAGATGGAAAAACGCTGTTGGACCCATTCATTCCCCTTTAATCTTCAACCCTACCCTCTACTCAGGATGAATTGTGACATAAGGCTGGCAAACCCATAAATGTGTACCTTGCCACGAGTGATGGCTGAAGTAATGTGATGGGGCAAGCAAATCTAGGGTTGAGAAAGCGACAGCTAAAGTGACTCTCCCCATGTAATGTACCATTGATATAGTAGATGCATTGCAAATATGTTCAAATTTGGGAAAAGGGACCTGATGATAATAGGAAAAAGAGCTTCCTGGAATGAGAAACCTTTGAAATGTAACAGTTGAATATTCTTAGGAAACAACTAATGAACATTAAAAAAAAACCTAAACCAGTACAATGGGTAGTGTTCCTAAATTGACATTTGAAGCCTCGAAGCGGAGGCTCGAACCTCAGATGTGATGATTGAAAGATGCCCACAAAAAACGGAGATGCCAACTTGAGGGACAGGGTCAGGACTTCTTCTCTGTCCTCTTTACACATATCTCCAGAATACTAATGAGAACTCAGAAGTTGTTGAAAAAAAGGATATTTTGGAGGTTTTGCATTTTCACTTGCCAGTACGATATGATGGTAGTCTATTCCACTATGTGTCTGACAGTGGGCTTGTCAATAGAATGGCTTGAGTACACAGGCAAATGAAGCAAAAGTAAGAATGGCAGCTGTCAAAAGCAAGGCAAATTGGTGACACATTTTCTTCCACACCCCCTGTTCCAAAGGAATGCATCATGCGGAACAGTTTATGACAGGTTACAAGATAAACTGCAAGGGAGTTGGAGAGAGATGCTAGACAACAACAATATCCACACTTGAGCGGGAAAGAATATAATGACCTTGATGGTATGTTCCAAACCTAACCCAATGCCCTTCTTTCCTTGGGAGAGTGCCCAGGTTCCGGAAAAGGAGAAAGTCTAGTCATGGTCCATGCTCCCTGTTCCCAGCTGACCTATTGAATATGGAACTCCAGTTCCCCAATATTTGAGGCAACCCTCAAATGTTTTGTGAGGGACTATGACCAGTATTTCAATATTACAAACCTAACTTTGCTGTTTTTGACGAATTGCTAAATATTGTATCCCAAGTTAAGTAAGAGATGGGTAATGAGAAATGGCCAATTGGCCTTAACATGTGCCAGAAAATGTAGTCTCTGCTATAAGAGAGATATACCTAATTGCTGTTATTGTAGTATGTCCTGTGAAAACTGATTTGACTAAGATTAATAATTACCAACAAAACAAAGGTGAAACTCAAGCTGATTATCTTGACAATTTCAGGGTTGTTTTGATCACAATTCTTGTGTTGCTGATTCTGCTAAAATTGTTCATGGAGCTGTTATAACCTTTTTTGTACAGGACATCCTGAGTACTATCTGCATTGAGGTGGAAATGAAGGGCATATGTATAAGCCCCTATCGCCATGGGAACGTCACTTTTTCTCACGTTTCTTTGGCGATAGGGGCTTTGCCTTATTTACAAGGCAGCATTAAGCCCTTGTAAATAAGCCCCCTTTCACACTACGCTTAGCATGAAAGGGGTGGGCAGTGGGTGTTATGGTGGGTGTTCCACTGCACCCTCCATTGATTTTGACACTGCAGCCAATTTACAAGGACCTCATGAATAGGAGGCAGAGCCAAAATTAAGACTAGAGGAAACCTGGTCTTAACTTGGCAAAACTATGAGAAATGCTTTATTTCTCCTCGTTTTTGCTTTTTCCATGTGTGCTGTCCTGTGCAGCACACATGGAGAAAGCAAAACATCCTGGATTGTTTGTGTCTAGGAATATGTCCCTTCCTGCACATAAGCAATCTTAAAGAAAAAAACATTGGGTAACTTCCATGTATGCAGCATTAAGCAGCACACATAGAAGTGACAACACCCCATTTAATGATTGTTTATGTGCAGGAAGGGGTACCTACCTGCACATAAACATGTGCAGGCAGGAAGATTGTTTATGTGCAGGAAGGTCCCCCTTCCTGCACAAAAACAATCTTCCCCTGAACACAGGCATCCTTGCACTATGGTGCAAGGGTGCCTGTGTTGGCACTAAGCTGCTGAACTTAAACTTAGCACCAGTGCAGGGGGAAACGCAAGGCTGCATCATATTGTTGTAAACGTGGTGAAGTGGCGGAGTGAGGCATAAGCCATGACGGTTACCGCCGCACTCCCCCACTTCTTTTTACATATGGCCTGAAGTGTCTTTCTGAATCGGTTTCTGTTGCAAATCATTGAGAACCTGTGCAAAAAAGAGAGAAAGAATCAGAGTGAGGGATAGTAGGAATTTAACAGTGGTCATTGGGACACTGTGGACATGCCTGCCTTAATTCTGAACATTATAAGAATACCCAGGTTTAACATATCAAGTGCCCCACCTTTAAGGAAAGCCCAGGAGGAGATTATTGTTTTGTAAATGCTTTCGTGTAGGTTAGAAGCCCACTTCATGCCTTATTGATACTAGTGATGGTGGATCTGTTCTGAAAATCTCTGAATTCTCATTAGCTCTCTCTCTAGCTCAACAATTGAAGCAGTTGTCCTTTCTAATATGCACATGTCTAATATGCGATTGATCCTGTGTCTGTTTCCTTGGGTCTTATTACTAATCGACATGGCTTTCTTGAGCCCTATGTCACCTGCCAAGCTGCTAAAAAGGGATCTGCTGTGTACATTGAAAAGTACTGTGTAATGTACCAGGGATGGTGCTTATTTAAACGTGCCTCATGAACATAAAAATGTTGTTTCAGAAGTGCTGTATTAAGACAATGACATTTGCAATACTGAAAATCCTAAACCCTACCACCTATCCATGTTACATGTACTTGATCAGGCCCGTTCACCCTGTGGGTTGAGTATGCTAATGATGGAGGCTATGTTTTCACTGCAGAGCCTTCAAATATCACAGAGAACCCCATGAAGAAGCTCCGTTCAGTCAGTGCTGTCCTGTTGAAACAAAGGAATTCTGGTACCTACTGTGAGTAAGTGAACCGCCCCCATTTTACCAGTCAAAACAGGATTTGCATATCATTAAATATATTGCATTTCCAAGTTATGCTGTTATGTCTAATCCTGTTGTTATATTATCGTGTATATCTACAACTGCATCATGGTTTACGGTGGTTGATCTATGTTGCCTTCTTTTCTATACCAATACACCTTGACCACCAATATCTTATTGTGCGCACGTTTTCCGGGCGGGCAAATTACTGCAGCTCACCCCAAGGCTTTACTGAGTCACCTTCCATTTTTCACAAGCCCTCAAGAAGATCAGTAACATAAACTGAAAAGTTCCTGAAGGAATTATTTTAGTATTATTTACCAACTTATTAAGATGTCATAAAAATGAACATAATTCAATAAACAACCGGAGATTGTACTTATACGATCAGTGAATTTATATAATGACATAAGATATATACAAAAATATATCTTATTCGATCAGCATAGGTAATACATCCATATGACAATTCATGAATGGCTACTCAAACAAAACAACTGCTACTTAAATTCTTCGTATGAGCAGTAATGATTGACACTTTTGCAAATTATATGGACAATATATACAATTTATGCCATATATACATTATTTACCAACTATATACATTTATACAATACATAGTCTGATGGTATTAGCAAAACAGTGTCAATTCGTCGACGTTTCGGTCTCACACTTTTTTAAACGAGACCATCATCAGGACCAATGTTGCACCATGAATCTACAGTAAAACAACATATTATAAAATCAGTAATCGCCTCATTGTGTGTTGTGTACCGTCTGCCCACACCGGATATGGTGCCTAAAAAGTGGAAAACTATGTACAGTGTCTATATACATATATACAACTATACACTTAGACTAATAACATAAGCCAGATATCAGCAGTCTATTCTAGGTGGCCAAAGGGAGTGCAAATAACCTGTAACTTTACCAAGTGGACACATCTAATAGTATAAAACTTCACCTCTTCCAACAATACTCACAAGTGAAATGTCAGAATAGTCTTGTCCTATACAAAAATAAACCGAAGTATCTATTAGGTTTTGACCAGTCACTTGTATCCAACTCAAGCTTACATGATTCACCAGAACCTTGCGCTTACCTCTTGAAACTTGTACTAGAGAGAGGCAGGTCCAAAGTTTTATTCATACTCTTCGGGCATGGTTAGAATGCCTGCATGGAATCTATATAATATGAAGAAACATTGAGTGTCCCTTAGTATGTATACACCCAATGCGCCTAAAGATTAAAATTAAAGTCTGAACTTATATTGCCTCTACACGAATACCAGAAACGCCAGCTTCACTTACTTGTTTGGGAATCTAACACCACCAAAATCCACCGCTCGCTACAACAGTCGAGTGCCGGATGGCGTCTTCCTGGAACTCTATGGCTACTAACACGGCAATCACGTGATGTTACGTGTAGCGTGGTGGCCATGATTTATGTCCCAAAGAAAGTGCCTGACTATCTGCTGCCTTTGTAATACAGGTCAGGCACATTAGGGTACCTACAGCAAATTGTAGTACCGATCAGATCGGTATTGAGCACAAAAAAGGTAACAATATCGTGCCAACATGAAACAACTCGTCTATTCAAATATACAGATATAGAATGGAACGGATCTAAGTCATACAGACAGCTCTCTTAGATAGGAATATCAGAGGCTTTTATTTGACATAGAATACGCTAGATGACCTAACATAGGAGACAGTCAGTCCGAATCAAAACATAGATCACACATCCAGAGTCTATCTCAAAGTTGCTAATGTCTGCCATTCCACAAAGGAATTAGGTCCCCTTTCCACAGTTTTGGCTGACCATATCCATCTGTTCTCTTTTTGGGTTAGCAGACGGTCCACATCACACCTTCTCTTAGAGTTTTTAACTGCCTCCAGGACAAACCACTTCATATCATGAGGAGAATGTTGCTTAGCTAAGTAATGCTTTACCAATGGTGCTGTTTCTACCTTACAGTGTATCCTTGACTGGTGTTGCATGATGCGCTTCTTGATTTCTTGTGTGGTTTTACCTATGTAATAAAGAGAGCATGGACATTCTATACAGTAGATGACATTTCTAGTCAAACAATTGGTGTGTTGTCTCAATGCCCAATTCTTCTCGTTAATACAAGAACTTTTTATAGTTAGTGTAGTCTGGCAAGCGCCACAGGAGCCACAGGGGTAATGGCCCATTACAGGAGGCATTCCCCACATGATCTGGATTGTATTTGCAACTGGTTCTTTGTAAGCCTTTACCAAGTAATCCCTCAGATTGCGTGATTTTTTAAAGGCAAACCGGGGAACTGGAAGTTGAAGTTCAATTTTGTGTATTAGGTGCCAGTTCTTTGTCACTATCTTCTTGATTGAGTTGGATTCAGACCTGAATGTGGTGACACATGTAATCGGGTTATCAACCACACTATTAATCTTTTTTGGTTCTAGTAGAGCTTGCCTGTCATAGTACCAGGCACGTTTCATTGAACTCTTTACAAGACGATATGGGTAGTTCCTCATTGAAAGTTTTGTTTGTAAGATCTTTGCCTCTTTGAAATAATCCTCCCTTCTGGTACAGTTTCGTCGTAGACGTAAAAACTGTCCAAAAGGGAGGTTGTCCCGTAGATTACGTGGATGGTGACTTGTATATTTAAGT
Organism: Lissotriton vulgaris; assembly: GCF_964263255.1. Lineage (NCBI taxonomy): Eukaryota > Metazoa > Chordata > Amphibia > Caudata > Salamandridae > Lissotriton > Lissotriton vulgaris. The sequence continues at coordinate 1,827,930,569 of NC_141691.1, forward strand.
AATGTATTGCGTGCAGTGGTTTTGGTGTATAGACTAGTAGCTAGTCGCCCATCATTGTTCCAGATTTTCAGATCTAAAAAATTGATACATTCTTTATCATATTCCATGATGAACTGCAGATTGCATTCGTGTCTATTGAGCCACTCATGGAACTCTTGCAATTGTAGGATCGTTCCCTCCCAAATTAGACAAACGTCATCTATATACCGTAAGTATTCTTTTATACAGTTCACAAAAGGGTTGTTATTGTAAAACACCACATCTTCAAATGCTGAAACAAATAAATTCACTATATCAGGGGCAAAAATTGTGCCCATAGCAACTCCTTTTAGTTGCCCATAGAAGTCACCATTGAAGATAAAGTAATTATCTTCCAGTGCGATCTTTGCACAACTGACAATGAAGTCCGTTGGTACTTGATGGGGGCCTGGGCTTTTGTCTAACACCTCTCTGATCACTTCAAGAGCTGCTGCTTGGGGAATGTTTGTATAAAGACTTTCTATATCCATAGTAACCAAAACATTGGTTACATGGTCATATTCCTTTCCTTCTAGGCGGTTGATCACACTGGTACTATCCCTAGTGTAAGACCTGGGCAGTGTCACATCAGATTTAATAAAGAAGTCCACATACTCAGCTAGTGGCTGTAGGATTGATTGACAGCCAGCAACAATAGGTCTGCCGGGTGGTTTTTTATCATTTTTGTGCACTTTTGGGAGTGTGTAAAATGCAGGAATTGAGAAGTCTTTTTTATTTAGATAGTCAAATTCTTTTTGGCTCAACCAAAAGCCATCTAGACCCTGTTTTGTAAGGTTGAAAATCTTGGATCTGATCATATCAGTAGGATCTCTTGGTAATTTCTTCTAATGCGAGGGGTTATGTAGTTGCCTTAATACTTCTAGATCATAGTCAACTTTGTTCTGTATTATGATGCTCCCGCCCTTGTCAGCCGGTATGATCAAAAGCTCATCCCGGCAAGCAAGGGTTTTAAGAGTCTCATGTTGGTCTTTTGTGAAGTTGAACTTAACAAATTTCCTGTCATTAAACATTTGTTCCACCTCTGTTAGCATCACATTTTCAAATGATATTATTACTTTAGGTATCCGATTGGAAGCAGTAAAAAACGTTGAAGAGCAACGTAATCCTGTAACAGATTTTGACTCTTGAAGAGATACTTTATTAAAAAAAATGCCTGAGTCGTATTAGTCTGAATAATCTGTACATCTCCACATAGGTGGTAAAATGATCGTTTCTACTTGTTGACACAAATGACAGACCATGACTTAGTACATTAATCTCTTTGCTGCTTAGTTCATGTGATGATAGATTAAAAATTGGCACCACTTCCAAGTTCAGGTTATTCAGATCAGCCATTATATTGAGGTTTTCTGGTGGGGTTGACTCTACCACTCGTAGTAGTTGTTCCTCGTTTGGCAGTACCCCGGAGTGTACTGGTTCCTGTACCAACCTCTGCGAGTGTTCCTGCTGCGGCCTCTCTGTGAGGCTTGGCCTCTCCCAAAAAAGTTGCTGGATTTTGTCCTCTACCAAATCTGGGATTCTGGGGGTTGCTTCTTCCAGGTGTTTCCTCTGAGCTGGAAGATGCTGTATCTGAAAAGTTTGTATGTTTTGGGACCCAGTTGGATTGGTTAGATGCAAAAAAGTATTTCTTTAGATAAGGATATGTACGATCCTTTGCGTAGTTTTTGATATCTTTTTGAAGCTTTTCTGTTTTTTTGAGGATATTGGTTCTTTGGTCTCTAATTTCTTAAGGAAGTCCTGATTATCTCTGGAAGTAGTATCTTCTAATACTTGTTTTTCTAACTCCGCTATTTCACTTTTTAGCCTATCTATATGTTTTAAGGCCGTCTCAATGCGCAAGCCCATCCAGCTTCTTGAACACTTATTTGAAACGAAGCTGAAGCCGATTTTGAAATCTTCGTCTTCTACGAAGATTGCTGGAATGTTCCTCACTTGTAACCCAACTGGAATGATGTTATTATTCAAACTGTCTGTTAAGAACTTTGCATGCAGTTCTGTTCTGATGAATTTTTTATGTAATCGTTCTAAATTATTTCTAATTGTTGATTGCTGGGTACTATGGCAAGAGTTCCCTACCCGTTGTCCTAACAACGAGGGACCTACCGCAATTCTTGCAATGTCGTCATCCGTGTAGGTGAGTGTTTCAAGTTCAGACATATAGTAAATTTGGACTATCTACAAATATATATACAATAACAAAAACAGTCAATACATAGCACTCACTTTTTGAAAGGATAGAAATGGATCTGAGTAGCATTTAGAGCCTCAGCATTGCAGCTTGAAGGAAGATGTGTAAGGAGAAAGGGTTGAAGCTGGCAAAGAGGTCCATAAAGAAGTACCAGATAACCCTTCAGAGCATTGGGGCAAGTTTTCTTGCTACACCACACAGGAGCAAGAGGAGAATGGACTGAGGATGGAGAAGACATGGAGGAGAAAATGGAGAATGGCCTTGTAATGGACCCAGTGCCAGTGGAAGAGATGTATCTTAGGATCCATATTACCTACCTTGTCCAGAGCAGTGTGTTCTTTCATAGAGTGTGAGTCCATGGAACCTACACAGGAAGCCATTGCTGACCTGGGAGACCTGCCTGAGCTAGCTGGGTGGTAAACGACAGGAGGACCATCACAGCCAGAGTCCTGCAAGGTGTAGAAGAAGAGCCCCACACTTGAGGGCTTAAGGCGATAGGCCGCGACCCAGGCCAGTGGTGATACTTCTGCTGACCACTACATATATTGAGAGAATGGTCTCTTGTATAGAGAGCCTAAGGGCCTTAAGTCTGGGTCAACCACAATGTTGGGGGGCCCCCAGTTCTATAGGGCCTTCCTATGGGAGTTGGTGTATGAGATGCCCTCGGTAGGATTTCTGGGGCAGGCCAAGACCTCCGACTCCCTGGTCACTCACATTTATTGGCCCCAGATGAGGACTTAGTGAGTTGCATTTTGTGGGACCTGTGTTACCTGCCAGGAAAGTGGTACTTCAGGAGTAAAAAGTAAGACCCCGCTGTAATCGTTCCCCATGGTAGGTACACCTTATGAGAGGTTGGTTTTGGATATTGTTGGGCCTCTAGACTGCAAGACAGCTCTTGGCAACAGGTGTATATGGGCTTGGTGGGCCATGCCACCAAGTACCTGAGGTCATACCCCTCACAACAGCGATTGCACCTGTGGTAGCCAGGGTGCAGATCAAGAATATCGACTGGAAAATATCGACATACAGACTTTATTTGGATTTGGAGTTAGAATAGTACATTATTATGGTTTACTATCCAGCATTTTCAGAGACTTAATTTGGATTTGGAGTTAGAATAGTAAATTATTATGGTTTACTAGCCAGCATTTTCCCGGAGTTTTATTGGATTTGGAGTTAGAACAGTACATTATTATGGTTTACAATCCAGCATTTTCCCAGAGTTAATTTGGATTTGGAGTTAGAATAGTAAATTATTATGGCTTACTATCCAACATTTTCCCAGACTTTTTTTGGATTTGGAGTTAGAAGAGTAAATTATTATGGTTTACTATCCAGCATTCTCTCAGAGTTTCATTGGATTTGGAGTTAGAATAGTAAATTATTATGGTTTACTAGCCAGCATTTTCCCACAGTTTATTTGGATTTGGAGTTGGAATAGTACATTATTATGGTTTACTATCCAACATTTTCCCAGACTTTGTTTGGATTTGGAGTTAGAATAGTACATTTTTATCGTTTACTATCCAGCATTTTCTCAGAGTTTTATTGGATTTGGAGTTAGAAGAGTAAATTATTATGTTTTACTATCCAGCATTTTCCCAGAGTTTATTGGATACGGAATTAGAATAGAAAATTATTATGGTTTACTATCCAGCATTTTCCCAGAGTTTAAAAGGATTTGGAGTGAGAATGGTAAATTATTATGGTTTGCTATCCAGCATTTTTCCAGAGTTAATTAGGATTTGGAGTTATAATAGTAAATTATTAGGGTTTAGTATCCAGCATTTGACCTGACTTTATTTTTATTTGGTGTTAGGATAGTTAATTATGGCCTTTATTTTACATTTACAAATTATTATAATGTTGTAAAAAAAAGTCCACATTGTGTTGTTTATTACCATTTTATTAGAATATTGTAACATGTTGTTTTATATATGTTCTGCAAATTATATATTTTTACATTGATGTGTACATGTATTTGATACTTATACAACAGTCTACATTTTTTTGGAGAAAAAAATAATGATAAATTAAAATATCATTTTTACATTAATATACAGTATCTTTTGTATTGCATATTACTTTTATTTACACATTAAGATATTTTTTATGAACTTGTTTTCACATTTTTAAATTAGAATTTAGAAAAGTTGAGATAGTGGTATAAAGTTAAACATCGTACATTTTTTTACATAATGCTTTTATTATTTAGCATATTGTATTTTTTTCAATAAAATGTAATATGTTAAATAATTTACAAATGTTGTACATTTATATTGAAACAAGTACATATATATGTTGGTACATTTGTCCATTATATGGTAATTACAAGTGAATGAAATAAACATACCTTGTAATAAGCATTAATAATTACATGACAGTTGTGTTTTATATCATTATTAATGTATGTTTTACAATTTGTAATATGTTTATATTAACCAATAATTTCACAAAATATACATTCACATTTTTATTAAATTGTGTTTTTTTAGCATATTAAAATGTAATTTTGTAAAATAAATTACATTTTATAAAACAAATTTGAATATGTTAAATAATGTACAAAAATGTTCAATAATATTTAGAAAAATTAATATATTTTTTAGAACATTTGGGTAATATTTTCAAATTACAAGTGTATTTAAAAAAATGTTTTAATGTACTTACATTTTTATATTATAATTTTTTATAATATAATAATTATTGTATGTTTAACATTTTTTATGGTTACATTAAACACTAGCTGTACCCGGTCACGCGTTGCTGTGGCAAAGTCTGGTTAAATGGAAGAGAAAGAAAAGAGTAAGCACACGTTTCTAATATGTTTAATTTCACAAAGCTTGTGGGCATACAATATGTTTTGTGTCTATTGTCTGTATGCTTCCCTTGTAGTTGTTGCGCAGCAAGCAAATCCATAGGGTCTGTTCAGCCTTTCGATTAAAAACACGTGCATATTGTACACACTCCTATTCGAATCCAACGTTGTGTGTATATAAACACGAGCTAATGTTGCAAAGTGAACCAACTTCTCCCCCCTCCCTCCACCCACTTCCCGGTCTGCCATCCTGACACCAACTGTCCATTCAAATATATGTAGACTATTGTCTCTATGCGTCCCTTGTAGTTGTTGCACAGCAACCAAATTGATCTGGTCTTTTCGGCCTTTCGATTAAAAACACGCACATATTGGACACGCACGTATTTAAATCCAACGTTGTGTGTATATAAGCATGCGCTCATGTTGCAAAGTGAACCAACACCTCCCTCCACTCACTTCCCAGTCTGCCATCCTGACACCAACTGTCCATCCTAATATATGTAGACTACTGTCTCTATGCGTCCTTTCTGAATGTTGCAAAGCGAACCAACTCATCCCCCCTCCCTCCACTCACTTCCTGGTCTGCCATCCTGACACTAACTGTCCATCCTAATATTTGTAGACTATTGTGTCTATGCGTCCCTTGTAGTTGTTGCGCAGTAACCAAATCGATAGGGTCGGGTCGGCCTTTAGATTCAAAACACGCGTGTTTTGGACACGCGCGTATTCAAATCCAACGTTGTGTATATATAAACACAAGCTTAATCGAATTCAACGTTGTGTCAAAATTTCGGTGAAGAACTTTTGGAGATTTAAGATTTTGAACAAAGGAACATTGACATTTTTATATATCTGTTTGGGCTTTTGATTAAAAACATGCGTGTATTCAACACGCGCGTATTGGAATCCAGCATTGTGTATATAAAAACACCCCCCTTTTCGAATCCAACGTTGTGTCAAAATTTTAATGCCATCGGTGAAGAACTTTCGGAGATTTGCGATTTTGAACAAACGAAAATTTACGTTTTTATTTATATAGATTTTCAAAAAATATATACATATACATTTTTATATTTAATATAAACAATTTTAGACACATTTTTGGACATTTTCCATTCATTCTTATGGGAAGTTAGTCCTATTTAGTTTTAATTAGGCGGCCATTTTTTTTCCCTTTTTCACCTATCTTCTTCATTGTTTGGGTCATTTACGAAGATGGAACTCATGGTTGGGTGCTGCTTCGTCTGCCTGCCTGTAGGTTTACTTTTATTTACTTTTAAGTTTGTTTAAAGGTATTTTTAAGTTAGTAGTCGTGTTTATTTATTTGTAAAAGTATTATTTATAGATTTTTAGGATAGTACGTAGGGTCGTTATTTCGTAGATTATTTTGTATCGAATGTTATTAGAATGCTATGTTGTTTAAATAATACTTTGTATATGTTTTGTTATATGTATTATATGTTGGTATTTCTATTTGTGGGTTTCTATATTTGTTATGGGTGGGAGATGTTTAATTCCTTTTACAGGTTCGGAGTTCGGTGAACATATGGATTTGTTTTTTAAAACATAATATTTATGAGATATTTTTTTTTTCGGGATGATTGAAGTTTTTTACATACAGTTGTATTTTTTCATTTTGTGGGGTATTTCTGGACTACATGGATCACATTTCGTTTGGATTGTTTTTTCCCATCTATTTTGAAGGTATTCTACAGCTACATAACTGCAAGTTATTTTGTATATTATTGAGGGTGGGAATGTCTATTTTTCATTTTTATTTTTTATTAGTTATATTAGGTCATATGATTTGGAGTTTTATAGTAAAGTTTATGACATTATTTAACTAATAGAAAATAAAATACTTTAGGGCCGATTCCCATCTCCGTCGGAAATCGCTCCGACCGAGCCGGATCAGAGGTGTTTTCCAACCGATCCGGGCTCCTGCAGTCCAACCGAGCAAGTACGATGCGGCCATATGCTGTCGGACTCATTTCGGTCGGACTCTCATTGAAGTCAATAGGAGCCGGTCATACAACGCGTACATGGGCTTCCATTGACTGAATGGGTAAGTTTCGGACAAGTGCGTCCCCTACAGTGGGTACGCGTTGGTGCCATCCGCACCGTACAAGCCTGTGTTGGAGAGACCCATGGGTCTCCCCCTGTGTCCGAGCCGTAAGGCTGCGGGTAACAGGGGGTCCGATGCAGACCCCCAAAGTCCAGCTCCGGGAGCTGTTGCGAGCCGGAAGCTCCGACTCGATCCGGCTGTCCGAATCGCGCATCGTACTGGCTCGGTCGAATTCGCCTCCATTGCGCGCCACAGTTAGCTTATGGCCGAGACATACGGAGCAGTTCAGACCCGGAAACGATTCGACCAGGGATTTTGCGCTTGTTTGCATCGTACTTCGTCGTCTTGACCCGTGTACGAACCGGACAGAAATTCACTCTCCGAATCCGACCCGATAATCCCAAACCCAATTCGGAGCCATTCCGACCGAGATCGGAATCGGCCCCTTAGTGTATTTGATATGTTTTTAAACTTTGATGTTTTGTTTATATTATAGAATAGATTTTGCTATCTTATCTATGTATTCCAGACCCTGGATGTTAGGGTCTTCTTTTTTGTTGGAGGTATTCGTACATTGTACTAGTTTGTTTACTTAGTTTTGGTCCTATTTTGCTCAGAGATTGTTCAACTCTGAGCTCTTGGTAACTTTGTTCTTTTTTAATTGATCGTAGGAGTTTATGGAGTGTTAGCTGTCCTCTCCCTATTGTGGCCTGGGAGGCATTATGCCATCCTTCTACCGCATTGTTAGTTTTTGCTTTTTGTGCGATAGCGCTGCTTTAGACATTCCAACAGGGAATTTGAAATTTTGGTTGTCTTCGGTGAACTGAAAAATGCAATCTCCCCACCCAGGTGTCCTCAAAGTAATCTAACAAGGGACTTAATTTTTTTTCATTATTGCGGTAGAAAGGACTATCTATTAATAGGTTATAATAATTTGCTACTTCTGTTTTTGGTACAAATGCTAGTGCAATCAATTTTTTAATTTGGTATGCAAAGTTACTATTAGTAGAGTAGTCCATACTTAAGGTGGATTTTTGTGGGTGTCTTCACATACTATGATTAAAGTGGTAGTAACACCCTTGAAGTGCAGTATGTTGGTATATTTTGAGTATGGCTTGAATCCTAGCTAATTCAAAATAGATTATTATCCTTTGTGGATAATAATTATCAGATAAATATTTCACTGTTGTTAAAAGCTCTATATAGGTGGCATTGTTTTTATTTGGAAGTAATGTATAAATTAATGGTATATTTGTTTCCTGAAATTCACCATGAATGGTGTAAAGTAGATAAAATGGTTTAGAACACTTTAAAAGTTCCGTCCATCATCCATGATTCACACAATTTTAATTTTTTGCAAGTTATTATTTGTTGCAAAAATAAGAATTCTTTTATTTTTACTTTTGTTGTCATATATTAGGAATTTGTCATCTTTGCGGGCAATAGTATATTCAGGCAATATATCTATTTCTTCAAAGGTTTTAGGGGGGGGTGGGTCAGAAGCTCTTTTGTTTTTGTTTTCAGTTTTAAAGCCTCTATTCAAGTACATTTATTTATATGTAAAGTTGTATTTTTGTGACAATGCTTTCTTTAATGTAGAATTAGAGAAGGTATTTAGTAACATTTGCATTTTATTATTTTTGCTGGTGATGTTAGCATCTTTAGTTTGGTTTTCAAAAGAAGAGGACATTTTATTACTTTAGGTAGTTAAGTTAAGGAGGCAGAGGCATTCATAATAATACACCATTTGTTTTTTCTTACCTGTGTTGTAGTATAGTTTGTTATAGTAGGTATTTTAGGTATTGCTTCTTTCTCTCTCTCCAGCAAAGTAACGTTCTCCCTCTGTGTTTGGCCGATAAACGGTAATTTTACTTAAGTTAAATCTTGGTTTTTATAGTGTTTACTTATTTACTTCTCTGTTTAAATTGGTTTGTGTTCTTTTAGTTTGAAATCATTGATTGAGATACTTTTTTTGAATTTTGTAGCAGTTAATTTCTGAGTAGGTAAATATATGTGTTGTTTGTTTGTTCTTTATAATATTTTATATGTTGTTATTTAAAAATATTTGTTAATAATTGTATTTTATAAGGTAAGTAATTGTAGTTTATGTTATATATGTAATTCATTATGTGTATATATTTTGTTGGTGATTACTTGTACTTATTAGTTTTTTATAATTGTTTTATATTTGATTTAAATGTATTTTTTTATATTTCTTTTTATTAAAGCAAGGCAACCACAGAATACATGAGTGCATAGATCATACAAGGGTCGTCCACAATGTCAACATGCAATGCAGTAAATAATGAAAGGAGGGAGGAGGAGAGGGTACAGAATAAATACGACATCATCATTCACAGCAAGGGGTCATGGGGAAAGTGGGACATCAAAGATTGCATTCGCAGGTGGTACACATATGTTTCCCCTATATTGATTCCAGGGGCCCCAAACATTATTCTATTTCCACGGGCGGCCCGAGCCAAATACACAGTTTTTTCCCGGAACATGCACCAGTCCATGTTTTCTATCCACACCTCAATAACAGGCGGCCTCTGGGACCCCCACTGCTGTGCTATGTTCCGTTTGGCAATCATGGTCCCCAAAGTCACTCATTAGGTCTGTGCCGTATTGAGATCAGTCGGCTCCCAGATATTTAACAGACATCTCCTAGCCTCCGGTGGGAGAGCCACCCCCGTCACTTCCTGCATCACCTCATGGACCCTGCCCCAGTATTCAACCATATACCGACATTCCCATATGATATGCAGAAACGTCCCCAATTGACCATATCCCCTCTGACACAGACCCTCCGTCGTGAAACCCATTTGAAACAAACTGGGACCCGTGACATAGACCCTGTGCAGAATTTTAAGCTGAACCAATCTCAGTCGTGCTGGAATCGCGACCTCCTTCGGTGAGGAGAATACCGATTGCCAGTCCTCATCATCAAGTTCAAGGCCGTCTCGGGTCCACTTATCCCTTAATTGTATCAAAAGGTCAGCTCTATGATTGAACACCTTCTTATACACAAGGGAAATGGTGCTATCAGGCAAATGAACATCTAATATACGGTCCTCCAATGCGGTTGCTTCCGGTACCTCTGCTCCCTCTGGGAAAACGGATGTCAGTGCGTGATGAACCTGCGCATAACGAAAGTACTCCGCCCCTCCCAATTCGTATTCAGTTTTTTAAGGCTCCAATCGACTTAACCTTTCCCTTCACCCAGAGGTCACCCACTGTGGAAATGCCTATGAGATCCCATTTGTCGAAACCCTTGGTATTACATAGTCTGCCAAATCTCTCAGAGCCGAAGAGCGGGGTCGTTAAAGTCAAACGATCTTTCCATCCAAGCGAGCTAGTGGCATCATGCCATATCCGTACGGCCTCCCTGGTCGGCCCAGTCAAACTTTTCTCCACAGACCCAGTGTACCATGTTAGGATCCAGTCCTCTTTCTTTGGCAATGTACAGGTAGATCACCTGCTACCGAGCGGGAGGGGCTTCTGTATATAAGGTCTTCCTACTCATGTCTCATTGCTTGGTTTTTTGTTCCTGTCGTTTTGGACCCGCTCTGCTTGGATTGGATCGGCTCTTCGGATCAAGCTCTGCCTTCCGTGGGGATATAGAGAAGCCTTGTCAGACTGGCCGGCGGCTGCCGGTTTGTGTTTGTTAGTCCCTGCCCTTTCAGGAACTTGTGTCCTATTTTTGCTCTTTTAAGCAAAGGTTACCTGTGACTTTCCCCCGACCTCTGTGACTTCGCTAGCCCTTGGGACTCCTTTAGCATTTTGCCCGGACTTCGTTGCTGTACGCGGCTGCGTACGGACCATTGTGCGGAGTCTTCCGGGGTTTGTTGCAGCCTGTTTCTTTCGTTTTGTCCTTTTTTGGTTCCTTTCACGAACATTTTTGGACATCTGGTCATGGAAGTAGCGTTTCTCCTTAGTTAGTTAGACTAGGTGAGGGGGAGGCCTACAACTCTGGACTTCGTGCTTATTTCATGAACATTTGCTGAACATTTTAAGGTTTTTTTTATGTCCGTTGACTTTTTCCCCTTCTTTCAAATCCTAAGTTGTTGTTTCCTTGGATTCGAGGCGTATGGGGAAGCTAACCACACCCACTCCTTTACTGCATCCGGAGAGGGATCTTCGGTAAGAGGGGCGTTTTGCCTAGGGGTATCTATTATTGTACTTGGCCATAGAATGATTACTCGTTGGGTTATATACCCCTTGATGTTTCCCTATTGAGCTGTTTTCTTTTTTGTTCCCTCCTACAGGTGCGTGCATTAGTCTGACGGGATCAGCCTCTCCGAGAGTCCAAAGGTTCCCTTGTTTTTTCTTCCCCCTCCCTCTTTAAGCGTTCTGGTAGTTAGTGCTCTGTGTGTTACATCAGTGCGCTCTGCTAGGGCGAGGGTAGGGGATAGGGATCAGCATCGCCTCTGCAGTATTGGGCCCTGTTGGATGGTCAAAGTGACATACAGCGCTCTGCTATAATTGTCGCCAGGAAGTATCCATCTATCCATGGCATAGCCTGGATTCGATGCGGTTCCGTACGTACCATGGTTAATAGCCCCCAACTGCGATCCCCAATAATATCTCTTGATATCAGGGAGAGCAATTCCCCCATCATACCACGGGAGCGTCAATTTAGCTAACGCTATACGCGGCCTGTCATCTCACAACAACTTCCGCTGTAAACCGTCCAGTTCTCGAAAATAACTAGCAGGAACAACATCAAGAGTATTTTGAAGGGCATAGAGAAAACGAGGGAGCGACATCATTTTAAAAAGGGCAGCCCGCCCCAACATCGAAAGCGGAAGCTTCTGCCAGCCCGCAACATCTCGTTTCAGCCGAGTCAACGGAGGCAGAAGGTTCTTTTCGTATCTAACCACGGGATCCATGAATACATATATCCCGAGATATTTAAACCCCTCCGTTGTAATCTGAATAGGACAGTTACAAGGCAGAACAGGGGCGTCACCGCACAGTACATACAAATAGGATTTCGCCCAGTTTATGATCAATCCCGAATTTCTACTATAGGAAGCCAACACGTCACAGAGCACAATCAAAGATTTCCTGGGAGAAGTCAAATAAATAATATATCGTCCGCATATAAGGAAATGCGATCTTCGAACTGCGGAGACCACCAAATATCCTTGATCGAAGGCTCCCAGCGAAGCCAAGCCACGAGAGGTTCGAGGGCCAATGAAAACAAAAGTGGAGAGAGCGGGCAGCCCTGTCGAGTTCCCCGCCCAAGACAAAATGGCGCCGAAACACGACCATTAACAACCACTTGAGCGAGAGGCTCTGTATAGAGGAGACGCACCCAACCGATGAATTCCGGGCCGAAACCAAATTTAGCCAAAACTGCCCACAAATACGGCCACTCAACAGTATCAAAAGCCATTGTGGCATCCAGCGACGCCAGTACGGCCGGCTCACACAATGTAGAGTCCCTCGCAAGAACCCCGTGCAATTGCCTAAGAGTCACCGCCGTATTCCTAATCGGGATGAAGCCCGAATGATCCGGATGGACAAGCTCACTAATGACCATAATCAATCTGTTAGATAATATTTTGGCCAAAATCTTGGGTTCCGAATTTAACAACGATATCGGCCGATACGAAGCACATCTGTTCCTAGGCTTCCCTTCCTTATGAATCACCACTATCGACGCCAGTCTCTGATCCCTGGGGAATAGACCACACTCCCGGGACTCCAGGAACATGTCTCTCAAATAGGGAGCAATCTTGTCCGGTCTAAGTTTGTAAAGCTCAATCGGGAGACCGTTGGGGCCCATTGCTTTACCCGAGTTCAGGGAGCGCACCGCTAAGGCCACCTCATCCGCGGTAATCCTACCGTCCATGAGGTGACGATCTTCCACAGACAGGCACGGAAGCGCTATGTCCCTCAACAGTAAGCAAGAATCTTCCTCCGGCCTATCCGACACAGAAGAATAGATAGTACGAAAGTGGTCGGCAAAACAGTCCACTATCCCCTGCGGGTCGGTTATACAAGCACCACCCTCCATCTCAATCTCAGGAACCACACGACTAGCTCTATCTTTTTTATCCAGCCAGACAATTAATTTACCAGCCTTGTCACCAACGTCATAAAGATGCCCTTGCTGTTCTCGACTAAGGGCCTTCGCCCCGTCAGTAACCAACGTTCTGTATTCTAGCTGCTTCAGTTGCAAGACATGCAGTCTAGCGCGGGTCACCTCGTGTTCTAGCTCCAGTTTTAAGTCGGTTATTTTGGCCTCAACTCTAACCACATCTTCCTCTTTCTGCTTTTCGACACCAGCAATAAAGGATAAAGCCTGACCCCTGAGCACCGTTTTTATGGCCTCCCGCGAGATCGACGAGGAAATTGAACCCTCATTCTCCTGGAAATAATGCTCCAACGCCTTCACTAAATCATTCTGAATCTTAGGATTGCGCAGATACCAAGGGTTAATGGGGGCTATCCTACCTCCCGAGCCAGGAACCAGTTCAAATCTAAGCCAAAGTGACCGGAGTGATCTGAGATACCTCTAGCCATATGCTTGACCTCCGCAACCTACGACGCCTGGGCCGCAGGTACCTGGACATAGTCTATCCTCGAAAGACTACCATGGGTTCCTGAGTGGAAGGTATATTGCTGCTGACTAGAATTAAGCAATCTCCTGCAATCCATTAGGCCCAGTGTCTCAATGAAGTCCGGCAGCCAGCCACGGGCCCTTCTGACATCCCTAGGCGGATACCTATCTAACACACCGGAGACCACCGCATTAAAATCACCACCAAGAATCAAGAAACCACCAGGAATATCTAGTATAACCCTTCCCAAGTCATCAAAGGTCGTAGACTGCAGGCCAGGAGGAACATAAATAGACACCAGAGAGAGAGTTCGGCCTTCCCAGCGGCCTGATACTGCAACATAGCGCCCCCTCTCATCCGAAACAATAGATTGCACCTCTAACGGAAGAGAATTCTTAAGAAGGATCCAGACTCCCCGGGACCCAGACGTAAACCCAGCATGAGCCACAAGTCGATACCCTTTCCTATTCATCGCTTTGCAAGTATTCCCTACCAAGTGGGTTTCTTGAAGTAGCACCACATCAGGAGAATGTCTTTTGAGAAATTTCAATACTACACTGCGTTTAATATTATCCCCCAACCCATTCACATTCCAGCTCAACACTCTCAACCCCCTACCCCCCCCTCATGAATGAAAAAGGGAGACCCAACCCTCCCCTGAGCCCAGCACAACAATGAAAAATTCTCGCGATACAGTGCCTTGCAGGAACATGAACAAAACAAAACAAAGATTCATTACCCCCGCACCCGCCCCCAAACATCCCATTACAATACCCCCCTCCCTGCACCCCTGCTTCCGACTATAAAGCCACCCCAACTCGCAGTGTGCCTGTCGCCCCCACATCTAAACTAAACTACAAGAAGTAGCTCCGAGGAGGAGAGAGACCCACTGATAGCCCGTTAACCCCCGACTCGTATTGCGTACATCAATATGATGAGAACAGAACCACAACAATAGTCAGCTCCCTGGTGTCCCCAGATACCAGAACAACAACACTCATTCCTGCTCCTGCGATCCCCCCTCTGCACCACCGCTCTGTCTCTCTGGTTCTTGCTGGGCCGACACAGTGTCCAACCAGTCAGCCGTGATTTCTGGCTTGTCGAAGAAGTAAACCCGCTCTCCGTGTTCGATCCTCAGCTTAGCCGGGTAAAGCATGGCATACTTGAGTGCCATGTCCCGAAGTCTTATTTTCACTCCCAGAAAACTGAGTCTCTGCTTTTGGACAGCCTACGTGAAGTCCGGAAAGAAACTGATGGACGAGTTTTCCTACTTCAAGGGCCCACCTGCTCTGGAGGCCTGGAGGATGGCATCTCTGTCTCTAAAGTTAAATATTCGAGCTATCATGGGCCTAGGCGGGGTGCCCACACGCGGCTTCCCACCAGGGATCCTGTGTGCCCGCTCAACAGTAAAGAACTTGCTCAGACCTTTGGGTGCAAGATGATTGACAATGAGATCCTCGACAAAGAGATCAGCCGCTTGGTCTTCCGCTTTTTCCGGCACTCCGATGATACGCACGTTGTTCCTCCGGGCCCGTCCTTCAAAATCCTCCAGGCAACTGACAATGAGGTCATTCGAGGCCCTCAGATTCCGAACCTCGGTCTGCAAGTCTGTGACGTCATCCATGTGACTCTACGTTTTAATGTCCAACGGTTTGACCTTTTCTCTAGTTTTCTTGAGGTCTGTCCGAATCAAATTAACCTCGATGGATACTGTGTCCAACTTATGAGCAAGGGTCTCCATTTGCTTCCCAATGGAGGACTTGATCCCATCGATGGCGGCCATTACATCTTGCAACGTTGGTGCGGCCGCCAGAGCCGGGGAGTCGTTTGCCCCGTCCTGCGACCCACCCGGCCCACTAGGTGAG
Source organism: Lissotriton vulgaris (assembly GCF_964263255.1). NCBI lineage: Eukaryota > Metazoa > Chordata > Amphibia > Caudata > Salamandridae > Lissotriton > Lissotriton vulgaris. Next base: position 1,827,946,119 of record NC_141691.1, read on the forward strand.
CCCTTAACTTGGGCATAGTGGTCCATAAAATTCGATTGGGTGTATCCACCCCGTCTAGTGGTCTTTGATTTCTGCTTGTCCCCCTTTAACTTGTTCGCCATTGCAGGACAATCTCAATTCGTCGTCCGATTCAGGGGGGGGGGGGCAGGACTCAAGACTGACCGTCAACAGACAAGATCGATCTCATAGTTTCCGTATCTTATAGAGTAATCGATCAGCGATACGTGATTGCACCGCTCCCACAGAGTCAAAGTACAGGAAGGTATCGACCCCAAAGCACCAGCGATGGTCAGCAAGACACCTAGCCCTCAAGGCAAGAGGTCGCCACTCAGCCAATTGTACAAATTATCCGGCACACCAAGAGCGACAGGAGCGGCCGTTCTAGCGAAATGTATCCAGGCCCGAGTATGGCGCCCAAGTGTTGAAATCGAAAGTGAAAGTAAGGCGGGACCGGCCACTTCCAGTAAACTGCGCCGTTGTTGTTGAATTACACCTCGGGCACTATGCCAACTCAAGCGCCGGGCTTCCGAGAGGTAGAGGCCGCAAACTCTCCAACTTCACAGCTCTGGCATCCGGGGTCTGTTCGGTACACGGATTACAGCGTTCGATTCTCCTGTGGCTCAGCTACAAGAAGAACTCAACAGCAAACAGGATTAGTTGCAGGATATATGCGGGGGCTACGAGGGTCTCGGGAGCCCTCTGCTCACGCGCCCATCTTGGATGCGTGCGAAGCTCCTCCTATTTGATTTAAATATATTATTATTTTTATATGTTGGTATTAGTTTATAATATGTTTTAGAATATAATAAATTATTCAATAGTTGTGGGGAGTGTTTATTAAATGTTGAATAGTATTATCGATATTTTTTGTATTCTTTATAATTATATTTGTAAGTCGATATTAGTGTCATCGATATTATTGTAGTGTTTCATTTTAAATTACCCTGTTTCGATAATTTTGTTGTCGATAATATTGTACTCGATATTTCTGTTAACGATATTTATCACGACGATATTTAGGTATCGCTATATATATATATTTTTAACTTTATTTAACGTGTGTATGGCGCAACAAATCATCCCCAAGGGGATCTCACAGCGCCTAGCAGCAGGAGAACCAACCACCCACTCAGCCTGAGCCCCTAGAACAGCCATGTTTTTAGGCTCTTCTTGAATTGCCCCAAAGACGAACAGCCACGAAATCCTTCCTGTAGCCTGTTCCAATGGAAGGGGGCGAGATATGAAAAGGCGCGACCTCCCATTCTGGCCCTATTTTACAAGGGACTAAGAGATTTTGATTACTAGATCTCAGCTGACGCCTCGGGATATATGCTCTCTCCTTCTTTCTTAGGTATGCCGGACCCAGGCCTTGCCTTGCTTTGAACACCAAGATAAGAAGCTTAAAGATTGCTCTCTTCCTAACGGGCAGCCAATGCAGAGATAGCAGTAGAGGACAGGACGGGGTATGTCTGGGCTTGTTCAAAGCCAATCTTTCCGCAGTATTCTGCACTATCTGGAGCCTAGAAAAGAGTTCTTCCCTGGCGCCCACCAAGAGAGCGTTCCCGTAGTCCAACCTGCTCACAATCAACGCCTGGATGAGGGTCTTTCTTGCATCCAGAGGGAACAAAGGAAAGACTTTCCTCAGCATTTTGAAGGTCCCAAAGCAAAAGCTGGACAATGCTTTTACCAGAACCTCCAAGGATAGCTTACAGTCCAGTAGGATTCCCAAATTCCTAGCCTGATTAGTAGGGGAGGGCGAGATCCCCAGTTCCGAAAGCCACCAATCTGGAGACCAGAGTTCCTCCGCCTTCCCAAACAGAAGGATCTCCATTTTGTTTGAGTTAAGCTGGAGAAAATGATCTCTCATCCAGGCCGCTATGTTCAGCATACAGATCTTAAACTTGGTTCTCGTGATCGAATGATCTGAATCAAATGGAATGATCACCTGAGTGTCGTCTGCATATGAGATTGTCTCAAACCCACAAGATCAAGCAGACAACGGGGCCACATATATGTTGAACAAAGTGGGGCTTAGGATGGAGCCCTGGGGAACTCCCTTATTCAGAAGGGTGGGATCTGACATAAATGACTCCAGTTTAACCCGTTGGGATCTGTTTGCCAGAAAACTTTCCAGCCACGCCAGTGCTTGGCCCTCGAAACTGATCTCCTGCAGTCTACTAAGCAAGATAGAATGCGAGATGGTGTCGAAGGCTGCCGACAGATCTAACAGCACCAGCATGGTCGGAATCCCCTTGTCAAGGGACATTCTAATGTTGTCTGTGACTTCCATCAGGGCTGCGTCCGTGCTATGTACTGCTTGAAAGCCCGATTGAACAGGATCTAGAAGCTGATTCTGTTCCAAATAACCCTGCAGTTGTTCGTTGATCAACTTCTCCATAACTTTCGCGCCACACGCAGAAGAGAGATCGGCCTATAGTTTTTCATCCCTAAAAGATCGGCTGACGTCTTTTTCAGAAGTGGTCTAATAAAGGCATTTTTCCACTTATCAGGGAAGCTCACCGTACCCAAAGAGAAGCTATAGACTGCCGTGAGGAGAGTTCTGCCATCACATACATTCATTGATCACAAAAGAAGGGGCACGATCTACCTCTGAGCCTGATTTCGTGGCTGCCAGAGCCACCCTTACTTGCTCTATGGTGAAGCTGGAGAAAGAGACAAGCTTGGGGAGGGAAGGGTCCCTACTCATCGGGTTGGGAACCCTTGCGGTCTCACTATCCCCCATCGAATTGTAGATATCATCTATCTTTTCTCTGAAGTAGGTAGCTACCTTATCGCATAGGTCTTGCAAGTGAGAGACCACTGTGCTGCTCACCGTCGGATTGGTGAATTCTTTTAATATCTTGAACATTTCCTGTGAGGAGTTATTTGCCTCCCTAATCCGTATACTCAGATGTTCTCTCCTGGCAGTTTTGCAGCGACCTAGCTAAGCTCTGTGTGCCAAATTATAGGCTGATTTATCCTCTTTGCTTTTGGTCCTTCTCCACTTTCTTTCCTGAACCCTGCAACAACTCTTCTCCTCTTTAAGTTTTTCCGAGTACCATGGCGCCGGTGCTCGTTTCTCTTTTATCTGTACTGTTTTGAAGGGGGCAATGCGGTCGAGCAAAGTCTTAACAGCTGCCTCCCAGTTCTCCAATGCCTCGTTGCTGTCCAGCCCCTCCTCTATGGAGGTGGCTGTGAAGGCTCCGCTGAATGCCTCCGGCGTAACCTTCCTCCAAGACCTAAGCACATCCTTTCTTCCCAGGGGCATATTTTTGCCCTCAGGCTGAGTGAAGGAGAATCTTAAGGCCTGTTGATCCTTCCATGTTAACTCCAGTGGAGCTTTTACGGACAAGAGGAGTATATTAGTATAAAATATTGTTTAGGTATAGGTTGGCGATATTTTTGTATTCAATATTTTTGCAGCAATATTTTTGTATGTCGTTGTTTTTGTGTTTGATATTAAATCAGTGATCCGCTAGCCAGGGCAGTGATGTGGGATCTTTACCCTTGTGTGTCTCCTCGAGATGGTTGTCTCTGACACGAGCACCAATATCAATGTGCCTACATGAAGCCCATGTGGGATGAGTGTGGGGTAACAAAAGATCTCCTCACCATACCACCACAAAACAACTGGGCTTGTTGAAAGATTCAGCAAGAACCTGACGAGTATCATTATGGACCTGTGCCAGCCCGAGTTGTAAGTAGAATATCCTGTTGCCATGCCAACTCTTTGACTACAGGGATGTGCCCAAGAAAGAAGTGGGCTTTGAGTTTCTGTTTGGCCACCTTGATAGAGGACCTCTCAATACTGTCAGGGAGGGGAAGGAGAAAGCACCCATGAAAAATTCACAGGATGTTGTGAGCTACAGGTTAGCTCTTGGAGTTCATATAAAATGCTTCAGCAAGGAAGCCACTGAGAATCTTGAGGCAAGTCAGGAGATGAAAAAGCAGTGGTTTGACCAGAAGGCCATTCTGGTCATCTACTAACCTGGCCAGAAAGTATGGGTCATTGAGGGAGTGGAGCTCAAAACCTTGTAGGACTAGTGGACATGGCCATATTAGGTCAAGGGAAAAAAGAGTGAAGGTACCTACATGGTAGACCTCCAGACATATAGGAACTCTTTAGGTGCACCTCATTTGACTTGTCTCGGCCACACTTTGAGAGGTCTGACTTAATAGTTTTATGCTGATGGTTGGTGAGTAAGAGGATAATGAATGACTCCTAGACCTTCTGCCTTCCAAGGAGCAGAATGGGTCAATGGAGGGAGTCATGGTTACATTTTCCTTTCATGTTTTCTCACTGTACCTTTAAATCTTTTTTGTTGTTCTTTAAGTGTTCTTTAGAACACTACTGTCTTCTAGGCTTCAGGTCAGTTGCACTGTTACTGTTGGCCAAGAAGCATTCTCTGTTGCTGTGCTGCATATTAAACCTACTTCAACCTCAAGCTGTTCCTGTGGATTACCTAACAAAATTTGGCGACGAGGGTGACCTTCTTCTTATTGAGGATTGCAGCACAGGTGTGGAGTCATTTATCAAATTTCGTTTTAATTGGAAAAGCTTCGAATTTAAAGACTGCACCTTTTAGAATCGTTTAAAAGGATTTACTGAGCATCGTTTTAAGGAAGAAGAAATTCCTGTTTTAAAGACTCCTACCAACATGAAGTTATCGATTTAATACTAAATCAAGGTAATTCTGAAGTGTTTACCTTTGAATTTCTGACTCTGGCTGGTGGATGGTGAACAACACGCGAGACCCAACACGAGACCGACGCGTCTGTTTACAGACATCATCGCTGGAAGAATGCTCCTCTGTTTCTTCCCTCAGGCGTCACGAAAGACAACAGCGCAAAACGTCATGAAAGGGAACAGCGCGAAGATCACGTGACCATGTCCTGTGCGCGATGATGCAATCGCGTAACGTTCTATAGCGTGGCAGCCATCTTACCTTGTTTATTTTGATTGCCATAGCAACGTTTCACCGCGGATCGGTGATTTCGTTTTTCAAAGCGTTTGTGGCATTTCCGAAACGGAGAAAAAGGAAATAAACTAAAGTAGGCATTTTCTCTTCGTTTTCATTACTCTTACATCTTTTGGAGGATTAAAAACTGAAGAACTATTTGATTTGAGTTACTTTCAAGTTACATTTCTGCTATTTATTTTAAAACATTAAGAAGTTACTTTTCTCTCACCTTTTACAGAAATATATACCTCATTTATAGAGTGATTCTTTTGGGGTTTTTAATATTTTTAAGGTTTTTGATTATTATATCACTCAAAAATTCAAGACATGCAGTTTGATCCACCTGAAAAGTTTTTACAGAAAAAAGGTGATCCTCCAATTCCTTGGACTCGCTGGAAAGAAGAATTTTTCAACTACATGAAAGCCATAGATGGCGAACGCATGGGTGCGGAGAGGAAGAAAAGTATTCTTTTACACTGCTTAGGTTCTGAGGGACAAATGGTTTTTAGAGCTTTACCTCCTATTCCACCTGAGTTGTGTGAAGGTGAAGGTACTAATGAATATAAAGAAGCATTGCTTAGGACTGAGGAAAGATTTAAACCTGTTTCTAATATAGCCCTTAATAGATATAAGTTCTACACTCGTGCACAACAAGATTCGGAATCGTTTGATGAATTTATGACTGCTTCGAGATCTTTATCCATTCATTGTAATTTTGGTACCATCTGTGATGAAATGTTGAGAGATCAGATTATTGTTCATGGAAAGAACAAGAAAACACAAGAACGTTTATGGGAACTAGGAGATCCAAAATTATCTGAGGCAATTGCCATTGCAAAATCACTAGAACAGTCTAAAAAATGGATGCTCACGGTTCAAAAACATACTGTTAATAAGTCAGATTCTCATGATGAAGTTTGTCTGATCAAACATAGAGAAGGGCAAATAATGATAATCCACATTCAAATTATAATGCCAACAGATTTAGTAATACGGGAAATTTTAAGAGGTTTGATATATCTGTGATATGTTATAAATGTGGTAGTAGGACGCATGTTGCTTCATATGCTGGGTGTCCTGCCATCAATAAAGAATGCAGGAAATGTGGAAGGTTAGGACATTTTTCTACTGTTTTAGAGATTTAAGGAAATTTGTTCAAAATCCTAAAGGTAAAGTAGCTGTTGTTACAGAAGAACTATCTAAAACTTGCAGTTGTGTTTGTGAGAGTACAGAGAATTGTGCTACATCCAATAAAGGTTTTGTAGTCTATCTCGCTGAAGAGATTTCTTTGAATGATGTTGATTGTCAGGTCATTAAGAAACCCATTTGTGAAATGTTTGTTTTTGGAGTAAGTCTTAACTTGATGGCTGATTCGGGCTCACCTTGGACTATTATTACTAAGGAGTATTTTGATGAGCGTTTAGGAAATGTGTTAAATTTTACAGACAATCTTCCATCTGAGATTTGTGCAGTTAGTTTCAATGGTTCAAGGGTAGAGATGTTAGGTCATTTTGTGGTCAAGATTACTTTCAAATCCAGGTGTGTAGAGGTTAAATTGTATGTTGCAGTTAAAGGTGTGAATGTGATTGGTTGGAAGGATCAATGGAGATTTGGCATAATATGGATGAGGATGAGAATATTTCTTCTATTTCCCATGAAAAAGGAACAGAGTTAATAAAATCAGAATTTAAAGATGTTTTTTCTGACAAGTTAGGTATGCTTCGGAATTTTTCCGATCAAATTAAGCTCAAATCTGGAGTGGTTCCTGTTAAGCAGAAATTGAGAGGGGTGCCTATTAATATTAGGGCAGATCTCAAGAGAACTTTGGATGATTTGGTTTCGGAGAAGATTATTGAACCCATTGACTCTGCAGAATGGGTTTCTCCGATCGTTTTAGTTAGGAAACCTGACAAATCTTTGAGAATGTGTGTGGTCAGGGCGCTTAATTTAGCTATAATTGTGGACTGTCATCCCCTTCCTAATATTAATGAGGTTGTTTCTATGCTAGAAGGTGCTAAGGTATTTTCCACTCTCGATTTAAGATCGGCTTATTACCAAATTACTCTTACAGCTGATTCTAAATGCCTCACAGCCCTTATTACTCCTCAGGGTCTTTTTCAGTACACAAGAATGCCGTTCGGTTTGGCTTCGGCAGCCTCAGTATTTCAAAGGGTCATGTATTTTTAGAGATGTAGATCACTTTGTGAAGTGTTTCCAGGATGATATTTTAATTTTTTCTAGTACGGATGAAGAACACCTTGTTCATTTACGTTGTGTTTGTGAGAAGTTGAGAGAGAGTGGTTTGACCTTGAAGGCTAGCATGTGCAAGTTGTTTCAATCTTCAGTTGAGTATTTGGTTCACGCATTATCAGGGGGTGGTGTGGTACCCAAAAGATCGAATGTGGATGGCATTACTAAAGCTCCCCCCCTGTTAATAGAGACCAATTACTATCCTTTGCAGGCATGTGCGAATATTATAGCAAGTTTGTCAATAGCTTCACCACTAAGATGGAGCCCCTAAGGAAGCTTTTGAGACATGGTAATTCCTTTGTTTGGGATAAGGAACAACAGGTGGCATTTGATCTCATCAAATCTGATATTTTGCATGCTCCCACTCTTAGACCTTTCTGTTTGAATAAAATGTGCATCATCATCACGGTTGATGCAAGTATGTATGGTGTTGGATCCGTTTTTGTCTCAAAGGTCAGGCCAAGAATAGTGGAATGTATGTTTTGCATCTCGCACACTTAATGAAACAGAGCGCAGATATGCTGTCATAGAAAAGGAGCTTTTGGCTTGTGTGTGGGCGATTGAGCACTTCAGAAATTTCATTTGGGGAAGTAAATTTGTGCTGAGGACTGATCACAAGCCATTAGTTAATATTCTTTCTCCTGGTGGTGGGTGGAATTCCACGGCTCGCATTTCCAGGTTAACTTCCAGACTTCAGGAATATTCTTTCACTCCAAAGTATGTCCCAGGGAAAAAAAATGTTGTTGCAGATTTTATGTCTCGTCACCCATGTTTAGTTTCTGATTGCAAAAATGTGTGTGATTCTGAAGTTGTTACTTGCTTACAAGATGCTCTATCTACTTCTTTTGGTGAGATCTCTGAAGATATGTGGGAAACCTCTGATAACCAAGATCTTACTTTACAGTCTATCAAGAAGTATATTGTAAAAGGATGGCCTGATAAAAAACTTTTGAAAGAAGATTTTATGCCATTTTTCAATGTTTCAACTGAATTAGAATTGGAGAATAATTTGGTGTTCAAGTCTGGTAAGTGTGTCCCACCATTTACCATACAAAATTTGATTTTAGATGTCGCACATAAATCTCATCCAGGAATGTCGGCCATGAAAAGATTGATAAGGAACTATTTCTGGTGGCCAGCATTGGATCGTTTAGTTGAACACAAAGTAAGAGAGTGTACTGTTTGCACGGGAAATGATAAAATGTTGAAAGTCAATGTTCCCCCTTTGAAGACAACCTCTTGGCCTACTTCTCCTTGGAAAAAAATTGCTTTTGATATATCTGGTCCATTTATGTGTCTTCCATCTGATTCTCGGTATGTATTTCTTCTTGTAGATTACCATTCAAAATGGCCAGAAGTTAAGTTTGTTTCATCTGCCTCTTCCAATATGGTGGTAGAATTTTTTAAAGAAGTATTTTCCAGAGAGGGGTGTCCTTCTGTCATGGTCACGGACAATGGGGTTCATCTTACCTCATTGGAAATGGAGAATTTTCTTAAATTACATTCCATTAAACATCATACTGTTTCCTTTTATGAACCATATGAAAATGGATTGGTAGAACGTTTTAATAGAGTTTTGAAAGGGTTCATTTCTGATGTTTCCAAGTCTGGTTCAGATTGGAAAACTCTTTTGAGAGAGAAACTTTGGCTCTACAGGACTACCCCCCATTCAACTACAGAAGGTAGTCTGTTCAGCTTGCTCAAAGGACGTGATCCTGCTTCTACCATTTGTCCTTGGTGGTTCAGGGATAAATGTTCCAATAAATCTTTTTCAAAGGAATTGGTTGAACAACCCGCTCAGAAGGTTGAGGATAAGCAAACTAAAACCAAATTGTGGTATGACAATAAGTGGAATGTCAAATCTCCAAATTTTGCTGTGGGAGTTGTTGTCAGGATTAAAAAACCAGGGGGCATATTATCAAGAATGGGCGTAACATTATCGCTGCTTTTATCGGCAGGAAACTGCCGATAAAACGGCGATAATGGGCTTGATAATATGCTCTATGAATTCCAATCGAAGCCCATGTTAGATGTCTTCACATCTAACATGGGCTTCGATTGGAATTCATAGAGCATATTATCAAGCCCATTATCGCCGTTTTATCGGCAGTTTCCTGCCGATAAAAGCAGCGATAATGTAACGCCCATTCTTGATAATATGCCCCCAGGTCTTATTTCAAAATGTTCTGATAAGTTTGGTAAACCTATGAAACTGGTAAAAGTGTTTAGCAATAGTGTTATTACCCAAGATGGCAGCCTGTGGAACATGAAGCGTGTTGCCAACTGCCCGACTGTGCAACAAGCCTCTCTTCCTTGTACTCAAAAAACTACTAGTAGTTCCATTGCCTCAAGAGTCAAGTCTTCTGATCGCTCTAGATTGTTTCCTGTAAAATTTGATGATTATGTTTCATAACCCTACTTAGTTCTTTCTTTTTTATTGAAGGGAGATGTGTTACATTTCCTTTCATGTTTTCTCACTGTACCTTTAAATCTTTCTTGTTGTTCTTTAGGTGTTCTTTAGAACACTACTGTCTTCTAGGCTTCAGGTCAGTTGCACTGTTCCTGTTGGCCAAGAGGCATTCTCTGTTGCTGTGCTGCATATTAAACCTACTTCAACCTCAAGCTGTTCCTGTGGATTACCTAACTGTCATCCTCTCCCCTATTCTGACAGAAGAGCAGAAGAGACGCTGTTGCAAATTATGGGACCAATCTCTCTTTATCACTTGCACCAAGCATCATCAATTGGTGCACACATGATAGTGATACCTGGGACATCATGCCTGTCAGACATACAATTTGCAGACTGTCTGATAAAGTGAGAGCAAGCATCAAGGATGAGGTTTCAAAGAAAATGAACCTGGGGTTGATATATCCCTCTTGTAGTCTCAGCTCTAGCTCAGTGGTTTTAGTAACAAAGGCTGCCCCCACAGGCACCAACCCAGAGCTTAAGCTCTGTTTAGACTACTGGGGCCTCAGTTCAGTCACCAAGACTAAATCTCATTCCACTCCCAGATCTGACAGGCTCATAGATAGTTTAGGGGTTACCAGGGGGCATATTACCAAGGGGGCGATAGGCAATTATCGCCGATTTAGCTGCCGTTTTTGGCCGCTAAGCGGCGGTAATTCTATCGCCCTATTAGCAAGCTGTCGCTAACTGATGTTATCGACAGTTTTTAGGCGATAGCGAGTGGTTTGGGGCCCGCATTGCATGTCAGCGATGTTTATTGCTAATGACATGCAAAGTGGGCGCACCCAACCAGCTAGCGACTGAAAGCAGTCGCTAACGTCGCTATCGCCTATTAGCAAGGCAGGCGTGGTGTTGGAAATATTCGCGCTAAGCGCGAATATCTCCAAATACTAACACCTGCCCAGACCAGTTCTTAGCCATGTTATCCAATGGGAGGTAGAAAACATGGCTAAGAACATTTCGTTGCTAATGTGTGATATCGCTGTATTCTCAGCGATATTCACGCATTTCGCCGCTATCGCTGGATAATTTAGCACAATGGAGAAAAACGTTGCTAATAGCATGTTTTCTCCGCTAACATATCCAGCGAAAGGCAGCGATAAAAAAATTGTGCTAAGCGCATTTTGAGATAATTATCGCTATTCTTTGGTAATATGCCCCCAAGTTCCTCAGCAACTTTTATTTGACTTTAGGGTATTGGCAGATTGGCCTGAGGTTGGTAGGAAGAGGTAAGCATTCTCCACCACAGAAAGGTATTTTCAATTCAAAGTTATGCCCTATGGAATAAAGTATGTCCTTGTCACCTTCTAGAGGTTGGTCAACCAGGTCTTAGCTGGCCTGAAAAACTTAATTGCAGCCTACCTGGTAGGCCTGACTATCAAGGCCAGTAAGTGCCAGAAAAGACAGGTTTCAGTGGTGTACTTGGGTCACCAAGAGGCTGGAGGCCATGTAAACTTCTGCAGCCCAATTAACTGACGATTATGGCTTGGAAGCCTCTCAAGACCAAGACCCACTGAGATCCTTCTAAGGCTTGATAATACAGGAGATTTGACAAGGGGTATGGAACCCATGTTGCCTCCGTGACTGAGCTGTCTTGAAAGTGTGCAGCTCAATAAGCTGAACCAACCAATCAGAGGTGTGCTAGAAGTAGTTGACACCTTGAACAAAGCCATGCGTTCAGCACCATTACTTCAGTAAGGAATTCCTTGGGCAGACAGATGCTTTAGTGTATGTATTGGGGCTGTTATCTTACAGCATGGGTGCATATTATCAAGAACGGCGTTAAAATTATCGCAGGTTTAGTGGCAGAAAACTGCTGCTAAAGCAGCAATATTGGTCTTGATAATATGCCTTGGAGAATTCCAATAGAAGCCCATGTTCACACCAGAACATGGACTTCTATTGGAATTCTCAAGGGCATATTAAAAAGCCCATTATCGCCGATTTAGAAGCAGTTTTCTGCCTCTAAACGGGCGATAATTTTTAACGCCGTTCTTGATAATATGCCCCTAAATGAGAAGGGCCTGGGCCAACCTGCAGCTTTCATCAGAAGGCAGCTACTACCCAGGGAACAAATGTGGAGTACAAATGAGATGGAAGCATTTGCAGTTGTTTGGCAACTGAATAAACTGAGGCCCTCCGTGATCGGGGCTCATTTCTAGTTTCAGAAAGACCAAAGACCCCTCAAATACCTGATCCGAATGCAGGGTGAGAATACAGCGGAGGTGTCCATCTCCCTGGAGGATATGAACTTTATGGAGGACCATCACCCTGGGATAGACCATGTCATTCTGATGGTCTTTCTAGGTTTTTCCACCTTAACAATGTGAAATCCCATGGGGATGGGTAGTTTTACCTGCCTCTGCTGGGGTGAGGGTTGTTTTGCAGTGGCGGTTTCTCTGCTAGGGGGTCGCGCCTCCTCCACCTTTACTTTCACCAAAAAAGCAAAGCAATCTACAGTGCTAAACCTGCGGTTTTCGTTTTATAAAAATACATATATGCACACATACAAACTTACTTGAATTGGGGCCTTATCTTTTGCACTGTCTACCAGACTGTCACTTCCGTCACAGTGCTTTCTCTAAAATTACGTTGCTCTCATGTAGAGTATTTGCCGGGCTGACAATCTCTCCGCCCTGAAGCGTGTGAGGTCATCAGCTCGGCAAAGACCTTGCATCAAAGGCCAGTCCCAACCCCCTGATGACGTGGAGGTGAAGTTAGCCCCGGGCGTTGGAGACACAAGCCCTGTAGCGCTAAGCCTCCACGTCAATCAGAAAGGGGTTGCATTTTCACCAAATCCTTTCCCAGCTCGTCATATGACCCACCCTGTGACGAGCTGGAAAGGGTGTGGTAAAGGCTGCAGGCAGGACTGTATTATACTGTGCAGACTCGACTTGAGTCTGCTTCTCGCCGCATAATATTTAATCCTAGAAGCCATTTTCCTTCCCGGCCCAGCAGTATGTGTCTGTTCAGAGTCGACATGAATTACTGCCAGTGTCAGGCCACTGAGGCCAGCTAGACTCGTGCTGGTGATGACGGTCGGTGGGGGATCAAAGGACAAGGTGCTGCTTGCGCACTACCAGGTTTGTGCCCTGTGTCTGAACCCTTGCAGATATGCTGTATTAGTAGTATGGGGTAATGTGCTAGCACTCTCCGTTGGAAGATGTCAGAGTTTTTGTTGCCGTTGCCGAGCATGTGTTTTTAGTAGACCCCCTGGGTGTTTGTCATTAGAGGAGGGACAATAGGGGCAGAGGACCTGGTGAGGTGTACAATGACCCTGGTTCCTTTGAATTTTTATTGCTTGTTGTTAACACTGAACTGATCTTTACGCAACACAATACCACACAGGATCTCAGAAATGAATAAAAAAATCGACACCATCCTTCATTTAGTGATATAATTAATGCTTATGAACAGAAACCTATTTCGATTTACAGATAGGGTTGTTCAAAGAGAGAGGTCCGTGCCTCAAACAGTATGGTAGTAAAAAGGGTCGAAGTTTAGATAAAGAAAAAACATCACAATGCATAGACTGCAACTGGGATCTGTGAATGATGGTTTGTTTACATAAAAAAACAGAGGAGTCAGTCGCATGGCCTGGCCTGGCTTGAAGGCAACTTCCCTCCAGTTCAGCATACAGATGAGGTAAATACAAAAATCCAGCTGTGCTCTGCACATTTGCACTTAGGGGCGTTAGTGATCCAAATCATTAATTGTGTTTCGTTATTTGCTTGAATTGGAAATTGGAATGTGTGTGTTTTTATTGGGGGTCGCAGGCTTGTGTGGAAAGTTGTTGCATTCCATACTATGGTTTTATTCCAATACATGTTTTCTATAGTGTGTATGTTCGATCTCCTGACAGGACAAGAATCCTGATCTCTGTCATTGCATTTCTGCCTGTAAACTCAAGGGGTATGGACAGAGTGAGTACATCTGACCAGATGCCTGAATAGACCGCAGCAGAGGGATCCAGTTTACCAGAGAGCGTGCTGTATTGTTCCTTGCCTGTGTTACGAATTCCATACAAAACTGAGGCCTTCGTGCCAAAACAGGAATGTTTTTGATAGCTCAAAACAAAAAATATTTAGATCTGTTTTTTGTTTTTGCAGTTGATTCATTCAAGCTACAAAGCATCAGAGTTTGTCATTGGAAAAATAACTACTTTTCATACAAAGCTACTAAATCAAATACATCCTCCTTAACTGACAGAAGCAGTACAGTTACAAATGTGGAGTTCAATATTTGTTTGTCTGTCATAAAATTGATTCCTGGGTGGAAACAGGCACAGCAGCACATGACAGAGAGTTGTTTCTAACTATTGCATTTTCCTGACTTTCAGAAAGTGGTTTAATAATTCCCTTGAGGGTGAGGGATTCTCTCTGTACAGCTTGAAGATCCAGATCACAGAGTGCACTGTGGTCTACCAAATCTGAGGTCAGGGTGTGGCTGCTTCATCAAGTGGTTGTGGTGAGCCCGCCTCATCAAGTGGGATTAAGGCGCATTGGAGCCAACTGCCTTCAGAGGGCTCCCCTTGTGTGGGAATGAAAAATTAAGATACTGTGATTCCAGGGATGCACTCTGACTGTTGCTACGGCTTACAGCTAGTGGCTGACTGTTTCGATCATGCTATACCTCAGTGACAGCAAGTTAACTGCTCGCTGCTGACATCAGTCACTAAGGCTAGAAAGCAGGCAGGACTGCCCATAAATGACACGAGAACTTTCAGTGTGACTTGTTAAAAAGCATTTTGCTTTTTGGAGTGACCCTCATATGCTGGAAAATATACACCTACTAGGCTTTTGTAGTAGTTTGGTACCACCACTAAGTGGAATCATGAGGTCTTAACTTGCCATAAGGAAACGTTAGGATGTGGGACTGACACAACGTGTCTTCTTCCCCACCCCTGAACAAACCCAGCCTCACCACTCGAATACCTCACCAGCCGCCACTGTTGTTTTGGAACTTACCATCCTTTGTGTAGCGCACTGCCAGATTTTTGCCTGTTTTTAATGGCTACAGAAACCTGTGCACTTTACTCCTGCTATCCAGTGAAAAAGTGCCTATACTTCCTCTTTCAACATGATGAAGTTGGTATACCTCAAATTGGCATATGTAACTTATATATATATATATATATATTTTTATATATATATATATATATATATATATATATATATATATATATATATAAATATATATATATGTCCATGATATATGGTACCAAAATATACCCAAAGCCTGGAAGTCAAATGTTACATCATGTGAGCAGTGACAGTTTAAACCTGACAGACCTGTGATCTGGGCAGAGTGCATGGTATTTAAAAAAAAGGACATGTAAAGGTTTACTGTTAAACATGCCCTTACAGTGAAACAGACTATTTTCACTGTAGCAGGGCTAGCTCCTCCATATGAAAGCATAGGGAGACAAGATTACATTTAATATTTCTATCCCCAACTAGAAAGCACCTACAAAGTTCATTTTGGACTGCTTAAAACATCATTACAAATACAAATCATTGATGAAGTCAGATCTATAACAAATATTTTACAAAATGTACTTTTAAAAAGTTACCTTTTGCTTCCCTAAAGCTTCTAGAAGCCCATATGCCTGAGCTTCCAACTATTATCCAGGAGCTGAATAATGCCTTGATTAGGTGTGAACTTCTCCCCAGAGCGGAGACACAGGCCAATGGTGTGGAGAGATATTCTGTTACTCTGGCAGAAGTATCATCTGGGCTGTGCCAAAAAAACTTAATTTAATTCAGAGAGATCAACCTTGTTACAGGCAGATGAAGATAACACCTGAGCCTTGCCCCCTCCTTTGTCTCTCTAATCAGCAAGGCACCCACCCCAGTAGGAGAGGAGCTATCTCAGAACTAGTTTTGAGTGACCACAGAGGAGGGGTTGCTCATTTCCCGAGCCACACATCTAAAGGTTTGCACAGGAGTAGAAACGTACTGCCATCTTTGACTTGGGTAGAGAGGTACACTGTGTGATTGTTAGCAGTAGGATACAGAGGAAATGTTACAAAAAGTGGACAGGGTCACTCCTTGGAACTTTTACCCCATTGGTTAGGATGTAGCCAGAGAGTTCCCACGCCCACAGGCTGGTGCCAAGCATAAATGTGGCACCCACAATACCCTTCTCTGAACACTCTCTGGAACTGTGAAGTAACAGAATATTACTGGTCCTGCACCCCATGACCTGAGAAAAACCTAGAAGACTGGGCCGTCTCTACCTTTGCTCCCAGGACAAAGAAGTGGACTCTAAGGGTCATAAAAATGACCTATTAAGCAGCAAGAGGTCTTTTTTCAACTACCCATCTGACCAAATCCAAATGGACCTGCCACAGATCCTGCTGCTGGAGTGAGTCTTGCTCCCTAAAATGGTGTCCCCAAGGTCTGTGGCTTGTGTCACAGTGCACTCCTCTTAACAAATACAGAAATCTGTGAAGTATATAGGTTTTGACTCCAAAGACCTGCAGATAATCAGAACTTACCTCCCAAGCTAATCTGATGTAGGTGCATTGCTGCTAGGCCAAAGATTCCAATTGCTTCCGCTCTGAGGTTTACCACAGTAGCAAATCCGATTTAGTGAGACCTTGCTGAGAAGATATTCAGCCTTATCGAGCCCTCTTTAGCCGGTGGGTGTCACCTGCACTTATTTTCCCTTCAATGGATATTTCCCAAGAGCAAGAGAGAGAAAAACAAAGGTGAAAGAATGAGAAAGTGAAAGATGGAAAAACTGCCACAAATGAAGAAAGCAGGAACCTGCAGGAGTGAGCTAAAGGTGCAGTAAGTGTTTGGTAGTCACTTAAAGAGGCAGGAGGTTCACCAAAATCCCATTGCCTTGGTATTCAGCATTCAGGTGTGGCCGGGACATAAGAGCAGAGCTTAGGGCACCGGCCATTATCCTTCTACACATTAAGCACTGCTTTGCCTGCTGGTACAAGCCGAGCTCCAAAAGAATGTCTAAGTCCAAAAGTAGAAATGTTCACTGTGCAAAGGAGCAAAAGGTTTCTGGCTGGTGGGGGAGATTCCTGGAGCTTGAAGTTCAAATTCCTCCCACAAGTACACAACTTAATTGAGACCACATCCAGCGGCTATTCTGCAAATGTGGAGCCTTCTTTGGCCACAACCTGCTGCTTTAGTAGACTGTGGATTTTTGATTAAAATATTCGAGCGAGTCAACCCTGGTTTCTGTATCCGACTTGCGCTAAAACACAGTCAACCTTAAATTGCTCCTAGGTACCAGTCAAGGGCAACCAGATGACCACGGTTTGAGCTTATCACCTTTTAGTGGAGTTTTTTCACTTGAAATTTTCAAATACATAACTCCAGTTTTCTTTCATTGGATTTTTATTATTTTGGCGTCATTTAATGTATTCTACTCTACTTTTTAAATTGATGTGGGATTTTTCTGGTGCAGTGTTTTGACTTTAATACTGTTTGAGTACAGCATGCATACTTTACACTCTGCCTTTAAGTTAAGCCTGTCTGCACTGTGAAATAGCTACATTATTAACTAAGGCGGATACCCCCTCCAACTAATAGTCCACATTTCTTACACAGTGCATTTGTTGACTGAGCCTAAGCAAGCTACAACTTTTCATAAAACAAACTGGATAAAGCTTTGGTCAGAATTAAACAAATGGGACATTCCTTCTCCACTATTAAAGCTGATCCAATTTGTATAACTCATACAGAATCAAGGTTAATATTAACAGAGAAAGTATCTAAGCTGACAAAATTTGATACAGGAGCGGACTGTCACAAGGATGTGTTCTAATTCCAATACCGTTTAATATATTTATCTCTGGCTTACCTGAAACATGCAGTAAAATGCCTGTTTCCTCATAGGGTAGGTTGAGGGTACATTTCAGAATTTTCAAACTTGAAGACATTATACTGGTGGATCATTCTTTTTGTGGTATCAGCGAGCCCTCAAATGCAATGAGTGATTATGCTTATGACACCAATCCCTAGTTTAATGTGGATAGGACAAAAGTAATGATTTCTGACAAATCACATAGATATAATAGACGAGGAACTAAAATAGTGCTTTGGGATTGGTGAATAGTTAATATTATCTGGTAGTAATTATAGACCAGAAAGTGACAGTGACCACTATGTGTTTGCCCAGAACTAATCTTGCACCAAGAATAAGGAACCAACTTTCAGAGAAGCAAAAAGTCTTCCCCAGCCTACAAGCATTGTGTAGAAACCTAAATATCCACCTATTCCGAACACACATGTCAGTATAAGATACAACTTTGCTGCCTTTTCGTCATGTCTTTAAACTCCACCTTGCATTCTTTTCTGTACTTATGTATACCTTGTTAATATGTATCATTTGCATGGAAGCTTCATATCACTGACAAATTTCACTGAACTTTTCATTATTCTGTAAAGTACTTTAAAGCCCTTGTGGCTAAGTCGGTGCCATACAAAGAGCTCCAAAAATAAATGTATCTAAAGAAATGGGGTATTTGTCGAATAGTTCTTCCAGAGAGCATATAATACCAAAATATTGAAGACCCTGGTACATGCTGCATATGCTTGGCATTTTGAAACAGATGCAACTGAAATAGAGGAGAAGATCAAGTTTGGAGAAGAGAATCATCATTTGGAATGTCAAGTCCCTTTCATTTCATGGCACTAGAATTAGATTTAAAATCTGCCTAAGACATTAATCAGAATCACAATATTTTTATAATTCAAGACATAATGTTTGCTGAATATAACAAGATACAAAGATCATTATAAATAACTGTGTATTCATGACTAAACCACACAGTGTTGCATGTGCACATGTGCAAATTTTAGTAAATCAGGGTGAATGGCCTCATCGGCGGGGGCGATCCTCCCACCATTATAATGAGATTTATTCACTGCCATATTAGGATGGTGGTGGGTATCACGGCAGACGCAAAGTCTGTCCGCCGCCTTTCTGCCTGTGGCAATCGTTATGATTACATGCTGGGCGAAGCAGGGCCACTAATATCGTGGTGGTGCCTAGCAGGCACCGTCCACCATATAAGGATCAGGGCATTGGACAGGGGTTGCATGTTGACGATGCTGCCAGCGTCCTGTCCATCATCCCCTGGGTCTCTTGCTCACTTTGCCACTGGATTCAAGCTAGCCTGGCTGATGATGGCTGATTAGCTAGAAACCGGTCCCAGGATTCTTGTTTCTGGTCCAGTGAAGACATGGGTTGACAGTTTGGGCTGGACTGTTCCCATGAGGCACAGGATCAGACTGATTAGCATATCAGTTGACTGGGGGTGAGAGTTTTTCATTTGCTCAAGCGTTCCGTCCATCATCCCCTTTGGTATCGCCATGGAAAGGCTAGCGTGGATTGGCTGGAGTTGGGGAGGTGCACTGGGGGTACCCATCAGTTCGCCCAGAGACTGGTACATGGACATTTTAGAACTGGATATGGACACTCTTTATCACTTGGGGATGGAAGCTACTGACTGTTCTATGTATACTATTGGTGATACTATTTACATGCTGTGTATGTATACAATGTGGTCCCATGCTTTGCTCTATTTGCATTACTGCTTGTACACCTGCCAAAAGAAATGTTGCAGAAATGAAAGCCCAACAAATGCTAACTAAAGAGATCACTGAACTAATGAGCATCGATGTACTGGATGCACATCTAGATTACCCCAGATAAACTAAAGTCTTCAGCTAACGCTAAAAGGGTCGTCTGTTGTAAATTGACAGTGATCAGGTTAGCGTTAGCAGAAGCCATCCTGTATTTAGAGGCTATCTTGCCCGTTTTGTGAAATCCATTTTGTATTTCTGTCAGCCATTTTGTATGCCATGTGCTACCTCGTGTTCACCATGTGCTCTGTCCTACCTTTCTGTTAACTGCTCTTGAAATCTGCCTAGAGATGAGATATATTTAGCATCTTCCACCTTCACACATGCTCAGTTGATCCTGCAGCTGTCTTTGCAGCTGTCACTAGAATGTAACTGTCAGGATGTGTTTGCCAAAAACAGCCACTGTTAGCTCCTCCCACTTGTTGACTGTGAATATTCTGTATGACCATATATGTACCTAAAACCAGCATTTTGTACCTTACCGCCTTCATTTGAGCCCCTTTGTGGGTATAAAAGGACCACGTTCCTTCCAGTCAGTGTGCTACGCCATGCATTACCGAAGGGTGCTGTGTGAATGTAGTTCCACCTCATTAGGTTTAATAAATCTTTGTTTTCTATTCCAGTTTCTGTGCCAACTTCTATCCAACTGGTCTGAGGACTCTGTGCAGAGAAGGGCGATCCCCTTGCACTGGTAGGCCTTGCTGAGGCTCACTACTACAGCGTGGTGCCTGTTATGTGGTGCTGGGAAATGCTGTGCATGCTCTTTTACCATTGTGGACGGCGCTGCAGCCAGCAGCACCGTCTGCATGGTAAAAGGCACTAGTGGGCGTATCCCAATTGGGCTGGTGGGACCGCCGCACATCTGGCGGGCAGTCCCATCACTGTTATGATGGTGGGCGGACTGATGTCTGCCCGCCATCATAATGAGCCCTGTGGTTTTTTTGCACCTCATTTGGCAAGTTAAAAAGGTAGTACTGGACTGAAAGATGAGAGAATTCATGATAATGCTAGATGTCATGGACATGTCAATAGATGCTACAGTATCTAGAACAATATTTAGGCTGGCAGGTAAACAATACCATACTAGACATGGCAATGACATGAAGACATAAGAATTCTTACAAAATTATTCTAGGTTTTGCTATTTGTGTTGTTACCCCATCTGCCATAAATTATTGAAAAGTAACGAGGATAGGGAAGAATTTATGAAAATCGGAACCGGTTGCTTCCTGCTTATGGGTACTGCTTGTGCTTCCTTCAATTTGAAAAAAAGACCCGATATGTAGATTATGTGAAAATGGACTAGAAACAGTAATGCACATACAGATGCACTATGAGCAGATGGATTATTGGCAAGAAAGATTAATTAGTTCACGAATCTCAAACAGCCAAACCATGGAATCATTTCTTAGACACCATCCAGTACCGCCACAGCAGTGCTTGAGGAGGGGACATGGTCCAGTTTGGAACGTATTTAGGATGTGCATGTAGATCAATGCCCATCACCTCCATAGCATGCTGAAACAGAATACACATTTGAATGCTGAACATACGAGAACACAAAAGTGCGTTAGGAATCATTATTTACTTTGATCAATCCTGGGATGACTCATCATCACTCAACGCCTGTCCCAAGCCTCCTGCCCAGTATCATAGGACATTCCAAAATGGCAACCTGAAGTGGTCAATTGAAAGACCTCTCAGATAGCTTGAAACCACCCCCCAATCTGCCACAGCTGGCTAGTCCCTTCCTTCAAAATCTTCAAAGGTGAGCCCCTCCTGTGATGGCTCCAGAGATCTGGATTGAGCCTTCTTATATACAGATGCAGACCTCACTATTTCCTTACCTAGAAAGCTAAAAAGCACTGGTAAATTAATCTATTGTGTGTGTGTGTGAGGGGGAGCGGGGGTTCATGCTCCTGCTGGCCAGTACACTAATTAGTTTGGTCTAGCAGGGGCAACACAAGCTAGGTATCTAATTAGAAGCTGAGTCTGAGAAATGTAACAAATCTTTAAGTGTGCATATATGAAAAATAAATGACATTGGGGCCATGTCTACCATATGATCAGTGTGTCACACTAGTCTCTATGCCTCACTATGTCGAAATGGCAGCCTGGTGCAGATTTCTCCCTTAGTCTATAATGCAGTGAAGCACACAGACTTTTCAGTAATCACTATAGATTTCACTGCTCACATCATCAGACCTAGTATGTACTAATCTATTTAGGATCCTTCCAGCAACAGGCTACCAGTGCACAGATATTGGGTTGGGCTGTATGATCATACACTCAGCGAATAGATGTGTGCATCTGCATTCTTTTTAAATGCAACCAACCCAGGCTCTACCCCTAGCTGCACAGCAGTGAATCCTGTTTAAAAAAGGAGTCAGTGGTGGTTAACACTTTCAATCCGTTATAACAGTGCTTACAATGGGTGAGACTCAGTCATGGCAAACGTTGATGCACTAGGTAGACTAAAAAGCAAAAAATCAATGGGATTAAATGGGTCAGACCCCACTTTGCTAAAACCTCTATTGCCTGACTACGTACCTTGATGGTATACATATATATGGTCAAGGTACATAGATGCGGAGTCAAAAATTGAAAATCTGTACTTACCTTTACATACTATCTTTGATAACATATGGTGGTTGATATTTATGTAGAAATTAAAACTTGATATTGTGGTCTAGCACCCTTTCGGGTTGTGCCAAAATCAGTAAATACTATGAAATACATTTTCATGCACCAAGTGCTAGGCACTTCCTTTCAGTTATCAGACAATATTATTCCAGTATGATGCTTCCCAAATGGCAAATGTCATTCCTTATGAGGCCTTCATGGCTATTGTCTTGTCAATATTCCAAGACTAGATCCAAACAAAACTGCCTCTTGCCACAAGCTTCTTTCTTGAAACCTAAGTCTTTTTTTTAAGGCAAGATTTTTTCAGCAGCAAAGAACTGGCCACTTTTGTCCATTCTGGAGGTAGACGATTCTGTTGTGATGTTTGTCCTTGCTTCCATTTCCTTCTTCTTCATGTATGTAACTTACTGAGAAATTAGCAAACCTGATTACTTATGTTTAGGGTAAGCCATATGCAACTGCTAATGATTCAAAATCTACAAGTGGATTTCAGGTGTTGCAGGTCTGGCTCATACCAGGGTATCTGGAAGAGAAATAGATAGTAAAGGTCTAAGAGTAAAATTGATAGTCAAGAAGTTTAAAGTGGACAACCTAAAGGAGCTCTTAAAGAAGTCTTGTTCTAGTCCCAAATTTTCATGAAGCCTGAGAAAGGTGCCCTAACTTCAAATATATTAAAATCTGACAGGATGCGTAGTTGTCCTCAGAGGCCTAACACAGATGTCTCTGTAGTTTGTAAAGCTGAAAAATTTTACAGAGGTAAACAGGATCATGGCCATAAAGAGTCTTGTGGGTGAGGAAGGGTGTATTTACCTCTGTTACATGCTTTTTCTCTCACCACTCTTCAAATTCATGTGGTTGTGAAGGACAAATGTTAAATAATATATCATGTAATAGTTATATAAACTTCAAACATTATTTATATATTCCTCTCTTCTCTATATTTGAACTTAAGGTCAAAGCGAACAAAGAATCTTTTGATTTTAAGAAAGACCATTGATTAACTGATGGGTCCCATTCCAACATAGTGACTAATTCTTTCAGTAACTACCTGCCCACCTTTTATCTTAGACATTACTAATATGACACTTGGTGACTCAGTGGCATGCTAAAACAGAAACATAGCTTGTTTTGATCAGGGAATGGTAACAGATTATTAAGGCCTAATCATTGCCTAACAAAATTATTGTGCCTTAAATATCACTTTAAAAATACTGCAAAATTGGAGAAAATAATACACAATCTACACCCACTGAAGCCATATTTTTGTAAATATTTAGGTCACCACATTTATGTCAGATAAATGTCTTTGTCATCGATTTTGTGGCATACAACTTTGGATTAGACCATTCCAGAGAATTTCAATCACAGCCACTGAGAACACACATGGTGGTGTGTTAACTTTTGAAAGTTTAAAGCACCATAGGCTTATTCACACTACTCAGTCAAGTTTTAGTCTAATTCTCGGGACAGGTAGAGCTGTCAAACGTGTGTATCATGATGTTTTTGAATGGGTGGGTGGTGCAATGATAGGTCTTTCTGGACACTTTTCATAGAGGCCGAAAAACTATGCTGTGTTTTCTCAGGAAACTGTAGGGCTGTTTGGAATTTTTCACAGGAACATGGGGTAAAAGTTGCAAATGGATAGTTTCCATATCACTGCAAACCACGCGTGTCTGGAAAGAGACAATATAATAAAGTGTTTTGTCCATTTTATTTATTATTTCTTGAATTCTACTGCTGCAATTTTTTTGCAATAATTTGCTCATGGCAGCCAAGCAGCAAGTTCGACCACTTGGAGGATTACATATAAAATATTTTGATGAAAGATCGCAGAATCCAACTCAATGCTGAAAATAGAAAGGAGATGGTGCCTCTATCATTCAGGAATTCAGCTGAAGGGGTTTATATTTGCTCACCCTTTTGATCTCCTATTACTCATTGGTAAATATAAAAATTCACAGCATGTTTAAGTATGGTTGATTGAACGTGGGTCGCATTTGAATTACAAAATGCTGACGATAAGGTAATAAAATATTGCAACAACTCCTTCCTCTTGTTTAAGTATGCTTTTTATATTTACACCAAGATTTACTAGGACTACAGTTGTTGGTGTTTCTTATACATGGGTTGGAAAGACACATGAGGTTTTGTTAGAGGTATATTCGGAGTTTAAGTTTATATTTAAATTGCATATGAATTACCAGTGACTGAACAAGTTATGTTTCACACCACTAGAATTACAGGAATTGTGATATGTGATATTGAATTGTTTAAGGAGGAGAGAAAACATCTCATCCATAGCAGACGTTTGCTCATATACCTATATTTAGGTATACTGAACGATTTATTCAGCAAAGCAAAAATAGATGCACATATTTACAAACATATACTAGATAATGCTAATCACTTTTTTAGGTCTAGTTTTAGCCACAACTTTTTGGTTTTACAAACTATATGGGCCTCTTTTATGAAAAGTGACATATCGCTGCGTGAAAACAGCGATGCGTCACTTTTCATTGCACCCTCCTAGCTGGATGTGTCATATTTACAGTTTGGTAAATAAAATGGGCAACCCAAACTACCCTTGAGGGCTCGGGCAAAAGAAGAGGAATGGGTAAATGTGCCTTCAAGGGATTTATCTGGTTATGTAATTAGATTGTTTTATGGTGACATTTGAGAGCAAGATTAACTGTATGCTTGCTAATGGATTTCTTTAAAAAAACATATTTCTTTATGCAATTTCTTCAAACGGGTAGAACACCGTCTAAGGCAGAACAATCTATATCATAGAAAGAAAAGGTGTACAAAACAAGCAGAAAACTTTCTCAAACCGGAAGAGAGTCTAACACGGTGAGCATCATGATGAGCCAAGTTGTTTTGTTCTCCGATTTACAAGTCGTGATTGGGGGCGCATGCTGAATCCTTATGCGCTCCCAATCATTGATCACGACTTGTAGAACAAAAGAATTGATTGAATCCTTCTGTCGAGCCTTTAATAGCGATAATACACCAGAGTGCAGTCCTCAATTTCATTACGTAGAAGATTGTCGATATGCATTGATCGGTTTTAATAAGGTCTCCTTTTGAATTTTCTTTAGTCAAAACAACTTGGCTCGTCACGACGCTCACTGCGTTAGACTCTCTTCCGGTTTGAGAAAGTTTTTATCAACACGCTGCAAAGCTCGAATACGCTTCCTTCGGCGTTTCTAAGTTTTATATGATTATGTGATTTTTTTTCGTCTTTCGTTTTTAAAATCACAGT
Source organism: Lissotriton vulgaris (assembly GCF_964263255.1). Classification (NCBI taxonomy): domain Eukaryota; kingdom Metazoa; phylum Chordata; class Amphibia; order Caudata; family Salamandridae; genus Lissotriton; species Lissotriton vulgaris. Next base: position 1,827,971,313 of record NC_141691.1, read on the forward strand.
ATGACTAAGACTCCAGCAGCCCACATGGGAATCACTTTAAGGACTTCCAGTCCCAGAATGCTAATTTTTACTCACCTGAGTTTGCTTTGCATGAATAAAATGGAAGACACTGGAAACCTTTCTTGCTGGTGTTCTTTGCTGCAGCACTCCTTTGATGAAGGGCGTCGTCCCGAAACGCGTCGGAGCAGCGGCAACCTTGAAGCTGTCCCTATGCTTATTGACCTCCTGGGAGTGCGTTTCCAACGTGGGGCGACTCTTTATATATATATATATATATATATATATATATATATATATATATATATATATATATATGTGAAAGCTCCAAAGTCTCCTCTTAATCTCCAAGAAGCCCTCATATTGTATGATCACTCTTGATATAACCAGCTTGTACACGTGCATAGACCATATACAGGGTCTCCAAGCAATGGAGTATTTACTAAGGAAAAAACCATTGAAATTTGCCATGCATAATCAGATGTTGTTAGAACTAATTGAATTTTGTCTCCTAAATAACATCTTTCTTTTCCAAGGCAATATATTTAGAGAAATCTCTGGCACAGCAATGGGCTCCTGCTTCGCCCCCAGCTACGCACATTTATTTGTTGGTTGGTGGGAGGAGCAGGTAGCCTGGGCCCCAGGAAATGACATTTGGTCAGAGAAGATCATAGCATGGTACAGGTACATTGATGACCTGTTTCTGGTCTGGGACGGGTCGATTGAGGAAGCTGAAAATTATATAAGAGTACTCAATGATAACAATTGCAACCTCAAATTTACTGGCCAAGTAAGCTTGGTGGCAGCAAGCTACTTGGACTTAAGTGTAGAAATACACAATAGTCAAATTAAAACAACTCTGTACAGGAAGCCGACCGCTGGTCATCCCGACAGTTGAATAAAAAGCAGGACTTAGCGCGATGCTTTGGTGTCTTTGCCGATTTTGGGTAGAAACATTATTTTAAATAACACTCGCCACTTGAATATTGGTTTGCACTCTTCCTGCATAGCGCTGCCTCCCCCAGAGGGTCCAGCCGATTTCAGGGCTGTTCGACCTGGTGGCAAGGGCGGAACTATTGCGGCGGCCATCTTGGGTAGGGCTATCCTCCCTTAGGGGCGAGAGTCACCGGTATAAAAAGAGTAAAAAGACTATAGCGTAAGATCACTGCTATTTTCGCCTGAGGCTTGAGCCGGGCGGTCATTCTTTTCTCTTGCTGCAATTTTAAAACTTCTTATTGTTTGCACTTGCTCTTTGTGTCCTCTCCCCCCTGCACTAGCGCGCGGACTTAGCGCGACGCTTTGGTGTCTTTGCCGATTTTGGGTAGAGACATTATTTTAAATAACACTCGCTACTTGAATATTGGTTTGCACTCTTCCTGCATAGCGCTGCCTCCCCCAGAGGGTGCAGCCGATTTTAGGGCTGTTCGATCTGGTGGCAAGGGCGGAACTATTGCGGCGGCCATCTTGGGTAGAGCTATCCTCCCTTAGGGGCGAGAGACACCAGTATAAAAATAGACAGCCATGACTCCGCGCAGCGGACGCGGTCAGCGGACGCGCCGGAGTCAAGCCAGATTCCAGCCCGTCTGCGCCCGTCCGCGCACGGGCCGGGCACAGGGCCAAGAACTCTGCTTGGACCACTAAAGGGAATTACAGTAGGCAGGAACTACTAGCCATAAAACCAGACCATGAATGTGACCTGCACAAATTAGACCCTTCGGACTGGACAGGCCCGGTGAGTTGCCATAAATGCCACAGTACATTCGCGTGGTCTCCGCCCTCACCACATCTACTACTCCTACCCATACCCTAAAGCTGGCTTAATTAATGCTAGATCTCTGCCAAAACATGCCCAGCATATACAGGACCTCTTAATCGACGACAACCTAGACTGTCTCTTTATTACAGAGACTTGGCTCAAACCTTGGTGCACTCCGGATCTGGTGCATGCCCTACCTCTAGGGTATGGCATTCAAAGGGTTGATAGAGGTAATGAACAACGGGGGGGAGTGGCCATCATACATAGAGATACATTTGGTTGCTCAATGACAGAACTCCATGATTTAAAGGATGCGGAAGGGATGGGTTTTTGTCTTAAAATCCATGACAACTTCTCTTTTTCCGGGGCACTGATCTATCGCCCTCCTGGCTCATGTACAGGTTTTCTAGGGAGTATTGGAGAAGTGCTAAGTCCATTGATACTTAGATACTCTAATTTTACCATGCTGGGGGATATGAACATCTATCTTGAGTCCACAACGGAAGCATCCACTGCCTCCTTTAGAGAAACCATGGATGTACTGGGTCTCAAAATTTGTGATACCCTAGCCACCCACGAGGCTGGACACACAATAGACTGCATTGCCACTATCTTAGATAAATTAACAACAGACCATCTGAAACCCCAAATATGGACGGATCACGTACTAATACCTTTTACGATTGCACTGGAGACTAATGCCAAAAATAAGCATACAGGTGAAAGCAACCAGGCCAGACAAGATGACTGGAAAGCTACTATGAAACATCCAGAATTAACTATCATAGCTAGAGAATGTAGACCTAAGCTAGCAGGATCCCCAAACCTAAACACTTTTAGGGAGTGGATGACTGAACTAAAAAGTATGACCGGACAGGGAAGACGCAAACCCAGACCCGGGAAAAAGAAGAGATCTGCCCCTTGGTTTGACCGAGAGCTCAAAAACAAACAGGGGGAGCTAAGACGGGCTGAACGTAGCTGGCGGAAAAATTACCTTAGCATAGAACGTAGCAAATATAAAACGATTGAGAGCGTATCATGCACAAATTAAACAGGCTAAAACAAAGTATTTCACGTCAGCCATAGTAACAGCCAATAGTAAACAGAAAGCGATTTTTAAAATTGTGAAGGATTTTAGTAAACCCAAATGTTTAATGCAGGACATCCCACCCTCACAAATGCTTTGTGATTCTATCGCAGACTTTTTTGAAGAAAAGGTTCTGGGTCTGACGAAAGACTTTGAGGCTCCTATTATCGGCCCAAGGCATGAGGACAAAAACACAAGGCAGGAAGCCACCCAGCTCACAGCCTTTCGTACAATTAGTCTGGAGGAGACAAAACGTGCCATTCTGGCAACTAAGTCAGGATCACAATTTGATCCATGTCCTATAGGACTCCTGCATCTCATTGCTGATATTGTTAGCCCAGACATAAATGACATCGTCAACAACTCACTGTCTACTGCCAACGTCCCCCCAGAGTGGAAACTAGCAGCAGTAAACCTTTACAAAAAAAACAACTTCCTGACCCCACCACACTTTCAAATCTACGTCCAATCTCACTGCTCCCGGCACTGTGTAAAGTCACTGAGTCGACAGTAAATAAACAGCTGACATGCTTTCTGGAAGATAGTGAAGCATGGCACCCCAACCAAGCTGGCTTTAGGACTCAACACTCCACCGAATCAGCTCTCCTGTTCACTACTGAAACTATCCGCTCAGCCCTAGATCAAGGCAAGAAGGCGTCCTGATATTATTAGACCTGTCGGGGCCTTCGACACGGTCTCACATGCTATCTTAATAGACCGGCTAATAACATCTGGCATTAAAGGCATTGCCTTGGAGTGGATAAAGAATTTTCTTAGTGACAGGCGACAAGTGGTGACCTTGGGGGAATTCCGTTCCAGTGAGAAGTCACTGTCGACGGGAGTACCTCAAGGTTCCAGCTTGAGTCCGACATTATTCAATGTCTACACCGCACCCCTGATAAAGTTGATATCGTCCTTCGGCATAGAGGTAATAGCATATGCCGACGATACTCAACTGATCCTGGTAATGGACAAAGATAACCAGGTCGGGGCGGAAAACCCCAAATTTTGCTTAACGGCCACCTTTGAGTGGATGCGGAAAAACCATCTAAAATGCAACACAGGCAAAACCGAGATCATGCCTATAGGCCCAAAAAATGAATTTATCCCCAGACTGTGGTGGCCTGAGAAGGCAGAAATACCACCCCACACTACCTCCTCGGCCCGTAACCTTGGGGTACAATTCGACGCCGATTTATCCTTTAAACATCAGGCGTCAAAAGTGGCAGGCACTTGCTTTGGGGTGATAAAATTGCTCAGGAAGTTCTTTGACTTGCTGCCCCTCGAAGCAAGGAAAATAGTCACAATTGCATTAGTTACATCTCGCATTGACTATTGTAACAGCTTGTATGCCGGTACCAATAAGGCGGTCACCCATAAACTCCAGATGGTACAGCATGCGGCAGCAAGGCTGGTGTTAAAATGGCCAAGGAAATCCTCAGCAACCAAAGCCCTTAATGTACTACACTGGCTACCCATAACAAAAAGGGTCCTGTACAAAGTGCTGATAATCACTTTTCGCGCTGTACACAATTCAGGCCCTCTATACCTAAGGAAAAAATGTGTAAGATATTGCCCAACTCGAGCACTACGGTCCTCAAATGCCAACCTACTGTACGTTCCAGGGTTTAGACTTAAAACCCGTGGGGGTAAATCCCTAGCTGTACTAGGTGCAAAAGCATGGAATGCCCTCCCCCCACTTTTAAGAGCACTGGACAAGGAATCCGAATTCCGCAAACAATTAAAAACCTGGATTTACAATCTTCCAGATATAACCGCCAGAGCACTAGTGTGACTCCGGTCCTGGTCTCCTTAAGTAGTAAGGCAACTTTAACATCAGGTTGACCTCTCATTGGCGCCGAGATGCTCCTTGGAGCGATTGTTAGCGCGGTATAAATGGGCCATTACATTTACATTTACATTTACATTCCCTACGGGGAATATTTAAGACTCAGATGCAATTGCACGCTGGATAGTGATTTTCAGGAGGCAGCCAACAATAGTACCAACAGGTTCTTAGCTGGAGGCTACATGGTAGAACTTCTCAAAAATGCCCTTCATAGAGTGGACCGATTACCTAGGAAGGAATTGTATGAGAAAAAACAGAAACTATCTCAGGAGGATGGTAGATTCAGATTAATAACTACATTTTCTCAGGATGCAGGCTGGCTCAGATCAGTTATGAAGAAACACTGGCATGTCTTGAAGACAGATAACATAATTGATTCTGATATACCACCAGCCCCACAGATAACTTTTAAAAAGGCAAGGTCTCTTCGAGATCAATTGGTACACAGCCATCTTGACCCAATAGTTAAAAAAACGGGTACACTACAGGAGGCAAGAGGTTTCTTCCCCTGTGGAAGATGCAAAGCCAGCGCCTTTAGCAAAAGAACCTTGACTTACCAGGTGAAGGGATGCAAAAAGGGAAAAAGGATAACTAAATTTTTGTCCTGTCACACCACCGTTGCAATAAATTGTTTGAGATGCCCCTGCAACTTAAACTATGTGGGGAGCCCCATTAATCCAGTAAAACTGAGGATTCGTGAGCACATGCGGGCGATAGCAAAGAAAGATTTCACCTACCCTGTCGCTTGGCATTTCGCTATCAAACATAAAAGCGATAGAAATCTCCTACAGTACTTTTGTATAGATCAAGTACAAGAAAATCAAAGAGGAGGAGATAGGATACAAAGGCTCAGAAGGCTGGAGTCTCGCTATATTGTAGATATGCAAACCAAGGTGCTTGGGGGACTTAATAGTGGGGAGGAATTGGCAGTACACTTGTGAGTCTGTGATGTTTTAGAAATAAAATTTCTTCTGAAATGAATTGTGGTGTAAAAATTAGAAATTGACTGTAAAATACGGATTTTTCTTGATTATTGTATGTATATGAAATTTTGGGGATATGGAAGCGGGTACTGGATTTAATTTTTTTTTTCGAGAGAGAGATAGGAACATAATTTGTGTTTTATAGAGATTATTTAAGCTAGATAATGAATTGATGTAGACAAATGGGTCATCGTTTATGGATAAGGCATCCACTGTGAGAGACTAAGCAACCAATGATGGTTGCCTATGCTGATCCACGGCAAGATCAAATGTAATGGAATAACAATTTTTATTGAAATTTGAAGGCAGCATACACCCGCATAGTTAATATGTATATATGTGGCTTTGCATATGCTTAGTATGGATAAACTGTACTTACAAGATGGCGCCCATGAATTATTCTGATGCGTGTTGTCTCTCATTTGTGTTTATCGAGTATCTGGTCTTAAAATGGCACCGTACAGCGCATTAAGGTTTGACACAGAGGAAGGGAGTTTCTCCCGAAACGCGTCTGTCTTTGGCAAAATAAACCTGCTATGCTGAGTACATTTCCCGTGAGTGTTGTTTGTCTTTTTCTTGGAGATTAAGAGGAGACTTTGGAGCTTTCATTTATTTCGCGGAAACACCACCGCGCACACAGCACCCGTCTACAGCAGTGACTCGCTGTTCTGGCGTACTTTGGAGCGTACATATATATATATATATATATATATATATATATATATATATATATATATATATATATATATATATATATATATATATATATATATTAATATATATATCTCAGTCATGATTAGACCTTCAATCTTACTCTAGCAGCTGATTTTATTCGTTTGAGCTTGCAACTTTATCCTAAAATTTCAGGCAGCAAGTTCCTCATCTCTGTTTTGTTTTCTTTGTTACCTCGAGTCCAGCTCCACGACAGCTTGTTGATTAATAACAGTTTTACTGTTATATTGCACATGTATATTTTACATTTTGTATTGTATTGCTTATGGACTTTCATTTCCTTTCCCACGTTATGGTTGATGTCCTCCAGGCTGCAAGGCTGCAAAAAGAAAGGCAACGTGGCAAAGTTCAACATGACAACACTTTATAAAAATCCATCTCAGCAATCCTGGCTTCCTGGTGAGAAGAGTATTGACTTATTACTAAATGATAACAATGTAATTGACTTACTACAGATGGATAGCAATGCTACCGAGTTACTGTGGACGGAGTGTAAAGCAACACATTTTGATCATACCTGTGTTGAGATAATGTACTCTTCAGATCAGTAACGTAAGACATATTCACTCTCCTAAAAAAAATGTCTTTGTTTGATGTACAATATGTGTATGACATCTGCTTTTATGTTATAAAAATGCTGAGATGGGGCATAAGGTGTGTATTCATACAAAAGCTCAAAAATGTTCACAATTTGCCACAAAACCTACAAACAACAAAGTTGATTCTTATACTTTTTTATCAACTCCGTGAAACAAATAGTTGTACTCATCTTCTACAAATGATAACTTTATTACATGGGAACCGGTGAGCTCAAAACATACTTAAAATGGCGTTTTTTTAAAACATCTCAATAAACATGTAGCGAACAGTGGACATATTTTTCTTTCTGCTGTTCGTTGACGAAAGGTACACTGGCAAACGTCTGCAATGAAACCAAGTGAAGAATGTAGCCCTGATTTAGTATTTTCGTACAGTTACAAAAATTAAAACTCATGGGTGCTGAAGGTCGTGTTGTCCAAGTTGCTCTGCACTTGCCATTCAACTTTGAGAGGCATGGGCCCTGCACTGTGAGAAAGGAACACACCGATACAAAACAAATCAAAGAAAGCAGCTGGCTAATATTTTAAAATAGAGTGCAATGTTACTACAGAATGCAATAAAATATCAGGGCGGCATAGTCAAACAGCACAACGTAAAATCATTTCTGAAATGTTTCCTCTGAAACATAGACAAAGCAATAAAAGGAAGATATATATGTATCACTGAAGCATAACAATGTGAGATAAGAGCTTAAAAATACAAAAGTACTTGGAATGAATAGTGCTACCCTTTCTCCTAAATAGGCATAAAAATATGTTCATTTTCCTTCTTTGTTTTCCAAACCATTAGGTGAACGTAGTCAGTCATTTCCTGTTACTCTCTATAACTTTAATGCACACGAAAAAATATCTACTGCAATAGAAATAGTTGCTTCATTAACTTTTTTTTGCTACATTTGCAAATGTAAACAGCGAGGCAGAGCCAGACATGACTCAAATGCATGATGGAATATCTTTGTTGCATACGTACACTGTAGAAAATAATTATTCAATATGTCAGGCACCATTATTTGAAATGTAATACATTAATATTTACTAGAAAAATAGTTTTTTCTATTTGTTCTCCCAACGTCTTTAATGAAATAGGCTAATCTGACAGTGCCTCCAGTAGCTTGTAATGTCTTCTAGTTCCCGCTGCAAGGTTTGTCTTTTTTGGAAGAGAGGAGAAAATGCAACGTGGAAAAAGTTCTACTTCCGTTCTCTTAGAAAAGCACCGTTTACCAGATTTGCATGATGTAGCTGTGTAGTCCTATATCCCTGAGCAGATATGCCGAGGAGCTTTCCCTTCATTAATTGTACAAAGCTTACATTTTTAAATACAAAGAAGACATTTTCCTAAGAAGTAGGTTTCTAGGAATTTGGCTAGGATTACACGTGAAAGGAGTGCAAATGTCAATCGTCGGTCTACGGTAAAGAAGTATTTATAGATACAGCTTCTTAACATTTATTAAAAAAATATGTACTAGAAGATATATCAGGACTCATGATTTAAGAGTATTCTGCCAAAGGCACAAATGTTTATTTTTCAGTCTGTATATTCATAAGAGGGAGTCAAGAAGATACTCTGGCACAATTCGAGGCCCTTCCACATAAATCCCCTTGCTTGCCACTAGGTGGCCCACTTCTTCTGGCATTTAAACCGAGGAACTACCCACACTGTCCTAAACAAATGCAATTATTCTACCTTAATAGAAAACGTTTATGACTTGCATCATACTTTTAGTGCTACATCCTTCATGAGTTTCTAAATTGCTTTAAAACAAGCTACTTATTCAGCCATTTCAGAATCAACAAAATTGCATGATGGTAGGAGAGTTCATCCCATCATGTACTGCTTCCCTGTCCTTCATTAGGGAAGCATGCACACAATAGGTGAAATTCTGTCACTGCCCTCTGCGGTTTGTTAGTGCCAAATAGCAGATGGCAATTATTACAACTTCAAAACTTTGAGGAAAGACTGGATTGGATAATGTTGACTGTACAGTCTGATGACCTAGTAATTTTAGAAATGCATCTAGTTGCATATTGTTAAATATTAATGATATGCTACATCACATGGTGATCATAGCAATATAAGCATTTAATTTCAATCGCCTTTACCATTAAGGCAGCTGACACGGCAGGTTCTCTATAGAGAGAAAGGCTAAATCAAAGAAAAATAAATCTGAAAAAAAGAACCAAGTACAAGTCTAAAGATAAGCAACTTATAGTTTAATTTAGTATACCTTAGAATTATACCCGCTTTGCCCCTCTAATTAAATCTAAAATATTTTTTACAACCCAGAAACAAATGTCTTTTCACTGTACCTCATATATATCCTTAGGATATTCTTGCAATACTGTATGCCTTATTGGCAAAATATTATGCCTCTTTTAAGGGTGTTCTTTCATTGTTTCCAATGTTCCTAGCCCAGTAGTGTTGCATTGCCGTGCACAGCTGGAAGTGATAGAATTGCCTATTATAATTTCCGGGATACTTTCATGTTTACAGTTGTGTGTCATCTAGTGTACAAGAGTACTTCTCTAACTACAATGAACAAAAAACCATTGCCTTTTCGTGAGAAAACAAGTTATATTACCAGAAACTCTCAAGGTGGCAGGTGGTTTATGGATGTTTGTAGCTTTTGAGAATACGGGAGGGAGGCAGCAGCAAGGAGGGCCGGGGGAGAGTAGGGGCGCTTCTTAGTGTCTCAGAATGCATGCCTTCTGAACACTTCCCAGAGAACGGCCTTTGTTGCACACTGCTCACTTTGTTAGCGCTATGCACTGTGACTCACGGTATCCCACTTTCATTTTGATTTTACTGCTTGGTCTCCAACACTCTGAAGGGGGCCTTGAAGATACAACCCTGCTCAAAGATACAAACTGTAACAATCTGAAATATACCCACTCCGTCCGCAGCCAATCAGGTCTATAATATAACTTTTAAATTACATTAGGATACCTGACTTTCTTAATGCATGTTGGGCAGAGTGAAGTCCGATTTGATAGAGTTGTATATTTTTCAATCCTCCGCTTTTGAAACATTCTTCATTAAAAGAGGGAGAAGGAACAAACATCACAAAATGGCTGCGCCGCGTTCTGCAAACTGCTCTGCAGGCCTTTATAAGACATTTCAAGCTACTGTGCTTCCATCATGAACATCTATTTCTATTTAATTGTGCTAAGTGCTAAAATATTACTCTTGCGTTTTTCCATCTTTGTCAGCTTGTGCAATGTTCCTATGTAGACCCCTCTGGATGTGAGTTGTGAAGTCGTACTTGTCCGTGCAAAGATGCTGGCATATGCTGCACTGGAAAGGTCCACTGTCACCATGGCAACTCATATGCAAAGCATACATCACTTCATCCAGAAAGACAATGCCACAGTGCACACATTTTGTTGACAGTTCATCTTGAGTACTTTTATCAACTTTCTCCTCTTTAACTACATTCAGTAAACTGTCTTCCTTTGTATTTGACGGAGCTTTTGACTTTTCCTTGGAGGCCCCGTTTGCAGTTGGCCCAGGTCTGGAATGCTTTATCGCCAAATCTAGAGGAATGTCATTGTCTGTGGTGACAGATGGATAATGAGGAGGCATATTGAAGGTGGGATAAGGCACATAGTTTTGGCAGGGATTTGGTAGGCCTGGCACATGACTCAAGTAGTGTGGATTGCCAGGAACTGACAGCTTATATTTGCTCCAGAACCTAAGCCAGTCCGCTTCGCTCTGGAACTCGTTGTGTACAAATGGAAGTCCGAAAATTGGGTACTGGTACTTTTCAATAGGGCTTCCTGGTGGCGAATAGTTAGAGTGCTTTGAGGGTCGCATGTATTTTTCTATTGGACTGCCCCTCTCTGAGCTTCCTTTGCCATCCGATACAGATGAACTATTTCCTGGGTCAGCATTATTTTCCTGAGGACTTTTTATCTGAATGTGCAAAGGCTGCTGCATCCTTTTGTGAATATCCAGAGTCTGGTTAACCAGAACTGATTGCGGTGCAGAATGGCTTTTAGTCAAAGACACCTGAGCCTCGTATTTACTCAGGCCAGGTTGCTGGATTTCTCGCTGATGATGCTCAGGAGGAGGCTCCTCTGATCTCCTTTCTAATGGACTGCCATTCACTTGCTCTTCACCGCTCCCCCTGTGCTGCTTGCTTAGGTGCTCCGCGTGCAGGGTCTCCGGATTAAGGCGTTTCCTTGTTCTTCTCCTGATGATCTGCTCACCATTGTTCTGTTTAATGATATTCAAAGGCCTTGGTGTCTAAATGCAAGACATAAATACCAAAATTAATGAACAGTCAAAAGAAGCCTGGAATACACAAACGAAGGACATATTCATTTCATGCATGTGTAAGAGCTACTTATGATCATCATCAGATACATGAAGAACATATTGCTAATTGCACAGAAACATAATTGGGGAACCTTTAAAATTCATCTAAGTATTAAGAAAAATAATAATAGACAGTACATTTTCATGGGTTGTCAATTGGTGGAGTGAGTTTTGATGAAACTAGATTTTTTTCCATAAAAGACTAAGGGATGTGCAGGACAACGCTGAGAGCATCTTGTGGGAAACACGCTCGCTGTGCATGTACACAATAAGCATTGATCTCCAGTGAAGACAACGGAAGGCTAAAAATATGGATCTCATAAAGGATCTATGAATCGGGATCAGGCACGAGAATGAACACCCTTTTCTTCTTTTAATTTACTATGATCATTTTTTATATTTCTGTGACAATTATAATATTAGTGTCTCCATTAAGAGAGAAATTGAGAAACATAGGGGAATATTACCAACAACTAGCGATCATTATCGCTATGTTGGCTTAGCGGCAATATTTTTATCGCCGAGCAGCGGCGATTTTTATCGCTTAGGAACCTTGCTATTATCAAGGTTTATCTCCTAAGCGATAAAAATCGGCCGAAATGCATGAATATCGCAGAAAAGTCAGCGATATTCATGCATTACCGAGCTATTGCTCTTAGCCATGTTATCCACCTACCATTGGATAACATGGCTAAGAACTGCTCAGGAGCAGGTATTAGCTTTTGGAGATAATCGCGCTTAGCGCGAATATCTCCAAAAGTTGGTAATAGGAGATAGCGATGTAAGCGACTGTTTCCAGTCGCTAACATCTTGGCACGCCCACTTTGCATGTCATTAGTGATAAATTTCACTGACATGCAAAGCGGGGCCCAAGATGGTCGCTATCTCCTACTAGCTGTCGCTAACTGGTGTTAGCGACAGCTAGGTAATAGGGAAATAATGTTATCTCCGCTTTCTTGGCTTTTAAGGCCAAAAAAGCAGAGATAAACCCCCTTGACATTATGCCCCACAATGTCTAGAAATGTTTAATCTAAAATGTAACAAAGGTTTACATTGTATATCATATGATCAAAATAAACAATAAATTGCCAACCTCAATATCACATATTTCCTGAATTATCTTTTGATAATAAAATGAAGCCGTTTGAAAACTTGTTACTGTAGTTTAAGGGGCAAGCAACATTAAGGACATAAATTAAATTCTAATCAAGAAAAATAAAGGAATAATAATTAAGTATGGAAGCAAAGTTGGACATATCGATAAGGGTTGGCAACAGTCCCCCCATGAAGTAATGAAGACTAACAACATTTTACACATACACATAGGTCAAAGTGCAATCATACCACTGTAGTAGTAATACAGTGATATGATAGTGGTGCGATAGAAAAAAAAGTTATTTTATCGCTGATATCATTTCCCCTGCTCGACAAATCTGCATGAACTTTTCAGAAAAAGTACATGTCTGAGTACGTTTAGTCCTGGAAATTTTAGAGCAATTTGGTCAACTTCTCATAAGAATATTTTACCCACTGATGTCAAAATTATTAATCTGAAAAGCATCGGATTTTGCAGAGATTAAGTGCTTATAACGCAGGGGTGCATTTCCTAGCTTTGCAATTAATCTGCTCAGATGGTTTTGGGAACTTGTTCCAACATTAGATTTTAAATGTGAGCTTATTTATTTTTATTTATTTCTTTAAATGAGTTTTATATAGCGCAGGCTAGACCCGAAGGTATCAGAGTGCTTTACATTACGTTCCACAGTGTTACACAAAATGATAACAATTACACATTACGTCAAAGAAATAGCAATAAAATGGGAGAGGAGAGAAACAAGAGTCATAAATAGTGGAGGGGGAAAGGAGGAGATGTGAAGAGGGAGGATGAGGGAAGACATGACAGAAAGACAAAAGTAAGTCTGTCTAAAAACTGACTGGGTAGGTGACGTCTGAGGAGGGAATCCACGGCCCGTCTCCCCTTTAGCTAAACAAGGTAGCTCCGTCGGGCATCAGTCAAAATAGCTAGGTCTCAATTGACGAGGGAAAGTTCACATATAGACAGGGTGAGGACTAAGGGCTAGGACAGGTGAGGGCAAAGGTCAGAAGCTGGAAAGAGGAGAAGAGCAGAGAGGAGATGGTTAGGGAAAGGGGGTAGGGGAGAGGGGGAGGAGGGAGATAAGGTCAGGAGAGACGCAGGAGAGTTTGCCCAAAGACCGGCTGGGCAGGTGATGGTCAAGTAGGAAATCCGTAGCCATTCTCCCCTATAGCTCGTGAGGTAGCTCCACTGAGCATCAGTCAAAATGGTTAGGTCTCAGCTGTCATGGGAAGGTTCTCAGAGTAAAGGTCCTGGTGGGTGAGCGGGAACAGGGTTGGGTGAAGGCTGGTCAAGGTCCGGACGATGATCTATGATTTTTGCCCAGGAGAGGAAAGGGCATCAAGGAAGGTCTCACTGAAGCGGCCTACTTGTCAGGCCCGGGGGACGAGTCCTTGATAGTTTGGATTAGTCGGCCCCCATGAATCTCTATAGCCCAGAAGGAAAGTGGGAGAGCGGCCATCTTGAGATCATGATTAAACGCTGGGGCAGAGATTTTTGAGCAGGTCAGCGTTTTTAAGATGGAGCAAGTGAGGGGGGTGTCCGTGGTCTGGGAAGAGGCCCGCTACATTTGGATGAGCTTGAAATCTGAATCATAAAAATATCTGATCATTTTTGCTGTGTCAGCAGTTTTCCACTTTGTGAACACAAGCAGGTTTGCGGAGCCCAATTTATTTTATTTATTTATAGTTTTGTAAGGCACGCAGATACCCTAAGGGTTTCTCGGCGATTAGCATGATTAAACAGAAGAACTATCTACTTAGAATAGCCATGTTTTCAAGAGGTACTGTCTCTGAGGGATTTGGGAAGAAAATTCCACAATTTTGGACCAAGCACTGCAAAAGATTGTCCTCCCATCCGGGCAAGGTGGAATATCTGTACAGTGTAGAGAACCAAGTTGGAGGACCTCAGGGGACGAGATTGCTTGTAAGATGTCACTAGCTCTTGGATGTAGTATGGTCCTGTTCTAGTTTTTGTCTTTAACATGTTGCAAAGAGCTTTAAGTTGGATCCATTTAGAAATTATCAGCCAGTGGAGTTCTCGAAGGAAGGGTGAAACTGAGGCATGTTTGGGAAGTCGGTACAGCAGTCTAGCTGATGAATTCTGGACCATCTGCAGATGCCTCATTGATGCCGGGCATGCTCCCAAGTATAAGAAATTACAGTAATCCAGACTTGATATACCTAGGGCCTGGATCACGTTCTTCTGAATGGATTGGGGATCATCCAGATGATCGTCCTCACCTATTTCAACACAGCTAAACAGGCGGTAACTTTAGACACCTGAGGTTTCATTGTTAATTTGACATCAAGAACAAATCCAAGGTTCTTAACCTTGGAAGGTGGAGTCGGAATAGGTCCCAAGGAGTGGGGACAGTGTTGAGGGCCCCAAAGCTGGACATCTTTACCCAGGATCATGATCTATGTCTTATCACCATTCAGCCTTAGAGTGTTAGCGCTCATCCAGGTGGCTACTTGACTCAAGCACAAATTGGTCAGAGGGTCCATGATACTGGGTAGATTACAAAGAGAATATAATTTGTGTGTCATCTGCATATGAAAAAACAGTCATACTGAGATTGGTCTGAAGTTAGACCAGATCAAGCATCCAGATACTTTTTTTTAGGAGTGAAAGCATCATAGCGTGCTTCCAACTGTGAGTGATAAGGGCCTCATGTAATGAAGTGTGCATGAGATCAACCATCATATGTAACAATATTGGATCCAGTATGCAAAGTTTGTACGGTGGTAGAAGATCAAATGGGGAGCCTGATTTGATAACTTGCAAAATAGTGAGAAAGGCAGAGAGGTCAAGAGTAGGACAGTGTTAAATGAAGACTATTCCAATGCCACAAAAATGTCTGTGAAGCCATCTTGGTAAAATCCAGATCTAGTATGAGTAGCGTTAACTTTTACAAGGACAGAATATAGAATTTCAGACACATTAATTTAAAATGAGGTTGCAGGGGTTTTATCAAGCTTATTTTCTGTTTAAGAATCATAACATACATAGTTTTCCTTCCCTGTTAGAATTAGAGTGATGTGGCATAAACTATGTTACTACCTTTAGCCTTCACCATAAACCAAACCATAATCTTGAACTTAATTGCAACTATGCAGTGGTAACAGTATGAACTCTGCACAACGCCTAGCCCTGGGTCATTCCTGGCTCAGGTGCCAGTTGATATAGGTACTGTAGGCAGCCACTGCAAAATCATTTTGCCCTCTATGAAAAAAACACCTTTGAAAACAAATGTGCCCGTCTCTGTTCATTACGGGGGGAGACGTTATGCTGAGGTTATAAAATCTGACTGTTTCCATAGGAAATTCTCAGAATATCAGAACACCAAAAAGGAAGAACTTCCAAGCCAGTTGCATATTGTGGGAAGAAAGACTTGCCCAAATTATGGCCAAAGGGCAAGCTTGAGCCCAGGAAGCACAGTATGAAGGTATATTGGAAACACCATGCATAGCCAAAGCTCTTGCCCTGTATCATTTTATTTCAGAGCAAGGCATCTGGCTTGACTCAAGCAGCAGCAAGGGCATTGGCTATTGAATGTAGAGGGTGGACGTCAAGCATGCTGGTTGGCTGTCTGATGAGGATAACTTGGGGCACAGGGTGTGGTTATAGTACTCATCCTGTATCTTAAATACTTTGGCTATTGAAGCACCACAAGGAGTTTGCTTTAACTGCCTGAAGACTGATTGGAAAATAACTATAAAGAACCAAATATACACAGGTGGGCTACGATTCTGCCCCGCTATCGACTTTGTGATTATTACAATAGAGGATTATACGATCATTTCCCACCTACACTTCAGAGATCATTAATTGGGTAACATGAGAAGTTTTGTGATTGATGCCTATGGGTGGACTCTATCCCTTAGAGGAAGATGACCCTTGAGCTGAACACCGCTTGGCTGTCCCTGAAACTCTCACCAGTCCTCAGAAAGACCTGCCGATGTATACTTATTAACACATACATCGAGGGTTGAAACTTTGATGATATTTTGACTAGTACATGTCCTTGGTCAAACCATCCTAAAATTGAAACTAATGTTTCTAAAGGGTGTATGTCGAACCATTTTATTAAAGAAAAATAAGATTTTGAATATACGAAATTGAGCAATATTAGTATGGTGTATTGTTTTACATTCATTGTTTTACATTCATTAAAACAGGTGTGGTAAATATTGGTCTAACACAGACCTCACACACCATATTTTTCATGTATTGGTTACTGAGTGACTTAGTTCACAAACTGCTCTTGGTAACATGCATATATATTTTTGGTAAACCACTATCAGATTTCGCAAAGCAATTGAGTCACCCGACAGAACACTTTGTAGCTCATACCATATAGACTCAGGTTCTGAGGGACACAGGGTAACCCCATTCATTTTGATGGTTTAAATATTTTAGCAGCACAGAGTCTGGCACTAAAGCCATGCCCTGCAGCAAACTGGCTTTGGAAATGTAGTAACAGGGTATAATGGATGATGACATGCCATTTCTTGTTCCCAGAGCATGCAAGGTGAAGCTGACTGAGGTGTCCAATGGACACTGACATGATGGAAAGTGTCCACTTCTTTTGTTCATTGGCCAGGCGTTCGGCCAATGGCACTGGAGCCAGAGGTACTGAGCACAGAATGCAATCAACTGAGACACTCTATGTCATGGACATGGCAGCAAACAGTGCCAAGGCTGCACTAACGGCGGTGGTACAAAATGGCAATACCGACTCTATATCATCAATAACTGTGTTGGATTGTAAACACTGTCAAGTGTCCATTCCCCTATTAAATAAAAGAGCAAGCAGTGAAAACCTCAACCAAGCAAATCAAGTGTTTACAATTGCCCTCATCAATGTGCGGTCATTAGCCAAACACAGACAAGAGGTAGCCGATGTAATCATCGACAGGAACATAGATATAATGTTCCTGACGGAAACTTGGCTGGATAAAGCATCCGACCCTGACCTAGTAATAGCTGTTCCACAAGGTTTCAAGTCATACAGACTAGACAGAATTGGTAAAAGAGGCGGGGGGATTGCTATAATCGCCCGCGACTCTTTTAAAATTCGAACCACTGCCATTCCCTCAACAGCATATGAAGCGCTCCAATTTGATATCCACCTCTCCCCGTCACATAATTTTAAAGGTGTATTACTATACAGAAGACCAGAGTCGCGGTCGGAATTTCTTACAGAAATACTCACTATCCTAGAAACTACAGCTACTGATAAATCTGTGACTCTGTTAGGTGATTTCAACTTTCACTTGGAATGTAATGAAGACAAGGATACTACTTCTTTGCTATCCGAAATGGAGGTTTTTGGACTATCCCAGTTGGTGAAAGGACCTACTCATAATGCAGGCCATACCTTAGATGGTATTTTCACCAACCTTGAAAATATTTCAGTGACTGAAGTCCTACCAATGACTTGGTCCGACCACTATATGGTACTGGCCACAATACAAACTAATAAAACATCTGTCGCCACTTTACTCCCCCCCAAATCAGAAGCGTTCAAGGTCTGGAAAGACATTAATATCCCCAATTTTAGGGAGGCGTTACAGAATTCCATACCTAAATGGGCTACAGATCCAGACACCGCTACTGAACAATATCACACGTGGATAGGCCAGACAGCTAATAAACTGGTACCTGAAAAAAGAATGTCAAGGAACAGAAGCTCCCCCTCAGCACCATGGTACACCGAGGAGCTTAAAAAATTAAAACAGCAATGTAGAAATAAAGAGAGAATCTGGAGGAAAAAGTATGAAAGTGAAGATAGAACAGTATACAAGGAATTGTTAACCCAATATAAACACCTAATCACAGAGACAAAAAAGAAGTTTTATACTGAACAAATTGAAAGCGCCAAAAACTCAACTAAAACGCTCTTTGAAATAACTAAACATCTTGCGGGATGCGCCCCAGACCTTAGCCCTCCCTGCTCCCAAGATTTCTGTGACTCTTTGGCATCCTTCTTCTTCACCAAAGTGAATGACATATTTTCAGCTTTTAATCTAGATGACACCCAACTCCATGGAAGGATAGACACTTCTTCTTCAGGTAATAACTTATCCGGTTTTAAAGAGGTTACGGAAGTTCAAATTCGGGACATTATAAAAACAATTAAATCTGGATCAGCTCTGGATCCCTGTCCTCTGAAAACCCTTCGTGTAATAATGGATACTCTTATCCCTGTTATTACCCAAATAATCAACCTCATGTTCCGTACAGGCAGCTTCCCAAACCAATTAAAAAAAACCCTAATTAAACCCCTCCTGAAAAAACCCGGCTTGGACAAAGCAGAACTTAAAAACTACAGGCCCATAGCAAATTTACCCTTCCTGGCTAAAATAGCTGAAAAAGCCATGAATAATCAACTCACGGAATTCATCGAGCAACACCATCTGCTCGACGAAACACAATTTGGATTCCGCAAATTTCATGGCACGGAAACAGCGCTCATTAAAGCAGCGGATGACATCCGATTAATCAGAGACCAAGGGGGCACAGCACTATTGGTGCTCTTAGATTTATCGGCCGCTTTTGACACGGTTGACCATAAGATTCTGGTCAACCGTGTCGAAAAGATGGGCGTGCAAGGCCTGGCAAAAGATCTGCTGGCATCTTTTTTAGCAGAGAGAACCCAGGCAGTCATACTGGGCCAGTCTGAATCCGCTGAGCTATCACTGCCATGTGGGGTACCTCAAGGTTCATCCCTGAGTCCGACACTATTTAATATATACGTGTCGGACCTTGCCAACACCATCAAAGCGCACGGGATGAACCTTACCTCATATGCGGATGATACACAGCTGATACTGGCTGTCAGAAATGATGGGGAAACAGTGGCGGAAAATTTCAAGACAGGAATGCTGGCCATTGGAAAATGGATGTCAGCAAACTGTCTGAAATTAAATTCCGACAAAACTGAGGTGGTCACTTTTGGCCACCTCAGCCCTAGCTGGTCCCCAACCTGGTGGCCATCATCTTTTGGAGTAGCGCCCAAACCAGTCACGAAAGTGAGAAATTTAGGAGTCATATTTGATGACAACCTTAATTTCATGGCCCACGCCAATCAGACAGCCTCCACGGCTTTTTACAAGCTACGTCTGGTGAGGAAGATTCTCCCTTTTCTCCCAACAAATGTGGGAAAGACACTGATTAGCGCTTTGGTCCTATCAGCACTGGACTACTGCAATGGACTGTTTGCAAACGCCCAAGTTAGGATAATTAAGAAAATGCAAACAGTCCAAAATGCAGCAGCCAGACTTCTCCTTAAAATCCCTAAATTCAAACCTATAGCAGAGTCATTGAGGAGTCTTCACTGGCTTCCGGTCAGGAACCGAATTAAATTCAAGACTTTATGTCTCGTCTATAAGGCACTTCACCGTCAAGCGCCGCAATTCCTGTGTGATCACCTGGTTCCATATACCCCCTCTCGAACGCTACGATCTGCAGGACAGAATGACCTAGTAGTGCCACGGACTAGGCTGGTCAACTGGGGAGACAGACGTTTCCTAGTTGCCGCCCCAAGATTGTGGAATACTCTTCCACAACCGATAAGATCAAGTCCAAACCTAATGTGTTTTAGGAAGAAATTGAAAACCTGGCTTTTCAACCTCTGAAAACTTTTTCCAAGCTCCTATAGGAGGGTAACACAGTATAGCGCCGAGACGCCTGCGGGTATTTGTTCGCGCTCAACAAATGCTAATAATAAATAAATAATAAATAAATAATAAATAAATAAATAAATAAATACCTATTGCTTTGCTATTTATCATTTTTAAATATCCTGTTTTTAAACATCTTTCAATTCCTCTACTTTCTCCATATTCCTCTAGTACAAGGAGAAACAAACGTTCTGGCCAAATACTGTTTTTTTACCTTTACATTGTCTAGAATTCTACACATGGTGTTGTTTTTTCCTACTTCTCTTCTTTATATCCAACTCTCAGTTCATCAGTATTTTTTAGCAAACCAATTATTATTTCTGTCCATTATCCTCTTTGTGCCCTTCCCTTTTTTGAAAATGTTCTCTTCTTGATTTTAAGACTTTTTTCTCTAAAAAAACAGACAATACATTTTTAGTCAGTAATCTAAGTTCAATATGGTAATTTTGCAAACGCTACTCGAGCAACTGAAATTAGGCGAATCAAAGTTAAGGATAATTGCATCAGGGGAAATGATGGCGCCCAGATGACTATGGCTGTGGAACTGTGAAACCGCACTCCCACAGTCCTACATAGCCTTGAGTCGGAGGTGATTTGAAAAATCTTAAATGAAGTTCCAACCTGAAGGACTATCACCTACCTAATTGATGTTACACTTCTGGACCCATAACCTTAATCTGCTCAGCTTATTATTGCCTTACACTTCTTGGCTAAAGCAGTGGGGCTCAGATAAGTCATAGTTGCCACTGGTCTGGAGGGCAGTCTGCATGGGCAACAGTCTGGTGGTGGCTGGAGTAAAGGCGCTAGAGGGAACATCGGAATCACCAAGAGTAAATAGTGAGTGGACATTGATAACTCAGCTTTCAGTGGCACAAAAGAGCCTGGCCAGCCTTCTGGCTGCAGTCACGGAAGAGTTCACCAAGAGGAGTGACAGATATTGAAAGAATCCTCATGAGGAGAGATAGAAAATGCACCTCCAGATGTGTTTGCGTGTGACAGAGAATGCAGTGCGGGCAGAGGCAGCACTAGACAGGCAATAGCTGTCCGGAGGCAACCAGGGATTTGCTATAATGTTACACAAGAGATGAATAATTATTCTGTGGATTTGACATACTGGAATGCAATTGGTCTTAATACCAGGAAAAGACAAAGGTGTATGCTAGAATTCCTGAGATCTAATGGCATCCAATTAACTCGTCTGCAAGACATGCACCGTATGCAGGAGGAGTTAAAAAGTATTTTAAGGGGCCATTCCTGTACTTAATAGGTAATATCAACCAACCATACATAGTGTAACAAGTGTGTAGCTTTGTTAATTAGAAAGAATTTGAATATTCGCATAATTCGCTCAGAAGCAAATATTAGTGGTAAGAGTATGTAAATATACATGTGTTGATTACTATGAGCCTAATCTAGATGATCCATCTACTTTAAAGCAGCTTTCCTTAAACTTTTGGATTACAACGCCCCGATATTATGTAAACTGCAGAAGACCCTGTATAACACTCTAGAGCTTAGTCTGCTCCAATATAAACCACAAACATAAACAGGGCTCTACCAGGTTGGATCCAATGGCCAAGTAAGAGGAAGACTCATTATTTGTCAATTCAATGGTATACTAGACACCCTCAGAACTCAATCTCTAATGTTTCTATGATCTGAGACAAAATGGTGGCATTGCTGGGCTGCAGAGAAGGAAGGCACCAACCGATTAAACTTTTCTTTTGTCAAAAACTTTTAATTATTTAATTATAGCTTTAGGTTAGACTTCTCATTGGTAGATAAGAGGATACTACATCAAATGTTGAAGATAGATTATCCCATCATATCCACGCTATGGTAGCCAGCGGGCCTGCAATTTATTATTTTTTTTTTAATTTTTGGAGGGGAGCCGTGCAGCCCCCTTCCTGAGGCCGATATTGCCCCGGGGACCCCATCCCCCGGGTCAATAGCCACATCATTGGGGACCTCGGGGAGAGCCTCAAGGCCCCCACTATCCCTGCCGCCTCCCCACCTCCTGATGGAGTCGGCATTGCTCTGGGCAGAGGGAGCTGCAAACATGCAGCTCCCTCTGCGCAATAGCAATTCTGCTTTGCTTCTTGGAAGCAAGAGCATTTTTCCTGCTCTCACTTCCATGATTCCAAGCAGAGTTTGCTATGGCTTAGCAATGCTCCAGCGGAGCCATAGCAAACTGCAATGCCCCAGGGTGGGCACCCCGGGACATGGCTGGCGCCTGCCATGCAGGGTGGCGGATCCCAGGGCCCTGGTCCATTCTACATTGTAGCCCAGGGAGATGGTCCCCGGGCGTCTGCAACAGAACCCCAGCCTTTACATAATTTATGCCCCACGGAGGTGGCGGTCACCAGGGCTGTGGGGGGCCACATGGTCCTCTCCGCATTACGTTAAATTAGCCCCGGGGAGGTGGTAGTCCCTGGGGCTCCATGGTTGGGGGGGTGGGGGGGGGGGGGGGGGTTCTACCGAGCTTTTGAATTTGTGTCCCGGGGAGGTGGTTGACCTGGGGCTGAGGGAGCCACATGGCCACCCTGCATTACATTAAATTAGCCCCGGGAGATGGTGATCCCTGGGGCTCTGTGGGGGGGCTCGCATCATTTGAATTTAGGGCTGCGGGGCTGCTGGGTGGTTCCCGCATTGAACATAATTAGCCCCAGGGAGGTGGCAGTCCCCAGGGCTTTGTGGGGGGCAGGAGCCCCCCACGCACTCCTTTTAAACACAAAGGACAAGAAAGGTGGCGGTCGTCGAGGTTGCGGGGGGGCCGGCATGCCGCCCCAATTAATAAACATAGTCCGGGGGATGCCGCATCTATTTAAATGGTTGCCCCTGGAACCTGGCCCACGTGGGGGTAAAGAAAACGAAGCGCAGCAGCCTGCACTTCATTTTTAAAATAATGTTTATCTGGATTTGCGGATCAATCTCAAATCCCTCCAAAAATGTAAAAAATAAAATGCTTTCTTTGGCCCTCCCTCTGAGCAGGCCTGGGGGTCTGGGTGTTTCTACCCTGACCACTTTTCTTGATTTTTTTAAAATGTTGACCTTTTTTTCTTGTGACTCGGTTCAACCGGGTCACAAGATAGCTGCCAACACTTACTCGTTTGAAGTTTTGGCAGCCAATCAGATCGGAGGCTCGAGATCGGAGGGGTTCGCAGGTCCTCCGCGGCCAAATTTGTATATCTGAGAAATCTTTACATTTCTCAGCAACTACTGAATGTATTTACACCATTTATTTAGTGTACTTCCGTTCAGCAGTCTGGGCTGTAGCCATGTCTAAATTTTCCTATGGAAAATAACATGGAAAAAAGGCGTTTTGAGACCCCCTTTCCTTTGCCCCAGCTTGACGAATCACCCCGAAACTTTCAACCCAGCAGCTGACCGCCCCATTCGTTTTAAAAATTTCACAAAGATTCGTTGACGCTAAATATATTGGCAAATCAAAAAATGCTTTCCCTATGAAAATGAGGTCTTAACTATATATATATATATATATATATATATATATATATATATATATATATATATATATATATATATATATATATATACATGTATGAAATTTGCTATGACCAACAACAATTCCTTTTAGGCCTGTTAATTAACTGTCATGAACTTGTTCCTTGTTTTGGTTTCAGATGTTGCAAACAACATCAACACACTAGAGTTGCTTCAGCACATTTCATCTTTTTCAGGTGCTATACTACCATTAAAAAACAGGAAGGCTGTCGAAATCAAACGGTGCACAGCAAAAAAGAACCAAGGGATATTTTCCTCCTGACATATCTGCAACCATCCATTAAAATCAGTCCTATATTTGTAAAGTCTGCAGTTCTATCTTCTTTGTGTTTCATTCAAACTGTCCTTAATCATGTGTTGCACTGACAAAGACCTATCACACTCTAACAAGGGAACGTACTAGCTACTCCGCCTACTCTCAGTACACCTGCCTTCTTGTCTTCGACCAATTATCTTGACACATGCTGTAGTGGTTATGAATGGACAATTTCTTTGAAGTGCACAACCTATGAAAATAAACTTGACAGATACGATCCACTAGTTTGAAAATTCCAGGCACTGAGAGCTCCCACCCACCCCCGAATGGTGAAAGTGAAATGGCTGGTCCATAGGGGAACATGTATTCTTCTCCTGTTATTTAGTAGTATAAAGTTAGATGATGTTTTCACTTTCTACCAGCAAAGTAAAAGACATATAGGGGCACATTATGATGGCGGACGGACCTGAGTCCGTCCGCCACCATAGAGCAGGAGGGAACCTCCGCATGGGCTGCGGAGTTCCCTCCTGTGCAATTAGGATGTGTCCGCCACCCTGGCGGTCACATCCTTATTTTTAACATTGCGGCGGGTGCGGCTTCAAGCTGCACCGCAGCAATTTGAAAAATGCACGCATTGCATTTGTATGTAGAAAGTGGCAGGCACCGCGCGGTGCCTGCCGCTTTCTGCATACAAATGCAGGGGGGTACCATAGGTACCCCCCATGTGCACCCCCCACCCCCCCTTCACCTAGGGGGCCCGAATCGGGTCCCAGCAGTGAAGTTACACATGCTTTTCCACGGCGGAAAAGCCGCCGCGGAAAAGCATGTTTTACAGCCCATCCTAATCTGGCTGACGGTGTCTGAGAGACACCCTCACCATATTAGTGGTTTTCCGCCGCGGTTGTAAGCCAACCGCGGCGGAAAAGCTGCGGACAGAAACCAGGACCCACCAGCCATCCTGATGTGGCGGTGGGTCTTTGATGGGTCCGCAGAGGATTTTTCCGCATCCTCCGGGCCGGCGGTGGCTTCCGCCGGTCCGGAGGATGCGGAAAATCCTCCATCCTAATGAGGCCCTTAGGGCTGTAGTCCTTAAGGTTTGGTTTTTGTTATTTCATAAAAAATTGATCAGTACTACAAGAATTCAAGTAGTGTTGCTTAGGTTGAAATTCCTATACAGTGTATGTTCAATTGACTTTAATTAGAAATCATATTGTTTGCTACTCTTTTGATAACACTAAATGATAACATCTTTATTCTGTACCCTGATAATGATTTTCAATTTTTCCAAAACTCTGCAATCTCTTTTTACCTAAGTACAACCCCTGGTGTACCAAGTACTGTGATGTCATTGTCATTCCTTTCTTAAGATAATTGTCTCCACTTTATGCCAAACATCATCTGACTTTGCCTGTTGTGTTTCTACAGAGGTTAATTATTATAAGCATATATCTGATCACCCTTTGCAGATAACTGTGATATTGTGTGTATAGGTTCGGCATTGTGTGAGGATGCTTATTTTATAGCTAATAACTGATTTAATTTACTTTTTTCTTCATTTTTACCATTATAGTGTCACCTTTTGGCAATTTGGGAGTGTTACTTTTGCACAACACCAATTGCCAAAGAATTGCTTGTCGTAAATCAAATGGATATAGAGATCTCAGAAAAAGAGTAGAAACCCACTAGTGTAGAACAAATTAAACAAATAAATACTCCACATTTTAACGTTTTTTATTGGAATAACTGAAAATAGTACAGTAAAATGTATTATGCATTCTACTGGTTCCCACAGACCCCACAACAAAAGCTATAGGAGCAGAGTGCACTATTTCCCAGAATGCTGCAGGGGTGTAGGTTTAATTAGAAGTATACAGAGGCCTACTGCACCCCATTTATGTCTGTATTTTACTACCCAACCAATATTCCAGTTATCCATTTTCCTTGCTTGCACTAAATTCACTGACATTCTTGCTGCACCTATAGTATGCTTCTTGCCCCTAGGAGGAAGAACCCCAATATCCCTAATGATCTGGCTACTGATTTGGTTTAGGTTATCACTTTATGGCTCTTAACAATTACATGGCTTTGGTTTTCACATTCAAATATGTGATATCCTACAATAAGCTTACAAATAATGCATCCATCACCTAAAGAAAGTCTTACCTGCACACTGCAGTGACTTAAGAAAATATGACATAGTGTTGACAGGAGGGCTACACATTACAGAAATGGAGACAATTGCTAGGTCGCTAATATCTTTCGTTTCTTCAAGGGATTCACATTCTGCATCTGATTAGACGATAGCAAATTTGAACAAATTGAGCTAGCAAGAGGAAAGAGGACTGGTCTTTTGGACAAGCACTCTTCACTGTTTGTGATTTGAAGACATAAGCAGGCCCATTGCAGATCATATGCGATGTAAAAGACTTTTTCAGATAATGTTTAAAAACACATAGACCAGAGAAAGACAGGCTAACAAAATGCTGCACGAAACATTGTTTGAAGAAATGTTGTTCCCCTTTCATATATAGCTGTGGGCTTGAGCCATAAGTAAGAACCATGTGAAAAACCTTGCTCTACTTCACAATCTTTTAAAAATACTGCCAAAATAAACATTAACTCCAGAATAATTCGTTCCCTTCACAACAGCCAGTAGAAAGCTGCATTGTGTGAAATAGATTTTCTCGCTGAATTTGGTACATAAACTCAATTGAGTGATATCACAGAGTCCACTACAGAAGAGTAGTGTGGTTTTTAATAAACGACTCGTCTTTAGAGAGTGAAAGTTCAGATTTCAATTACGCCTCCTGCACCTTATTAGGCATTCTCCCCAAGATATTCAGTGTTCCAGGGAGACCAGCTGGCTAAATGCGTGAGGGTGTGCAGAAAGTAATCTTAACCCTGGGCGGCAGGGCCCTGGGGGAAACATTGCTGAATAAATCAAACTTTATAGACATTTGACCAAGGAAGGGGCTGAGCTGCCAATGTTCCCTGATTCAGGAAGCACCTTGCATGTTCATTGGAGCCACCTGAATCTCACCTTGCTCCCTGTCTATGCAGGACCCATGCAGGAAAACCAGAAAATTGAAAGAAAGAGACAAAAAGAACCCAAAACCAGCTCCTCTGTCTACAAATCGAGGTGTGCCTTGTGGGCTGGAGCTAGTGTGGCTGCATCGAATTGGGCTCATGACCATGCCCTTAGCTTGAGCGTGCAGGTGTCCCACGGAGGAGTAGGGGCACACACAGGGCCAAGACACGTGCCAGTGAGTGCTTGGTTGTATAAAACAAATAAAAGAAAAAGAGAAATATTTACAGGCACTGACGGTTTAGTCAAAAATACATAGGCCTGGGCTACAGAGACCCTCCACAGTGCACTGTCACTCACCTGCATTTTTTCTGTGGTGCTCATGAAGGAGGAGGGGCACCACTACAGTAATACTAAGCTCAGGGGGCAGCGTATAGAGCAGTAGGCCTCCACAGTAGCCCCACTTCACTATTTGTTTGATTTGGGGGTCTCTAGTTGGCAGAGGTAGGTACCTTTGTCCAAATAGGGACCCTTCGGTCTAGTCAGGGTAAGGGGGTACACTCCTAAAATAACTCCTGCTCACCCCCTTGGTAGCTTGGCATGAGCAGGCAGGCTTATCTCAGAGGCAGTGTGTAAAGCATTTGTGAACACATACACTAATACAGTAACAACACTACAGATGGACACCACACAAGTTGAAGTATAAAAATAAGTATTTTTATATAGACTCAACACAAGAACACAAACGACAAAAATCCACAATACTGTACAAAAATGCTAGAAATAGCTGGGGGCCAGATGTAGGAGCCCTAATACCGGTCGGTAACGGCCGAATTCGGCCGTTACCGACCGGTATTAGGGTTTTCTAATGAGGGGGCCTATATTTTACTGATTCTGTAAATTTACCGAATCAGTAAATTTACCGAATCTGTAAAATACCAAATCGGTATATCTACCGATTCGGTAAATCCAGAAGTAGGTGGCACTTCAAAGAGTGCCACGGGCCCTTTAGGAGTCAGTATTTACCACTGAATCCTATTGGGTGGTAAAATACCGAATTCAGGTGTACATGCACATCTGTGCATGTACACCTGTGCCATGTGACACACAGACATGCCCTTAGGGCATGTATATGTGCCACATGGCACACAAGCCTGGAATTGGGGTGCTACAGGGTGTCAAAGTGACACCCCGTTCCCCCTTGCAGGATTCGGTATTTACCGATTCGGTAAATACCGAATCGGTATTTACCATTGATTCCTATGGGCTTCAAGGCCCATAGGAATCAATGGGAAATACCGATTTGGTATTTACCGAATCGGTAAATACCGAATCTTTCAGATTCGGTAATTGTAAAATAAAAATTACCTACATCTGCCTCCTTCCTATTTACCTACTCTTAAATACCGAATCCGTAAAATTCGGTATTTAAGAGTAGGTAAATCGGAATTACCTACATCTAGCCCTTAGTTCTCTTTAGATGTAAAATGCAACACTTTAAGTTCAATGTACCTTTGGATGCGTAACGCTATACAACTAAAGTGTTGCAGGGAAGGTGATGTGTTGGTTCCTTACATGCAAGAACGGTGATGCGTCGGGTCTCTACTGCTGCGTAGGGGATGCATCCGTTCTTCTCCGCCTGGGGAGGTGATGCGCCGGTTTCTTACTGCGCTTCCGTGGTGATGCGACCAGCAGCGTCGCGATGCGATGAAGATCCGGTGCAATGAAACAAAATGACGTCTTCTTCATGCGACAACGATGCGTGCACGCCCGACGGCCGTGCGACAACTCAGCGATTCTTCTGAGCCGCGACAGGCTCTGCGACATGCTTTTCCAGTGAAGCGACGGCGTCTGCTGCGACAGCGACACTCTACTCCGGTGATGTAAGCCGCTTCGGGTGATGCGATGGCGGCAGCACACTTCTCCGGTGATGCAACGGGGTCTGCTGTGTTGGCGACACTCTTCACTGGTGATATGACGACAACAGCTGCGGTGGCGACACGCTTCTCCGTCTTGAGTCACGCTTCCAGCTCCCAGCGACACGCAGTCTCTCAGAAGGCCCAGCTCAACAGCAGCACTTCAATTCCCAGCAAGGGAAGGCAGGGGATGCTGGTTGGTGAACTCTGTTGTCCCTGAGACTTTAGCAGGACACAAGCTCTATCTCAAGCCCTTGGAGATCCTTTACAAGTTGATTTGAAAGTAGCACAAATATCTTTCGCCTTTCTGTGGAGGTCAGGCCACCACTGCATGCCAATCCCCCAAACAGAACTCAGCTTGGGGATAGTCTCCTCCTCAGTTTCTCTGGTTCCTCTCCTCAGCAACGGTTCTTCTTGCTTCCAAAAAGTAATATAAAGTTCTTGAGCCTGGGTCCCAATAATTATACTAGCAAATCCTTTGTCTCTGGAGGCAGAGAGTGTCTGTGCCTAGTCCAAACAAGTTCTGTGTACTCCTGGAGCACTTTGTTGACAAGACTCCTTCTTTCCTTTGACAGTGTAGGCCAGGGGCATCAGGTTCACCACAGGGGGTGGGGCCAGCATTGTGGAAGGCAGGCACAGCCCTATTCAGGTCCCAGGTGCAACTCCTCCCACCCATCTACATGCAGATAGCTCTATTCAGCCCTGCGCTGACCCTGTCTCCTGGAATCCCCCAGCCCCTGTCACTCAAACTCCAGGCAAGGAAACCTAGCAGAGGCAGTCTTGGACAGTTAGGCAAGAAAATACCTACTTTCTAAAAGTGGTATTTTCAAACACAGAATGTTAAAACCAACTCCACTAAAAGATGTATTTTATCATTCTGAGTTCAGGCATACTAAACTCGAATTTCTACCTAGTTCCCTGAGTCAGTTCGTATGATAAGATGTTATAATCAAACTGCCCTTACTAGACTATGGGGAACAAGTAGCCTTGCAATATTGAAACATTAAAATGGCTGTAATTCACTATTAGGACATGCCACACACACCAGGGCATGTCCTACCTTTTACCTACAATGCACCCTGACCTTGGACCTGCCATAGGGCTGACTAATATGCAGAAAAGGGAAGGTTTAGGGACTGGCAAGTGGGTGCACTTGCCCAGTCAACATGGCAGTACCAGACTGCCTACAGGCTCTGCAATGGCAGACCTGAGATACACTTTTACAGACTGGTTCTGTGGGTGGCAAAACCAGTGATGAAAGCCCATCAGCAGCATTTGATTTACCTGCCCTGGGCACCCACAGTGCACTGCACTAGGGTCTGACAGTAAATCAAATAAGCCAATCATGGAGTCACAAATCCAAACATCCATTTACAATAGGGAGAGCATATGCACATAAGCACTGATCAGCAGTGGTAAAGGGCCCAGAGTCATAAAACCAACAAAAACAGGTCCGACAAAATTCAGGAGGAAGGCAAAAATTCAGGGATGTCCCTGCAAAAACGGCCAAGTCAACACAATTGAAAGGTACTCACTCTATGTAAAAAAAGAGTGACCCCAGGACAGTTTTACTCTAAAGCAGAAGACTCCCCGGAGCTAGGACTTTTATCTACAGGTTCTGGAGTGCATGGACATTTGATGATGAGTTCTGTTGTTGCTTCTCATCCTTAATAAGAAAGACTCTAGCATTGTAAAGTTTGAATGTTGAAAATGTTATTGATGTGTGTATTTTGACATATGAAGTATGCAGTATTTCTTTACTTGAAAAAAGGAAGCATTATCTCATAACTGTTTCAATATTAAATTGCATTAGGTTAATGAGTTTATATTTTGCATTAGATTAGTTTAGTCACACCTTGAAAAAGCCGATGGGCCAGACTTTTTATTAATGCACCTTCAGGTGGAAGGGGGTTATTGTGTTTCTACGGAATAAGGATTAGGACCTACCTGTGTGCAAACCAGTAGAAGTAACTCCAGCGACTGCGGTACTGAGTACATTTAGGGGGTTCTAGGTATGTGTAACCTTTCTTTAGTTTCCCATTTGTAGACTGTGAGCCCTTTAAAGGGTTTCATTCAATGTATGGAATTCCACCTGCCATTTTCAAGATATTGGTTAATTTGTGTGTGTACTGTTTATAGTGTGCTTAACAAAGTAAGTTCCCTTTTCATAAAAAAGTGACTAGACAGTGATTTATTATCTTGTTGAGTTGCTGAATTCTACTCCCTGGACCACACTACCTCCTCTGAGTAAGTCTTGGATTACTCTGCCTCACTACACTGAGATTGCCAAAAATGGGCACCTGGTTTCTTGTTTGAGCCTTAAGACACCAGTGGCAATAGACGATAGTTGTGCCATGTGAAGCCTAGTTCCCTCTGACAACCTGGGCATGAATTTCTGCATCTGGTGGGCAAGTGATGGCACATTGAAACCTTTACTGAGTTCTCCTGCATTATTCACATGTCGATCTGCTTCTTGCATTAAACATTGATAGCATTGGGATATTGAAGGATAGTCCTCAAAGCAATCCAATGATTCAACATAAAATATACGACACTAATTACATCTCTATTGCTTAAAATGAGGGCTCCATTTCCTTAAAGACAACCCTCACAGAATAGCCTCGACAGGCTACACAAAAGACCTGCGCTAAGGATTGGGCATGCTGCTATTCTAAAAGCTTCAGATTTAAGGATACAATCATAGACTGTGTGTCAATAACCTCTATAATACATTTAACCCCTTCGCTGCAGGGGTTATTTTCCCGCTGTGCTGGGGGCGCGCACGGCGCCCGCATGCTCATGACGAGCTGAGCTCGTCATGAGGCACGGCGCTCCTGTGCTCATGATGAACTCAGCTCGTCATGACCACACCCGTTCCCGTGGAACGCTCAGCACAGCAGGGAAATTATCCCCGCATGCAAGCGTTCCACGGCTCATGATGAGCTGAGCTCGTCATGAGCACCGGAGCGCCGTGGCTCATGACGAGCTCAGCTCGTCATGAGCATGGAAGGAGTTAAATTAACTAATGGCCATTTGGTTCCATGCAAAAGACAGAATGGATAGTTTATCGTTATGTCCATGTAGCATGACTAGCATGTCAACTGAAAACAGTACTATGTATTCTTCCAGTAGAATCTTAGTTGCCTAAATTGCTACATTCCATAATATTAATTATCATTGGAGTTTCCCATTAAAATAAATATTTTAAAAAAACTTTTTAATAGCATACATGCCTATCTTTGTGGCTACACAAACCTAAAATGAATAACATGTTATACCAGACTGACAATACTGAAAGCCTCGTTAGGAAAGTAACTGCAGTCCAGGAAGTATTTCCAATCAATGCGTTGAAGCGAAATAGAGGTGCTCACCGCCAGCACTGCACGGAAAGCGTTTCACCCACAACTCTACAGTAAAACAGAACACCCTACCGAGTGAAGCTTCTGATACAGGCCACACGCGTTGCACACATATCCACCGTTTGCATTTTTCCTCCAGAGCGAGGTCTTTGTGGTCAGACAATTGGCACAAAATACACCGGAGCCTCTTCTTCTCTGAAAAGGAAAAGACAGGTCAGGGGTGAGTCACGTGTTCTATAAAGCTAGAACAAATCAACACAGGAGTTCTGGCAATATGATGGCACAAATGACAGGCTAAAACCACAGAGCCCATAATGAGGTCAGGTTCGGCTGTGCTTCACAGGAACCAGCGAGCATCCCAGCAATAAACCCAGCAATGATGGATGAGGTGTATGAAACCTTTACAGTGAAAGCCATTTATTTTTAATTTAAGATCGAGATCCAATTACTACTGCTTCATGAAAAGAAATACTGAAGTAGTTTGTTTCTGACTCCCAAAAATTATATAGATGATAAACTACCCAAAGTAATATTATATATATATATATATATATATATATATATATATATATATATATATATATATATATATATATATATATATATATATATATATATATATATATATATATATATATATCTACACACACACAAACAGATAAGTGTCGCCTCCCTGAGTCACAGCCACTCCCCAGACTCAACTTGCACTTTTTGAGGATGATTCCTCAATGAAACTATTTTTGATTTCATCAAGTTGGAGTTAATGAATAACATTTTGTTATTTTGTTAAAGGTCTTCAATTCTGGAAGTCAAATATCAGACAAATATGTTGTACATATCCAAAACGAGCAAAAATATGCATCAAAATAACTGAATCCATTTCCTACTTCCAAAATTTCCCATGGCAAGACCACCTCATTCCTACAGCCTATTTTAAAGCCTATTGCATCCACACCCCTGTATCCCCTGGTAAATAAATTCTGATCAGAAGATTACTAGGTCATTTACCAACTAAGTCAAAAGAACACTGGTGTGGTGCAGACCTCACTAAAGCAGCAGGATGTCAAGTGTGACACAAGTTAACGTATACTCAGCTCTAATGCTCCCTATTATTGGCATAAAATTCAATGCTATTAAACTGTAAATATATACATATCTAAAAAAGGTCTGCACGCACTGCATCCGCACGAAAATCAATTTTGATCCCGACAAAGCACTTCTGAAGCTTAAACGCTAGGAATTTTGAAGCAAGGGAACTGGAATGGTTTTAGAAAGAACTGAGGGGCCCTACTATGACAAGTTAGGATTGAAAAATCTGCTATTTTTTATCTTTGTGTGTTAATATTGATATTGATGGGAATGTGACCTCGGAGGCCAACATGGCAGACGCAATATTAACCAGGAACTCTGGCCAGAGTTCTCCAAATCCGAAAGACACCTGATTACACTGCCGATGGGGCAAATCATTACACATGGTTTGTTGCTTTATATCCTCTGAAATATCTGGACGTTCTCTGACATAGAACTAGCAACATATTCCCTTATACAAGCTTTGTACAATCCGGTTTGGGAGAAGATGCATTAGCAGGCTATATACTAGCCTTTCAGCGTCAAATACCCACCTCACTGCAACCTTAACTTCCAGGGTTAAGAAAAGTGCCTAGGAGTAACCAAGTAACAAACAGCCAATTGGAGAGCCCTTCTAAATGCTGTCCTCCATGGTGCAACTATGTTTAATACTGATACCAATAAATTCAACATGTCACCTACCATGCAAAGTCTTAAATGACTACAATACAGATTTGTGGTTCTTTCTAAACAGCATGTACAGTCCACAAGATCCGGAATGCGCTGGTCTACCCACCCAAACACGTTTCCCCTCTACAGGGTGAAAACCTCTAATATGCGAATCTAAATTACAACTTGATTTTATAAAGACTTAAAACGTCTTCCTCCGACAAGAAAGCTACTATGTCTCACTCCGTCACCAATCTAGAATATAGAACAAACTTCCTCTAAACATTAATTCCGGACATCCTCCCATTTGGTACAGAGTGGACTGAAAGCTCTTCTACGCCTATAATTTACTAGTCCTAACGATTCATACACCTTACCCTTTCGAGCTACGATTAATATATTTTAAGTCAACCATTGCACTGTGTACCTCATATTACTTTCTTTTTCCTAATTCAACCTCTGCATTGAATCAGTGTTATCACACCACTCTACGCTTACAGTGATCGTATTGTATAGATCGTTCTTTTGTAAGAACCACCTTTCTATTATCATCTCAAGCTTTTAACCATGTAACTCATGGGCCCATATATGGTGTTTCTTGTGTTCAGTGCTCTGACACCTTCAGGAACCAAAGCCAGTACAACAAATACAAAAATAATATGAAGACCATACACAATAGCTTAGTAAACGCGCGCAATGTTCAGTTATATTTACATATATGTGAAGTAGCAAGTTGCCCTAACATACATGTATACCTAAACATAAGCTGCCCTTAACCCAAGTCGCTCTATTTTTGCCCTGATCTTTGAGGAGCAGCTCCCTATGCGTGACTTTTATAAGTTAGCTGTGCGAATTTGAATTAGAATTCGTGTAAGATTTTGCAATTTTGCTGTGAAGTGAGTTTAAATGCGTTTATGGCTGAAACTGAAATATACTTCAGTAAAAAATGGAAGTTATCAAAAAAGTATTTACTGTCCTGGTTTCGCGTAGGTAGACAACGAATTGAAAAATATACACAAATTCACTTTAAAGCGAACGATTCTTCAAGAGTACTTTGCAGAATGTTACCTCAGTCAAGAAAAATCAACTCAATAATTTGTTTTGCCTTTGCAAATGTATTTTTGTATGCACAAAGGGAAGGCATGGTATTGCCTCTAACTACTTTTTCATTTCAGAGGTATAAATCATGCATCCGTCATTTTAAACACAAATCGAAAAGGCAATGGGATGAGACATGTGTACATTATTTCCCCGCTACAGAAGGCAGAAAACTTCACATTTCCACACTTCAGCCTCTTTTTCTATATTCTATACCTTACTCTGTAAAGCGATCACCAATACTAACATGCAGAAAATGAGTTTCCTTTATTGGAATAGATTCTCAATTCAGATGCCTTTTCATAAAGAAATAAACTGAAAGACACCCAAAGTGTGACACATAAATATTTTCTCAAGTAAGAAAGATAAACCGAGTAAGTAATTTATTCCCTGACCAATATAGTGAGTCATAAACTGCAGGGTTTGCTCACTTTTAACCAATTTATTTAACTTAGCCTGGTCCGTGCAGTAGCGGTAGCGGTTGTCATGCCAACAATGTACAATGGCTTTAATTGTACTCTGATGCATATGAAATGGAAAGCTTTATGCAGACATAACTTTGGCTGTGGGGCTGGAGCACTTTCTTGGCATTGACGGGGCACTTGATTCATCGGGTGTTTCACAATGTATCACTAAAAAGGCCTGGTGAGCAGTCAGTTCCCTATAGGGTAATTTTTCCATCCAGATGCAAGTGCTATCAGAGGCCCTCGTCAGCTAAACTAATTATGATCGTGCCATTTGCTGATGGCTGCTCCTTCGAACGTTCGACATCCCCCATTAATCACCGATAGGAGGAAAAGGAATGAAACGTAAAGAAATGAGGGCTAGGAGGCTGCGTTGCCATAAAAGTCTGAAACGAGTATAATAATTTAACAAGACTGTAGGAATTTCTTTTAGTGAGACCAAAGTCAGCCAGGCAATTGCCCTTAAGAACCAAGAACACGTTTTTGTGAGTGCAGTAGGATGTTCATGTTTAGGCAAATATCCTGAAATATGGCATTATAAATATATATGTTTTATTTTCTCCCTATTTTCTTTATCTATCGCAACAGTTTCTCCCTGTCCAGGTTCACAACTTACATCATTCATATTACTTAATAATGTTATAATCTCTGAAGCACACGAAAGGAAAATACTCTGTAAATAATACAGTTGGTTCGACTGAAACAGGATTGGACAGGAATCAGAAGCACAGAGCTGGGCAAAGAAGCATTTTGTGCATGTACTAATTCACAAGCAGGGGTTTCACTTGAGCAACATACAATGCATGTGTGCATTTTTCAAATTAAAACAAAAATAAAATAAAAAAAAACACAAATAATCCTGAGAGAAATCTGAGATTTATGACTGAACTGGTAACAATGGAGAAACGCCCTTACAGAGATAAATCTGAAGCCACACAAGTAGGAACCTACACCATGCAGCAAGAAATATATTTACAGTAAAAAGCGAGATATCACTCCACTGAATAAGGATGGTTGCTGCCATGTGGCATGTTAAGCTGCATGTTTCTGCAGGGCTATCACTAATGTGATAATGGTATATAATAATATAAGTATTATTATATAATATTATGAAAATGTGTGTATGTGTGTGTGTGTATATATATATATATATATATATATATATATATATATATATATATATATATATATATAATGGATGCTAAGTAAAAATAGTACTTTACATGGATGGTGACACATGAATTATTTTTCATATAGAAATGGATATGACAGAATTTATGTGAGTTATGTATATTAACCAATCGGAGGTACGGTCTCAGATTTATTTCCTTAATTCCAGCTAATCAGTCCCTAGGCATAACAGTGCATTTATAAAGTGATGTCCCAAATCTCATTGATGAACTTCATATGGTACTTTTCTTTTATCAGCATCATCTTTATGAAATGTTAAAAAAAGCGCACAACATTCTAACATCACTTATACTACATGGTCAACTGTAACTTGTAGGCAGAAGATTAAACAACCTATGCCCTATAGAGAGACATACTCTACCAGAGTAACACATGACTTTTCTAAAACCCAACCATCTGAACAATTGTGAATAATTTACGAGTTTCTATTTGTACTGCAGCCAACCAAACAATAGTAAATCTTTTTTATAGAAATGTTATGAACAAACACGTAAAATAGGAGTCTTTGAAACAATAGCTTCAAACTACTGGACATTTCGCCTTTTACTTTGTCACCAGAATCCATCAATAGCATAACCAGACCAAAACACTAGGTTACATTTTGTAATCCCTTAACAATTTGTTCCCTTGTCAAATGGCACTCTAAGTAGTTTCCAAGTCAGTTACCAGCTCGTTTACTTGATCATCAATGACAATGAATACTTAACCTTACAGTGCTAGTCTCTGCCTTTGTCCTTCTTTTGGTACAGCTGGTAGCTGCTGCTCAAACAGAAGGTAATGTTTGGCCTGGGTTTCCATCTGGATAGTGCTATTTCATCAGCCGCGTGCACTGCATCACCAAATGTGATGCACTGCGCGCAACGAAATTAGTTTTATTTATTTATAGGTTTACTTACCTGTTAAACTCCGTAATCCATACATTACTCCCCCTCCCCACGTCACCGCCCCGCAGGAACTCCTACTGCCGACAGCGGCTGTATTTCATACTCGCAACAAGCACACAGTGAGAAGTCAAAGCAAGGTATTCATTTGGGTCAAATGGCCACATTCAGTGGTGTTGGAACAATTTTCAGATTGGGGTTCTTCCCATCAATGTTACATCACTGAACTCATAGGGATTGTGAAAGATCCAAGCGTCACTCAAAGAACAAGTGTAACAAATGAGCCACGCCCATTCATGATAAGTACGTAGGTGGTGTTGCAGTTTGGAGCACACAGTTGTTATGTTATATATTTATTTGTAGAGCGCGCTGTTAGTCGAAACTGTCCTGGCACAAGTCGAAACTGTCCTGGCGCAAATATAGTACTAAAGAATGGGGTGGCAGAGCACTGTCATTTACAGGCAGCACATTTTCCATTGAAATGGACACAAAATGTGGAGCACACAGTGTTACTGATACTGAGTGCACAAAAGAATAATATGTGGAAATCAGGTTTCAGCGAATATTTGCAATTTGCACATCACCAAGTAAAGTATCTCTATTTGTTTTGATCCTATTAAAGTCTTTAGGCCTGATTACAATCTAAGTGGATGAGATGCTCCATCACAAACGTGACGGATATCCTGACCGCAATATTACAATTCTATCATATCCTATGGAATTAGTGATATGGCAGACTGGATATCCGTCACATTTGTGATGGTGTTTCCCATCTGCCAAGATCGTAATCAGACCCTTTGTTTCCATTACACTTCAGAATTACATAAAAAGTGCTTCACTAGGCTTCCGAATTGCTAATGCAATTCGAAATGCATTTACATATCATTTATTGGGTATTTTAGTTTTCTTGTGTATGAGAAAAAAATACATCTGGCAGCCTTTCTTTTCACACCAGCAACATTATCACAAGGTTCATTTGAAAAGACCCTCTCACTTTGCAGTCAGCTAAAGAAAAATAGCACAATTGTCCATGTTGAAAGAATAAGCAGAAATTTGTCAGAAGACAGCCTGATATTTGTCCTTTGTCTTTAAACCCCCAGATAATATGACAAAATGAAAACAAAAGGTAATGGCATCTTTATTTCTCACTGCCCTTCAGAACTCAAGCAGGGTTATATTCGGGGTGCTGCTGCACCCCCTGTTGCCCTACTTCAGGTGCCTATGGTTAATAAAAGAGAAGGGGCCCTAGCTGGTTCCTCAATCTGTGTGATGCTCTGAGCAGTATCTCACCACAAGAGAACAGTTATCTGGACAAAGCAATTCAGTGGCAAAGCACTTTCATGTAGCTGGAACAAGAGACGACTGGAGAGTCGGACATCAAACAAAAACACATTTGAAGCACAATAAAACAGTATTGATTAAAGAAATGAAAGTAAGGAATGTTAGTACTATTAAAAAAATATATCCATAATTGTTTTGTTCCTCTGCAAATACAGAAGATATCTGTAGCTTTATGTAGTGTGATCCGTGCCCAGGAGCCTTGGTATGGTTTACAGCAGGACCAGAGCATGCGAGGCACATATTTTTTAAGGAATGGGGAGGGCACCAGATTTGTACACAAGAACCCTATGATGCTGAACCGAGGTCTGGGTGCCAATCTGAATCCCCATTTCCTAAATCGGCTGAGAAGAAAGAAGCTCAAACAAGCATAGATGGTATTACAGGGACTCAATGTAGAGATCACTGTGCCCAACAAAGTAAATCGGACTACCAGAATTAATTTTAACGTCTTCATCATGCATTCTATTAAGCTGCCAGCATATCACAAGACACTGCTGCTCACCATAACGGATACTTCCTACTTAAGGTACATTTTCCAAGCTGATTGTTGCTCTCTACTACAGGATACAGAGCATTTGCCCTGGTGTAATTATGAGGCAAAACAATTTTGTCCTAGTTTACACTGTGCCTATAAAGAAACGAACCAAGGACATTGTGCTAAAGTCTGTTTTTAAAAATGATTTTTATACCATGGGGCAAAATTGTGAAAAGGTGTTGTAAAACCACTCAAACATTTATTACCTGTCTTTTACTAATACATCATGTTGGTGTGTCAGAGATGTTTGCAAGAAAATTCTAGGCCGGTGTCAACTTAAAAAAAAAATATATATATATAGGAAACTGACTTTGCTCTACTTTTCTATATATGAAAAAAGTGTCAACTGAGTAAGTAGAAGATAAAGACCAATCAGTCAATTTGAAAATGAACCAATAGGCAATTATAAAGCACACTAGTATCCAATTCTGCTGCAAAGAATACCTCAGTCCAGAAAAAGCATGAAAGAAGAAGGTAAATAAGAAACATAGGCAAAGTAGATTTTCATCAGTTTACTGAAAGTACTATAGTACCTAGTAGTTTGAAAAGAGGGCAGGAGGTAATTTCAGAACATTGCGTTGAGAAATTGAAATTAGCGGCCACCCTTTCTGGAATGCTAATATAAGGGATAACCAGAAGGCTGGCAGTATCAGAACCTAACGATATTGCAGGAGTATTTACTGAAGAGAATTGGCAGATAGGCTGGACCAGAAAAGTGTACTGCTATTATTATTTGCCATTTGTAAAGCGCGCAGCTACCCATCGGGTTTCCTGGCGCTAAGCACTACAGAGGCAAAGCTAAACGACACTACCATTAAAAAAGCCATGTTTTTAGGAATTTGCGGAACTGTATTAGTGAGGTACACCTCCTCATGTGCTGAGACAAGGCATTCCACAGTTTTGGACCTAGATATGCTAAGGAGTGACCACCCAATCATTCTCTCTGTATTCTTGGTACCCAGAATTGTCCCTGGCGAGCGGATCTCAAGTTTCAAAAAGGAAAATACAAGGAGACCAAATCTTGTATATATTTAGGGCTAAGGCCTGCTTTGGCTTTAAACATAAAGCATAGGGCTTTGAATTGTATTCTATGTTTGAGTGGTAGCCAATGTAGCTCCCACAGAATGGGGGAAGCCATGGTCGTTCTTGAGGAGTGAGTAAGGAACCTAGGCGCAGCATTTAGCACCACTTGAAGGCGACGGATAGTTGCCTTATCCGCATCCAGGTACAAAATGTTACTATAGTCCAGTCTGGAAAGAATGAGCATCAAAATTAGCACCCTTATTGCTAAATGAGGAATAATCCAATACATTTTTTTCACCAACTTCATAACGGCAAAGCAGGATGAAGCAACTTTGGCTGCTTGGAGACGCATAGACAAGTCTTCATCTAACCAGAAACTCAAGCTTTTTACTTTTGTAGAAGGGGCGGGGACATAGCCTAAGTAGTGAGGCCTGTGCTTCGGACCCCTTAGATGTGGAATTTTCCCCTTGACCAGGACCTCCGGTTTGTCCCCGTTCAGTTGAACTACTCTACGGCACAGGCCTTTATGCCTACAACATTTTGCTATAGGAAGTCAGTGCAGAGTGGTGAGATGGAAGAGAGATGCCAGATTCCCTGATGTTGTGAATGAGACTCATGGCCCCTTTCTGCACCAGCTGAAGCCACTTAAGATGCCTTTTGGGAAGACTTATACAAAGAGAATTACAATAATCCAGACTAGAGATTACAGGAGATTGGACTACAATAATAAGTGTCGAAGAAAGAGAATCAGTAGGATCTTTTTTGAGAGATATGTGTTAAAATAAGCAAGAGAAGATGAGTTTGATGAGTTTGGAGATGTGAAGTTCAAAAGAGATGGTTGGTCTTAACAATGACACAAAGATGATTGGCTCATGATGCCGGAGCCGGGTGCTCCCAATTCCGAGGGTCCCCTGTTGGAATTCTCAAGGGAAGGATGCCCAAGGATCAGAATTTCTGTCTTCAATTATTTAAGTTTGAGTAAGTTAGTATTCATTCAATTGAGGATGGCAATCGTGCAATATTTAAACTTATTCTGTAGGAAGGAGGTGTCCCTGAAGATCATTACAATGAGTTGGGTTTCGTTAGTGGGCAAAGAACAGAAAAAACAAATCACCTGATAAAGAGTCCAATGGGGTAACATAGATATTTAAAAAAAAGAATTTGCAATGCAATGGGTCTCGCATTTGCGCAAGTTTAAGATATTGCCATTGTAAATGACAATGCCTTTTATTTATTTGTTTTGAAAACCAACACATAAATAAAAGGCATTGTCAGCTACAATGTCAATAGCTCAAACTCTTGCAAATGCGAGACCTCACTCCAAGCACACTGAAAGGGTGGGGTGGGGAGGGAAATGCTGTGGTGGGGAGGCCCATGTGTTAAAGGGCAGTGCTCAGCTGTGTAAGCGGCGCCGAGGAAGTGAATACGTCACCACCTCTAAAGAAAGGGTCGCGGTCGCCATTTAAGCAAAAGCGCGGAATGGGGCGCTTTCGAACAAAAAAAAAATTGTTTTGTGGCTTCCTGTATTGAGCTTTACAAAAAGCTGAATACGGCCAGCAGCATCTAAAAAAAGGTGCGCGGCCACCATTAATACGAAAGCGTGGCATGGAGCGCCGTAAAACAAAAAATATTAAATAAGCCAGCCCATATAAAGAAAGGTCTAAGGAAATAAAAGGTGTATGGCCACTATAGAAAAGAGTGCCACGCTGCTGGGAATTTTTTTTTTTTTAAATAAAAGCGGACGCAGTGCTGAAACCTAAACCGAGGCGCCCGGAGGCAAAGCAGGCACTCTTGCAGGAATGCATGTTGTCACTGCAATATGAGAAAATCATTAAAGAAAATAGTGCTCAAAGACTGTGAACAAAAACATATCGTGTAACAACACAAGTTAAAAGGCCAGTCCTCATGGGAGGTTACAAATGTAGAGTAGGTGGTACCAAGGAGGGGCGACAAAGCCTATTCATGAATCAGAAGCAACCATTTAGAAAGAACAGTAACAGGAGCCAATTGAAAAGTTGAGCGGAAAATGGGCAGAGCTTCAAGTCCAT
Organism: Lissotriton vulgaris; assembly: GCF_964263255.1. NCBI lineage: Eukaryota > Metazoa > Chordata > Amphibia > Caudata > Salamandridae > Lissotriton > Lissotriton vulgaris. The sequence goes on from NC_141691.1 coordinate 1,828,013,811, forward strand.
CCTCGAATACAGCATGCCTCACAGAGCAGCGCATGTACTGCTCAGGCTCAACCTAAAAAGGCTATTGCTCGGTGAAGAGCCCTGAGGGACTCCACATGTAAGTGGTCTGAATTTTGAATGAATAAAGGGTGATTGAACAAAGAACCAGAGTGCAAAGAAATATTTTTTGAAAGATCAAATGTTCCAGGGGAGAGAAATTGATCAGCATGAGAAGAGACTGGTTGTGGGTGCTAGAATGGCAAATTGATACAGGAACCATATGCATACTATGAGAGGTGGAACAAATTGAGTTAACGATATCAAATTTCGCATGGAAGAAATCTGAAAGACTGTTGAGTAGTTCTTGAAGAGGTAATATCTGATAGTAGACCTCAGGGGAGGAGAGGCTTTTAATGATTTGAATTTTTCTTTAGATTTGATAGATGCTGTGAGGATTATGCCGTCATAATACTGGCAGCGTGCAACAAGGATTTGCTGCTTATAGTCCCTCAAGATCTATTGATACATGGCATTATCGGCAAACGCGTAGTGCAATTGGCATTTGTGTTCAATTTTATTTTAGCCAAATGTCTGTTTTCCTTAGAGATGGAGAAAAGCAGGGGCAACATTTGCAGGCAGGATCTATGAGTGGACTTGAGAGGGATTAGAAGCATCAAGAGCCATAATTTACCCATCACATAAAGACTTCGTAAAGTGGATACAATGCATTTGTCATTATGTAAACAGAGCAGACAAAATGTAAAATCAGTTCACGTCACGTATGCTTTAAAGCAAATACATTTCCTACATTTTCTGTTCTACAATCAGCAAAAAAAAGGTGTCAATGGCTTCACCCTGTGCCATTTTTGACCCCGTGCTGTGTTTCTGTAACTCAGCCCCGGATTTCTGATAAATTCTTTAGTCTCCTTTTTCTATTTGTCTAGCTCCTTGGTTTTCTGTCACCTGTCGAAATTATCTTGCCATACATGAGAAACAGGTTGGGGTAAAACAAATGTACAACCTGTAGGTCTGACATTTAATCAATAAGCTTACAGCGTTCTCAGTGGGAAAGATTCTCTGCCAATATAACCCAGCAGCACTTTTGTTTTAAGAGCTGCAGAGAAGCCCACGGCTTCCACAATGTGATATCAAAGAGTGGCAGAGACCGTGCTCCTTTAGCAGTTCTCATGCTTGCCAGGCAGGAGGGAAGGCGAGGGACCGGTTGGGCACCCTGCCGACCTATTCATACTGGATATGGCAAAGCAAGTGTATCCTGCTGATCCGTTTTACTAAGGACTCCCGCAGTTCAAAAAAGGCCTGATCAGAATTAATCTGTCCAAGGTGTCTGCTCCATGAGTAAAGCCAACAAGCATTTGCAATGCAATAGGTCTCGCAATTGCGAGATTTTGAGCTATTGGCATTGTAAATGGCAATGCCTTTCATTATCATAAAAGCAAATGTCATTTACAATATCAATAGGTCGAATATTGGCAAAAGCGAGACCTATTGGACTGAAGAGCGCAGTGTCCCTGAAGCGGACGCCGAGCTCTCCATTAAATTTAAACAACCAAATTAAAAAGAAACACAGCGCAGTGTCGTGAAGCAGGCGCCGCGTTCACCATTAAAGTTTTTAAAAAAACAAAAAAAACAGGGCACAGTGTCCCTAAAGCAGATGCTGCGCTCACCATTAAAGTAAAAAAAAATAGAATGAGACAGAGTACAGAGTCCCTGAAACGGGCGTTGCATTCAACATTAAAGGTAAAAAAAAATTAAACGGAGCGCGGTGGCCCTAAAGCAGGCGCCGCGATCAGCATTCAAGTTTAATTAAAAAAAAATTAAAAGCTGAAAGAAAGCACGGTGTACCTGAAGCGGTCGCCGCATTCATCTTAAAAGTATTTTTTTTTTTAAAGCGTTTGCCATTGTACCGTGAGTGCTGCGGGGTAGGGGGCAGACACTGTTAAAGTTAGAGTGGCATAACTCTAAATAGGAGAAGCGCCTGCTATTGTCCTGTGTGGGCGCGCTGCAAATACAACAAGCATTGGAAATGCAATAGGTCTCGCACCATTAGAGTTAGTGCTTTTAGAATTGTTTATGGGTTTTTTTTGTAAATGTTTAGCATTTTTGTTTCCTGTAGCCAATGCAAATGAATTACAAATAAAAAAAGCTATAAACATTTCTAAAACCTCTAACTGAAATGGTCTGAGACTTATTGCACTGTGTGAGGGTGAGGTGTTGAGGGTGAGTGAGGGTGAGCGTGAGGGTGGGTGAGGGTGAGTGAGGGTGAGGTGTTGAGGGTGAGTGAGGGTGGGTGAGGGTGAGGGGTTGAGGGTGAGTGAGAGTGAGGGTGAGTGAGGGTGAGTGAGGGTGAGGGTGAGTGAGGGTGAGGTGTTGAGGGTGAGTGAGGGTGAGCGTGAGGGTGGGTGAGGGTGATTGAGGGTGAGGTGTTGAGGGTGAGTGAGGGTGAGGGGTTGAGGGTGAGTGAGAGTGAGGGTGAGTGAGGGTGAGGGTGAGGTGTTGAGGGTGAGGTGTTGAGGGTGAGTGAGGGTGAGGGCGAGTGAGGTGTTGAGGGTGAGTGAGGGTGAGTTAGGGTGAGTTGTTGAGGGTGAGTGAGGGTGAGGGGGAGTAGTTGAGGCTGAGTGAGGGTGAGTGAGAGTGAGGGTGAGTGAGGAGTTGAGGGTGCACGTTTGAGGGTGAGGATGTGTTTTTTTTTTAAATTGCGAAAATAAGTGCTTTGGTAGCATTCTGCTCTTCTACAAGGAGCACATCACAACACAAGAAAACTAGTTCGCTGCAGTGCCAGGAACGACTGTAGCACCGCACAGTTCTCTTTGAGAACCACAAATATGTTTTTATTTATTATTCGTTTTTAATATCGGCCAAGTCTTGGCTGGTCTCACAATGTTTCATAAAAACCATGGCAAAGCAAAATGGGCAGTGGCAAAGCTAAAAGACTGCTAGCCAATTCCAGACAGATCAGCATAGCCAATGCTTGTTTTTAGCATCGCTTTTCTGTCTGTTTACTTTATCAGTCGGGGATCGTATGGGCAACGGTAGAACACTTTTTAAAAGGGTTATTCGTGTTTCAAGTATGAACTGATGGGAAAAATATTAGCTGTAGGTGATTTACCTATTTTTAACAGCTCCAACATTACTGGTGATGTGTGGCGGAAGCTGGCCAAGTGGGAAGCCTACTCGTCAGTCAAAGCCAGCCTCTAACTTGAGTTGTAGGAGGGATGCTTTTTAGGAGTCCTTTTACAATGAACTTCCTCTGCCCTCTCTGCTGTCCACGGTGCTCTGAAGGCCAGTCTCCCCGCAACGCACATACAGGAACCGGAGCACAGAAGAAGTGGAGGAGAATTTGCCAGTTTCTAATAAAGCAGGCTTAGATGCTCGCTGCCCGTGCTTGGATTATCAACAGGGCGAGGACAATAAAGTGGAGAAAAAAGGGGGGAAAGTACTCGGCTGGAAAAAGATGCCCAGATCAAGCAGACGCTGACGAACAAACACCCTGTTTGGAGAAATGCGACACGGCGGGAAGGGGAGGGGGCGGAGCGGGTAAAATAAACAAGACGGAGGGAAGAGGGGGGAGGAGAAATGCGACACGGCGGGAAGGGGAGGGGGCGGAGCGGGTAAAATAAACAAGACGGAGGGAAGAGAGGGGAGGGGGGAGGAGAAATGCGACACGGCGGGAAGGGGAGGGGGCGGAGCGGGTAAAACAAGACGGACGTGCACGCGCTTTTAAGCTCAATGCGCATGCGCATTGAGCTTAAAAGTCACGGGCACTGCAAGGAATCGCCACGATTCCTTGCAGTGGATAAAGAGTGGATAAGCCCCCATAGTCTCGCTTGCTCGATGCGCATGCGCATCGACAGGCGAGACCTAAAAAGCAGCTGAGATTGTCCCCATTGTTATTTGGGGACAATTGTCCTCACTGACTTATAATGCAGACCTTGTAACAAGCCAAGTAAAAGGTCCAGTCATTATGGGAGGTAACAAATGCAGACACGGTGGTACCAAGGAGGGACAAACAAGCATATTTACTAATCAGAAGCCAGCATTTACAAAAGACAATGACATAAGCCAATAACAAATATGGGCGGGAGTGGGTAGGGCTTAAAGTGCATACTCCAATACAGCTGCCTCTAGGCTTGACCTAAAACGCACAAGTCTGCCTGTTGATATGATTCCCTACAGAATGAGAACAACACCTCTACAAAAACAGTCATGAAATGAACAATAAACACCACCTTTGCTGAAAAATACCTGCTGTTTGTTAACTGCCAGTGTCCAGCCACCATGGAGTCCTAGTAACCACCCCGCCAAATATCATTTGAGCTATCCAGCTCTTAGGAACATTTTATGCTGCACTTGGTTAAAAAAACAGGAAGATGACACAGTCTCAAAGCCATCAATCAAAGGAACTTGCCACCCACCCACCCACAAACCATGCAGTGTTTAAGTTTTTGACCAAGTATTGGTGTTGGGGTGGGGGGGGGGGGTTGTCAAAAACCTTTGTTCACAGGGTGTACTCTGTATTGGCCCAAACCACATTTAAAATTAACGTTTAGGAGTGTTAGAAATGGAGTAGCATGGTGCAGAGCGGGCGGGCCAAACTTCAGTGGACATGTGCAAAGCATCCACGCCGTACACACAGGCGACACACAAGACACACTGTAAAAAGAGACCACACCAGTTTTGGTGAAAGAATAACTTTTGTATTGTCAACACAGGATAATAATCACAGTACTTTACACTGCGCCAACTGGCACCAGGGCAGTATTTACAGGGGGATAATTTACATTGCAGGGCCAATTGGGCCGCTGCCAGAACCATTGCGAGGGACAAGGGAAAAGCATAAATGAAAAAGGTAAGTCCGTCAGTTTCAATGTTGCGTTAAAGACAGAGAGCATTAACATTTGGCATAACACATTAGGCCGTAAAACTCTTTAGGCATCAGAACCCTTCAGGCCTATAACATTAGGTGAAAAACTATGAGTGGGCCACAACCTCATTAGCATAAAAGTATGGGCAACTCACTAGGCGTGACGTTAGGTACAAACCGAAACAAAAGGTTAGGCATAGGCAAAGTCACATTAGCGTGAGGCAGTACAGTGGAACCAGGCATCAATACATTAGGACTACCTCCTGGCATCGTCACTTGGGTAATAAACCCATTTGCTTAACTCACTTGAGTATAAGGCCTAACACCTTAGGTCAGGCATGAACTACCTGAGATCATCCTAGTATGACATTAGTCAGGGTCACCTAGGGCGTGAAAACAGTGGGCACACACCTATGAGCTAGGCATCAACAGGGAAAACATTTGGCACATTAGTAAATGGCCCCGTCCCAATAGGCATATTCAACACTGTAGGCGCAACCATATTCAGGTGGGGCACAAACCTATGAAGCCTTAGACCTAAGAACCGCAGGGCAGACACAGTGGCACCTAGAACATCGTGCCTTGACATTAGGCACAATCTGGGGCGTAAGTCACCTCCTGCATTTGCATATAAAAAACACAACAGCATAAACCTCAGTATAGAAGCATTAAGCGCGATCATTAGGCCTAACACACATTAGTCTTATGGCGTGAAGTGGGCCACATCACATTAGACACCATTGGAGCATCAGGCATAATCACAGCATAAATCCCATCATGAAGTGCCCTGGGCATCACTTTGGGCCTGATCATATTAGCTGGGGCATAGACCGGTGAACATGGGTTATCTTCACAATACTACTGCCCCCACACGTGGCAGCTGCCCACCGCCCAGCGGGGCAGTTGTGCCTCCGAGAGTCAGCACGAGTCTGTAGCTCGCGCCGCATTGGGAACCTAGGAGCCCACTCCGGGACTCCTGAAGTGAAAATGGCCAATACATTGCAGCTGCCCACTGTTAGCGGGGGCAGCTGTAAAGTCCCACTGACGCGGCGGGGGCGGGCACCGACAATGTGCCCCGTTGCCCTCTCCACCCCCCATTTCCTCAAAAGGCCCCTTCCCATGCCACGGGGGCCTCAGGCAGTTCCCCAACTCCGCCCCACTCACCAGGATTCCTGCGGGGGCTCCAGGCTCCTCCTGCTGCTGGCAGCAGCTCCACGCCCGACTCCTCAGCCTGCATGCGGGGTTCTCCCTTCCCCTTGGGAGACCCACAAACCACTGGCTGTTAGGCTCCGGGGCGGAGGCGGAGCATGCTCCCGTCCTCTGTGATCGGGACGGCTCCTGGCTTCTCTGTCTTGTCCGCCGCGGGGCTCTCCTCAGCGCGTGAGAGCCCCGCCCACGGCAGCGTCTCGCCCAACTTTGCTCAGGCCTATTCCGGACCCACAGGGGCACTGACCAGCGGGGTGGGCTCCCGCTCCAGTCTCGATCCGCAAACGGGGCTCCCACGGGAGCCCCGCAACACCTCCTTCCGGCTTATTCCCGTCTCCCGGCAGCGACTTCCGTCGTGCGGGCCCCGCCCACCTCCAGGCGGGCTTCAAAGCTTCCGCGTCTGCAGCACCTCTTCTCCCCGGGCCGCAGCGGTGATCTGGAGCAATATGGCAGTGCGGGGTAGGCACCCGCAGCGTTTCAAACACTTGCGGGGTGGGCACCCGCAATGTCTTCAGGCGGCAGTCCTCCTCGTGGCGGCTCGGCCGCGGCGGTGATTTGGCGGCAATCCGCGGGGTGGGCACCCGCTCATTAACTATGCATGCAGCGGGGTAGACGCCCGCTGAATTTACATGCAGGCAATCTCCACACGCGGTGAAACTTGCATAAGGCAGCGATAACCCGGGGTAGGCTCCCGTGGCGCTTCAAAGTAAAACAGTTCTCCTTGGCCCCACAGCGCTTAGAGGATTACAGCGCTTGGGTAGTACAGCGGGGCTCAGTCCTCTCACTCCAGCGCTGTAGGTCTCAGCTCCTCTTCCTCTGGCACATCAAATGCAGCACTCATCCAGCGCTACCCGGCACAGCGTCGCAGGTTGGGGTGGAAGCGCTCCTCTCCTCTAGTGCTGGGAATATAGCACTGCACTCTCCAAGAGCTAGTCAGCAGGCAAGCTTGGGACAGGAGATAGTGCTCTTCTTCACTGGCACTCTGATTATAGCGCTCCTCACCTCCTTCTTGGCACAGTCAGCATGCAGATAACGCGCTCGTCCCTTCCAGGCGCTTGCCAGCAGTCAGGGCCCAGGGGTAGCGCTCACAAGGCGCTAGGTAGAAGAGCCGCAGGCACTACTGGGCAAGGTCAGCAGTAAGTGGGTACTCATCAGGACAGGGCGGTAGGTCCTAGAAACCATCCTCCTCTGTAGCGTGGCACTCCCCCTGTACAGCAGCCTTTACTCCTTCAGAGGCTTTCCCTAGCCCTGTGGACAGCAGAGGGGTTTCAGTTGGGTGCAGGGTCCAGCACACAGGCCTAGGTGGCGGTATCTCCTTGCTGCAGGTCCCCTCACGTTCATGTCCCTGCTCTGTCTGAGCACATGGTGGCACAGCCCCCCCTACTTATACACCCCTCACTCCACCTACCGGACAGTGCCAGAAGCTTCTAGAAGCGTCTGAGGAACTCGTTCTAACTGGCTCTGGGGGAGGAGTAGAGCACCCTGGGTGCCAGGCTTTCTCTCAAAAAGTTGGGATGGCTGGGAATCGAACATCTAGACTGCTAACCCACTGCAGTCAGGTGGCACCACACACAGCCATGGCATCCATTTTAAACGCAGCATGTTACCAGGGTACATTCTTACAATGGGGGGTTAACAAGTGTGCAATGGAGTCGTGTTTGCGGAAAAACCGCAGGTACATCCCCTAAGAGGCACACCAATTATGATCACAAGAAGTGGTTCAAAGTTCACTTGAAAGATAGCATTTATTTTCTTCAATGCTTGTTTCTTATGTTTCTTTTTAGATTATCATACTGATATTCATAGCATATCAGAGGACAACACGGTTTAACATATGAACAGTTGGTTCCAATGCATTTCGGGCTATGCTGCCCTTGATCACGGAAAGCTGAGGAGGAAGAATACAGAGACAGAATATCAGGGAAAGGTAGTATCTACAAAGCGTGGGGGCAAGTTACTGGTGCTAGTGGTGAGGGGACTAGGTCATCCAAAAAGTGCCCGATATTAGCGTGAAGGGTGAGGGAGTGCTCGGGATTTTACCGCGTGCGTGACATTAAATAACAGATACAAGTGCGCGCCGATAATTAAAGTCTTACTTCATAGTTGAAGAGTGGTAGCGCTGAAACACGCTATCCATCGGGTAACCGCCGGTTGTCTGGCGTGTTCGTGAGATCGGCTGTGTATAAGAGAACAGAGATGACGGACTAATGCTGGGAGTTAGTCAAAAGGGATGACGGTCGGTAGTGCAGTGGCCATATTGGAGTGGCGGGTTAGTGAAAGATAATATTATTATTAGAAACCAAAGGGGTGAGGCAAGGGATAGGAGATACAGGAGTATAGTGAAACAATTAAAAAGTTGTATTAGTACATGGATATCATAGAAAGCAACTAAATTCGGTACGGTCGTTGAGCCCATGAGGCTTCAAAGTCTGTAATAAGTAGATCCATTCGAGTTCTCTCTTGAGCAACAGTTTGGTGTTGTCGATACCTTCTCTCTTAGAGACAGTCTCTAGGATGATAAATTTCATTTGGGCGATGGTGTGGCGTGCATCAATGAAATGCATGGCAATGTTGGATTTTTCTGATATCAATCTAATGTTAGACTTATGCTCGTTGAGGCGTGTTTTTATTTTCCGTTCTGTCTTGCCAATGTATAATTTGCCACATGGGCATTTTAACGCGTAGACTACATTGGAGGTGTCACAGGTTGCATCAACATGGAGTTTAACGTTGTGTCCTTTCATGGGGTGCTGTATAGTATTGCCTTTAATGACATTATTGCAATGGTTGCAGTTTAGGCAAGGTTGAGTACCACGGTGATGTTTGGGTTTGTCAGTGGGTCTTGCGAGAATTTCTTTGATGTTACTACTCCGAGTATGTGCAAATATTGGAGGTTTTGTCAAAGATTCCCTGGAAATCGGGTTCATTCTGTAAGATGGGCCAATGTTTCCATATGATCTTTTTATATGCTGGACTTGCAGTGGAAAATTTGGAAACTAGTACCATGCGTTGATTTGTGCTTTTTTGGGTTTTGGTTAGACTGTTGGATCTCGATTATTGGTTACACGAGATCGTGCTTGTTGTAGGACACTGTTAGGGTAACCTCGTTCAAGAAATCTATTTTGCATTTCTGTAATGCGTTTGTCAACGATAGATTCATCAGATACAATTCGCTTGACACGCAGCATCTGAGAAAATGGGAGATGTCTCTTCAGGGAGCCTTGATGAAAACTAGTGTAATGGAGAGAGTTATTGCGATCAGTACTCTTTCTATATAGATCGGTGATTAACCCTTGTGAGGTGTTTTTAATGTGTACATCCAGAAAAGCGATGTCAGTTTCGCTGATTAGCCATGTCAACTTGATGCGTGGGTCTTTGCTGTTGATTTCTGTCATTAGGTCATTAAGAGATTCCTTGGTGTCTGACCATAGGAAGAATAGATCATCGATGTACCGTACAAACATCACCGTGGTACTCAACCTTGCCTAAACTGCAACCATTGCAATAATGTCATTAAAGGCAATACTATACAGCACCCCATGAAAGGACACAACGTTAAACTCCATGTTGATGCAACCTGTGACACCTCCAATGTAGTCTACGCGTTAAAATGCCCATGTGGCAAATTATACATTGGCAAGACAGAACGGAAAATAAAAACACGCCTCAACGAGCATAAGTCTAACATTAGATTGAAATCAGAAAAATCCAACATTGCCATGCATTTCATTGATGCACGCCACACCATCGCCCAAATGAAATTTATCATCCTAGAGACTGTCTCTAAGAGAGAAGGTATCGACAACACCAAACTGTTGCTCAAGAGAGAACTCGAATGGATCTACTTATTACAGACTTTGAAGCCTCATGGGCTCAACGACCGTACCGAATTTAGTTGCTTTCTATGATATCCATGTACTAATACAACTTTTTAATTGGTTCACTATACTCCTGTATCTCCTATCCCTTGCCTCACCCCTTTGGTTTCTAATAATAATATTATCTTTCACTAACCCGCCACTCCAATATGGCCACTGCACTACCGACCGTCATCCCTTTTGACTAACTCCCAGCATTAGTCCGTCACCTCTGTTCTCTTATACACAGCCGATCTCACGAACACGCCAGACAACCGGCGGTTACCCGATGGATAGCGTGTTTCAGCGCTACCACTCTTCAACTATGAAGTAAGACTTTAATTATCGGCGCGCACTTGTATCTTTTATTTAATGTCACGCACGCGGTAAAATCCCGAGCACTCCCTCACCCTTCACGCTAATATCGGGCACTTTTTGGATGACCTAGTCCCCTCACCACTAGCACCAGTAACTTGCCCCCACGCTTTGTAGATACTACCTTTCCCTGATATTCTGTCTCTGTATTCTTCCTCCTCAGCTTTCCGTGATCAAGGGCAGCATAGCCCGAAATGCATTGGAACCAACTGTTCATATGTTAAACCGTGTTGTCCTCTGATATGCTATGAATATCAGTATGATAATCTAAAAAGAAACATAAGAAACAAGCATTGAAGAAAATAAATGCTATCTTTCAAGTGAACTTTGAACCACTTCTTGTGATCATAATTGGTGTGCCTCTTAGGGGATGTACCTGCGGTTTTTCCGCAAACACGACTCCATTGTTACCCATTGGTGTTCAGACGGATAACACCACCCTCTGAGAGCACCCAGAATTTCTGACAACCTTCCTCCAATATACCTACCAACAGAGTTGTGCACCCCTCAAACTCTTTTGGGTTAACAAGTGTGCACACCATTGCATTACATTTACTAGGGCATCTCACACCACACATGGCCTATACAATTCTCAACCATGGGGGAGACATCCTAAAATAGGGGGGGGGGGGGAAGCGAAAAAGTTTGGGAAAATGGGCCAAGTCCAACAAGGAGATTGAGGGAAATTTCAGGGTTAACAAAGTAGAAACGGCCTTTCACATAGATAATCCTGGCTAGGTTGTCTGAAGTACCAAAGAGCAAACAAGCACTGGTAAAGCACATATGTTCCATGAGCTATTTATTGGTTTTGCCAGTAAATTGTGCTGAAAAAAAAAGAGAAATAAATAAATGTATGATAACATGGCTTCAGCTGATGGGCACATCATTCCCTAGGGGCTTGCTTGCATGATGATATATGTGTCCTTTTGCATAAGCAAACATAGCGTACCAAGAAAATGACATGGACACAATTTTGTTTTCTTTGCCGATCGAAGCTGGCGGATGTTTGCTTTACTTGCACAGCGGCACTTTTTGGAATGTAGAGCAGCCCAAAGGTAAATGGCAATTGCTGGGCCCACCCAAAAAAGTAAAAGGTTTTATTGAAAGGGCAGTGAAGAGTGGGGAAACAACACAGAATGTGTGAGGGATGAAGGAGCAAAGGAACGCTTTAGGCTGGTGCCAGGGCAGTAAAGAAATAAAATATTTTAAAAATTGCCAAGTAGTGGGGAATACAATGGATGAGCCTGTGGGCATGAGGGTGCAACACAGCATGTGGGGGAGTGGGGTTGGGTGTATATTTGACAGCAGCAGCACACGAGGGAGAGAGCTACAACCCAAGCACACCCTAATGGAATAAGAAAATAAGAAACAAGTAATTATAGTAAGGAAGCTATGTTCAGTTCAAGAAACAAGCAGAAGAAAGAAGAAGTCATTGAATAAGAAGCAAGCAAATGAGAGTGACAAGCAATCCAATTAAGGTTAAGCAGTAGGCTGGCTCTAAGCCCACTATAAGTTTTTGGTATAGTCACAAGAGGTCTTTAGGTGAGTCCTAAGCATGACTCTTAAGATCAATCAGAGGTAGGCCTGTTTATTCATTTTTAGACAAGCAACTATGCTTATGGCTTTCTACTCAGTTTCACTTCACCCAAGTACAAGTGCCCTTGCATAACTTAGGCATGAACATTTTCATTTATTTCACAATGAGGGTTATTTTTCTAATGTATTTAACAACCTTTCTTCTTTGCTTTTAATACTTGAACAGTATCAGAAAATTAATGAAAATTGAGGTACAAAACATTAACAAAGCATGATGTCAAATATAATTTAAAGTGTCATACACACCACTGTAATAAAGCACAAGAAGCCAGACTTAAGACAGAAAGGAATAACTGACCTATTTTTCAAGATCATTAAAATATATTATGCTATTATTTCGAGGTACGTTGGAATTAAATTTTAATTCTTCAATGGTAAAATAATTTGTTTTCAACTGAGCCCTGTAGCAGAATAGTCAACTGGCATGGTTCACCAAATGAATTACTTATTTTTAATAGATTATATTGTAATCAATGCTTATATTTATCAATGATAAGGCACCTGTCCTGTCTAATTGAAATACCATTTTCAGATATGTATTAAAAGATATTGCATGTTGTACTACATTATTCTCTCAATTCCTGCGGATATGAATTGACCAGAATGATTCAATTCGTAATGGCTTCAGGCGAAGACAGTGTGAGTGTCCAACTCTAGTTATGTGATGCAAGATCCTGTGGCAAGTCTTTACTCCCTTGGGGACCGGGGAGGTGGGCTACTGCAGGTAAGTGTGAGCTACACATGGCGTTGGGCCTTGTTGGGTCTACTCATATCACCATGGCTACAAGCTTCTACACAAAGCAGGGCTGGACAGCAACTCATTAACATACCCAGACTATACAATATATAACAAGTATTGCATAGCAAATTGGTTGTGCTTCTTTTTTTTAAAAAACATTTGCATTTACACCTCCATGTCCTTCAAAATCTGTACTCTGTGGCAACCATCACAGGGCAGTCTTTGTCTGTGCTGAGGCCACTTAGAAAAGCCTATTTCTGCCCAGTGACTGTTTCCATACAGCAGTAGGTGACAATGTGCTTGGACAGGAAGAAGGTAAAGTAGGAGCATAAGTAAGTAGGAAGGGAAACAGATTGAACAGAGGCGAAAAGAATGAAGGAGGAGGTGAAGGTAGAGGCCAGATGAAAGAGAAAGAGGGGAAAACAGAGGAGAAGGTAAGAGGACGGAGGTAGAGAAGATACAAGAATGAGAACAGGATAGTTAAAGTTGAGGAGAGACAGCAGGTTAAAGAAAAAAATGAAGTAGAAAGAATTACTTGGTCAACAGATCTGCAAATACCCAGTGACAGGAGGCGTGAAGGGTTAGGCAAGGAGGAGAATAAAAGACAGAACGACAGAGTAAGAAAAGGTAATAGTGGAAGGGTGGGGGATCGGTGAAAAGCAGTTGAGAGGGTACTGGATGAGGCTTATGATACTGGAAGCGGTAGGTCATGTTATTGTGAGTTTCTGAAGTGTATAGCGGCCAAGGTTTCAGATTGCTATATGTGACATTTTCATAATTTCAGTGAAATTATGAGTGACCTTTCAACAACTATGAGTGACACTTTCTCGCAAGCAAAATCAATGAAGACGAGGGAAACATATAAATAATTGAAATTACACCAAGTTGAACAACGAGAACCTCTTAGAAGATCTCAACACTTTGCAAAGCAAGCAACAGAAATGGAATGGCACTAACCTAGTGCCCTTGTAACCTGATTGGACTGTTAAACAAACGTGTAGCCATTACAGCCACACAGATAGATGCGGTCACAGAGGTACCACACACCACTGGCAGTGACCAGACGGCTCTGTTGACTTAACGCAGCTGGCGCTGAAAGTAATTGGACCAGCACCAGTCTGCCGGCACTATTAATAATTTAAAGCACATTTTGAAGCAATGAGTAAGGCACTACTTACTTTGTGATGCAAATCTCGAGGAGCAGCAATTCCCATGGGTCATCTTGCCGCAACATCTCCTGCAGCAAACGCCAGCCCGAGCTTGATTCTGTAGCTCAGCAGCAGCTGTATAGGGAGGTGATGGGCTACTGAGGAACCACACCATTATCTACCGCAATCCGTGGAGGGTCAGCTGAGCTACCCATTGGGTCCTGTTGCATGAACATCATTTTTAAGATAAACTCACAGCAGCACAACGCGGTGACGGTGCAAGCAGTGCTGCCATTGTCTTCAGCCTGCCAAATGTTTACTCGAACTGCAGCCACGGTGCCCTTTCGTCGCTTGTGTTCCTGCCGGCAGGCAGCAGCGCATCCGCTATAGCCTAATAAAGAATGTGTGTCATGAAACTGCACCCTGACCTCACCCAGGCTGATGTCACAGTAGTAGCCATTGGACACTAAATCTCAGTCATGATGTATAATGCGCAGAGTTGTCAGGTGATAGATCCTGTTATATTGTAGCAGCTTAGAGCTTCGGACTCTGAGCCAGCACCCAAGCCTGCATGGAGCAGCACGCAGGGCACACTGCAATTCCAAACCAGCTTTGGTTTCAATCAGTCAGTGTTGGTGCATGATTACTAGTGCTCTGCTTGACAGATGAGGAGGCATTTTTATGCTAGACTTATCTTTTTAGTGTGTTGATGCGCCGAAATGAGTTAATCTAATGCCTGATGCGTGGTACTTGACAGGGCTGGCAGTGTAGATAGAGGCAACCACGGGGTTAGGACTGCAGGTCTTAGCTATGCAGTACTCCTCTGCTGCTGCTCTGCTGATTTTGTGAGTGGGATATATGGGAGTGGTAGCAGGTGAACTTTGAAAGTGGGAAATAAACAGTCTCCCCAAATTTCCTAGGTGAATTTAGCAAGCAACTCAAAATTCTTTAAGGGACATTTTTATCTCTGAATAAATTAGGCCAGCTAGTGTATTTTACAGTACAATTTTTTAATAAGGGTGCTGAAAAACATTGTTTGGTCATGCAATATCTAAAAGGACAAGAGTGTGCTAAGTAAATACAGGTAAACAAAGGGCCAACAACAGAAAAACTGATATAGTGGTTAAAAAAAGGAAATGTTCTGTCCAATTTCTCATTAATTTGCAAGAAAAACCACATGAGATCCACTTTAATCTAGTGACGAAAGCAGAGTCTGAATATATACCTTTATTTCTGAGTTATTGCCAAAAATTATTTGGTAGCCAGAAGTGGCATTTATTTTGTTTGAGGGCGCTTGTAAACCGGTTGCGATCATCAAATGCTCCCTCCCCCTCTCTTAGACTCTGCTACGGATAGATAGAAATCCCAGACTATACAATACGGGGACCGGACTACTACAGAGAGGAGTAGTTCATTGAAAATACCTGTTTCCTTAATAATGCAATCAAGCCCCCTTTTTCTCCTTACTCGCATGACAAAGCACTGAATTGTGAGCATAATTTCTACATGTTTTTCCTCGGTGTTCCCTTCATAACCTGACGTTGAGAAAGACCTCTCAGTCACAACAATCCCCGATTTGGTCCTGCCGAAGGTGGTGCAAGTCTCCTAAAATATTTTAGCTTCTTTTAGGAATTGGTCCCTGTATGTAGAGTCACTGAAGGATGCACTTCACAATATACACCGACGTGGCCAGAATAAAAGATTATAGTCACAATACGAAATCATTTCATTACAAACGCAACCGCAACGCAGTGATAAAAGGTCACGAAAACAATGAAAATGTACAGATATAAAGCTTCAATAAACAAGCAATGGCAAAAAAATGGCAGGCTTAGTCCCGTAGTGCAATATTTCAGTGAGGAGAAAAATCAATAAAATTGTGTCAGTACAAGACTATGTCCACCACTTAACCCAAATAATGTGAACCATCTCACATCCAACATTACATTCTTGAGAAATATATTTTCTCTGCGGATTGATTTATTGGTGTACATTTAAACCAGTGCACTGTCCTATATTATCACTTCATGTGCTCTAGAGTCTACTGTACGATTGACTTTAGATGTGTGCAACAGTAATGCATTACTGGAAAAGCATGTCTGTGGACACAAGCATAGGCGCAGTTAAGTTTTGAATGGCAGTTTCATTACAGGCACTCTACCGCTCTGGGTTGTCTCACGAGGAGGCCAATTTGTCCTATATTGTTTCATCTAGCAAAAAATGAATTTTTTTGAACTGGCCTACAGACAAGTTTTAGCAGTTATAAAAAGGCCTATTGGAGACCATGGCAAACATATCCAATGAGCTTTGGGAAAGACCATTGTGCAACACTGGTTGGCTATATTGTAACTGTAGTTAGCTAGCTTCTTATTCAATGACTTTCCTTACACTTCTAGGGTTTGTCCCTCCCCTGGAGCTTAGCTTTTCTACAATCCTTTTGATGTAATGACTCGAATCCTTCCACTAATCAAATTCAGGGAACAATTTTTTTAGGTCTCACCTGAGACAGTGCATGTGCTGTCACTTACTAGACATTTTGTTTACTACAAAGGGCTTGGAGGAGCATGCACCAATTACTGATTGCTTCATTCTGATTAACGTCCCTCCACAGCTCGTGCTGTGATTGACTGGGAGAAATTGGGTTTTTGGTTGAAGGGGGAGAGGTGATCCCTGTTCAAGCAACAGTCACAATCCCTGCGAGGGTGCTCCACAAAATTCACTAAACTAACTTGTGCGTAACCCGTTGGTAGCCTGGCACAAAAGCAGTCAGGCTTAACATAGTCGCAATGTGTAAAGTCATTATCCAGCACACAAATAGTAGATCCAGTCAAACAGTCATATGCTTACTTACAAATTCACAAAGGCACCCATGCACCTACTCACTGACTTGAGTGAGATTCACACAACCAATCACCGACCCATTGTGATACGGATGCACCCACTCAAAGATGTACTGAAGCCATCATGCATTTAGTTACAGAAGTATTGATAGACTGATCCACTCTTGTGCCTATATTTTCAAATACTTATACAGTGAATGAGAGACTTAATGATACAGAGATGCATGCAGTCATAGATTACACTGAAAACGTTATGCACTGTGTTACAGAGATATTAAGAGAGTTGTAAATCTATACTACTATTATAAAGAGAGAACACAAACCTTTTGGCAAGATAAACTCGGGAACCACAGCGCCAATCCACACACCCAATACATTGTTGTAATCCTCAGGGTGTGCAGATGGACATAGGCTATAGAAAATTTAAAAAAAAGTAAATTTAAAAATATAACTTAAAAAAAAAGTAGTGCCCTGAAAGTAGCGCTGGCCGCGACGCTGACGGCCACGACGTAGTGCTGGCCGCAACGTACGTGGTGATGACGAGGAGGAGCTGCGGTGAAGTGAGGAGCTCGGGGAGGAGCGGCGGCTCAGGTAAGGCTCTGGGACATGGGACAGGAGGGAGCCGGTGCAGGAGTTTGGCCCGGAACAACTGCGGTAAGGCTCAGGGTCTGGGAGCAGCATTTTAGGCTTGCGAGGAGGAGCGGCGGTGAAGTGAGGAGCTCAGGGACGAGCGGCGGCTCAGGTATGGCTCTGGGACATGGGACGGGAGGGAGCCGGTGCGGGAGGTTGGGCGGGAACAACTGCGGTAAGGCTCAGGGTCTGGGGGCAGCATTTCAGGCTTGCATGCACTCCGGCCCACCACGACATTGTCCGGGACACAGACAATGTCGTGGCGGGCGGGGGCCGGGGCGGGAGTGCTCGCAAGCCTGAAATGCTGCCCCCAGCCCCCTTCTGCCCCAGGCAACGCTGGGGCGGGCTGCTAGTTATATAATACAGTCATTTAGATAGTAATGTGTTTAGTGTGTTGGTTATAATCCATCCATTCACAGCACCGCCCGCCACAATGCTGAGCCATGTCGTGCATGCAAATGTAGGGGGCTACCATAGGTACCGTCCATGTGCCCTCCCCCATACATCCTGGGGCCAGTAGCAGGCCGCCAACTGTGAAAACGGCATGTCTTTAAGCTCCCATTATAATATGGATGGCGATGTCTAACAGACACCGCCACCATATTCGACCCTTTTCCGCTCGGTCCACTGGTTGACCGGGCGGAAAAGCGGAGGACAGTCTTCCCGTCCGCTGCGGCGTAAATGGGAGGCGGGCGAGGGAGTATGTCGGGCAGATCGCCACCGCCATGCAGGCAGTGGCGATCCGCTCGACATCGTAATAGACCCCTTAGTGTCTAAAATACTAGAAAATGAGTGCATATATGTGTTTTGCATCCCCTAAAAAAGGTGCGATCATTGCGGTTACCGGAGTCATTTCGACTATCAGTGTAATTGCAAAAACAGGATGTAGGGTTTAAACAGTTTCTTTAAAAAACTTACTAGAAAAAAATGTGTAAAAATATGCTTTTAAAGCAGTGATGTGGTTAGTAATGTGCTTTTGTAATAGTTAGAATGAATTTTGTAAGTTAAAATATTTTAATGTGCTGGTGATCATTGAATGTCTTTTTTTGTTTTGTGATTTTGTGACGTGATCTCGATCATGGCGACGTTGTCATGGATTTCAAAGATTCAAAAAAATATATATTTGATAAGAAAATTAACAAGATTTTGGCCTCTTGGGTGCCTCTGACAAGTGCCCTTGTGTTGAGAGTGTGTATAAGACAGCTACAGAAGATTAGTGTCAAAAATCTATTAAAATATCTGTATATATGTATTTTTGAGTTTCTGAAAAACATGCGATTTCTGCGACAACCCTCATCGTTTCAATGGCCGGCGTCATCGCGAAAACAGAAAATAGTCTTTGTAGATGATTTTTCTGGAAACTCTCTACAAATATATGAGTTTGAAAATAACACTACAAACCACGCGCTCTTCCCGACTACCAATGGCACAGCGATGAAGTTGGTAGTTGCGAATGCACATTTTTTTTGTAAGGGTTCTCTCCAAAATTGATCATAGAAAGAAAAGTAAAAACAATATCTTTCTAAATAATAACACTTAAACTTCATTTGAATAGTGTCTTTAAGTGTATTTTTCAGTATATGAAATACATTTGCTGACAACAGATTCTTCACAGTAAATGCGACAAAGTTGTGCCAACTCAAAAAATTCTTAAAAATAAAACCAGTTATTAATGTACTTTCTGATAAACACATACCAAATCAAGAGACGAGTGGTATTTAACCCCTTGGGCGCGGCCGCGATTCTGCGCCTGCGCGGCACATTCCGATCGCGGGTGCGGTCATGACGGCCGGGATCCGTCATCAGCACACGAGCACTGTGTGCCATGACGGATCCCGGCCGTGATCAGCATGGAAGGGGATAATATAAATATAATATACAATATCTAATTATAGAAAGACAATACGAAAATATTTGAGGCTCACTTTAAAAATAATGAATACAATAAAAACCTTGAAAATTCACTGAAAAAAAGAAAGTTTGCAGGGACTATATAGTTAGGCTGACATTTTACTCATACAAAACCAGAGACATTCTGCAGTAATAGTTAGCTGAGCTAACCGTAACCCGCGTCTCCGCAATGCACTGCTTATGACCTCACATATTACATCACTCATGACATGGTCAGTGACATCACTGATATCTCAAATGATATCACTGATGAAATCATCCAGTGACTGGGATTGTTTTTAAAATGTTTATGAGTGATAAATATATGTACACCAAGGTGTATTGATGAATCAGTGGGTGTATGGGGTCACACACTTATAAGTGCCTTTATGAATCTGCCACAGATGCCAATTAGTAAACGTAAATGCACATTAGTAAAAGTACAAAAAGGGCACAATCCTTTCTATGCGTGCTAACTGTATAGGAATATTGCCTACACATTTCTATTTTATTCCCATGTTAGATGTTTGAGTCGAATTTGTAAAGGCTTAAAAAGCAAATGGAGTCTTACTACTTGTACTCCTAAATGCCTTTGTGAATTGGACCCTTGTACTTTTTTTAGAATTCAAATTGACTCTTGTTTATGAGCATGACTACATAAAATGTAGTGCTTACACTAGGAAAAAACATAAGCGCCAAGACCTACATATTTTTCTACTACTCTTGCTACTGAATAACTGAGCTTCTCCATTGCGGTATCCATCCGGTCTCTTTATTTCACTCTTGCAATTTCTTTTTTCATTTCTTGCTTTCTACCTTGTCACTGTTTCCCTATCTGTATCTCTCTTCCTCTTGATCCTGTGTGTTTATTTCCTTCTTCAAACACGGATGCCTACCACCTGCAACCACCAGCACAAATTAAGCACTGAATAAAAACAAAATTCAATTGCTGATTAAAACATTTGTTTGAAACGTGGAGTCAAGGAGTCCTATAGATCATGACAATTTCCCCAGGGTTTGGGATCATAAATCATAAAACAAACGGACAATCAACATTAAAGAAATACGGATAGTAATCATGTATATTTTCCTCTCTTTCCGTATCCTTTTGTTATAGGTGTTATTCATATTGCCCAATTTATGGCAACGCTGAAAACTATACAAACTATTATTTAATCAGCAACAGACATATTACTCTCACTCCTGCTGACAACTTGAATTAGAATATTTTTGCTTTGTGAGAAAAGACCCATGATCTTAGAGCTGCAATGGCTTCTGCAAACATCTGCTAACAATCATTGCTACTTCCAACAATCAATTTCTGTATTCAGGCAGCCATTTCCTCCAGCTCTTGTTTAATTATCCTGCATCACAAACTTCAACCGACTTAAGCAGCCTGGATTACAAAGATTTTTTTAAACTGTGACAGCAGTGAAATGACTCCCAGGAGCACAACACAGTCCTGCTGTTTCACCCGGTCGAAACACACAGGCACAAACTATCACGCTCCAGCAAAGAAATAAAACACACACAGACATAAACGTGTTTTTCCAGGGACATTTGCATTGCGAATGTCACGATAAAGAACGAAGTGCAGCTTTTATATTGTATGCAATGAGAAGTGTACCAGTATCTGTGTGAAGTCACAAACTGAGACTAATCTAAGATCTAAGTAAAATGCATAAACATATGCATATTTTCTACTGAGTGAGATCCTCGACAATAAGAGAAGTTGTCCACATAACCTGAGTGTTCCACTCTGAGGAATCTGATAGGAGGGGAGAAGTGTCACCAGGATGCTATAAATAACATACATAACATACCTTAGTGATGTCATTCAACACTAATCCTTTAATGGGTTCCGGAGTAGCGTGCTACTCGCCAAAAAACTAAAGCACTTCAACACCCCATCAGGGGTAACAAGCGCTATATAAATGCAAACCTTTTCCCTCTTATATCCCTCTGCTATCCTTCTCAATCCAAATAACTGATCAATATCCACCACTCAAATTACTTTCATATTTCACTATACTAATTCACCACTAATCCTTATGGGTTCCGGGGTAGCGTGCTACTCGCCAAGAAAGTGCTTCAACACCCTATTAGGGGTAACAAGCGCTACATAAATGCAAACCTTTTTTCCCTCTTCTGTCCCTCCGCTATCCTTGTCAATCCAAATAACTGACTAATATCCACCACTCAAATTACTTTCATATTTCACTTTACTAATTCACCACTAATCCTTATGGGTTCCGTAGTACCGTACTACTCACCGAAAAAGTCATTCGACGCCTCCTCAGGGGTAGTAAGCGCTATATAAATGCAATTACAATTACAATATTTAATGTCAACAATGAGTTTTTTGATAACGTAACTTGTGGTGTTGTGTGAAATCATAACTTTGGCTTGGGATATCTAGTACATTATGAATTTGTAGCAAACCAAACCTGCTGAATTTTAGGGGAATTTAATGTTTCAAATCATGTTTATAATTTACCATTCAATTAGTCAAGATTAGGGCTTCGGGTTTTATGGTATTTTTTTTTATTTCTGGTCTGTATTTGCCCATATTTGTTTTTTGGCCATTTTTCTGTTTTTATCCATATTTATTTTGTGTTTTGCATATAAATGTAGTTGTAAAACTGTACATTTCCATATTTATTTAAATGATAGATGTGCACTCATACTCTGATGTCTGTTGTGTTTAGCTATTTAAGCGACCAAATATTACATAACATTACATCCACTGGAAAATATTAGCATTATACCACAAATGTATGTTGACACATGCAGTTATTTCATCCTGTTTTTCATTTTCCCATGCTGTCCATCTGCTCAGCTGTTGGGTTATAATTCATGAAAGACAGCACAATTTGTCACTTAAAAGAAGCACATTTTCTGTTTTTATCCACTTTGAAAATAAATGCAGACAGAAAAAACATTGTTTTCTTTGTGTATATATCTGTAAAAATCTGTAAAAACAGAAAACAGAGAGCCTTAATCATGATGCACACACATCCATTGCAGGACACTGCTGCAAGGCTCAAACTCAACCTCCCATGCCGCACCCACACCTCACCCCACCATAGACAGCTCCACTAGCACACGACTCACAAATGCAGACAATTCAAACTGATCCATTCACACATACAAAGCCTTGCACAACTCTGGACTAGAATACAAGAACAGCCACACACACTTTCACCAGCCTGCCAGATACCTGTGCACTCTCTCCACTATTCATAATAGCAGAGCAGGAGGTCGCTCATTCTCCTACATCGCAACCAAAACATGGAATGAACCTCCCGCAACGCATAAAAGCCTCATCCTTATCTCTAGCGGTCCGCAAGTAGCTGAAGACCTGGCTCTTCAAAAAACGTTGTGGGACCACACGCCTACACACCTGCTCAAGAGCCAGGATACCCTCAAAGGTAATTAGTGCATTATGAAAATCTACATAACATATAGTAGCTGTATGCTTTTTAATACCAGTTGTCTATAATACAATACACAGAGTGGGCTTTGGGTCAGCCCCATACTTATGACTAGACAGTTTTAATCTATTTCACACTATTTTGCTCTCTTTGCCGTCTGCCCTCTAGCTTCTGCCACCCACCACCCACACTTTTCACATTTTTTACATTGCTTTTGTGAGGACTCCGTAGATGCACTTTCCTCTGTAAGTCTTTTTCTCCCTCTCTCCTCCCCTTGCTGCCCCTGTGTTATTGGTTGTTTTACATGTTTTAATTATTTTTGTGAGCGCCTATGAGTTGCACACTTTGTATTTGTGCAAAATCCCAGCTATACTTGATTTCTTGGTTTTTTTTTTTTAATTGCTCTTTATCGGGTTTTTGTTGCAGGTCTTTATCCCCATATACAAATCTCTGGCAGTAAGAAACAAGATGAGTATGTAGATGTGTGCCAGCCATGCCCCGCACAGGTGGAACACATCACACTAACATCATGAAACAACTTCACAAGGTCATTAAAAGCAAGTAAAGAACATAGTGGAAGGTGGAGCCAATACTTCATCTGGTAAAACCCATTTAGGATAACACTGCCTATCACCCCCACGAACAACTCAAACAAACAAAAACGGATACACCGTTTTATCTGGTCTGTAGTCCTCTGTTCGTCTGATCTAGGGACAAGTGCTGATAGGATTGTATGCTAGCTTTTGACAAGCATGGCTTAGCCAGCTCAGGGTCTTAAACTACTGGTTACATCATCGTTCACCTGAGTCCATTTCCTACGTTCTTTTTCCAGGTCTGCACAGGTGGGGATAACCATGATTTCCAATATACTTAATTTCTTCATTTACCATTCCAAACTGGCCTTCCACCATCTTCAAATGCAAATTAATAATGAAGTATAAAAAGAAAACATAATTCCAGGATGGCTACTGACCATGACCCTGCAAGAACATACGCCAGCAGCCATCTGGAATGTTTTCTGTTATAATTGGAAAAAAAAGGATTCAAGATGTCCACCCATGCATGCCGACACATGGATAAACATATTGCTATGGTTTTCTTTCCAACTTAAAAAAAGCATTCCAAAATGGATGCAGCATGCATGCGCCCAGCGGCCATCCTAAAATACTCCTTCTTAAACTTTATGAAAAGTATTCCAAGGTCACTGCTGTGAGTCTGAAGGCACAATAGCCATCTTGGAAAACATTCTGACTCAAGCTGATGCACTTACGTACACAGTGCATATGTATTGACTACAAAGGATGTCAGTCTCAATGTTTATAAAGCCAGGACCCACTGAACAGGAAAAGATATGGCCATATGCGACATATTCACAGCTCAGATTCAACCTGGATACATGTCTGACCATCATGATACACATTTTTGATCCTCCCTCCACCACACGCGCAGGGCTGGGACCAATCTTAGGCTGTCAAAAGAGACTTCTGCTGTATCCTGGTGGGAAGATGTGAGCTGTACTACTCTTGTGAGTGCCTGGCCCTCTGAACATGAGCATGTTACGAAGAATGATCGGGGGAAGAAGTCTGACCTAGAGCCAGCAGAGCCTGCAGCTGGATGATCATACCTGACAACAGACCTCTGATTTAATACGAGAGCCGGCAACATACTTGAAGTTTCAAAATATGTATCTGTACAGTTCACCTTCATTGCTCTTTTTAACCCTTCACTTTGTAGGAATCTGTATCACCAGGTTTCCAGATAGAGCCGAACAAGATTTTTTCCTTTTTCGCTTTACGTATTAAGCCAGTTATGTCTTGATAATGTAATTCCACCATTCCAATCACTTAAATCATCACTTTACAACTCATGGTTCCAGAAGCAGCACAGTTTTAAATGGCAGAGGAGCAAGATTTTAAGTTCTAACATCTCAATTGTGAGTAAATACTATTAGACCCAGTGTATGATTAAAGTTCAGCGGGCCCCCGTTGCCTAACGTCTGTTACTGCAGTCAGCTGTTTATGGGATACAGGGCCCTAGAATTCTGTGTCCCAAGGAACTACTCTGGGGCTTAGTATAACTACAGCACGCCCAGTCCATTTGTCAGACAACCAAGTTTGCATACAGTTGGAGGCCTAAGTAGTAAAACTCAGAAGTAGGGGTGGAGCCAGTGTCAAAAACCATTGCGTCCCAGTTGGCCACATTAACTTGACATTGTGCTTTGAGTGTGAACACCAGCTCAATGGCACATTAAAGCCAATATAATGTTTGCTTGGTAATCAGAGTTCAATTTGGGTATTGGGTTTTAGAGACCTTAGCAGATTCCATGTCCATGTCATCTGGTCTCATGCCAAATGAGTTCGCCTTGTCTACTTCCCTTTCCCCCAGTGCGTTTAAAAAAATCAGGGCATTGCAAAAATGTATCATAGAAGGAAATGTATTGATAGCATTTTGTCCAGCACTGTTCTCCATTGTGAAACATAGATATGGAAAATAAATGAGACACAGGTTTAAAAAAAAAACTGAAATATCAGGATACTCTAACCCCAGAATAATTTTCTGCCCATCCACAATTATTTTTCAAGTGTGTCACTGTACCTAAAGTATGTTATATTTAGGAACCGCTGATTTTTTTCTGTATGCAAATACAGACATGCTCTTTTTAAACAGCAAAGCTCTGGCTAGATATGGAGTGTCATTAATGCATCATTCTGTATCCGTTTTATATATGAACAATAGTTACTTACCTGTAATCTGTGGTTCTCCAGTATTGGTGTCTTTCATAGATTCACATGCCTGAATCATTCCCCGTCGTCGGAGTGGGAGTCCCACGGTACATAAAAATAGCAATAATATGCCATAATTATACAGTAAATATTACTAGAATAAACCAGGAAGTAAAACAGCCCAACTACAGTAGGAGAAAAAACTTCCACATCTATGACTATCATAGTCATTTTGTATAGACCAAACTACAGCCAATCAGGCGCCAGCACCCACCAGAATGTTCTCCCCAGAGGCTCAGGCTCTCAGATTTTCTCGCAAGGAGTGAAGGTAACCTAAAATAGCCTAAAAGAGCCTCTGAGGGGAGGTGGGCGGGTTGCATGTGAATCTATGAAAGACACCAATACTGGAGAACCACAGATTACAGGTAAGTAACTATTGTTCTTCTCCAGTATTAGGGGTGTCTTTCATAGATTCACATGCCTGAATCAGAGTAGCTAGCAGTACATCCTTGTCAGGCAGATGAGCCTGTTTGTCAACTTGCCAGTGAATAGTACGTAAAACAGTATAATTGAAAATACACATCTTGTCAACGTATAGTAGAATACAGTTCTGCAAGCAAAATTAACAAACATGGCATAAAAGAGCCTGACAGCTAAAAGGAGGTGGGAAACAGAGGCTCACCTTATTTGAAAAGGTTCCGCAGGACTGCTCGACCCACAGACGTATCTGCTTCGCTGACTGTCTCCAGACAGTAATGTTTGGTGAATGTATGGCGACTAGCCCAAGTAGCCGCTCTGCAAATTTGCTGAATTGGGACTCCAGCAAATAAAGCCGTTGATGAAGCCATTGCTCTTGTGGAATGAGCTCTAGGAACGGTCTGCAGCGGTCGTCCCGCTTGCGTATGGCAAAAGGCAATGGCAGACGAAATCCATCTTGCAATTGTCTGCTTAGAGACTGCCTGCCCCTTACGAATAGTCCCGTAAGTGATGAACAGCTGATTGGAAGAGCGCAAGGAGGATGTTCTTTGCAGATAGAATTTAAGACATCTCTTGACATCCAAGGTATGCAATGCTTTTTCTGCTTGTGATTGCGGATTAGGAAAATATGTTTTCAGAATTATAGGCTCATTGAGGTGGAATTCCAAGGGTACCTTGGGAATGTATTTTGGATTAGTGCGGAGTACTACAGAGTCGCTTGTAAATTGCAGAAAAGGCTGTTGGATTGTAAAGGCCTGGAGGTCACTGACTCTTCTGGCGGATGTCAACGCCAGCAACAAAGCCACTTTCCATGAGAGATATTTGAGGTCAGCCTTGTGAATTGGTTCGAAAGGATGACGCATAAGTTGTGCCAAGACTACATTGAGATGCCACATCGGTGGAGGTCGGCGTGTTGGAGGAAACATTCTAAAGAGTCCCTTGAAGAATTGTTGTACAACCCTAGTCGAGTACAAGGAAGTAGCACCGTCTTGCCGATATCTGGATATCGCTGCTAGGAACACCTTTAAAGTTGCGTGAGATAGACCTAATTTTGCCAAATGTAGGAAGAACGGTAGAATCTCTTCCGGTGTTGCTGAAAACGGGTGAAGCCCATTTGCCTGACACCAAATGCAGAAACGTCTCCATTTCAGACTGTAAGTCCTTATTGTGGACGGTGCCCTCGCCCTGGCCAGTACCTCCTTGCATTCTTCTGGGATGTTCAAGTGGGCGAACTCCCGGTATTCAGGCGCCAGGCTGCTAATTTCAGAGATGCTGGATCTGGGTGACAGACCTGACCGTCCTGCATACTGAGTAGATTCGGGACTGGATCTAATTGAATTGGTTCGCAGTCTGATAGCAGGAGGAGTTCCGTGAACCAATATTGGCGTGGCCATCTGGGTGCAATTAGGATTAGTCTGCACGGTTCCTTCTTCACTTTCCGCAGAACTCTGGGAACAAGAGGGATTGGAGGAAATGCATACGCATAACTTAGGGACCAGTCCAGAGAAAACGCATTCCCTTGAGAGTCCTTTTGGGGATGCCAGCTTGCGAAGAGCTTGCATTTGCTGTTGGTCCTTGTAGCGAAAAGATCTATGTCTGGGCGACCCCATAGTCGAAAGATGCGCTCCACCGTCTGTTGGTGAAGCTCCCACTCGTGAGTGGAGACCTTCGTTCTGCTGAGCGTGTCTGCCAAGACATTCTCTATCCCTGGAACGTGTACCGCTTGAAGATGTACATCGTGTTCCAAAGCCCACGTCCACAACTCCTGGGCTTCCTGGGAGAGGGGGAGAGATCGAGTTCCCCCTTGCTTGTTGACATAGTGCATGCTTGTTGTGTTGTCCGTCTTTATCAACACATTGGAACCTTGGATGACTGCATGAAACGCCTTGAGCGCCAGAAAAATGGCTCTGAGCTCCAAGCGGTTTATGTGCCAACGTTGTTGCAGGGCAGTCCACTTGCCACTGATAGTGAGGCCTTGAAGGTGCGCTCCCCAACCCTCGAGAGAGGCATCTGTCGTGATGGTGAGGCTTGGTGGCTCTTGGAGAAACGCACACCCCTTTTGAAGATGCCGTTTTTGCATCCACCATCTGAAAGAGTTTTTCATTGTCGGTGTGATCCTGATCATATCCTCGAACGTTCCTGAGACCTGCAGCCACTGCTGGGTCAGTTCTTCCTGTAGAGGCCTCATTCTGAGGCGACAGTTCGGTAGCAATGGGATGCAAGAAGAGGCCATCCCCAGAAAGGATTTGAATATCCGAACAGAAACTGACCTTTTTGACAACAGTTTCTGTGCCATGTCCCTTATCCTGAGTTGCCTTTCTTCCGAGACAAAGGCTCGAAGTTCCTGAGTGTCCAAAGTTGCTCCCAAGAAGGTTTGTCTTTGTGACGGTTGCAGTTTGGATTTTTCGTGGTTGATGGAGAGGCCCAGGGACTTGAACAGGTGTAGACATAGTTGCAGATGCGACTGAACGACTGCTCGAGAACTGGCCTTTATAAGGCAGTCGTCCAAGTATGGGAATATTTGGATTCCCTGTAGCCGGAGATGCGCCGCCACTGGAGCCAGTACCTTGGTGAAAACTCTTGGCGCCGACCGTAGTCCAAAAGGTAGAACCTTGAATTGGTAATCCCTGCCAGCCACCCTGAAGCGCAGGAACTTTCTGTGACGTGGTAGAATTGGAATATGGAAGTACGCATCTTGGAGATCTAAAGTGACCATGTGATCCCCTGCTACCAAAAGATGCAATATTTCCTGGAGCGATAACATTCTGAATGTCAATTTTCTCAAGTATTTGTTCAGAGCGCGAAGATCTAGAATCGGGCGCCGCTCTCCATTCTTCTTCCTTATCAGAAAGAATCTGGAGTAAAACCCCATTCCTTTCATCTTTTGAGGCACGCTCTCGATCGCTCCCTTCTGCATCATTATTCTGATTTGAGCAAATAATTCCTTCAGGTGAGCTGGGGGGGGTCCTTTTGGAGCAACGTTTGGGGGAAATCTCTCGAATTCTAGGGCATGGCCCCTGGATACTATGTCCAGGACCCATTTGTCTGATGTTATTGACTGCCAACTTGAGTAAAATTTGGATATTCGCCCTCCAATTTTTTCTTTTGAATAGGGCAGCGGTGGCGGCAGGTGAAAAATTTCATTGTCTTTTATCCTTTCCTCGGTAACTTGATCTACCCTTGTTTTGGGGATAGGAAGGCTTTCTTTGGTTGTAAGACTGATAGCGTTGAGTCTGGTACCTTTGGTTATTTTGCCTGTAAGAGGATTGCTGGCCATATCCACCTCTGGTAGAGGACGCTCCCCGTCCTCTCGCTCCACGAAAGGGCGGCTTTCGGAACTGAAGAGACACTAAGGATTTCGCAGTTTCAGAATCCTTCTTTATAGTTTGCAAGGCTTCTTCTACCTGAGGTCCAAACAGATATTCACCATCATATGGTAGATCTAGTACCTTATGTTGAACTTCTTGCCTAAAAGAAGTAGATCGCAGCCACCCCTGCCAGCGAAGAACTGCAGCTCCTGCCAGCTGCCGAAAACCTGTTGAGGCCACATCCACAGCTGAATCAATAATCTCCTCCGAGATTCTTTGGCCTTCATGCAGTATCTTGAGCGCCTCAGTCCTTGAAGTTTCAGGTATAAGATCAAGGTATGGTGCGATATCGGACCACATTTGCCGGTCATATCTTCCCAATATGGCCAATGAATTTGCCGCTCTAACTGTCGTAGCCGCCATTGTAGAGACACGTTTTCCAATAGAATCCAAGCGTTTGCCATCCCTGTCAGGAGGGGCCGTTAGCTGGGACGAAGGATTTCTAGCCCTCTTCTGTGCCGCTTGAATTATTACAGAGTCCAGTTTAGGCTGTCCTATAAGGCACGCTGGAGATTTGTCTGGAGCCCTGTACTTCTTCTCCAAACGTGGTAGAACTGGAGGAATGGATGCTGGTGTTGCCATGACCTTAATTCCCTCCTGCCAGATGAAATCAATAATGGGAATCGACTTAACCTTTCGCTTTGGTTGGTCTTTAAAGTCATAAAGAAAACAATCTTGTTCTTTATGCTCCATATCGATATGAAAACGTTTAGTGGCGCGTTCCATCAAGAGATGGAAGCCAACCACATCCACTGGTGGAGAAATCGAAACTGCTTGGCGCGAAGGGGAAGGTGTGTGCTCCTGATATTCATCCCACTCCGACTCATCTTGAACCTCACCTTCCTCCCTTTGTTCCTCCTCCTCCGAAGACAAAGGGTCGGCTCCTTCCGCATGTACCTGTGAAGCAGGCGATGCAGGAAGTACTGGCTGCAAAGTTGGTGTCGGCACCTCAGTATTAGGAGTAGTCGGCTCTGAGCCCGCTTGCTCTGAAGGTGGGAACCTCCTGTAGTAATCGTCCAACATGTATTGGAGATTGGACAATAAAGCCATAGGCATTTGAGTGAGTGGTATGGAATCCACCTGGGATGGCATCTGCACTTCTGGATGATCTTCCTCCTGTTCATCCTCCTTCAACTGAATATTCAATTCAGAAGGACTTGTAGCCACTCCAAATCTCTGATCTGTCTCCTCCTCACTATCAGAGTCCAAAAGGCGGTCAGGAACTTGCGTCGTCGGTTTTGGTGTGACGAAAACCGTAGACGGAGACCATACTTGCAACGCGGTACAGGATGAAAACTGCGGCGTCGACGGTGCGTTTTCCAATTCAGTGGCCGATATTGTCGGTGCCTTTGAAAGTGTTGTCGACTGGATGGACTTCGTCGACGGTACATCCTTCGTGGACGGTACCCCCTTCGTCGACGGTACGTCTCCCGTCGACGGTACACCCTTCGTCGACGGTGCGCTCTTCGTCGACGGGACGCCCTTCGTCGACGGTATGCCCTTCGTCGACGGTCTCGTCTCCGTCGACGGTATGCTCTTCGTCGACGGTATGCTCTTCGTCGACGGTATCTTCGTCGACGGTATGATCGTCGACGACTGGGTGGGCGTCGCCGACGGATTGATCTTCGTCAACGGGATTTTAATCGTCGACGTGGAGGCCTTCGTCGACGGAACGCTAGTCGTCGTCGGAATGACCTTCGTCGGCGGCAGCGCCGTCGACGATATTGTCGCTGACGATCTTTTCGACGACGGCAAGGCTTTCAGACTCGATGTCGACGAAGAATCGCCGACGGCCGTCGTCGACGAGATAGGCCTTACCGTCACGTAAACCATAGTAGGGGAAGACGCCGCCGTCGTCATAATCATTGACGATTTAGGAGATGAGAAGGTCATCGTCGACGTAGATGACGCATCGGCGGAGGTCTTCGTCGACGAGCTGACAGAGGAAGGCGTCTGAAAAGATGAGTCCTGAGAAGAACTCTTGACAGTTTTTTGAGGCAAGTTCTTGGCGGGCTTTTTATGAGACGAACTCTCCATGTCTTTGCCTGAAGAGGCAGCCCTTGAACATGAAGGTTTGTCAGAACCTTTTGGTGGTTGATTTTTCTTAGCAACCTTAGCCTCAGAAGATGGTTGATGTTCAGATGCAGGCCTCTTCCTAGACACAGAAGTGGAACCTGAGGCAATACTGTCAACATCAGACACAGCTTTATCAGAATTCTTTAGCTTTTGTAGCCACAAAAGCAATCGACCTTCTCTGTCTCTCTGGGTCTTTGGAGGAAATTTCCTGCAGATCTTACAGTCTTTGACTAAATGATCTGGGTAGAGACAATATATACATTTCTCATGAGGATCCTCTTTAAAAAGCCGGAGCTTACCACAGGATTCGCAGGCTCTGAAAAGAGACTTCCTTGAAGACATTTCAACTGGAAAGTAGAGATATAACACAAGAAACTGAGCAGAGCTCAGGGAGACTCCCTTCACACGACGTGCGGTAGAAAATCTGAGAGCCTGAGCCTCTGGGGAGAACATTCTGGTGGGTGCTGGCGCCTGATTGGCTGTAGTTTGGTCTATACAAAATGACTATGATAGTCATAGATGTGGAAGTTTTTTCTCCTACTGTAGTTGGGCTGTTTTACTTCCTGGTTTATTCTAGTAATATTTACTGTATAATTATGGCATATTATTGCTATTTTTATGTACCGTGGGACTCCCACTCCGACGACGGGGAATGATTCAGGCATGTGAATCTATGAAAGACACCCCTAATACTGGAGAACAAGTCTTACCTCATAAAGTAGGTCTTGACTAGCTGAAGGCGAAACCTTTGGAGAGTTAGTTATACAAAGGGAATAACTGGACTATTTGTCTGGATGCAATAATTCATGTAATGCAGCCTGGATGGAGAACATGCTAAGTGTGCATGAATGTTTGGCCGGCCCGAGATGGCCAGCTAAACTGTCATTCACACTTGGAGAGTGCCACCACTCCTTCCCCCTGCGGTGCTCTGGCGTCACAGAGCTCAGTCCCGCCTACAGGAAATAACTGAGCCACTGCAGTAGGAAAAATAAAATGATGATAATGTTGTGTTATTATAATTTAATTTTTCCCTTTTTCACTGCTCAGAGAGCAGCGGAGCGACACTCCTCCTTAGCGGAAGAGTGGCCTCTGGTGGACCCGGCTCCAGTGCCTCGTGTCACCTGCCTTGCTCCCTTTCACTCTCTCTCTGACCTTGTGTTTTAGCTCTCTCATTTGTGCTACTTCCCTCACTTTGTGCATTTTCTCTCACTCTTTGTACCTTCTCTCACTCTTTGTGTGACTTTTGTGTCACCTCTCTCACTCTTTTGTTTCACTCCTTCTGTGACTTTTTGTGCCTTTTTCTCGCTCTTTCGCCATTTTCTTGCACTATTTCACTGACTTTTTGTGCCTTTTCTCTCGTGCTTTGTGCCATTTCTCGCACTCTTCTTGCCTTTTCTTTTACATTTTCTGAAACTGCTTTGTGACTTTTCTCTTGCTTTTTCATGTTTTCTCCCACTCTTTCTGCTACTTCTTTGTGCCTTTTATCTTGCTCTTTTTCCCTTTCATTGCCCTGTGCCATTTCTCTCGCTTCTTTTCTGACCTTTTTCATCTCTAACTCTTTCTGAGACTTTTGTGTCTTCTCTGTGCGCCCTCTTCTTGCACACCTTTCATGGACTGTCTGGGTCCCTCCTCCACCCACTCCTTACCTGTTCCTCACAGCCTCTCTCCTTCCCTGCTGTTACGCTACTCCTCAGCCCTGCACACCACCCTCTGCACTCTTTTCCCTCCACCTAATGGTTGTCATAGCGTGGACAACCTACTGGCATGCAAAAGGCATGCCAAAAGCAAGCCCATCTGCGCCTGGACTGTATCCACCACCAGAAACCCTGGCCTTCCCCACGAACCACCACTAACTTGCTGCTCTCCACCTAGTATACGGAAGGCCTCCGAATGACCATGCCACAAAGCAAAAACTGGAACAGAAATGCAGAATCAGCAAATGGTAAATGGAAGGGATCCACTGTAGCCAAATTAGGTTTCTTTTTATTACCTAATTGGGATAAGGGGAATGATTTTTCTTGCTAGCATTAGGGCCACAGTATCCTTGTTAAACCAATGGAGGTACTTGGCATTGTGAGAGGTAGAGATTCAACATATTCCTATATGGATTGGGCCCAAAAGAACACTACGGGACACATTTACCATTATTTCAAGTAATGCAGTGCATCACCTATAGTTGCTGTGTTGCAACGCATTAAATATAGAGATTAGGACAGCGCCATTCCTACAGAGCCATGGCATTGCTTCTCTCGTCCAAAACGCAGGTGCAATTTCAGCTGCCTAGTGCCATGTGCACAGTTAGCACCATAGCGCAAAGGTGTTTGCGTTTGCCTAACATAGGTTTTATACTGGAAAGACATCCTTCCGGTGCAAAATACAAGGCTTAGAATAACTTTAAACTGTTCCCACTTTGCATGTGTGCCTCACAGTACAGCGTAATGCAAAGTCACAAAACTAGGAAGAAAACAAAGGGTTTCTCTTTCTTTCCACCCACTTTGAAGAGGTGTTATTTTTTGGTGGTGAAGCCATGTCTACAAATCAAAGTAGATAGGGCTTTCTGTCTGAAACCCTGGGTGGTAACATAACGCTCGGATTTACATTTCTTTTGGGCAAATTGCGAGTGCAAAACATGTATTGCAAAGAAAAGTAAATTTTAAAAATCAGCATTGTGCACTGGCCCGCATCACTTTTGCTTATTTGGCACTAGCATACGTTTTTGTAAATCTAGCCCTATGTTAGCATGGTAGAGTTTTTACTTAACCAGTGTGACTTGCAGCTAAAATCTCTCAAATACTTTTGATAGCACTAAAGTTTGGGATGTGAATATAATCTGAAAAACTCCTTTACAACGTTTTTTTAACATGTGCCTTGCTTTTCTAATGCATACTATATCTAGATATCTTGCATGCTGACTTATATTTTGTGTTGCAAATAGGTGCAATGCAGGCACGAAACAGGATAGTTGTTTAACTTTAAGTCAGAGAATGAAGTAATCTCCCCTCTTGTTGTGTAAACTAGGGTTCTGGCTTAGTTTTACAAGGTATGACTTTCCCACCCATTAGTGCCTGAACTTAGTTCAGCGCACCAATGCTTCAGCATGCAAAGCCCATGTTGTTGTAGACCAATACAACCCCACTTGATATACTTGTTGGTGAGATGGTACATGCTTTCTGGGTTCCTATCAGTCTTGGAAAGAGTTCAGGAACACTTTGGTAATTCAAACTCAATTTTGTTCTTTAGAGTATCACACACAAGCACTGCACTAAGAAAAACACAATATATATTTAAAGGTGTGTACACAACTGCAATGTATGTCACTAATAGAGAGACCAATATGAACATTTCTAACATGGATGAAACGTCCTTGGCAGCCTAACACCATAAAGGTTACTTCTGTGTGCCACGCTATGAGAGCATGTAGTAGCTAATTTGCCTGTTGGGTTTCTTGGGATTCATCACACTGCATACATGTTCTGAGCAGAGAAGCTGTGATTATCAGATTTTGGCCTGGGGAGAGTGTTCCCTAAAGAGAAAAACACATTAGCTGGGCTCAGCTACTTTCCTCTTGATATAGGCTTGGAATCCGTTCTTAAGTTTGGTGCAGACAGAATATCAATGTAAAAATATCGACTTGCACAAATATTGAGGTAAAAATATTGTGGGTCAGACATATCATCAAAAAAAATATTGTGGTCAAGAATATCGATTTTAGGTAAGTAATATCGATATTTCAAATAGCGAAGTGTTTAATATCATTTGCAAAAATGTAGTTGTTAAAAACATCAATTTTTTATTATTGTGTATTTTAGTATATATTTTCTATGTATGTGATGTATTTATTGGTATAAGAATTGTTGGTATTTGTATTATATGTGTTAAAGTGTTAGTAGTTATAAAATTAGTTTTATTAGACTTTGGCATTTTTAGTACCGTAGCGGATTGTGAGTTTATAGGGGAATAGGGTGGAAAGTAATTTAATTATATTAAATGTAATGATTATTTTTAGTAGTTATTATTTTTTTTTATTTGAGTTTTGCGTTTTTAGTACCGTAGCGGGTTGTGGGTGTATAGGGGAATTGGGTGGGACGTAATTTAATTATATTCAATGTATTGATTATTTTTAGTATTTATTATTTTATTTATTTTTGAATTTTGCGTTTTTAGTACCGTAGCGGGTTGTGGGTTTATAGGGGAATCAGGTGGGAAGTAATTTAATTATATTAAATGTATTGAATATTTGTTATTTATTAATATTTGTTGTTCATGAATTAATAATTAGGTGTTAATAAATTTAAAATAATTTAATTAAAAAATAAATATGGTAATTGTGACATTCGTTTTAGGTGTGTGCTGTGTATATTATAGTGTTAAATCATCTGTATTCAATTAATTTTTAATAATAATCATTTTTTATTGATTATTAATTATGTTAATTATGGAATTACATTTAAATACAACTTTTTACTTGTTTTTTCATTGGTGTGATGTTATAGGGTAGGAAATAAAATAAATTTATGTTTTACATAATTTTTTGTATGTTAATATTTGCTTCTTCCAAATAATTATTGTTTTTAATAGTATTTAATTTGTTATATAATATTTGTAGGTTTTTGTTATATGTAATTTATACTATATGTGTTCTTTTTATATGTTTGATATTTTTAAATGTATAATTGTTTAATATTGTTTATTTATTTTTATGATTTTTAAAAACAATTCTATTGTTTAAATGTTATTAGTAATTTTTGTTTCTCTGCAATCCAGCACTTTCCCAACTGTTGCACTCACTGGAGTGGGAATAGTAATTGTTACCCCTCTGATATCCAGCACTTTCCCTACTGTTGCATTAAACTGGAGTGGGAATAGTAATTTTTATACCTTC
Source organism: Lissotriton vulgaris (assembly GCF_964263255.1). Lineage (NCBI taxonomy): Eukaryota > Metazoa > Chordata > Amphibia > Caudata > Salamandridae > Lissotriton > Lissotriton vulgaris. The sequence continues at coordinate 1,828,049,913 of NC_141691.1, forward strand.
GCTATCCAGCACTTTCCCTACTGTTGCACTCACTGGAGTGGGAATAGTAATTTTTACGCCTCCACTATCCAACACTTTCCCTACTGTTGAACTCACTGGAAAGGGAATAGTAATTATTACCCCTTCGCTATCCAGCACTTTTCCTACTGTTGCAGTCTTTGGAGTGGGAATAGTAATTTTTACTCCTCCATTATCCAAAATGTTCCCTACTGTTCAACTGACTGGAGTGGGAATAGCAATTTTAACCCTTCCACTATCTAGCATTTTCTCTACTGTTGCACTCACTGGAGTGGGAATGGTAATTTTTACCCCTCCACTGTCCAGCACTTTCCCTACTGTTGCACTCATTGGAGTGGAAATAGTAATGTTTTCCTCTCCGCTATCCAACACTTTCCCTACTGTTTGTCTTACTGGAGTGGGAATAGTAATATTTATCCCTTTTCCATCCAGCACTTTCCCTAATGTTGCACTCACTGGAGTGGGAATAGTATTTTTTACTTCTCCGCTACCCAGCATTTTCCCTACTGTTAAACTCACTGAAGTGGGAATAGTCATTTTTACACTTCCGCTATTCAACTCTTTCCCTACTGTTGCACTTACTGGAGTGGGAATAGTAATTTTACCCCTCCGCTATCCAGCATTTTCCCTACTGTTGCACTCACTGGAGTGGGAATAGTAAGTTTTACTCCTCCGCTATCCAGCACTTTCCCTACTTTTAAAGTCATTGGAGTGGGAATAGTAATTTTTACCCCTCCGCTATCCAACATTTTCCCTACTGTTGCATTTGTTGTATTGTGAAATGTAAGTTTAAATTTTTTGTTAATAATGTAATGTTTTAAATTATTATAGATTGTTTTTTTATTTTTAATAATGATATATATAATTTTATTTTTATATAATTTTTAAGTTCACAAATTAAATAAAGATAATGGTTAAATATTTGCATATGTATAAATTATTGTTTGTGTGTTTATCTTTTTTAATTAAGTTTATGTTATATTTAGTTAAAACGTATATTACATTTAATTTAGTTTGTTAAAAATAATATTATTATTTAATATATTTAATATATTTTATTTTATATATATTTCTAATTCAATGTTTTTTATATCTATATTTTTTACTTTGATATTTTTGAATCAATATTTTTGTACTTACCTGTTTAAGTATAGGGAGTCGATATTTTTGCATTCTATATTTTTTCTTCGATATTTAGAACATCAATGTTTTTTACATCGATATTCTATCACTGAAACCTTAAGTTCTTAACATAAGAATGATGTTCGGCAGTCTGGAAGGACCTCTTGTAATAACATGGAGGGTTCTATAAACCGAAAGTTTACTTTTGTTGATACATAACTCTTAGTATTATTGGTCTGGAAATGCTCCCTCTACATCGAGTGTTCGATATTTGTTGTATTAAGTAGCAAAAGGTAAACTTTAGCTGCTTTGTTATGTTTCTTGCTTTTTCGGTTTGTTTTCTGTAGAAAGCTTTGCTACCCACGTGGTGGGATCTGCTCAATATAAAGGTCATAAATGAAAAAGAATAATTCACACAGTGCTAATTGCGTGCAATTTTTATTACTATACTTGCTAAGGCTCAATTACTGTTCCGTAGAGTTTCACCCTGCAGTAAATCCCTCCTTACGCTTTGTACAAGGGCCTGTTGGAGGGACAGTGGTGGTGCAATCTGCATCTGGTATGTTGTTACAAGAATCGGGTGTGCTTCTGGGAATCCTTGTTTCAGTCTTTGGACAAGTACTACCTCAACAATAAAAACAAATGAGTAATCTAAACCCATCCTCTTGCAATGATTGTGCTAAAGAGTAAAGCTAGGACTGGGATCGACCATGTGTGAATCCTACAGCAGGAGGATGTAAGGAGATTTGTTTGTTCAGCTTTCCACGTCACCTCCCTGATGTTTCTTCAACACCTGAAACCAGGTGATTGCATATCTAGCTGTAACAGGAAAACGCCTCATCTGAAAGAATTTTATTGACACCCTTTCTGTTTATCCAAGTCTCATTGCCTCTCGCAACACATTCTATAACTCGTGACACTACAATCGCCGTCTAGGAGTGATGCCTATATCCTTTATGTCCAATAGCTTCTCAAGCATCACGCACATTCTTGATGAGATACCCTCCAGGTCATGTAATTCTAAATACCAAGCATGTCTCATTATTTCATGAAGGGCTCTGTCCAACACTTTAAAACAGTACAGGTAGAGGGCTCCTATCCCCGTTAGCTGTCTGTTGTTGAAGACCTATTGTGTAAAACATCAATACTTAGAGGGTGCTTTGGGTCAGCTCGTGAGTTGCCTTTTTTCTTGTTATTCTTATTTGCTTGCTCCTTATTTGTAGGCTTCCCTTTCTCTTCGTCTGCGTGAACCTCCCTGAAGCACAACCTCTTTACTATCCTCTCGATTAGATGACTTGCATTCTTCCTGTCTATGGGCGCACAGTATTTTTCTTGCTCTTCTCCCATGTTCTACTTCCCTGTCTTATCTTTGCCCCAAGCTGTCCATGTAGCTTCTCACCCCCCCTCCTCGTCCCTTTATTCCACTGCCCCTTCCCCCCCTGCTTGACCTTTTTGTTTTAACACCACCCGTCAACCAGCTCCTCCATTGCTCTCCTGCCACTCCCTACTGTAAGTTGCAGATGTCGGTCTGCACTGTTTACTTGTGGAGAAGTGTGGCTCACTGGTTAGAGCAGCCAGACCTGGAAGCAGAGGTTATTGTTGTTGTTATTGTTATCTGAGGCTTATATAGCGCCAAATCACCGTCAGGTCTCTAGGCGCTTCTGACAGAGGCAGTAACAACAATTGAACCAGTGAACAGAAGTACAGATATAGCAAACTTTAATCAAATGGAACAGAAGGCTTCCCTAAATAAAAGCGTTTTAAATGACTTCCTGAGGTCAGTCCGGGACAAGGGTTCAATTCCCGGCTCGGCGGGTCTTGAGTCCTAAAATGTCCATGTACTCAAAATTTCTCGCTCTGGTGCCTACTCCATTCATGGGTTCACACTCTGCGACTCTGGGCAATAGCTTGCTTAATCTCCACAACGGCCCCTCGCGGCGGGATGCCTGGCTTTCACCTTGCGGATACCCTGCCTGGGGTTATCTCACAGGGGAATACCAGGATGGGTTCCCTAAGCAAGCGCTTAGAAACCAGTGGTGATTCGCGCTATATAAATTCCTGTACATTTACATTTACTTGTTCTCCTACACCCTCTTCCTGTTGTACCGTTGCTCCTCCACCCCTCCACCACCGCATTCCTTTTTTATAAAGTAGTTTTTCTTTCTTTTTCTTATTTAGAGGTCGCTACAGCTGCGCAACTGCAATATCCTGCCAGGTCTCTCCTTTTTAATTCATGTGTTTTCATGCACGTTAAAATAAATTTAAACTACCATTCCAAGGTGGGAGTCCGCCACCTTGGAATGGTAAGTTAAAAAGAACAAATATGGCTGTCATAGCTTCATGAAGCATACATGTGCATGTGTGGTCATGCATTTGCACATATACATCATTACACTGGTGCTTTTTGCCGTTGCTGAATAGCGCTGACAAAAAGCATTGGCAAAGCCAAAAAGCGCCACCTGTTGGCTTTGTCAGGGCATGTTTAAATCATTGTTACCATCTGCTAAACATGTCAAATACTCTTCCTCATCCACAAATTGTGAAAGCAAGGGAGCATAAGAGGGCAAATAGAAATGAGCAAGTGTTAACACTAGGCAGTAGATGGGCAACAAAGTGTCCATCACAGAAACAATACAAAACAGGTTACATGCAATATTTCTACTCTCCGTTTTACATGGCTTTTCCTCAATTTCCATCTTTCAGTAGGACTTTACAGTATAAAAATACCTTTCTTTCTCTCACTTTGTTCGTTTATATAATAAAAACCTGCAGAAACTACAGAGCTACCAGGAAATATTTTGGAACACAGATTAAAAAATGTTTATGCAGTTGTGCTTCAATCTCAATTGCTTTTACAGGATTATTAACGACAAAATAATTTCTAAATCCCACCACTTACTCCGCTGTGAAAGGCTGTCAGCTTCATAATATTCAAAGTTGCATTAACTATATCAGTTGCCATGTTCAAGGGGACATGATAAAGCGATTCTCTTTAGTTCAGACTTTACATTTCTTACAATAAATGCTCAGAGATCTGTCTATTGCTCTACTCCCAAGTAGGAGCTGACTTGTGCTCATATACACTACGTGATGATACTGCTTCAACAACAGCTCTGCAACAGATGAACGGCCCGCTGTACCAAGATCCTGATTGGTAAGCACGGAAACCTCATCACGATCCCCAAGGTGAAAAGGGCCCGCATAGGGGGCCGCCGATTCTCGGTCAACACAGGAAACAAATGGAATGCACTCCCTCTGAGCCTCAGAGTAGAACCCAACCTCCTTCGGTTCAGGAAAACCCTCAAAACCCTACTCTTCCCCTAAACTGTCATTCCTCCCGACCACTCCCCTTGCGAGTAAAAGGTTCAGCGCTGGGATACCCACTGGGTGACTACGCGCTCTATAAAACCATAAATAAATAAATAAATAAATAATTGTAGGCGCAAACTGCACACTGACTTTTTGCGAGCTTTCTGTCATATTGCAATGGGATGTACTAAATAGTTTCATCATAAAAAGCCAATCCACAGTGGTTTGCAAAATAGGCAGCCTAGTCAATGATAATTAGGCAGGTTGCTATTTATAACCATATGCGTTTTGCTACTAATTTAGAGAAATTGTCCTGCAGGAGACTGCACACCTCCATCCCTGTGTTTGCATTCACAAACATGATTTTTTAAATTCAAATGAGCATGTGTTCTTTAAAGGAACAGGTTCTGCTTTAAATAAAAATAATGTTTCAATTTTTTTAAGTCATCGAGGAGAGCAGGCGCTCCCTAGAGACAACCTCACACAATTCCAAAGGGGAAATTGTAACACAAGGGCAGCTTGCCCTATGCAAATCACTTACCACTTCCTTGGTGACATTTCAATCACTTCCAATTAGAAATATTTTTACAAAACATTGACATGCACTACTGTGAATCGCAAAGAGGTGGGGATGCCTATTTAGGGACATGCATTATTGTGACTTGGAATAGTCTGAATACCCTATTTTCCACAGAAAAGGCCTTTCCGACTTGCAAACGGGATTTATTGTATATCCAAAAACCATTTTGTGATTGCTAACCCTATGATTTTGTCAAATGCAGGGTTTTGCAACCATAGAATGGTATCCTACATCAGGCCCCAGATTACTTAAAACTTGTTGTCGCAACATCAAAATCTAGCGATACCATGATTCACCATCTTAGTCATTGTACTGTTTTGTACTCTATGTCTACTTTTGACACTATTTGATTTTACACTGATCACTGAGTGAACTATGACACTTCAATTCTCAAGTTAGATTCAAAGAACCCCACTAAAGTGCAGGGTAGTCACTTTGTATACAAATATTTTCATGCTCATATTTTTAATTCAATTCTTTGCTTTTAACGGCAGTCTATTTTGTTATTGTCATATCTTTCATATCTACATTAAGTTTCTGTTTTCTAGGGCAGAGACCCCACCTGAACTTGAAGAATGGAAGAGAGTCAGGGATTGGCTCACGGTCAAGGAGCAGCCGGCTTATGAGGCCAGGGGGTATCCGAAAATATGGGGTGAGGGGGCGGCCACCATTATTGCAAACATACACTATAATACTAAAAGCCTTGATAACGAAATCCTGACTTAAGGGCCGATTATGATCGCGGACGGACTTGCGTCCGTCCGCGATCATTGAGGAGTAGGGGACGTCCGCATGGGCTGCGGAGTCCCCTCCTGTGCGATTAGGATGTGACCGCCAGGGTGGCGGTCACATCCTCTATTTTTAACATTGCGGCGGGTGCGGCTTCAAGCTGCACCCGCGGCAATGTTAAAAATGCACGCATTGCATTTGCATGCAGAAAGAGGCAGGCACTGCGCGGTGCCTGCCTCTTTCTGCATACAAATGCAGGGGGGTACCATAGGTACCCCCCATGTGCACCAACCGCGGAGGAAAAGCTGCGGACGGAAACCAGGACCCACCAGCCATCCTAATGTGGCGGTGGGTCTTTGGTGAGTCTGCTGCGGATTTTCCGCATCCTCCGGCCGGCGGTGGCTTCCGCCGGCCCGGAGGATGCGGAAAATCCGCAATCATAATGAGCCCCTAAATTGGGATACAGGTTACATTTGTGACAAGTTGTATAGATCCGCTAGAAATGGCTGGATGAAGGAGGGATGGTGGGGAAGTAGAGGGATTGAGGGTACAGCACTTCCATTGTTCTGTGTCTATGTTGTTACCTCATGTAAAACTTAATAAAAAGTGTAAGCAATTTTTTTCCTTCTATTTTCTATTTAGTATTATACATCTAAGAGACCAAATCACAACAAACATTGACAAAGGCAATAAATCTTGCCTTTCAACAGTGTGTACTGATCTTTTAACTTTGCCAGTGCTTAGTCATTTCTTTTCCCCATCAACAAAGGGAAAATAAATTCTTGCTTGCTGATACAGAAGAAATTCTGCAAAAAAAATGCAATGATGATTATGTGTAAACGCATCTTCACGTACAAACATATGTGATAACACTATGGTGGCACCAGAGTGTAGACGTGTATGCATGCATGCGTCACCACAAATGCACATCAAGGCACAGGGGCCATTTTATTTAACATTTCAAGATAGCAAATGCTCCTTTTGGATGGATAATTAAAAATAAATGTTAAGTGTACAGAATCGTTTTTTCTCTATACAAATGAGCAGCCCAGCGGCAAAATGCAGTTGCCAGGCCCACCCAAAAACACAAAAAAAGAGAATTTTCTTAAAAAACAAATGCAACGTGGGGTGGGTGTGCGGTGATGGACTGGGCAAGGGCCGCTGGAGCAAAGAGTACTGCAACAAGTGGCAGGCGATGAGGAGGGAGCTATAAAGGAGCTGGGTAAAGGGTGTTTGAATGAAAAAAAGCAAAAACAAAAAATGTCAGGCAGCAGGGCATGGGGTGGGAGAGGAAATATACATGCTTGGGAGGAAGTAAAACAGTGAGTGGGGTGGTAGAGGAAATGGATAAGCATGGGAGGAAGTAAAACAGTGAGTGGGGATATGAAGGGAAAGCAGCACACAGAGGAGAGAGAAAGAAAACACATGTACTACCAAGGTGTGCTGGGTGGGAAAGAAAACATGAGTTTATTGTGTTCTGGAAGGATACAAGTCATCCAAACAAATGTATGGAAAATAAGCGAGTCTCCGGAGGAGGTACATACACAAGAAGAGGAAGGAAAGCGATTAAATAAGATGCAAAAAACTGAGGTTGACAAGAGAGCCAAGACAGCCAACCAATGGTAAGCAATACCCATACCCAAAGACCTCTGCAAATATTGATACTGGACCTAATAGGTTTTGAACAATAGACAACTAAAAGCTGAAAATTCGGGTAGGTATGGTTTTCCAGCAGTATTCACTTGCATGTAATTTGAGCGGCAATTTTCCACACTCATGGATGAATTATTCTGCATATAATACACCATCCCAAGTGTGAATTTGGATATTGCTTTCTTTCTCCTTGGATTTAAAAGTATACAAAAGGGGTATGGGAACAGAGGTTTGTAAGTGTTCGCCTATCTGTAGCTAGGAAAAGCCCAGAGCACACACAAAGCCACTGTTAAATGTAAATTTACTAATGCAGACATTTTACAACACTGGCATAATTTTCATAACACCACAATGTTCTTCATTACAAATTCATTTTGGAGATCAAATGCTGTTAATTCAGATTCCATGAACCAAAATAGGAGCTATACTTAGTAAATGTATGCAGTTGTCAACGCATACATACACATTAGGTGCAGGCATGGTTTTCAGATAAGGTTGGTGTTTGTTTGTCCATGTACAGAAAACTAATGCCCCCTCCCTGGCATATTACAGAGGAAACATCTTGCCCCAGTTAACATTCATCGCACAACCCATACTAAGGGGGTAATTAGGATGGCAACCCGCCATAAGGGCGGGGGTCCCGTGGGGGCCATTAGGATGCGCCCGCCACAGTGGCGGGCGCTTTCTGCATGCCTGACAATTTGGTGAGCGGTGCACTCAGCACCGCCCGCCACAATGCCAGGAAGGCATGTCGTGCACTTCCACGCACAACATGACAGGCACCGCGCGGTGCCAGCCATGTTTTGCATGGAACTGCAGTACCAATGTGCACCCCACAGAGTCCCTGGGGGCCAGCAACGGACCCCCACAAACAATTCCGCATGCCTTTCCGTGGCGGCAATGCCGCCACAGAAAGGCATGTTTTCGCCCCATGATAATATGGCTGGCGGTGTCTAACAGACACTGCCACCATATTAAACTCTTTTCCGCCCGGTCGACTAGTTGACCGGGCGGAAAAGCGGCAGACACTCTTTCCGTCCGCCACGGTCCCCCCCGCCATAGTAATATGGCGGGGGGAAATGGGTGGCGGGCGGGACGGATCTTGGGCGTATCACCACCGCCATGCGGGCGGTGGCGATCCACCCAAGATCCTAATTGGCCCCTTAGACTTTTAAATGTATCGGCAAAAAAACGGGCATCAAAGGTGTTAATGCGAAGAAAGTGTACCAAAAAAGTGGGGAACATCAGGCCAATTAACTACCACAGGAAAAGCGTCACCTACCTGAAACAGTGTACTCAGTGAATGGACAGGATAAAGAATAATTAAATGCCAGGAGAAATAGCACTGGTTCTAAATAATGCTGCCACTATACGCCTGGGTACATCAAAAATATACATGAGTGTTCTTCAAAGATTTAATGGAGCTGCCCAGTTTCTATTTTTGATCTGTTAAAATAATCCATGGTGCTCCTAATAAGAAGATTCTTCACAGTTCATATTTTCAGAGGTGATGTTTACATTTCCCAGTATTGCTCAAAATGCCTGTGGTATTGAACAAGCTGAACAGGATTGTTGGTTGTGCCAGGGATATTATTTAGATGACAGATTCTTTCACCGGTTGCCAGAGCAGGTGTAAGTCACTTACTGCTTATGAGTGTGTTATGTGAGGCGCAGACATACATAAATATATAAACAACTGTCCACTGTCCAGTTTACTGAATGTTCATTCCTTATAGTTACTAATGTAAATTACAGTCATATAATAAGCTTCCCTTAGCAAGTAATGTTAAACTATTACAGACTCAATCAGACAAGTTAAATCAAGAGGAAAGCAGAACTCTTTCATTTGTAATGCTGCAATAATGAACATTTAATGTATTCTTGGAATTAAATAAAACTCACTGCGTTCGTATTACAAATCCACATTTTAATCCAGAAGCTAGTTCTGAGTCCACCCATGGGAAGGAGCTTGCTCTATCTCTAGATAACACAATGAGGCGTCGGTAGATTAGACAAATACCTCAACAGTCCTGTAGGCCACACAGCTAACAATCTGGTTACAGCATAGAGTAGTACCCCGGCAGTCCATATCACCCCGTCATGTGTGTCACCTATGGCCAGTCTTTGCCTTTTACCCAACAGTATATAGCGTTCTATGATGTGCAGTTATGATTTCAGCATTGTGATTATATGTGCTCAAAATCCTAACACGCAAAGAGATGTTGGATAAAAATCTTACACTGGCTAGAAGCGCCATCTATGACATGGAGTCACTTGGTAACTATGCATTTATAAAGCTGTAAAGTCCCTTCAAACATTAAGCTGCTCGCAGCACCCTATACCCATTTATCAAATGACCTCAGTTCGGCCATTGTGCTCTATACTGAAATGGCTATAGCCACACTATAACCAGATCGGCGATCTCACACAGGAACTCTTCCACATGGCCAACTCTGCACTGCATTATGAAACAAACATAGCTACTCTGACACCTTCCTCCTTGGTCTTCTCAATACACTTCACAGTTCCTTGGCATGGTCCTCAACTTTGTGACCATTTTCAGTCGCTCACACTCCACCATCCTTTAGCGCTACTTCCACTAAACTCACTGGCCAATAGGCTATCAGTGGTCCGTATTGGTGTCCAGAACTGTTGTCCTCGAGCATCCATAGGCGCAAGGTACCCCTTCATCTGGAGTAAACCTTCTCCAACTGTACCCTTACATCTTATTTACATGACCGCTTCACTAACTCTCTCTCCACAAACAATGCAATGTACCCTGCTGATTCAAGACCTTCACTCTCTTGGTGGCCTATCCCTTTGTAAACAGGCACTGGCACCAACAATGACGCATTTTAATCAAATAAAAAATCCAGATGTGAACACTAACCACAACTTCTACAGACTAATGTCAGTGCTATTGTACCATATTGCCTCCACACACTCAAGCACCTTGTGCTGAGTTCTGTTCTGCAAACAACAAAAACACAGTCATATTTATACACACGTCTGTGAATAACATTATTTTCATGAGTCTGTTTTACACTATTATCATACACAAACACACACACACACCTTAAAAAGAACATCGAATTATACATTTTCTTTTGACAGCATACTTTTGACATACAGGATTGTGTGTCCTCAAAACCTAAATTCATGAGTATATCTCAACGTTGTACACACAGTAAATAACCAAAAAGATCAAAATCAGGTTGGTTCAGAGGTTCTGTTCGCCATCAGAGGCCAGTGTAAGCATCATACAAGTCCCAGTGCTGTTTCTGTAGCTTAACTAGTGCTGCGGTTGTCGAAGCCCTACAAAGATACAAGTACTCTTTGTTTGTTCAGAAATAATAGCCAAAGTGTACACCTCAATGTCATTGGCAATCTATAAAAACATTAGCAAAAAACTGACAAATAAAAGTTGTTTGTAGCGTGAATACTTTATGACTTGGCTTGGTGTGGGATGTTACAAATTTGATATTCAATCTCCTCCAAATGTTATGAAATTATTTAAACTGAGGTCAATAAATGTACTATTTAAAAAACCTAAAATATTGTTCGCATTATTTAGGGTCAGTCTCTTGGACACCAGACACGCATTCTGTGCTGCAAACAATGTAGCCATGCTGTATATGAAGTGACTTTAGTTCGAGGTAGTGTGGCTTAGTTACCATTGTCATTTTTAACCTATTTGAAAGCGCCTGGCCTTTTCAGCTGCTCATTTTTCTTTAGAAGTGTCCAACCACTTTTTCCTATGTTTGTGTTATTTACTGGAATAACTGTGTTTTTATTTACTATAAATTTATCTTTGCTTTATGTTTATTTTGACTTGAAGTCGAATAAAGTCATATCTAACGTAAAGTAAATTAATCGAAAGCTCGGTACCATATTGAAAAACATCTAAGACGTTTGTGTCCACTCCGAGGCCATACAAATGGAAGAATATGAGCTGTACAAGTGCCTATATTACAACATACCATGTCTAATACATTCCTTTGGGACAAGCATTCTATGAGGTGAACAAGGGTCTTCTAACATTAGCTGCCATTTAGCAGCACTTTCATTCAAAACTATTTGCTGACATTATTATTTCATGGCCATCAAAATAAGTACTTGGAATATCGACCTCAGAATAATGAACTGCATATCCGACCTGCCGGAATGAGTTCATACAGATCGCAGCATCAAGCGCTTCGGACAGGTTTCTTTAGGTCGATCTCCCCTTCAAACACAAATCTTAATCACAAAGGAGCATGAAACTGCTCAGATAGAACCTAGAGATCCGTGTTTCTATCATTTAAGAAGGAACACAATGCACAGCTGTGCAATTATAAAGTCAAGATATTACAAGGAGTGCTCACAAGGTTAACTGCAGATCGAAAAGAAGCTTCTTGATCGAGGGGCAAATCCTGTTTGGAAACACGTGTTGTTTAGATTGCTGACATTCTGTGACATTTCTAAATTCCAGCTATAGCGGTATTCACGCTAATCATAAAATTGCTATAAAGCACCCGGTCGGAGCGTTCGGCAGAGATCTATTGGCTGCCAGCAGCTCTGATTGCAGCCCAGGAGAGAGTCGCTGCACAGGGGTGGCAGTTTCTGAACCAACCTTAAATCACTTTAGCAAACGACCACTGCACTGCTGCTATAGCACACCTTTTACATTCAATCTCTGTGACCATTTGGTTGCTGTTTTTTCTGTGAGAACTTTGAGAAATATTCTTTTGATGGCATTTTGAGTGTATCTGAACCAGTCGAAGCAATGCTGTTCAATGACAATCTATTTGAAGTGGTTCATCCAAGTGATGGCAGTTCAAAAGGTATGACCTAAGTGATTGTTTATGTCTCGCCTAGACAGCGCAGACGCTCTTTTGTTTTCTATCAGGGGGCTTAGAGACTGCCCTTTCCTTACTATTGGTTGGCTACACTGTCACTCTCATTTGCTGGCTTCTTATTGGTCTGCTGCTGAAGGCTTCCTCCCTCTTTGTGTGTTTGTCTGTTGCCTGGAGCATACTTGTGCCCTCCCACTACTCATTTTCTTCACTACTTTTTTCTTTGGATTCAAGCACTCTACCAGAGTGCATCTTTTTAAGCGAGCTCCCACATGTACTTCTCTCCTTCAGCGTTCCTCGCCTGTCTGTCTGCTTGCCCCCACCCAAACTCCCTCCTTCCAAAGCCTGTCTTGTCTTGCCCTCACCCTCACTCCCTCTTTTCGTTGTTTGTGTCCGCTTGCTCCCACCCTCACTCCTTCAGTTTGTCGTTTGTGTACGCTTGCTCCCATCCTCACTCCCTCTGTGATCTGTGTTTGCTTGCCCCTTCTCTCCATTCAGTGCCTGCGTTGGCTTGCTCCCTCTCTAAATTATTTGTCCTTGTTGACTTGCCTCCATTCTCCCTCCTTCCTCATTGTTAGCCTGCCCCCCAACCACCCTCCCTCTGTTTGCTGTCCATGTTGGTTTGCACAGGGGAGGCCTTTTGGCTTTGCCAATGCTTATTAGACGTGATTTTGGACTCATTGTTAGTTAACATTAATTCATTTCAGCGACATAAATAATTAATGTGAGGCGCTCCGTGGTGAAATAAGACATGCTCCAGTGATTTCTTGCCTCCAGGATCAAATTGCCAAAAAAAGAGGGGTTCACAGGGGACCTCAAGGGGGAGCTTGACTTGGCCCTGAGAGACAACACTGACACTACGAAAATAATCCCAAGTGGTCCCATTATCATGTGTCATGTCATGTGTCTCTCACAGGATTTTTAGCATGAGGAAAATTCAATATTACTGCTCCACATCCCTGCCTACACATAACTGTGGCATACATTTAGAGAGTACATATCATTCAGAACAGGTTATGATGGAATATAAATTTGAGCACTGGCTGTACTTAATGTTTGTTTTTTTGCTTTAAGTGGTATAGCTCCAATATAAAAACACATTACAAAAACTGGGAGAATAAACAGATATCTCTTTAAGTTAGACAGTTGAATGAACTGGTGTATTTGTGTACCACTTGTAACAGTAAAACAAATATAACAATATTTAGGAGAACATTAATGGAATTAAAATGGAAGAGATGCTTCAATATTAAGCTAGACAGCACCAACTTATACAGCATGACGGGGATGTGGCCTGGCCGGATGCAAGAAGGCTGCACTCAAAGTGGGCTCTGCTGGCCAAACTCAAGATCCAATAAAATCCTGCAGACAACGGCCTTTTCGGAAGCTGCAAACAGTTTACCCTGACTAATCCTTACCTGCAACATCGACTGGAGCTGTTTCTGCCTCCCAGAGTCTCTTGAGGGCCGAGAGCTGTTGCTCGTCTGAGGGGCAGGGCCTACGCCTCGCAGGCCGGCGGGAACCCAGACATTCCACCTCTGCTTCCAGCGGGGCTGACTGGGGCTCCGTGCAGCCGGAGGGTCGACAGTGGTTCCTGCTGCTACAGGGTGAGTGGCGTCGCCGCCGGGGCTCTCTGCGGCGGGGTTGGGGGTGCATGAGCTGAACTGCCCGGCCTGAGCCCAGGGTGCTCCGGCGCCGTTTTTCACCCCACTCCCATTCGGCACCTTCCCTGCCCGTTCTCAGTGCCCTGGCCCGGTGACCTGAGTGGTGTAACCCCCACGCCTACCTGTCGCGTCTGCCCCGGGCTGGAGTGCGCTCTTCATCACACTGCTGCGGTGCTGTGCGGGGATCTCTGGACCCGCTCTTACCTCTGCAGCCTCTCCCGGCGGCTTGTGATGCCGCGGCCCCCAGCGTATACGACATCAGGTGTCTGGATTTACTGAGGCCTATTGTGTTCCCCTATGCCTGGCCTGCCGCCTAACGCTTACGCCGGACCTGTGCGGACCTTGTGCATACTGCGGTTGGTCCTGCCCTCTCAACCACGCCTGCTGCTGCTACTCGAGGTGAGGTGTGCCCGTTCTCCACGGCCTCAGCCCAGAGCGGTTGGTGCTGCTCCCGCCGTTGGCTGTACAGGGCCCGCTCCTCTGATGCTGCCGGGGGCCCATCCTTCGCCTGCTCTCTCATCGCCTCATTACTGCTGCAGAACTGCCATCTAGAGCTTCACAAGACTGCTTCAACATACCACTGCTGCAGTTCCACATTTGGGCTCTCTGCCTTGCGGTGGCTTCTCTCCTTTCGGGCCCTCTTCGGGGGAGGCTTCTTCTGCTTGGCCGGGGCGCAGTGTGGCACGCATCTTGATCTATGGGCCCCCCTCATGCCGGATGACTGTGCCTTCTTCTCGGGGACCCGTGGGCCTTTCATAGCTGCTCCCTGCCTGCTTACTCGTCCTCTTCCCTGACCTATGTTCCCTGGGGAGTCGCACCGGTGGAGAACCTCCCCGGCGGGGTTGTCATCCTGAGGCCCACGCTGCCATCCACTCTCTTCTATCCAGGTGCCCTCTAATCCTGTCGCTCTGACTTTTCGGAGGTGAACTGGCGGTTCGTCCTTGCGCTTAATGTGCTTACCCAGGGCACTTTGTTTCTCCCCCTTCTCCTGGTGGTGCCTGCTGTGAGATTTCTCTGCCATGGGCAGGACTGATCCCAAACAGCCCAAAATTGCATTTGATCATCACAGGTCGACTCGCCAGTATGGCACTAGCTCGGACAGTGGTGACCCAGCAGCCACCATGGACTTGCCCCCCTCCCGCGGCGATGACCTAAAAGCAGTCATGTTACATGTAAAATCGACGGTCACTGTAATAGTGACCCAACTGGACCAGCTTTCTGCCTGGCTGGACTCTGTGAAGGCCTGTGTTGACTCACACGACAATCGTCTCCTCCACGTCGAGTTCAGGGTCTCAGACGCCGAGGATGCTGCCACTCAGGATCCTCAGAAGCTGCTATAGATCGACAAAATCCTCGCTTTCATTTGGGCGAAAAACGAGGACTTGGAGGTACGCTCCCGTCGGAGTAACCTCCGCATAACTGGCGTCCCAGAATCCACCAACATAGCCCGTATGGAAGCCTTTGCGGAGCTACTAGTCAAGAAACTCTTTAGTGAGGTACTCTCCTCAGTTTTTATTGTCGAACGTGCACACCGCTCCCTTGGTCCACGCCCCGGTCCCGAAATACCTCCTCTCCCTATCATAGCAAAAATTCTACATTTCCGAGATCGGGATGCCATTCTCCGTGCGGCACGGGACATGGGCAAAATAAACCAACAAGGCAATTCACTCTCGTTCTTTCCGGACTACACTCTTACTGTTCAGGCTGCCAGACGTGAATACCTTCCTGCTAAGCGGATTTTGCAAAAACACGAGGTCTCTTACTGATTGGCGTACCCAGCAAAATTGAGAGTTCGACGGGGCTCTAAAACACTTGTATTCCCTGATCCCAGAGATGCCCTCGCCTATACAAAGAAACTCAAAAAATCATTACACCCCTCACCATCCATCTCTCAGCCTGCTGAAGTTGATCAGCTTAGTGACAATGATTGATTGGTTGTACTTTATGGGTTTATTAATCACTAAACGTTGTCTGAAGTTCTGGTAGCTTGGCCACCTTACTTAACTGCAGGGGTGTCCGCCTAGCCCTACCATGGCCTAACGGGGTAATTCCCTTTCCTACTATTGTTTCTCCTCTTCCAAGTTGTGGGTTTCTAGGGTGGGAATGGGTGGTATCTCAGCCTGATTGGTGGGTTGGAGTGGGTGTGGGGGCGGTGGGTCTTCTGGGGCCTGTTTGGGGGGCTGGAGTGGGTGCGGGGTTTGGGGTCCTCTTGACATTGCTTTTTGGTCTGTTGGAGTGGGATTGCTGAGTAGTGGTTGGGATATTGGAAAAGCGTCTGGGATTGTTTTTTGAGTCCCTATTATGGGAGGGTTTGTTGGGTGGGGGTTACTGGTACTTTACCTTTTGTTTAATCTTTACTGGTCTGTGTGGTCAGATCGCATCACTTTCTTGTGTTTATTGTTTCCTTCTGCAGCAAGTCGGTGCACAACATCCTCCCCTGTCCAAATTGCACTGCTCTTCCCTCTCCATCCATTTCCCTTCTGGGTTTCTGCGCATTGGGGGCTTCCTTCAATACCTTGCCTGTCCAAGAGACTTGCTTCTAATTTGCCAAACCTTTTGCTAGGGGCCTTCACCCTGCCGGTGGGAGCTACTGCGCTGATGCACACCATCTGGTTCTACCCGATTCTTGTCCTACTTGCTCGGCGACGCACTTTACTTGGGAATAGTACAACATGACTGACACCATTAGCTGGACCTGGAACATCTGTGGTCTTAACGATCACCGAAAAGTCAGGCTCATTCACTCTCACTTGCAGCGACACAGGGTAGACATATGTCTCTTACAGGAGACACACCTCTGGTCTGAGGCTTCCTCCAGACTCCAGTCGCGCTACTGCGGAGAATCACATTCCTTGTTTTACTCCTCTTATGCAAGGGGGGTTTCCATTTTGATACGCAGGGGTATCCCCTGGCAAACTATTCAGGCACTTACGGATCCCAACGGTAGATACGTATTTCTGCATGGTTCCTTGTTGACTCAACCCATGACGATCGCTACTGTGTACGGCCCCAACTCTGATGATCCCGATCTCTTTACTCATATATGGCATCTTATCGCTTTCTTTGGCCCGCTGGCTCTTCTCTGGGGGGTAGGATTTTAACATCACTCTTTCAGGGGCACTGGACCGTTCTGGTCCCCATTCTTCCCATCCGCGCGCTACTGCATTACTTCAGTCCATACTTACTGACAACTCGCTTTATGATGGCTGGCGTCATATGTGGCCCAGCGCCCGCGAGGGCACTTGCATCACAGGAGCCTTGGGCTGCTGGTCAAGCATTGATTTCTGGCCCACCTCCCCGGACGTCCTCACCTGGCTTACCTCTGCCACTCATATGGCGCGTACCTTTTCGGACCATGGACCGGTTCAAATCAGTCTTTGTCTCCCTCACTCCCCACAGAGAGCATTCACATGGCGGCCCCTTCTGCAAGTGCTCTGTGACACAGTCTTCTGCGACGAGATCCAAACAGCCATCACCAATTATTTTGATTTAAATGTGGGTTTGGTAGACTCTCCTTACGTTCTTTGGGAAGGCTTCAAAACAGTAATACTGTGCGAGTGCATTTGTAAACAGGCCGGTGTCCTCCGTTCAATCCGTATCACTCTGGCAAAGTTGGAAACTTGAATCAGGGCTCTGGATGCCGCTCAGGCTGCACACCCCAGGCCCAAAACTTTCGCGCTTTTAAGGCAAAAGCACACTGAATTTACTGAAGAGGCTGATAGAGAGCTTGCCTTTCTGGGCAGAGAAGCCCGAGTCCGTCGCTTCGTGGAAGGCGATCGGCCTGGAAAGACCTTAGCCAACCTCCTACGCTAGCCGTGCTGCATCATACATTACGGCTTTCAGTGATGGGGGCCCCACTAGAACCACCTCCCCTGAAGAAATCAAGGCCAGTTTCATGGATTTTTACTTGCTGCTCTATACCGCTGCACCCCCCCCACCGTACTCCCCCTCGCGCAAGGTCTTCGAACAATATTTCAAGACTATTGCCCTGGTATGGCTGGAGGATTATCATCGGAAATTCTTAGATGAGCCCTTCACTAAGGAGGAGATATTTGCTGCCATAAATAGCTTGCCTGGCGACAAGGCCCACTGTCTGGATGGTCTTCCAGCCTCTTTTTATTAAACTTTTGTATCGCTTTTAGAACCACATCTGGCTGCCATGTACAGCGACTCTTTCGATAAAGGTCTCTTTCCTCAGTTCCTCCGTGAGGCGATGATGACGCTGTTACTAAAGCCTGACATACCAGCCGACTGTTGCAATTCCTATCGCCCCAAAACCCTTATTAATACTGACAATAACATGTTCACTAAATTAGATACCTCTCGCCTTCTTCTACTCATGCCTCTCATTGCTCTCCCGGACCAGTCTGTTTTCCTTCCTGGTCGGGCCAACTCGCATAATCTCTGGATCATTTTTTTGTTTTTTCACCAAAACAACCCCAGTCTCCCTGCTGTTGCCGCTCTTCTAGACGCCACTAAGGCGATCGACATGCTCAACTGGTCCTTTTTATTTTTTCTCCTACCACGCATTAGTTTTAGCAATAGTTTACACGAAAGATATCTCTTCACTATACTCGCCCCTTGGCTCGTCTTCGAATCAATGGGCAGATATCGGATCCCATCTGTATTGAAAGTGCGCTCGGCATGGGGGTCCTCTATCACCTATTCTCTTCGCCATCGCGATGGAGCTTCTTGCGGCCAGACTCGGGCAGCATCACACTCAGAGGGGTTTAGGTTTCTCAGCCCGCTCCCTCCTGGTCTCTATGTATGCGGATGGCATCACTCTGTATGTTCGCCACCCCAAGACAATCTCAGCCTTCTTGTGCGTGAGATAATATGCTTTGGTGGATTGTTGGGAATACAGGTGAACTGGAGCAAGTGTGTTGTTCCCCCTTACGGATGCCACCAAACCATTTATGCCAGCCTTTTTCTTTGTTGGGCCTCTGGCCCCACCCGCTACCTGGGTATCTGGCTGAGTAGGGACTTGGGCGACCTCTGGAGGTCTAACTTCGGGCGTGCAGTGGATTGGCTGGAATCCAAAATTCCACATTGGAGTCAACTTCCACTGTCTCTTGCTGGTTGCATAACCATTGCCTAGATGGTGGTTCTGCCGAAATTCCTTTACCTTTTTTTGAACATCCCTATTCTCCTCACTGCTCATTTCTTTCGTAAACTCTGTTCTTTGATCATCTCTCTCGTTTGGGCCGGTAAACAGCCAGGAAACGCGTATGATATCCTCACTCTCCCTATGTCGGTAGGAGGTATGGGCACTCCTAATTTTAAGCTTAACACCTTATGCGCCCAGGCCAGCTTTCTGCATTTTTGGATCCACCCCTCTCCTTATCAACCACACATGGCTGTGGAGACTGACATTGCATCCCCCTGGTCGCTGGCCTTGGCCGTTTTTGCCCCGGCGAGTCGCCCACGTGCGGAGGTGGACACGATCGAGACTTGGTCCGGACTGCGTCGACTCTCCAATCTCTCGATGCTATCGGTTAACGCCGTGCCGATTGTGCGGCATCCTGCGTTTCCCCTCTCCAACCATCCGGTATGTCCAAACATGCATCACGCTTGAGCCTGTCGCCATTGGCAGATCTATATCCCGGTGACACGTTTTATTCTCTTCCCTCCTCTTCTGGTCCGCTGGATACTCTATTGTTTTATCAGTCGCGTGCTAAATGTCGGGAGATACATTCTACGTTCCTCCTGCCCCCGCCCACGGGGGCAGGGGGATTTTATATATACATCCCCGACTCCTCACAAAATAGTCACTAAATGATAGGCCCTCACGTTGTCGTCCACCTTCATCTCCACAGATCGGGCGCACCTGGCGTGGGGCGAGGATTTGGGCATGGACATCGCTCAGGCTCACTGGCTCTAATGCTGCAATCAGATGAAGAAACTGTCACCCATGTACCGGCTCCGTCTTATTCATTTCAAGTATTTACATAGGCTATATTGCACTTCTGCCCAGCTTCACAAACTAGGACTCATACCTAGCGATAGTTGCATTTGTTGCGCTGCCCCTGCTGCGGACTTTGCTCATCTAACATGGCTGTGCCCCAAGGTGTCAGATTTTGGCAGGCGGTATGCGCCGCTATCTCCGAGATTACCTGGGCGCCGGTGCAGCCTGACCCACCATTGTGCCTGCTAGGCTTTGTAAAATTCTGCCCGGAGGCTTCTCGTCGCCTGATCGTAATGTTGCTTGTTTTGGCTAGGCGTACGGTGGCCATGTGTTGGGGATGCAGACCAGGGCCCCAATTCGCTCATTGGCTCGAGCTGTGCTGCCTCTCCTGCGCTGCCCGCTGGCACCCCGCCCGCGGCGGCCGCCGGTGCTGGTCAGTAACTGCCTCCCTCTATCCCTCTGCTTCCCCTGTTCACTGCATTTGCCACCATCACTGCAGCTGTGCCACCACCTCCTCTAGGGAGGGGAAAAACATGTTAATTTTGTTGTCATAGCAGTGCCTCACAGAATTTGTGTCTTGCATTTTGGGATTGTCTTTCCATTTACGATATTCAACTCAATATCTTCTGTGTATGTCGATCTGATCTGATGCAAAATGTATTCTGACTGTACTAAACTTGTCAATAAAGGTTTTGAAAAATAAAAAAAATAAAAATAAAAAAAATCTTATACAGCATAATATAATTTTGGCAAATACTTTAGAACAAGCATAGACAAGTCATTCATTTGTATATATTTGTACACTGAATAGGGTTAAGCTTCAGTAAAGCACTTAATAGGCATTATATGTCCAGCACCAGTTCAGGCCTCCCTCACACAAGGAACAGGTACAACACAGCTATCAACACTACAAGCTTTGTCATGGGGCAGGTACTGTTGGCATCATATTCTAGTAATATTGTTTATGTGTTTATATGTGCTTTGGTATATAGCAACGGGATACTGCACAAGGGGTTAAGACCCTTGTACAGAGCCCTTTGGAGTTTTCAGAGCACAAGGCCCCCTCCAGGATCATAAATATTATTGGACTGCAAGTGTATAAAATGTCGGTGAAAAGATGCTAGCAAATGGGGTAGAGGTGATAGACAAAAATATACAACAAATAGAGATACGTATAATGTTTCTGTCCCTGATGCAGAGGCTCTACACTTGGGTACATAGCTGGGCAAATCATTGATTTGCAAACCCTGTTACAGATTTTACAAAAAAAAACAGCCTCTAAGAGCCCTTTCTGATATGCCTCCCACTCAGGCAATGTCCCATCCAAATCAACAAGCACTGTTAAAGCCAATGGGTCTTGCCTATGCGATATCTAATGGCTTTGTCAATGCTTATTTTAGCCATGTTGTACACCAGTGCAGGACAGCATTACTGAAAGAAAAAAACACAGAAATGAAATGAAGCAGTCAATGCTGTCCGCATCATACCGCGTTTTTACATTTTCTTTTAACTGTGCTGCAGTTCAACAAAATGCAAATAAAAACACCGACAAGGCCAATTAGTTCTACTATGTATTTTTTTTAAGCATTGACAAAGCCAAATAGTAGAGCTATTTGGCTTTGTCAGGTTTTTTGGGCCATGTTGTACACAGATTAAACACAAACTGTACATAAACACACCATACATGCTCTAAAACACACATACACGCACATACAATGCAAGGAAATAAGTTCATCAGGATTGGCTGGATAGTTACAAATGAGGGAGAGTAGGGAACCTTCCCTGCAGGGATGTAGATCGAAAAGGTTTCATACTTTATTTCTACAAATCACCAGATTGCCTGGTAAAAGAAGACAGTTGTCACCCTCCCTACAACTGGAATAAACCTATTAGTGTCCCTCCTTTGATAAAAGAGAAAGTAAAAAAGCTCCTCCAGTGGACCCATAGATTTTGGGTTTACTGAAGGAACACATTGTGCAGGTCAAAAAGAAAGGATGGACAAGTCAGTCCATATTTTAAAACCATACGGAAGACATGTACCGCAACAGAGCTTCCCTCACAAACAGAACCAGCACACCAATCTGGTACAGCTGTTTTGCCATTGCTTTGGTTGCCCCTCAGGTTCAATAATCTTCTACACCTACATCTAGAGACTCATATGTTTTGTACGAAGCTTATGATGACCAGCTAACCTTTGTTTAAAATATCGAGTCCCTGCTCCCATCCTAGGCGGTACAGAAAACCTAATCCTAACATGACTGATGAAAAGATGATTTAGCAAAAATGTGCCTCTCACTACGCTAATCAGAACATGTTTAATGTTGTGACTATTCATATTTAGCCAAAAGTGTCTGGTAAGTGCTTAGTTAGAATTATAGATACGGGCACACTTTGTATATTTTGCCAAAAAAATCTTCCCTGCTTCGAAGATTGCAATTGCGATTTTCCTTTATACACAGAGGTACCAGTTGCACCTATCTCTTCCCAATAGTCTAGCAGTGGAGGCTCCTCTGCAATGGTGGAGGAGCGTTGCCTCACCACTGCCTGGCTCAGAGCCAGCAAATGTAAAATAAAACAATGTCCTTACATTGTTTTATTTTGCATTTGCCAGCTCTTAGCCAGCGCTGTTGGGAGGGGTGGGGCTGAGGCATAGGAGTGGAAAGAGGAGTGCTACGGGCACTCTCTAAGTGCTCATGTGTGTTTGGCCAGCCGTCTCAGGCCGACCAACACACACATGTGCACTTAGTTTTTCTCCAGCCTACCTCATTGAGCAGCAGAGCTGGAGAAACCCCACAGACTCCCTGGTCTGAGCATGGCATCTTTCATGCCCAGTGAGACAAATTACTGCACTGCTTTGCAGCACGGGGATAGGGATTGGACAGGGAGTCTGCCCCAAGGGCTACTGGGACCAGACAGGAAGAGGAGAGGTGGTGCGACAAGATGCGATGCTGGAGGCGGCCGGTGCAAAAGGTACGTTTTTAAAAATATATATTGTATTTCTAACTCCCATTCGCCACTGCCCACGCGGCCCCATTACCCTTTGCTTAAGGTGGCCACTACTGCTGTCTAGCTCTATTGTCAGGTACCATCAATATGCAGGCCATTATGAGACTAAAGTCATGACTATTAAGATCCGGTTAGATCAATGTAAAGCTACCTGACTACATTGGTTAATATTAGTTTTTGCTGCCAAAGCCACTGCAATTTTTTCACCCACTTCCTTAGTTTGGAAGCAGGTGACTCCATTACAATGGTGAAAGACAGTAAACTGGTCCAACAGCAGATATCGTTCTGGCAAATCTCCATAAGAATCCTTCATTTATGGAACATGCATGTGTGAGGATTGTGAAGGGACTCTCTATTATCTGGCTTTATTCCCGAAGAGTTGAAGAAACCCTACATCATTCCACCATTGAAAAATACGTTTATGGGACCCTGAGAACCTAGACAATCATAGACCGAGCTCACCATTATTTCTACTTGCTTTTCCTACAACAGGATTGCTAAATATTGTGGCAAATTTAAATGTGTGTTGCATCATTGTAAAGACTATTTTGCACCCATGTCACCACCCACGCACTCATAACCAGCAGAGTGGAAACACCCTCTATGCTGGGATCAACAAGACTCTGCTCCGCAAACTCCAGACCATACAGAACACTGCAGACAGACTCTTCCTCAGCATCCCTCGACATGCAACACATCACCCAAAACCTGGGTAACTTCAACTGGCTCCCCGTTGAGAAGAGAGTAGCTTTCAAGATACTCACCCACGCCTGCAAATGCCTCCATAACACTGGACCCCAATATCACAGTAATAGAAAATCCTTCCATGTACCAAAGAAGAACCTCTGATCCACCGTCCTCGCCGAACTCCTGCACATCCTCAGACCAAGAAGGAGTGGAAGAACCTTCTCCTACATCACGGCCAAGACCTGGAATGACTTTCCAATCGAAAGCAGATGTGCCCGCACCCTGCACATCTTCAAGAGGACCATCCAGACCTGGCTCTTCATCTGACCGGAGCGTGACCCTCCCCCACCAGCGCCTTGAAACCCTCACAGGTGAGTAGCGCACTTAAATATTCCCTGATTGATTGATTGACACTGATCGATAATCTAGACCATTCAATCTCGTACTGTGACATTGGCAACCATGCTTCCTCTAAAGCTACAATACGTATTATATACCACTCCTGTCTGAAATAACCTGTGTCTAGAAGAATTAATGAATTTCTATACATTACAGCTCTCTTAACTTGTGAGAACATCTTTCATGGATATTTTATCCTTCGTTGGAATAACCTGACAGGCAGTCTCACCAGGCAACTCGGGTCTTTACTTCAAGAGAATGACCTAAACCAACAGCAAATGTGCCATCCTACAATTAGTAATTTATGAACATGGCTATATGACTATCCTTACCGGTATCCATGTTAACCAGCCAGACCAACCTAATCCTATTCGATATTCTTGACTTATCCCGCCCACACAAGTTATGCTGAGAAGGTGCTAACCATGATCTCAGATGAAAAGGTCAGCAAATGTAGCAAAGTAGACTCCATGATCAATTGCTTCACACTAGATGGACCTCCCTACAAGTAATTATTTGAACTGATGGTATATAAACTCATCCCAACATTTCTAAGCCATCCAGAAACAGTAAAGGGGAAAAATCTTTAATGATTACAATTAGGGCTCCCGGTTTTCCGTTTAAACGGAATTTTACATATAAATACAGACGGAAAACAAGTTTTTCTTTGTCTGTATTTATATGTAAAAACTGGAAAATACTAGCACATTTGGTGGCACTGCCGTGCTCCAGCAGAGAGTTACAAAACAATAGAATGGTATGGTGATTGCTCACCACAGAGTAAGTATCGCCTCTGGCGTTGTCACAACAAAGCCTCGTAAACAAGTGAATGGTCTTTTAAAGACCTGTGAAGTACTCGGGTGCGGCTGGCAGCACAAAAACTGTGTGCGCAGGGGAGGCAATCTCAGCCCGGACTTGGACTATTGCATCAATTTAAGGCGAGGAGTGCATCCTCAACAATGTTTCATGCTTAGCAATTTCTCTGTCACGAAGGAGGGTTGCACGCAGTTGAAGACTTTCACAGGTGTTATTTCAATCAAGATTAACATATCAGTACTGAGACAGTGAAGAGTTGGATTGAACTCTCTGCAGTTACAAGTGCACATGTGACATCTTAAGGACCGTGGCTGATACAAGACTAGTTGAACTGTGGCAATTCATTTTACGGAACTGATAGATGGGGTAGATGCGAGCTCGGCACACAGATTGGAGGCATACGAGGATAGATGAGAGGGGCACGATCGTGTCAGTTTGCATTGAGGAGGTGGCAAACTCATTACGTATTATCAGGAGAAGGGTAAAATGTGAGATTTGTAGTCAGATGTCAGTGACTTGGAGAGAGAAAAGGGGGGAAGAGTGGTGGAATGGGTTTGATTCACGAGGATAGCTAGAAAGCAGAACGGCATTGGGTAGTGCATTGTGGGAGTTGTGGTTTCCATGAAAGGACTGGAGTACGGGGTATAGTAGAAGGGTGAAAGGCTGAAAGCGTCATTTGTAAAATGAGAAGATGCACAAGATGAGCGTTTGGGAGGGAGATGGAAGTTATATGGAGAGATATGGGAGATGTATGAGCGGCAGAATAGGCTTGATGCACGAGGATATATGGTGATTTTTCTTTTTTTTGTTTTTTTGAATTATAAGGAAACAGTAAAGTGCAAGCCACCCTCACTGTGCAATCTGTGTCAGTTAGGGTATGGAAAATCACGATATTTTTCCCAATTAAAAAATGATAACATGCAATTTAGAAAGCAGTGTTGGGCACAGACATGCATGCTTTTTCAGGCCGCATATTACTCTTGTCTACTGCATAATTTGAATTGAGTTGCTTCCAGGTGTTTATAGCTGGGCACAATTGGGTTGTACCTGAAGGCAGTATGAGTTTTTCTCAGCGAGGCCCTATGGTGTTCAATGTGGGAGACGATGTGGCACTCTGTGCCGATGACAGAAACTGCAAGGCTCTGAGACAAATAGCTTTTGATAGCACTTTTAGGCGTATTTGGGACCTTCTGCGAATGGCAAAGTTTTCAGATGAATGTATTGTGTTTACCAATAACAAACAAGTGCCTGTGTGCATTGTCAATTTAAATAAATGTGGAAAAATACTAGCTGCAGCGTCGTCTTTTACTTGTGGGAAAAATAAATATGGATAAATACAGATAAAATGCCAAAAAAATAAATAGTTCAAGTTCAAGAATTTGTATAGCGCACTACTCACCCAGAGGGTCTCAAGGCGCTTTGGGAGGGGGTTCATTATTTATCGAATAGCCAGGTTTTAAGTTCTTTTCTGAAGGAGATGTGGTTCTGTGTGAGGCGGAGGTGAGTGGGGAGTGAGTTCCAGGACTTGGCCGCTAAGTAGGAGAAGGATCTACCTCCCATGGTGGACCTTTGGATACGCGGGACTGCGGCGAGGCCTTGATTGGAGGATCTTAGTTGGCGGTTGGGTGTATAGAGGGATAGTCGAGTGTTGAGGCATTCGGGTCCTAGTTTGTAGAGGGCCTTGTGTGCGTGGGTGAGGGGACGGAATGTTATTCTCTTGTTGACGGAAAGCCAGTGGAGGTCTTTCAGGTGGCCGGTACTGTGATCTTGGCGAGGGATGTCCAAAATGAGTCTCGCCGATGCGTTTTGGATGCGTTGGAGTTTTTTCTGTAGTTTGGCTGTAATTCCGGCGTAGAGGGTGTTTCCGTAGTCTAGTCGACTCGTAACCAGTGCGTGGGTGACAGTCTTTCTTGTCTCGGTGGGGATCCAATGGAAGATTTTTTTGAGCATACGAAGTACGTTGAAGCAGGAGGATGAGACGGCGTTGACTTGTCTGGTCATCGAGAGGGAGGAGTCTAGGATGGAGCCTAGGTTACGTGCGTGGTCTGTGGGTATGGGTGCGGAGCCCAGATCCGAAGGCCACCATGAGTCGTCCCAGGCAGAGGGGGAGGATCCTAGGATGAGCTCTTCCGTTTTGTGTGAGTTAAGTTTTAGGCGGCTGTTTTTCATCCATATGGCTACTTCTTTCATGCCTTCGTGAAGATTGGTTTTGGCGGTGTTGGGGTCTTTGGTGAGGGAAAGGATCAGCTGGGTGTCGTCAGCGTAGGAGATGATGTTGAGGTTGTGTTGGCGCGCGATGGAGGCGAGTGGACTCATGTAAACGTTGAAGAGGGTGGGACTAAGTGATGATCCTTGTGGTACACCGCAGATGACTTTGGTGGCCTCTGATTTGAATGGGGGGAGGCGGACTCTCTGGGTTCTTCCGGCGAGGAACGAGATGATCCAGTTCAAGGCTTTACCTTTTATGCCGATGTTGCTGAGGCGTTGTATGAGGGTGCTGTGACACACAGTGTCGAAGGCGGCGGAGAGGTCGAGTAGAATGAGGGCCACTGTTTCTCCGTTGTCCAGTAGTGTTCGGATGTCGTCTGTTACTGCGATGAGGGCGGTTTTGGTGCTGTGTTTGGCTTGAAAGCCGGATTGTGATGGATCGAGGGAGTTGTTGGATTCTAGGAAGGTGGCGAGTTGGCTATTGACGGCTTTCTCAATGACTTTGGCCGGGAATGGGAGGAGGGATATGGGGCGGTAGTTTTTAAGTTCAGAGGGGTCTGCTGTGAGTTTCTTCAGGAGGGCGCTGACTTCGGCATGTTTCCAACTTTCTGGGAAGGTAGCAGAGTTGAAGGAGCAGTTGATGATGTCACGGAGATGGGGTGCTATGATGGAGTCTGCTTTGTTGTAGATGTGGTGGGGACATGGGTCGGTTGGCGAGCCAGTGTGGATGGAATTCATTAGGCGGATGGTGTCTTCAGTGGTGATTGGGTTCCAGGCGTGGAGGTGGTTGGAGGGCGGTTTAGGTTCTGAGGGCGGTGGAGAGGATTGTTCGTTGGAATTGTTTTCGAAGCTGTTATGTATGTCGGCAATTTTGTTGTAGAAGAAGGAGGATAACAAGTCGCAGAGGTCTTGGGAGGGAGTGATGTCGTTTTAGGCTGCGGTGGGGTTGGTGAATTCCTTGACGATGTTGAATAGTTCCTTGCTGTTATGGGCGTTGTTGTCGAGTCGATTCTTGAATGCTGATTTCTTGGTGGATCTAATCAGCTGATGGTGTTTGCGGGTGGCTGACTTGAAGGTGGTCATGTTGTCAGTGGTTGGGTTTTTTCTCCATGTTTTCTCGAGAGTACGGCATAGCTTCTTGGATTTCTTGAGGTCATCGTTGAACCAGGGGGCCTTTTTGTTGTCTTGTTTGGTGTGATGGTTTTTCAAGGGTGCTAATTCGTCAGCGCTGTGAGTGATCCATTGTTTGAATTTGATGGCAGCTTGGTTTGGGTCCGATGAGAGGGCGGATGGGTTCTGGTTGAGCGATGTGAGGAGTTGGTCGGTGGTGATTTTGTTCCATTTTCTCCGGGGGATAGGTTGTGGGGGGTTGTGGGTCGAGGTTGTTTTGTAGCTGAAGTGAACACAACAGTGGTCCGTCCAGTGGAGAGCTGTGGTGTGATCGAAGGAGATGTGTTTGCTGGAGGTGAAGATTGGGTCGAGCGTATGTCCGGCTACATGGGTGGGGGTGTCAACAAGTTGTTTGAGGCGAGATTGGCCAGGTTGTCAAGAAGGGTGGTGGTGTTGTTGTCGTTTTTCTTTTCCAGGTGGAAGTTGAGGTCACCTAGTAGAATGTAGTTCTCGGAGGCGAGGGCATGTGGACTGATGAAGTCAGTGATGTCTTCGCTGAATTGTTTACGGGTTCCTATTGGTCTGTAGATGAGGGTGCCTCTAAGTGTGGTTCTGGGGTCGGTGTGGATCTGGAAGTGAAGGTGTTCGGCGGTTGTAAGGTTATCGTCGGAGCTGGTCGTGATTTTGATGGTGTTCTTATGGACGATGGCGATGCCTCCTCCTGTTTGGACGGTGCGGTCTTTCCGGATGATCTTGTAATTGTCAGGGATGGCAATGGCGATGTCGGGTGTTGATGATGCGTTCATCCATGCTTCAGTAAGGAAGGCGATGTCCGGTGTTGTGGTGTCGAGTAGATCCCAGAGTTCAGTGGCGTGTCTGTGGACCGAGCGGGTGTTCAGCAGGATGCACTTCAGGTGGTTAGAGTCAGAGTTGTGTTTGGGGTTAGTGGATGTGGTATGGGTCTTATCGCTGGTAAATTTGCAGGAGCGACAGGCGAAGGGGCCGTGGGTACGTCCCGGGGCAGCTTCGTAGCATTGTGGTGTGTGTCCGGGGTTAAGGGCGAGGAGAGTTGCGGCGTCATACGTGAGGCGGGGGGGCAGGGTAGGGCGGGGAACAGGGGGTATGGCGCTGGGCGCGGACCAGGCGCGGACGGGCGTAGACGGGCTTACCTTTGGCGCGCATGGGGCGCGTCCGCTGCGCGTGAACGCTGCGCGCGAATGCATCTGTCATATATGGATAGTGGAAGGGGAGGGGCGAGGGAGGAGCAGCTGGGAGGCGGGTGCGTGGAGGATATCCGGCCAGAGGGGCACAACAACAACAACAAAAATGGCTGCAAGCTAAACACAGAAGCAGGATTGGGGTAAAGACCCAGTGGGCGCAATGCAAGTACAGACACAGACGATCTAAAACACGACTAAGCAATTAAAATATTCTAAAATCGAGCTCTATGGCAGTCTAGCGCTACGATTGAGATTCACTTGGCAATAGTGAGTTAAACAGGTAATTTAGCGGTATTATGTACTTTAGCCGATATTTAATCTAAACTGTTAGACTAGCGCTGAGATGTCTTGTAGTGTTCAGGCAGGCAAGAGCGAGTTAAGCGGTGTAGCGCTACGATACCAGATGGTTGGTTCTGAGGAGCTGGGAGCAGCGTGAGTGAGCGGCCGCTTCTGATGGGAATCAGGGCGGTCACAGCTTCGCAGAGGGGAGAGCGGCGCTTACAATGCTTGTGGGAGGGAGGAGCAGCTGGGAGGCGGGTGCGTGGAGGATATCCAGCCAGGGGGGCACAACAACAACAACAAAAATGGCTGCAAGCTAAACACCGAAGCAGGATTGGGGTAAAGACCCAGTGGGCGCAATGCAAGTACAGACACAGACGATCTAAAACACGACTAAGCAATTAAAATATTCTAAAATCGCGCTATATGGCAGTCTAGCGCTACGATTGAGATTCACTTGGCAATAGTGAGTTAAACAGGTAATTTAGCGGTATTATGTACTTTAGCCGATATTTAATCTAAACTGTTAGACTAGCGCTGAGATGTCTTGTAGTGTTCAGGCAGGCAAGAGCGAGTTAAGCGGTGTAGCGCTACGATACCAGATGGTGGGTTCTGAGGAGCTGGGAGCAGCGTGAGTGAGCGGCCGCTTCTGATGGGAATCAGGGCGGTCACAGCTTCGCAGAGGGGAGAGCGGCGCTTACAATGCTTGTGGGAGG
Source organism: Lissotriton vulgaris (assembly GCF_964263255.1). Taxonomy (NCBI): domain Eukaryota; kingdom Metazoa; phylum Chordata; class Amphibia; order Caudata; family Salamandridae; genus Lissotriton; species Lissotriton vulgaris. The sequence continues at coordinate 1,828,080,169 of NC_141691.1, forward strand.
GAGGAGCAGCTGGGAGGCGGGTGCGTGGAGGATATCCAGCCAGGGGGGCACAACAACAACAACAAAAATGGCTGCAAGCTAAACACTGAAGCAGGATTGGGGTAAAGACCCAGTGGGCGCAATGCAAGTACAGACACAGACGATCTAAAACACGACTAAGCAATTAAAATATTCTAAAAATCGCGCCCTATGGCAGTCTAGCGCTACGATTGAGATTCACTTGGCAATAGTGAGTTAAACAGGTAATTTAGCGGTATTATGTACTTTAGCCGATATTTAATCTAAACTGTTAGACTAGCGCTGAGATGTCTTCTAGTGTTCAGGCAGGCAAGAGCGAGTTAAGCGGTGTAGCGCTACGATACCAGATGGTGGGTTCTGAGGAGCTGGGAGCAGCGTGAGTGAGCGGCCGCTTCTGATGGGACAGTACAGTACAGACAATACAGACGGAAATGGCAAACAAATAAATACCATAAAACCGGGAGCCCTAATTACAATATAGCCAAACTTGCAATGTGGTAGCTGCTTTCTACCCAAATGGGAGTAATCTCATGCCACAGCATTAGGGCATTAATAGACAATAGTGCTTCAACCAATGCTTATTTCTATAAGAATGAGTGCCAGTACCTAAAACTCGTCAGAAGCCCATAGGCCGCAGCTAGTAAATCCAAAGTGAGCCGATCAGCAATGCTGCACAGTTTTCAATCCACTTTATGCCTCTCTAATCCACTTCCAGACAGCCTGCGCCCCTTTATTTCATTCTTGCAGTTTCCTACCTTTCAGATATTTTTCCTGTCTTTTTCTTCTAATTTCCTTCCTCTTTGTGTATTTTCCCTCTCCTACTCTCTGGACAAATCTAAAGAGATAAAATATGAGCTGGTCCCCAAAAATAAGTGCCCGTGGCCCCCACCAGCTACCACTGGCTCAATTTAAGCACTGGCTTTACCTGATATCATTTGGATAGGAAACAATCTAAATAAACTGATACTTTCTATAGAATGGGCTTTATTATGGAAACAATCTACCATGATGAGGAGAGCTGCACTATCTTTACACGGTGAGAAATCATTATCTTTCCTGGAGCACAGAGTGTACCATGTACCATGGTACCTTCTACTTTAGAATACAAAGGCCTGGTGTACTTATTGCCTTGGCACTATAACAAGTCTTTAATAAAAAGTAAAGGAGTATAGGATTTTTGCACACATTTCTCAAAAGACATGGCGTGTGGTGGACAAAATTGTTAGGGCAAATGTTGTGCAAAGGATAGGAAGAGATGCATTTCTGGCTCTTTTACCAGTGATGTATTAATTAATTCCCGCCCCACCTCACTGCTAAAGGGAAACTGATTAATTGCATTAATTTAACAACTGCAAGATCATTACAACAAATCATAACCAATTATTATAGTAGACGCAAGGGTGTACAGGACAAGATTCAATCACATAACTGCTGCTCTAGACTCGACGGAAGGGGCAAACTATTCAGAAAACAAACACATTTCAAAGAGCAGTTGAAGGTACAGAGTATTGCACCATGTAACACAACCTGATCCCAGACGCAGCCAGAGCCTTTGGGCACAATCTCAATCTCAAATGCTCCGCTGACAACCTCTGCAGCTCTTTTCGAAGACTCTCTGTGACTTCAAACCCTTCATTTCACCTCACTGCTGGAAACACTTGAGGCAATCTCGGTGGCCACGAAATAGAAGGAAAGCCACCTGAACGTTACTTTCCTGTCTGGGAAACAAACTGTCCCTCGGCTAGACTGTAAAAATACCCTGAAGACCAATATTTACTAAGCATGACATACACACAGGATCCTTGTTAAAAATCTACAACAAATAGCTCATTGGGAACACATTTAAAGGCATCAGAGCGACTGAGTCTGTCTGAGCAGTGCTCTCTCAGCCAGAAGAAAAGGTTTTTTTTCGCCATTTTAATAAATGGCTTACGATCCGCTGGCTTCACACCGACATTTCATAATTTCAGTTCCATCTACTAATTATCAGTGGTATGTTTGTAGCACACAGAGAGAGACCAACACCAGCAAATCAAGGCGAGAGAGACAGAGGGATCAAGGCGAGCCACTGGTCGAAGACCGCGTCGCTGCTTAGAGTGCTCAGTCAAATAACGTTTTGCAAAATTAACAACAGGAACTTTGCAGTCATATTGTCTGGGGAAAAGAATTGAGTCAAGTCAGGCCATACAACTGAAATTAAATCTTACCAGCTTCACAAACAGCTCAACATTCCTCCTATGAGAGCTACCTAAAGGGATGCGCAGCTCTATCCAACGGAACATTAAGACATATCAGCACAATTCAGACGTATGCTTTTTTTTCTTTTTTTCCCCAAAACGACACTCATTATTCATTGAAGAAACGTATCTAATACAAGCGGTCTGGATGTACCTAAAATGTGAATTTATTCCTTAGGGACTTGTTTTAGTTTGCTGACTGTAGTCATGTGCTTACTAGGATTTTCTTACACAGCAATCGAGATCATAAGCCTGAATGGCAAAGTCCTCTATGAGGTTATGCCATATGAAATACAGACACAGCAGGTCGGTACCATGGGGCATATGTGAGCATGAAGTTTCTCATTTGTGGTTTGGCTCATACTGCGCATGGGAGGAAGAAAGGGAGCTGACTGACAGAAGGAGCTCCCGGCCCCTCGTCAGGACCACATTACTGAAGGTGGGACTTGAAACCCTCATACTTTACAATACTTCTTCTTTATTTTCCACCACTAAACAAGCATTGAAAAAGTCAATAGGTTTTACAGTGCCTGCAAATAGTGGTCCAAAACATGTGGGTACCAATGCACATATGTATACAGAGCATCACATCTGCAAATACCTATCTCCGCGAAGCTCAACAAACATGCACGCATGCGTTGCCACAGAACAACCAGCATGCATGTATCAGATCATAAAGTGCAGCAGATGGCACAGGAGAACTGTCTGTACTGTGGAGGAACAGGCTGGTGTTCATTCAGTGCATATGGAGTTTTACAATAGTGATCATTGATCATGTAATTAATTATATGTTGCACCTGAGTTTTAGACAAGGCCACTGAAATTATGTGGCTTGGGAAGGCCACATTATGTGGCAGGGGTGACTAAATTATGCAGTAATAAAGGGCAAACAACGAAGCTTAATGTTGAAACTTTTGTGATAGTATTACTACATTATCTTCTTATTTCTCTACTCTTTTTAACACTGTCTGAAAATATGTTGCACCGCATTAGTACCAGTTTAACACCCAAATATAGGACTAGGCAACATAAAGGTGTATAGTAAACCTTTGCAAAGGGCCTTCAAATGAGGGGCAACGCGTGTTGCAGCATTTTTAGTAACTTTTGAACTGTTGTGCTAGAAACACATTTTTTGCTAGAATTATCAGATTATAAAGCAAATTATGAATTATGTGGCAAAAGCTGCAAATCCATAATGATGGAAAAAAACACCACAGCTGCTCAATTACATCATTCCCGTGGCCCTGGTTTTAGATTACAGATTGTGTAATAAATTAATTGTTGAACCTGATTTGTACAATATTTTATATTGTATAGCAATTTTGCTGATGACAAAAAATGATTGTATATATTGCATAACGTGTTTTTTTTGTACCTTAATTTTTAGTTCGTGATTCTGCACGGCTGAGTGCAATCACTCTTGAAGTTGGTACCTCTGTAGGTAGGTCATGCTTTCAGGTAATCCGCTGATCTTTCCCTTATCATTGCCTTCCCCTGTGTCTTCCTCACTTTGCGCCTCCGGACAACTCCATCTCTCACTCCCCTCTTTTTCAGACTAATTT